>NC_047677.1:1401670-2001670 GCF_011762505.2 Arvicanthis niloticus | reverse complement strand
AATCATTAGACTTCAGTTAAAAGTAGATTGCCTTCCACAATGTAGCTGGCATCCTCTACACAGCTGAAATATAACTGGACTGAACCCATTAAGAGATGGACTTCTCCCAAGCTACCGGGAGTTCTCAGTAGGCTGCCTTTGTCCGTTGTCAGTAACAGTGACACTCCTGGCTCTATAGAGCACTGCCTATATCTTTGGACTCAGCTACAGCTCTAGCCTGCACACCATCTTTTCTTCCTAATTTGACTATGAAACCTCTACAATAATTTCTACCACTTCCTTAAAATGCTCCCCCTCCCCCTTTCTTTTCCTCTTCCTCTCTCGCCTTCTCTCTCGCACAAATATGCTCACACTGTTGCTTTCATTTGTCTGGAGACCATGAATTCTGACAAGTGTTGACTGGTAGAGATAGATCATTCCATCACTTGAGGAACATTTGATCATCGCTTTAAATTCACACAGAAAAAATCTAATTGAATTCTAAACCTATATGACTTTACTATCATAGGTTTTGTGATAATTCTGACCAATAAAATCATAGTATATATCAACACCCACAAAGATTCCATTAATTGTAGGACATTTACATGCTTCAAATTGTTCCAATTCAGATTAATACTGTTAAAGGAAATTACATTAATACAGAATGATTAATATTCCATGGCCATGTGCTGATACCAAGTCCTGAAATGAAACTTTCTTGTCCGATGTCTTTCATGATTTCAAAAACCTATTTCTTAAATTTTTTTCATTGGAAATTTGAAGTCACTTCACACATGAATCCTGTAAAACCTGCATCAGCATTTGCAAACTAATGTTTCTTACTATGAAAATATTTTAAGGTTTTATTTTGAAGTTTAGACAAGTTAAATTAGTTTTTGTTCATAAACATTATGTTTTGCTATGTTACTCTTTTAGCTATTTTATAACACACACACACACGGAGAGAGAGAGAGAGAGAGAGAGAGAGAGAGAGAGAGAGAGAGAGAGAGAGAGAGAGAGAATTTTTAGCGCCCAGGAGCCATGCAGACTACTTAAACCATTCCAACCTGTCAGTTCCCCATGTCTCCTCAATACACTTAGTTCCTATGTATAACAATATGAAAAATGTTATAATTATGATAAAGAATAGACTTGACCTTTTACTAATGGCAATAACCATCAACCATTAAAGATCAAAAGGACATAAGGTTTTGTATAATTCTCACCACACTATATAGAGTGGCTATGGGGTTGTATTCTCTCTTTCTCTCTCTCTCTCTCTCTCTCTCTCTCTCTCTCTCTCTCTCTCTCTCTCTCTCTCGTGTGTATTTAAGACTTACAGAGTTTCTAAGTACAACCACCTTAACACAATGAACAAAAAGAGACTAGATGTGGTATGAAGAACACTTGGAAGATTGTGACAGTATTAGAGTCTGCATCAGAGGAGAGTCAGTCCAACAGAGAGATGCAGAAAAGCTTGGCATGCTTATGACTTAGTGGGATTTTATTGATGGTCCTGATGTGAGGAGAGACATGTAAAGAGGAAGGAATGAAGCTTTCTGATAAACAGAGCATGTGTGAACAGTCCTAATGAGGAACTCTGTGTTACCCAAGTCTGTGGGGGTAAAATTCATCCTTATCCATACCTCCATTTCCCCAATGTGCTGGAATGCAGGTCTTGACTCCAATAGATCAAAATTACAAAAAAGCAAACAGATTCCAAAATACTTTCTTTTTTGACTAAAAAGAATGAGAAAACTATTTGTCTCCTTCAAAGAATTTTCTGTCATCTAAGAATTCTGGACTGGGCAAAGGGTACACCCTTTAAAATGACCAATTCTAGCTTTAGGCAGCTATTCTGTGGCTTCTTCACTTAGTCTTTATTTTACCTAACGAAAGAATCATTCCTTGGTCATTCCAATCCTTCAATCCTTTTTCATTAAGATTTGTGTTGCTACAAGCAAAATGTATTCAGATACTGAAACTGAGAGATTTGTTGTATTCTTGTAAGATAGATTTCCTCTTCAGAAACGACAGATTCATCAGCTAGAGGGGGAAAATAAATAAGATTGAGAAACTAAGGAAAACTGTGACATATTTTATTTTATAGGCAGAAAAACCACAGCGTACAGCTAAGATACCAAGTGGGGAATTGAGTCAGACACAGGGAAACTGAAAAAAAAGTTTCTTGAAACATAAATGAGTGAATGTGTAGGTCAAGTAAGTCTCTGTCTGAACAACTCCAATATTTTATTGGAATTAAGTGCCATTAAGTTGTAAGGCATAAAAAATTCAGAGCTAACCAAAGTGTAACAAAGTACTAGGAGTCCATCACTGGCTACACTCCTATTTCCAGATCCATTAAACATCTAAAATATAGAGACACAAATTCCTGTAAGTAGAGAAAATCTCTTTTGCAATGTATAGAAGCTTTACCTGACAACAAAATAGCTGATTAGCTAATGAGCTGAAACAGGATTAGAAGGTGGGATATCTGAAAAAGAGAAATCTCTGGGAAATAGTCAGGCATGAGAAATTTGGCCCCAAACAATGATGGAAACAGTTAGGTGAAATGGAAGACCAGGAAACCAGCCATGTGGTATTCACAGAATAGAATATATAGAATATTAAGTTATGAGCTTGTCAGGGAATAGGCCCAAGCTACTGGGCTAAGTAATTATTCATAAAAATTCAAGTCGTTATTTCTGGGAGCAAAGATGCTGGGTAGAAAAAGCTCAAAACCACACCAGTTAACTCTAATAGTAGGTGTTAATTAAAGTTAAGGAACTCTTACCTTCCTTTTTATAAATTCATTGCATTTATTTATTTATTTATTCCTCCATCTCTATCATCTAGCTAGCTATCCATCCATCTATCTATCTATCATCTATCTATTCATTTATTTAGGTGGATATGCATGTGGTGTGTATGTGTTTATGTATGAAGCCTGGCAAGGTGGAGGTCAGAGAACAACACAAGAAAGTCGCTTATCTCTCCTTTTACTCTGTAAGTTCCAGGGATCAAAGCTTACATGCTTAACCATTTTGCCAATTTCTACATTTACTTTTTCTTTTTGAACCAAAAACAAAAACAAAACAAAACAAAACAAAAAAACCCACATTTTTTTCATTTAAAAAAGTTTTAGGTCACATAAAACAAGGCAACATTTATTCCTTCTTCTGGTCTTCTTGCACTGGGTCTGTGGGCAGCTTCTCCATTGTGGTGCTGTTGCTCTCTGAGTCAGTGTTACTGTCACTGGTCCCTTCCACCTCCATGCTGTCAACCTCCTCCTGCCCACTCTCCTTGTCTTCAGGAGTAGACATGCCTTCTTCACCATTCTGCTGGCTCTCCGCTGTCTTCAAGGTGTGCCTCCTCTTTGGCTTACTCCTGTTTATCCACTAGGCAGGGTCAATAGTGCCGAAAGGCAAGGTGATCTCGAAAACTCCAAGAATAACCAACTCCATAAGTATTTGATGTAATTTTACCTTTTCTGTCTCCATTGGGATGTTCTCCTCATCCTTCTTCTCCTCCTCGGCTTTGCTCGCCACTTGCTCTTCCTCAGGGGCTATGCTGCTCTGACTGTGTTCAGCCTGCTCTGCAGCCTCCTTCTCCCTCTCCTCCTGCCTTTTGCGGGCCTGCTCCTCCGCCTCTGTGATCTCAGCTGCAATCTTCTCCATGTCTACTTCCATCTTCAGACCACATAACCTTTTAAGTTTATTGTTAAAGGATTCTGTGCTTTCCAGGGATTTCCTCTACTTTTCCTCGTGTCGTTCTTCTATCTGAAGGAGCTCGGCTTCTAGTTTTCGCTGATGAACCATTAAAGACTGGACTTGTCGCTTGAGGACCTGCATTCCAGCTGTTGTGACAACCAACCGCACATCAGGTACCACACTCTCACTGAGGATCTCACTGATGGGGCGGTGGTTTCTCTGGAAAAGGGCAGTGGCTGTCTGCTTCATTGAAAAGTCATCATCATAATTATCTGGATCTTCCGCAGGCTGAATGCTCACGTAAGGCTCCCGCTTCTCCATGCGAGACTGTCTCTGTCGACTTTCTTCCTCTAATGCAGCTTCCACACGACTTTTTGAATTAATATACGCAAGGTACCCAGGAGAATTATGATAGGCCTTCATGAACTCATTGTACTCGATCTTTTCTGCTTCGTATTCGTTTAAATATTCTTGCTTCTCTTCATCAGCGAGATCTCGCCACATGCCACTAATAATCTTGCCAATCTCCCACAACTTCAAGTCAGGGTTGGAAGCCTTTACTTGGTCCCAGACCTTTCTGTTGTACCTCATGTAGGGCATCAGCGGCTTATCCAGTGGCTTCGGAGGCTTTGGAATCATAATGCCAGAGGACGCCATGACCCAGCTGTTGGTGCCCGGGTTCCCTCCCAGCCTGTAGTTGTTGTAGGCAAGATGACTGTATGGATTGTATCCCACAAACCCTGGTGTGCTGGGCATTTGTGTTGCAGGAGCTGGGGTGGGAGGTGGGGCATAAGATGATCTTTTTGACATTTTGGAAGATTAAGTGTTCAGTTCCTTAAGAATGAATCTGCGACACCGCAGGCTGAGAAGGCACCCGTGGCTCCGGCTTCGCTTCCCTTTGTCCCGCACTCTACCTTTACTTTTATTTTTTTTTCCTACTAATTTTTTAATTGGATATTTTATTTACATTTCAGATGCCATCCCCTTTCCCCATTTCCCCTCCCTAGAAAACCCCTATTCCATGCCCCCTTTTCCTTTTTGCTTTTATACAATTTTTTAAAATGTTACCTTTCCTTTTAAAAGTCACATTTTTTTAAGCACTGAGATAGAGACATCATCAGAAATTGTACTTAACTCAAGCCTTTAAATCTCCCATTTTCCCCTGTATTTATTGAAAAATAAAATGGACTCATAATTCTGTGCCTGGGAATTACATGGTTAACCTTGGAATTTTGGTTACAAGAAAATTCTCCAATGATGCGTAGTTCGTTCTTTGCATCCAATGACTATAACCTTTTCCATTCTTTGGGAAGGTTCACAAACCACAGAACTTCTGCTTTAGTTCAAAGCATTCCAGCATTAGTTGTGACAAGTCCAAGTGATGCAGAAATACTCAGATGGCACAGAATACTTTTATTGTGTGAACATCCCTTAAATGTGAGTCAGTTGATGAATTTCTCGTTCTAAGTAAAATTACCACACTATTATTAACTAATAAAATGTAAAGCCAAAGATGAATAATGAGAGCACATGCTCTAAATTTGAGGGAAGAACGAAGACAGCTTGCAATGTGGAAAATTGTATGAACGTATGACAGCTATATAGTCTCTCCACTTTTTGTCTTGCGTCGTGTTATGGGGTCGTGAATAGAAAGGCAGTGCTAGAATCTATCTTTTTGTAGTGAGATATGATGACCATCCCCGGAGCAGTGGTACAACAGGGCATGCAATTTGCTTACATCGTTAGGTTGATTGACAGCTCTCACTGTGATTCTTGTGGTTGAGCAGGCATATTTCAGATTTGTCCTATTCTGTTATGTTTCTGTTTGATCTTCTCAGTGCATCCTGCCTAAGGTGGCCTTTGGGGTACAAGACTGAGAAGTATGCAACACTTTCATATACTAGCTGCCGTGAGGGCTTAGGGAAACGGCAATTGCATTGGTATCTTGAGAAAAACATGTAATTTGTGCACCCAGAAACCCATGAATATTATTAAGGAAACAATATATTTTAATAAAAATGGTCAAAAAATGCTCTAAGATTGTTTTAAAAGATTCCATGCTCCTGGAAATCATTCATATATATTTCATATATGAATTCATATATATTTGAAAGGTATTTTCAATACAGTGTATGCTCCCATGTCATGATTGATCTCTTCTTATTGCTTAGTATCTTCATATATATTTATAAAAAAAGTGCTACGATTTGATGATGTCTACTTAAATATTTTTGTTCTGCACAGGAAAAATACAGTGACTACAGATACTCTCCAAGCGATTGATCACTGAAACATTTAACCCAAAAGAAGTCAGAGGTAAATGCTATATCAGAAGAGAGAGAGAGAAGAGAGAGAGAGAGAGAGAGAGAGAGAGAGAGAGAGAGAGAGAGAGAGAGATCTGTTATGCCATATCAATAGAAAAATTGATAATATGGTCTACCAGCAACTTCTGGGATGATCCCTAATTGTGAATGATAAACTATATTCATTAATTTTCCACCAAAAGAAAAACTATGTAAGACACAATTCACAACACTTTAGAGTATGAATCTAAAAGTACATAAAAAAGTATTTTAAAATAATGCATGTTCCTGTGTTGTGATTAATCTTTCCTTATTCCTTGGTTTCTTCTTATGAGCATGTGCATTTACAAAAAAAAATATTTTTAATCTAAGTAATTGAGATCAACTTGTAAACTTGAGTACCTTAATTTCAAAGTATATTTGAAGTTAAGGTTTTAGTGTTAACTAGTGAATCACATGCCTTATGAGGATACTCATAAAGGTATGTGTGCACTTACATGCCTGCATGTGTTTGGGCCCACAAATACGTGCCTTTATTTCCATATTTTCAGATCTACAGTGAATTTAACAGCACCATGTATCACTTCTTCTACAATCCAATCTTAGAAGAGTTCATCTTTTTACTGTAAGTCTTTAACATAATAGCATTTTTCTGTCTCACTAGCTAACTTAAATTTCACCCTGGCATGGTTTCCTGGAGATTGTAAGACTTTGTCAACTTATTAATGTTGCCTACATACTGAAGTCAAAAGCCTAGAGTAGGCCACAAGGATGTAGTTAGGAAGGTATGTGGACAGTGCTGTTGTCTTCTCTCCCTCTAGAACAAGGGGAAGAGGGCTAATTGTTGCTATTTGGGTTAGAATGTGGTCTGGCTTGCTTCACTAGAAGCCATGCTGGGAACCAGAGCTGTTCACACATATACAGAACAAAACGAAGCCCCAACTTTCTTTCTGAGTGAGACGAATCAGTGAAGATCAGAGAAGGGAGGGTGCGGAGCCCCGGAGGGCTGGTGGAGGCACAGGGGAGTAACTCAAAGTTCTCACCAGCATGCTGGAGCAGAGCTGAATTCACTGAATTCTTAGGTTCCTGGGTGTTGGCAGCCTTTGTGAGCTTCAGACTTTGCCTACGTGTAGACCATGCAAAAGCCAATTACTGGCAGAACTAGTTAGAGGTCTTCTAAAGTGATGGGATTCAAGAACTGACTGATTCATTTTATGGCACTTGCACACTCATAAGTCAAAGTCTCTTGACTTGTTCTATATATTTCTGGAGCCCAGGGGCCTTTACTAAGTAGTATTTGAATATGATTCACTCTTGACAGTTTCAGACATTCTGGAAAACACCAAGGACTTCAAACTAACATTCCAATCTAATACCATGTATCTCTGGTACTAGCTAAAGTTTGTTTTATGGAAGTATGAGCTAACTGTCTTTCTTTCTTTTTTTTTTTAACTGTCTTTCTTTATACCCACATATGTACATATGGATTAAACTGTAGTGGAGTTGGACAAGTTTAAAGTGTATCTTTAGAAAGTTAATTAGCTCTCCCTCTCCCTCTCCCTCTCCCTCTCCCTCTCCCTCTCCCTCTCCCTCTCCCTCTCCCTCTCCCTCTCCCTCTCCCTCTCCCTCTCCCTCTCCCTCTCCCTCTCCCTCTCCCTCTCCCTCTCCCTCTCCCTCTCTCTGTCTGTGTGTGTGTGTGTATGTACACATTTGCACACATGTATGTTCATATATTTTTAATTTAGCTATTTTAATTAATCACTGTGAAAGGGATGATACTTTTGAAGCTTATTGAAAGAAAACCTGGCCTACTAAGAGGAAAGACACATTTCTTAGTTTATGTAAGCTTTCAGCACAACAGCTTTTTGGTTTATAGAAGAGGATGGATGCCAAGCACAGGTAGTTGCCATGATTGGAACTGGTATGCGGCAGTTAGATTGAGGACAACTGAATCTCACTTAGGAAGACTGAGCCACAACAGTCTCTATTTAATTCATCATAGCCATCCTTAGAGTGTTGCTATATAACACCACACTCCTTCTCTCTCCTTATATTCATGTTTCTTAAATGATACTCTGAATAAAGGAGAGTTATAACCACATTCATTTTAACCACCCACCACAGAGCCCTCTTCATACTCAGGGTCATACACAGCACTCCTGAGTTTTCTACACAAGAGCTCATTAAGAAGTATAGAAAATGATGGAAATCAAGCCAGAGGCATGAGTATAGAGCAATACGGTACGTTTAGCCCTATGTGAAATACATGCTAAATCCAAGACTAGAAAAAAATTCATTAATTTTGTTAAAATTCTGTCAATTTTGTTAATATATCATATTGAATATACACATAGGTGATAAATGAAGGAAATAAAAACAAATATACAAAGAAAAAACCAAAACCCTTCAACACAGTAATGAGAATTATATTTTAGCAATTTTTTGAGACAGTGTCTCACAGTGTAACCCTAGCTGTACTAGAACTCATTATATAAACCAAGATGGCCTTGAGATAATATAGGTAAAGCTGCCTCTGCCTCTCAAGAACTGCAATTAAAGATCCGAAATGTCATGCTCAGCAGAAACAATTATTTAAAAAGCAATGTATAAGCCTTATCTGAAATCCAGTTAACACATATACATAGAAAAATATAAAAATGTTTCAAGGAGAAGTCCAGAATGCACCACAGATAAGAGCACTTGCAGCTTTTACAGAGAACCGAGGCTTTATTCCTAGCATCTACTTGGTAGCTACAACCATTTGTAACTCCAGTTCAAGGGGATCCAATGGTTTCTTCTAACCTCTGTAGATACCAAGCATGCATGTGGTGCACATACAAGCATTCAGGGAAACAGTCATGCACATGAAATAAAATAGATGTACAACATTTTTACAACTTTTCAAAAATACATTTGTGGAGAAAAAATGTATAATCAGTCAAAAGTTCAAATAAGTTATTCCTGGATAATTTTTAAAGTTTTGTAAGTAACTGCAAGAATTAACCACACATTTTCTTAATAATTGATACTAGCTATCTATTTGATGAGTGCTTGAAAACTCTTAGTTTTTACATTTTAAAGTTCCACCAACATTATTCTAGAATAACACTTTCAAGAGTTCTTTAGTAGTAAAATTAAGCTTTCTATTTTCTCTGAGCTGCTCAGAGTCAGAGTAATTTAGAGCTGGAGACAACGTGTCTCACTCAAGTCAAGTCGTTTCTGGATACATCTGTGGTGCACCGAGTGAGAATTTAATGCATTTGTCTGGAGAATCTGCCATTTGATGTGCAGACTTATTCCTCACAGTTTCTCTTCCAGTTCAGATTTAAGTGTGCAATGAGGAATGTGAGCAGACATTCTACTTTGATAATTTCTCCATTACAATAGCACAAGATAGTAATCTACATCCCCCCCCAAAAGATAATCATCATTCTGTCAGGTAGTAAATAGCATACTTTAAATACTTATCTTCCACATAGACACTCTTTTTAACATAAGTAAGCCCCTTTCTCAGTCAGTTTCAGAATACTCTAAATTAATTATTGTTATCAACTATAAAATTGCAAGAAGAATTATTCTGTATACCTATCTGCTTACTATGTTAGACGCAGGAAAGATTATTCTAGAAGCTTGATCTATTTAACATTAAAACAAGCTCGACAGATGAAAAGAGTTGTGGTATATCAAATAATAAAGTGCACTTAAGAAAAAAATAAAAATTTAAAGTACTTCTTTTAGAATTTACACCAAGATGGCAACAAATGACTCAAATGTTCACCTGCTTTTAGAAATTATAGATCCACAAGAAGGTGTGAAAGTGGTATAGAAAAGCAGAAGGTATCTTTCACCCATAGTTACAACTTACACAACCATAGTCCAGACTCAAAAATCGCAAATGTTGACACTGGCACTGGTAGAATGTTTGTGTGTATGTATTTATGCATGTATATGCATGTGTTTGCATGTGTATGTGTGTGTTTATGTGTTTATGTGCGTATGTGCATATATGTGTGTATTGTGTGTGTAGTGCGACAGTTATTACCTAAATACATTCATACGGTGACCATTTCACTCAAAACACTGAACTGTGCTATTACTACCGAGATTTACAGTTGGACACTTACATATGCAAACATGTGTGTGCGTGTGTGTGTGTGTGTGCGTGTAGTTAATAGATGAATAGTGATTGCTCATACTTAGGAGTTTTGAAGATATGTATAGAAAGTATGATTAAGTATATGTATTAACACAGACATACCATTTCCTTTTCCTTATCTGGTGATACTTTTCAATGTGGAGTGGATACTAATGGCTAAGATATGTTAGTCTAGAATATAGAATGTGGGACCCTATCCTTTCTGTCTCACTGTACCTCTCTCTTGTTCTTTACCTTGTTTCTTTTCCATCTGACCATCCCACCATTCCCATGATCTCATCATTACCAGTCTCTTCTCTGCTTTAAAAGATCAATTTTAGTTAAAACATGAAGGTGTTAGCAGGCAATATTTGTCTGTCCACCTTCCTTCCTTCCTTCCTTCCTTCCTTCCTTCCTTCCTTCCTCCCTTCCTGTCTTCCTTTATTTTGTTTTTGCTCTATTCTCTTTTTGTTTTTTTTTTCTTTTTTGTGGTACTTGTAAATGAACCCAGTGCTTCAAGCACACAAGGCCAGTGCTCCCCACAGAGTTACCTCTCCAGCTCAGTTGTTGTTTTGGGGGAACTGAGTTATTTTTCTTAACATAATGTCCTCTAATTTTCTCCCCCTTGCTACCCTTTTATATCACTGCCACATGACAGTACCCACCCCCCACCACCATCTGTAACCTCTAACAACCACTAATTTATTCCCCATCTCTGTAATTTTGTCAACTCAAGAACGTTAAATGGAATCATACAGCATGTGACCTTTAAATTCTTTCTTTTCCCTTCACAGCATGACACTCTTCCAGATCATCTGAGCAGTCACCTCACATAGCCAGGTAAGTGTTGCCCCATATGCTACTGTACATTAGTTTTCAAGACACAGCAAACTATTTTCCAGAATAGTCACACAGTTCTAAAAATGCAAAAGCTTTGTATGAGTCTTCAGCAATTCTGCATCTCCCTCTGGATCTGTTACTACCTCAGCCTCCACTGAGGAATCACATTGTGGTTTTAAATTCCATTTCTCTATTTTGAATGCTTTTTCCAGTATTCACTGTCATCTGTACCTGTTTTTTTTTTTTTCAAGGAGACAGTGCCTATTTGTTTTAAATATATTCACAGGATTGCAAGTGATAGTACCAAATGTCAAGTGATTTTTTAAAATAATAAGCATACTCAATAATCATATGTTAATGAACTTACGTGCTATCTTTTGTGACAAAATTCTGGGTTCTGCCTAGGAAAATTACAATATATTCCTTATTCTATAGTTAATAATCAATAGTTGAGACCAAAGAGGTAGCTGAGAGGTTAAGAATACTTGCTGTCATTGCTAAGGATTCAGGTTCAGTTCCCAGCACTATATCAGGCAGCTTAACAACCAGCTCTAACTACAGACCCAATGCCTTCTTTTCTTCTTCTGGCTTCCATCAGCACCTGCATGCAGGGGATACACATAGAGAATGGCAAACATGAACACACACACACACACACACACACACACACACAAGCACAAAGACACATCTGCATACACAAACACACACAGGCTGGAGGGACAGCTCAACAACTAAAAACACCTATTACTCTTTAGAGAATCCATGTTTGATTCCCAGAACCCACATGGTGGTTCACAGCTACCTATGGCTCCAATCTCCCCTCTGACCTCTGCAGGTACCAAGTGCCCTGCATACATACATACATACATACATACATACATACGTACATACACACATACATATAAAACACTATAAAATAAAGTGCACAGATTTTATTTCAAAAAGGCATTAATGACTAAAAACAACCACTAATGAAGTTAAAATGGAAGCCTAAACAGCAATGTTACAAATGATGCAAACTCAATAAAGAGGAAAAAATCCTTAAAAGCAAACCCTAAATACTTTCCAAACGACTTAAAGTAAACAGAGTTTAACTATAAGAAAATATTTATAACAATACTTTGCTCAGAAAAAAATATACAGAATAATTTGCTGGACTCTACACATTCGTAATTTGAAGAATTAATCTTTCAAGGCTTGTTTTTACTTTGTCAAAGGAAAATTACAGGCTTGGTGCAACATAGTAAACAGACTTATTACAGGAACTTAATGTTGATGTGGTAGTTAATAAAACTATATCTTGAAAGTAACTGGCAATTCTCTGGATGACGGGTTAGTTTAAATGGAACTGTTCATTAAATTGCTCAGCTAATGCTTAGTGAGCACCTATTGTACGACGTTATCAAGGACGCCCTGTGGAATGCTTGGAGTTCATTCCATATAAAATCACATGCTTCTGTGATGCTTAAAATACAGTAGAGGAAACACCAGTGCTTTAAAAAAGAACGGTATCTTATGGTCCAGGATAACTAGCTCTGAATTTATAACAAATCACTGTAAGTGTTTACTTGAAAATACTTTAAATTCTTAAATTGAAAACATACAAAAATAAGAGTCAGATGAAAAGAGACAGTTGTCTGAAAATGGTTGAAATCAATAGTATGTGCTCTGCACTCATCAATTATTTCTGTTCATTTTGATCGATCAATTTCTCTAAAGATTGGATATCTTTGGGGCCAATAAAAAATATTCCGAGTATCTTCTGGGTCCTGTAAACGTTCACATATCTAGTAATAACAAGATGTACATCCAGATACTATGCTGTGTAATGGGCCTGACTCAATGACATATTAGAATTCAAGAGGGCACAGAATCGATGTACAGTCTGAGAAACAGACTGCAGGGACCAAGGAAGCACAAAAGGCCTAAGTGGGATAATAGTGAACCTCCCTCAAGATCTGGACAGAGTTTACAGGAAGGAACTATAAAGAACTGTTCTGTATTCAACTCAGGACTGAATACAAGAACACCGAAAAAAGATGTGATTTGGATTTCTTGAGTGGTTACGGTTTGAAAGGGGTAAATGAAGTGTGTTAAAAATATCCACCACTCTGAGAATATCCGAAATAGAACTTTCCTTTTGAAAAACCAGGGAGATGTGCTGGGGTCCTTTTCAAGGTCACTTTAACCTCTAAGAAACCAATGCAATTCTGTTGTGAGAACAGGATCGCTTCCCCTCATACCCTTAACCTGATCAGGTGATGTCTCAGGCGGCAGCGCTTCTTTTTTAATGTAACAAACAGTGCCATCTACTGACAAACTCATGCTATTGAAGCGGTAAATATTCTAGGACAGTAAACTGACCTGTGATATGTAGGTCATTTGTCACAGTCTACAGAAGTCACATTTTACACGTGCTTATTCGAAGCTACAAGCAGGACAGGTGCCGTCCGTTTTGATTGGCACGATTTTTTTCTTTTAAGCACAGGAAGAGATTGATGTCCAAGAAAATGGATCATTTGATCATAATTTCGACACTATTTTTTTTCCCCCAGAGTACCACTATGAACTGGATTCCGCTGAATGGAAGGAAATGTAGCACTTTAGAAGTGTAAATCAGTCTTCAGAGTTATCCAACGTTGGAAGAAAAGCCTGATGGGAATGATGAATGAAAAGACGTGAGGTCCATAGAACAAAGCACACTGTCAAGTGACTGACTGACAGTCTGGGGAGAAGGAAAGCACTCACGAGGACTGTCAAGTCAGAGGATGGAAGAAAAACGAGCCGAGGCTATTTCATTTCTTCTCCTTTAACAGTATAAGCTTAGAAATATTTATGGAGACTGTGGAAGCCTCATGTGTTCTTACAAAGGCATCGTCCATAACGTTGTCTATTGTGTTGCTAGGTGTATGGTGTCAATAATCTGTCACTTACAAATGAATGAGTGTTAGGCTGAGGTATGGACAATACAGTGAAAATGTCCCTATGCATTGATTAACATAAATTAAGCCTCATTTGGTTTCTATTTGCACCCAAATCAGGAGGGTCTTGTTGTTGTTGCTGCTGCTATTGCTTTTATGGGCTACATGTAAATATTACACTCAACAGTTTCATGGTTGTGGTGTTCATGTCGTTTTAGTATAAGCTCTTGATCTTATAAAAGGATATAACCAGTATCTGTGGGTAGAATATTGGTAAAAGAATATTCTACTTTCTCCTTTAAGAGAAAGAGCAAGAAAGGGTGTTGATTTGGTGCATAGGGAGATAAGAAGGGTATGGAAGGAGTTGGGAGGGGGGGACCATAATAGAATATATTGTATGAAGAAAATCTATTTTCAATAAAAACATACTATTTTCTCATTTATGATAGGAATGAGCAAGTTCAGATGTTTATTTCTGTTGTTGTTATTGAAGCTCTTGAAACTATATAAGGCACATTCATAAACTATTATATGTATTAAATTAAGAAATGAAAGTAATCTATCAGCAAGATGAATCCTATTAGGGAATATTTCTGAGAATAATACTCAAGTTGTACAATATTCCCTATCTTTGAAACACAGAAGGAGGAGGAGGAGGGGAAAGAGAAAGAGGAGGAGGAGGAGGAGGAGGGAAAGGAGAAGGAGGGGAAGGAGAAGGAGGAAGAGGAGGAAAAGGAGGAGGAGGAGGAGGAGGAGAAGGAAGAGAAGGAGGAGGAGGAAGAGGAGGAAAAGGAGGAGGAAGAGGAGGAGGATGAAGAGAGGAGGACGAAGAGAGAAGGAGAAGGAGGAGGAGGAAGTAGAGGAGGAGAAAGAGGAGGAGGAGGAGGAAGTAGAGAAAGAGGAGGCGAAAGAGGAGAAGGAAGAAGTAGAGGAAGAGAAGGAGGAAGAGGAGGAGGAAGATGATGAGGAGGAAGTAGAGGAGGAGGAAGAGGAGGAGGAAGTAGAGGAGGAGGAAGAGGAGGAGGAAGAGGAGAAGGAAGAGAAGGAGGAGGAGGAGGAGGGAAAAAGGCAAGTTTGGCCACAATGTGACCATTTGAATGTACAGGATCTCTGTCTGCATACCACCATCACCTCCCATTTCTGAAACCAAAGGCTTCAAAGAGCTTGAATCTACAGAACTAGTGATGTCAGCAATCCTAACAATGTAAGCACCAGAAGGGTATGCTTTCACATGGACACTCTGTCCTGAGGTTTTTAGCAACATCGAAACTTGTTTTGGGACTAGACAAGGACGAACAGTGGAGGCAGACAGCAAGTTTTCCACAGAGGTGCTTCTTGGGACAGACCTGAGAAATGCTGGCAACAGCTGCTGGAGCAAGTCACAGACCCACAGAGCATGTGTGATAGCATGCAGAGCCTGGCTCTGGGCCTCTGTATTGGAGTTTGTTTGGGATTTCAAATTAATTCACACTTAGCATCTGCCTATGCTCTTATTTGATGAGCTCTTCTCATTTTAACATTTGATCAGAAGAAGACTTGCAAAGCATGATTCTACTTTGTTTTCCAAGCTCAGAGTGGATTTTTGTGCTCAGGTTGGAACCTATGCTATTACAGGAGTTTTGTTTTAGGTTTTTTTGTCCTAATTAACATTCTCAGAAGTTTTACAGTCATTCAGATTAGGCCCATTTGCCAATAATAGCAGAATCAAGAGATAATACAGTATGAATGTGTTTCTTCCTCTTTCTGCTTATTTCTCTCTTTTGTATGAATGACATCAAGGCTCTAAACATTCACTAAAATTGAATGTTTAGTGTGAATACACACTAAAACATTCACTTTCTGTTCACTTGTAGGAATAGAAATTGCTTCATTTAAATTCTACAGTTAATAAACTGCCTTTGGATTTTGATCAGTTCTAAACTTAAGAGAGAAAGAATGTGTGTTTGTGTGTATACATATAAAAGATTAAAGGGGAAAGAATCATGTATACATTTATGCAAATCATAGGAACAACTGAGAAAGAGTACGTTTGCAGCAAGGTACAAAGCCCAGAGAACTTATTTGTTGTTGTTTTTAAGTGCAAATGAGTTGTCAAGGAATTTTAAAAACGTGAAATTCACTAGTCTGTTGTTTAACTATACAGTTTCTCCTGTATATTTATCTTTAAATTCAGCCAATATTTTCATGATATATAGGTATAAGAGTTTTCCTACTATTACATTATAAGAGGTGTGTTTGTGTGTGTGTGTGTGTGTGTGTGTGTGTGTGTGTGTGTGTGTGTGTAAACAAATGTTTGGAAGGTTCTGATCCTACAGTGAAGAATGTGCCTATGTCATTTTAGAGTGGCAGTAATAATCACTGTCCATTTCTGTAGGCCACAATTGTTCAATTTTGTAAAATCTGATTATCTCAGAGAAATCATATTTTTTCTACTATATGCTTATTACTCCTAAAAAGTGATTTCAAAGTCAAAACTATTGAGAAGCGTGGCTTAACTTTAAGTGTATGTTCTTTGAGAACTTAAGTGTAAGTTCTTTGAGAACAAGAAATGTGATTCTAAATATAATCACTTTTCCTTTATGATATAACTTTCTTGCTAGACAGATTTTCTGTAATTATCCAAGGGCATAGTTCAAGTTAATACAATTTCCAACGGGAATTTGAAGTACAGTCTTAACTGTACGAGGATTTTTAGCCACTTTCATTGTTGGATGTGTGCACCATATAACAGATTTTACTCAATTAGCTAAGTAAGAGATTGAAAAATTCTAAAAAGTAGAAATTGTTGTATACTATTGGTAGGTATTTTGAATTTTTTTAAACAAGTACATTTATTGTTTTTAGGAAGCTAGGTTAAAAAGAAATGAAAATTAAAACCACAATGAGAGTCTGCCTTACACCCATACATACTAAAATAAAAACCATCTTAAGTACTGACTAGGATGTGAAGAAATCTGAAACACTGAGCACTGCCAGGAAGATATAAAATAATTCACCACTTGGCAAAATAGTCTAGTGGTCCTTCAAATCCTTAAGCCTCGACTTACCATAAAATGCAACAGTCATTCTATCATGGTATACAGCCATGAGAAATGAGGTTAAATTATACCCAAACTTACATGGATAGAAGCAACATTTAAAAGAACCACAACAAGCCAAATACCCACCAACTAAAGAAGGGATAAACAAAGCATAGTATAAACATAGAGAGAAGTCGTGTTCAGAATAAAGATAAATGGACCAAATATTCTACACCGTGAACAAAACTTGTAAACTTTATGGCAAATGGAAGAAAATACACACGCACACTTACCACATCTATTTGAAACATCTAGAATAAGCAAATTATGAGGCAAAAAAGATTCCTAGCTGCCTAGCACTGAAAATACAGGGTACATTATGAACATCAGGGAAAGAGCACGGGTCATGTTCTAAGTGGAAGTGTTCTAATATTGACTGAGTGGTGGATACTGAACTCTGAACAAACTCTGGCAAATTCTTTTAATTTAAGTAGTGAGTATGGTATTTGAAATTTATTTCAGTAAAACTACTTAAGCAAAAGTGGCTAGAATACTTTCTATCTTGAAGAAAAACAGGTCAAGGATATATTCAAAAATTTGAGTAGAACATTCATAAAACAAAATTAGATGGTACTTGTTACTTGTTAAATTAGGAAACACAAATCAATGGAGTTAATTTCTAAGAACCCTGTGTTTACAAGGAAAGACCATAGAAGCTAAAATCCTGTAACTAAGGAGACTGTACTAGATTTATCCTTAGCAATAAATCTATCTATTAAACTAAGAGATATAAGAGTTGAGAATGTGTCTGCTAATGAATATTCACACCTGAACTTTGGTTTTACTCAAGTAAGATAGTGGTTTTAAAAATGTAATTTGTACACCAAAGTAAGTTGAATGCCAATCTTCTGTAATTTTGGTGCCAGATGACCCTAGGCAGTGTACTGTGTATCCCTAAGTTCATTTCTCAGCATTTATTAATAATAAGCACTGTGTAAGTTGCACTATAATAATCTGAAATGCCTCAGTATCCAATATGCCTTCAATCTTCTGGGTTTGTTGCTTTGTTTATTTCTTTATTCATTTAATCAAATGAGCACACACCACTCAAGGTATCTTCCCTCTGACTATAAATTACAGGCAAACAGAGAAGTTAGCACATGTCTTCTACTGAGATTACAACCTTGTGGTAAACTGCTATATAATTCCATCAGCAATGAATGTTGATGAAGCTAAGAAAGATAGTTGTGTATCCTATAGATGCAAAGGGTACAGCATCTTATCTGATGGAAAACTACACCAGTTCCTCTAGCACCAGCAAACTGTGAACCAATGCCAGTGAGATGTTTCAGTTCTCTGTAGATCATACAAACATTTGTACCTACAAGCTATCACTGTTCATTGTGTATTTTACATTTTGAAGTGATTCATTTTATAATCCCATGCGTTTGGATTTTTAATCTCTGAGCATACTGGTAAAATTTGTGCTTCTTTTCTAAGTTTTTGTGTTGGAAGGTTGTGTGGGAAATTCTGCAAGGTAGTCACAGGAGGAGCTAGTCATGCTACTTCCCGATGCCCCTAGTGAAGCAGTGTGCAAAGGACACAGTGGTGATATAAATGATTGCATTGAGAAGAAATACATTGCTTTGCATCTTACAAAATCATTGAATGAAATATTGGCAGGAAGGAATATTTGTTCTTGCAAGATAAAAGGATCACTTTCTTTTTAACATGAAAACTTCTGGATTCCATTTGTGAAAGTCTATTTACCCACACAATAAAAAGAGTCAATGTAATAAAAAAAAGATAGCGTATTAGGACAAGAAGAAAGTATGTATGAAACGCCATAATGAAGTCCATTGTATTACATATTAATTTTTAAAAACTAATAAAATAGCTACTACAAAAATTTTTGCAAAATTATCCATTTTGCTTCTGGTTTTATGAAGAATTAAGTAATAGTGGTATGATAGCACTTTCCCTACAAAGATTCTGATAGCACATGCTCAGCCTAAAGGAAGACTTTGAACATAGTAAGTGCTTTATGAAGGAATTGAATAACATTTTAAACAACTAGTCACATCAAGAGGATAATAAAACTTTTAGAGTTGCTTACATTAAAGCATTATAATTATTTGCGACTGTAAGAAAATAAACTTCATGGGAACAGGAATTGTGTAATATGTTTATTATAACCCCTTTGTTTACTCCAGCACCTGTGTGCATGCTGCCCTTAATATCCATACTTGGACCACCCTCCTCAAGACTTAGGCATGCCTGAATTCTCTTACCGTTTAACTTTAGCTTCAAAGTCTTTTCTCCAAAGACCCCCTCAGGGACCACCCAACCAAACACAGATGCTCACTCTCCATTTCAGTCGTTATTTAGGTTATTTGCCTCATACCCCTCATCCTTCCTACATATTATCTTTTGTTTATTTTGCTATTTACAGTTTGTTCCTTCCTGTTAGAATACAAGATTTGTGGAACACAGGACACTTGATATTTTAATTAGCACCACACCAGTGCCCTAAACAGTGACAGGTATATAATATCTGTCAAATAAAGGAATTTATTTCAGGGTGAAGATGTAACGTAAAGTAATGCAGTAAGTTGTAAAAGAGAAATACTCCCATTACTCCATCTTTTGGATTTTTTTAGGAGTGGACTTAAGTTTGGGATGTTCATGAATTTATATCTGCGAAAGAAAAGAGAAAACACAACATGAGGCAAAGGAGAACCCATGGGCTTAAGCACTCAGCCAACCCCCCAGGAATCTCCCGGGCTGAAATGACATGTCCTTCCACCCCAGACTCAGCCAGTCCTTGTATAAAGACTTCCCATAAGAAGCTCTTATATTGGCACTGACTACAGCTTAGTGGCATGAGGCACAAGTGTCCTCCTCCCTTTCTAAAGGACCTCCGTGGTGTATCTTCATGCTAATCCCATTCATTTACCCTTCTGATCCAATCATTCTGCAAGGATTAATGTCTGTGTCCCATATTCCAGGCAGTGTTTCAGGCTCTAGGAATGCAGCATGAACATAGCAAAGTCCTCTATGTCAAGGGGCTCAGAGTCTCTAAAGGAAGACTGCAGTAAGCAAGCACACTCATGTCTAGCCCTTTGAGAAATAACAGATATTACAAACAACGATACTTTCAGATTAAGGCAAGGAGATGGTATTTTATTAGACTTCTGAAGAGATAAGGGTGAAGATCCCAAACCATATTTATATATGGACAAACCAAACACTGGCTTAGGATCAGCAATGAAAATCCCCATCTTCCACTCCCACGTAGCAGGACAATAAATGTCAGTTATATTTGAAGGCTTAGTAATGAGTATCCTTCTTAAAGTTCAAAAATTCAGAATCTCAAGGTTGCCCCTTCTCTTTGTAGTTTACTAAATTTCTGTCCAAATGTTACTCAAATTCTGACAGGGACTACTTCATTGGGGATTTGATGATTCCTCCTTTTTATATACTTTCCTACATACCTATTTGGCTGTTTTCAAGCAAGGGGCAAGGAAAGTCTTTGTATCCAATGATTGTAATTTTACTTCACAGTTGAAATCTCCCAGATGTCTACTCTGTTTCCTGCTATCCTGAGAAACTGTAAATGCATCTGTTTGCTGAATTAATGTGTTACATCTCATTTTTCTTTCCATGAGAGCCTCTGTATTTAAGAGCTTTTCTATTTTCAATTGTCAGCACCCCTAAATGTTAGCACTGATTATTTGACATTGCTATCACATCTATCTCAGTGCAAAGTATGCCATTCAGTTTACCACAGCAGAACTTCTGTGGAAAGAACCATAATCAAACAGTGCATGCACTCAAACCAGGGGGAAAGATGAGCCATTCTTTCTAAAATTCTTTAGAAGAACCAGCTGTTTTTATCATTTTTTTTCCCTGTAAGCATATGTGAGCCATTATGCAACAGAAAGTACAGAAACATATAAGATCAAAGTTCAAATCTTCAACTAGTACCAATAAAAAAAAAAAAAAAAAAAAAAAAAAAAAAAAAAAAAAAAAAAAAACAAAAAAAAAAACAAAGACAGAAGATGAGGTAAGCCAAAGAAATCTCATGGCCCCAAGGGAGCTAATGAACTAAACTGTAGTCAATACCTACTTTCCCAAAATAACTGCTATAAAACAAAGATCAAACTCAGTTACAGAACTGCTTTTCCAGTTTAAGTTCAATACTTCATTCTTAATCAATCCTTTATCCTTACAGTTTTCATGACGATGATTTGGGAGCAATCATGGCTTCTTCTCATGCTTTGCTTGAGACCTCAGAGCTTATACCTTTGCTTAAAAAGCTTCATCCCACACTCATGTAGCCAGAGATGAGGACAACAGTGGACAAGGAAGAGAAATGATGCACAGGATTGAAATGAAATGAAAAATGAAAAAAAAAGCAAGTAAGCAAATAAAAGACTAATTTCTTAAAAGCCACACACATCTTCTCTCTGGAAATAGGAGTTTGATGTCCTGGGAAACTGTAGTATCATCTGTCTTCTGTAGAGGATAGAAAATGAATCTTCCTTTGAGGACAAATACACACTGCCTGATCCACCCACCCAGGGCTCTGAAGAGGCTAGAGAATAGTCTGGAGGCTGTAGAGGTAGTCTCTTGGTGAATAACTACCCCTTTGTTCTTTTACTGGAAAGATTAAATATTGGAATAATCTAGCTTTTAAAAAAAATCAATGACTACTGTAAAAAGCATAAAACAAAGCCTTCACATTAATCAGAAGTGCAGCCCATATAACCAAGACTGTTGAGAACCACACTAGCCTCACGTTCGGGGGGCCAAAAAAATGTCTCGGCCCGAGCAAAATGTTGAAACCTGGGCTGCCCCGCGTTTGGGGCGGCCACTCTATCCAGGCCCAAGCTGCTGCTCCAGTCTTTGGGTCGGGTCGGGGTTCAGCAAGAGAGAAAGAGTGAGGTCAGACTCGAAGAATGGAGACCAGACAGTGTGTTTCAATCCCGTTTATTCTTCAGTCTCTTCTTAGTCTAAGTCCTAAGTCTTGAGTTCCTAGTCCCTTGTTCCTAGTCCCTAGTGCCTCCAAGTTCCAAGTTACTTCTTCCAAGTTCTCTTCCAAGTGTCCTGCTACCTGTCTTCTCTCTGCTGTGTCTGGTTCTCTCTCTATAGTCTGATTCTCTGATCTCAGTCTGATTCTCTCCGTCTGTCTCTGCCTTTTATATGTCTCACTTCTAAGCCACGCCTCTAAGTTACACCTTTAATCATGCCCTTAGGTTTTGTCTCTAGATCTGAGCTCTACACTTCTAAGTCTCTCTTAAGTCACACACCTTTAATCTCACACACCTTTAATCTCACGCACCTTTAATCTCAAGGTAT
Organism: Arvicanthis niloticus; assembly: GCF_011762505.2. Lineage (NCBI taxonomy): Eukaryota > Metazoa > Chordata > Mammalia > Rodentia > Muridae > Arvicanthis > Arvicanthis niloticus. The sequence continues at coordinate 1,979,398 of NC_047677.1, read as the reverse complement.
CTAAACCAAGATTATTGGAGTGTGCTCAGCTGTTGTAGGCTATTGTAATTTAAATCTCATGTCAGGGTATATGGCTCAAGATGGCTGCAAAGCTGATAGCCGCTTTCTGCTAAAAGTCAGCCCCCAACACAAGACAACAGTAAAAGTTATCTTATAAAACCAACGTTCATACTTCTTCTGTTTTTGTTTTCTATTTGACCTTGCAGTTCATACTGACTAGTTTTATGTCAACTCAACACAAACTAGAATCATCAAAGAAGGAGAAAATACCTTCATCAGATCTGTCTGGAAGGCATTCTCTTGATTAGAGATCAATGGAGGAGAAACCAGCCCACTGTGGGTAGTCCTGGGTTCTAGAGGAGGGGGAAGGAGGGAGCAGGATCAGGTGTGGGAGGAGATGGGGAGAAGTACAGAGGATCAAGAAATTGAACAGAGGTATATAGCAGTATGGAATAGGGAACTGAGGATAGACAATAGAAAGTCCCAAATGCCAGAGAAGCAAGAGGTTTACAGGATGCAATGGGGATGACATTAGTTGAAATACCCAACAAAGGGGAGATCGAACCTGTAGAGACAAATATTCACTGGATAGGCATGGCCCTTGGTTGAAGGATGGGGCCATCCACCCATCTCAAAAGTTTTAACCCAGAATTGTTCCTGTCTAAAGGAAATGCAGGGACAAAGAGTGGAGCAGAGACTGAAGGAATGGCCATCCAGAGACTGCCCCACCTAGGGATCCATCCCATCTGCAGACACCAAACCCAGACACTATTGCTGATGCCAAGAAGTCCTTGCTGACAGGAGGCTGGTATTGCCATCTCCTAAGAGGATCTCCCAGAACCTGACCAACATAGATGCAGATGTTCGCAGCCTACCATCAGACTGAGCACGGAGACCCCAATGGAAGAGTTTGAGGAAGGACTGAAGGAAATGAAGGGGATTGTAATCCAATAGAAAGAACAACAATATCAACTAACGGGAACCCCCAGAGCTCCCAGGAACCACCAACCAAAGAGTACACATGGAGGAACCCATGGCTCCAGCTGCATATGTAGCAGATTGTCTTATTTAGCATCAATGAGAGGGGAGGCCCTTGATTCTGTGGAGGCTCAATGCCCTAGTGGAGGGAGATACTGGGTCATAAGGCAGGAATGCGTGGGTGGATGGGGGAGCATCCTCATAGAGGGAGGGGAAGAGGGATGGGATAGTGGGTTTGCAGAGGGGAAACCAGGAAAGAGGATGGCATTTGAAGTGTAAATAAATAAAATAACTGAAAAAAAAAGCTGGTTGAGCAAGCTATGGTACACAAGCCAGTCAGCAGCATCCCTCCATGGCCTCTGCATCAGCTCTGCCCTCCAGGTTCCAGCCCTGTGTGTGTTCCTGCCTTTACTGCTTGTAACTGTTATATGGAACTGTGAGGGAAATTAACTCTTTCCTCCCCAAAAGTTGCTTTTGGTCATGCTGTTTCATCACAGCAATAGAAACACTAAATAAGACCCACTTACATATAACTTTTAAATTTTTTCCATCTTTGATTTACTATGTGAGATGGAATGTTAATGATATGCTAGGAAGAAATGAGTCACTGAGACAACTTGTCATGTTCTGAACTTTGTAGAGGGGTAAGGCACAACCCTGAAGTGAATATCTTAGGCAGAAGGCAGAGGGCCTGGTGGCCAAAGGAAAAATACGAATATGTAGCACACAGTGAATAGTTTTGCTTAGGAACAGTGTATATGTGGCCAATGCTCGGGAGTGGTGACAAGGACACAGGCCGCGGCAGACGCCAACATCCTCAGAGATGACAGCTACTTCTGAATGTTGCTGTCTTCCTTCTCTATGTGTTTCCACTTTTGAGGAACATGTAATATAATTCAACACTAGTGTTCACTGACAGACCTAGAAATTGTCTCCTGACACAGAGTGAGTTTATATGTTGAAGGTTTTAGATTGGACTTTAGAAGAAATATAGATTCTTTTCTTTTCTTTCTTTTTCTTTTTGGGTTCTGGACAATAAGGTGGAAAGTATACATTTCATCTTTGAAGCAATGTAAATAGCTCTATAGTGGGATATGAAAGCCCTAACACTATGTATGTAGTGTTATAGTTAAATATAGATATATCTATAATCTTAGGTCTTCATAGGATTATAGGTAACAAGATTATAGATACATAAGGTAATAGACAAATAAGCTTTTTTTTTGTTTTGGAAAAGCGACAACCAGAATCTTTGGCTCAAAATCCCAGTGACCACTTCTTCCCTTCTTCCTAGTGCTGAAATTGAAGGTTCAGAGCCCCTCAAACCACTGTCCTGTCATACTGACCACTCAGTTAGCATGTAAATGCCTACAATGAAAGTGTTACTGACTTAATTTGGAGTGTACTTCAACCACTTTGAGTATAGATAAGGACTGGGGAGTGAGGAGAAGCATTGTGTGGAATGGGAGACGATTGGATATGCATCCAAAGGAAGGGATGCCACGCTGACCCAAACCAGATGGAGCCATTATCATTTGGAAGTTGAACATTTGTTTGTTTTGTTTTGTTTGTTTTCCTAGCATGATAGAAAAAAAGTGCAGAAGAGAAAAGAAAAAAGAAATTAGGGAGGGATAAAGAGAGGCAGAAAGTAATTAAATCTGTCAAAGATTTCCAAAACTGTCGGTTTGCAGCCCAGAGAGCTGTGATAAATCCCTGGCACACAACTGCAGCAGAGGAAGTAGATGACATCCCAGCTGCCCTTAGACATAAGTGCTGAGGGTGTCATTGTGTCATGGAAACTCTCTGGAAGCCTACTATTGTAAGGATGCTTAATCACACAGTGCATCTCCTGCCCACTTCACATGTTTTACAATCTTAAATTTAATACTCTAACTGGATTAATGGCAAAAATAAAAACTAGGCCATTTAGTGAGGGTTATTTTTTCCATTCCTACAGAGTTAATTGAAAAAGGGGCCCATCTTCAGCTCTCCTAAGGCAGAAAACACATGGGACACATTTACAAGCTCCTCATTGAAAGCCACTAGTGAATTAAAGAGACCCAGTCACTGCAGCCTGGCCCAGAACATTTACAAGTTTCATTTTTATTAGCTTTGTAGTAATTAAAATAATGGACTAATATAACTTGGCTAGAAGACTTAGTTTATATTATTTTAGGCAAAAAGTATTTAATCTGGTTTCTTGTTTTCATTTTGCATTTCTATTATTCCTTTATTTTACATGCAAAACACATGAATCCTTCACCAGACTTAGTGCTTCTTATGGACAAGCATTATAACTCATGGGAAGATGAATCATTTCTATCAGTAGGCGTGCTTCAAGAAACTGTGGCTTATTCATATGGAAAAGACAATGTATCATGTGAAAGAATGAGGCTGCTCTATTGGTACTGCTGTGAAAAAGATATTTAAAAGCAAATTACTGAATACATACTATATTATATAATTTATTTTTTAAAAATTGTGTACATGTGGAAAGAGTCTCAGAAAACCTGGAATGACACATATACAGCAAAAGGATCGACTAGAAAATTTTGAAAAGGTATATTGCTTTATGGTATCCTATGAATTTAAAGGGCATATATTAATGATGCAACTAAAAGCTTAATATTTTTATAAAACATTATCTAAAAGAGATAAAAGATACTGATAGATATCTGAGACTTGGCTCAATGTTTTAGAGCATTCATCACTCTTACAGATGACTCAGGTTTGATTCCTAGTACTAAATGGTGGCACACAACACTCATAATTCTAGTTCCAGGTAATCTGATATCTATGGGCACCAGATGGGCATGTGACACACACACACACACACACACACACACACATATATATGTGTGTGTGTGTGTGTGTGTGTGTAGACAGAATTCTAATACACTTAAAACACATCTAAATTTTTTAAGAAACCTGATATAGACAATATGAATGGTTGCATTCATTATCAATCTCATTTCAATGGTGATATTCCTATCACTCAGTATATTGACATGATCAGGTGGAATCTATCCTCTGAAGAATCATACTTCCTTGGGTTCTACTTATCACCTAGTAATTGTATTTTATAAAGTGTAATTTGCATGACAAGAATGTAAAGATTCCCAGTAAACATACTGTAAAACTACCATAGTATTTTGAAGATGTAAATTTCTTTTCATAGTCTTAACAGTCCATGAAGGGTCCCGCACCCCCCGTCCGCTCCTGTGTGGACACCAGACTCCTTCTGAGACAACCTAGAGGGTCCACTGAATCCAGAGTGATAGAGGATCCTCTGAACCCAGAGCAGCAGAGGAACAACTGAACTCAGAGCAACAGACAACATATCCCGAGACATCCTAGAGGAACCACTGCACTCAGAGCAGTGGACGCCTTATCCTCAGACATCCTAGAGAAGACACTGCACCCAGAACAGCAGACACCTAGCTGGTCTGCTACCTTGGAGGCACCATATCCTGAGGCAACCTAGGGGTACCACTGTACTGAGTGCAGATGGAGAAGATCACAGAGACATCTGGACCCCGAGGAGATCAGACACAAGCAAGATAACTGGAAAGGCAGGCTTCAGTCAGAGACAGCAAGTACAGGCAGCACTAGAGTTAACCAGATAGCCAAAGGCAAGCACAAGAACATAAGCAACAGAATCCAAAGTTACATGGCATCATCAGAACCCAGTTCCCCCATCATAGCAAGTCCTGAACACCCCATCACACCAGAAAAGCAGGATTCAGAATTAAAATCACTTCTCATGATGATAATAGAGGACTTTAAGAAAGACATAACACTCTCAAAGAACTTAAGGAGAACACTGGTAGACAGATAAAAACCCTTAAAGAGGAAACACAAAAAATCCCTTAAGGAATTGCAAGAAAACAAAACCAAACAGGTGAAGGAATTAAACAAAACCATCCAAGATCTAAAAATGAAAGTAGAAAAAATAAAGAAATCACAAATGGACACTACCCTGGATAAAAACCTAAAAAAAGGATCAGGAGTCATAGACACAAGTATCAGCAAAAGAATACAAGAGATAGAAGAGAGAATCTCATGTGCAGAAGATACCATGGAAAACATTGACACAACTGTCAAAGAAAATGCAAAATACAAAAAGTTACTAACACAAAACATACAGTAAATCCAAGACAAAATGAGAAGGCCAAACCTTAGGATTATAGGTATAGATGAGGGGGAAAACTCCCAACTTAAAGGACCAGTGAACATCCTCAACAAAATTATAGAGGAAAACTTCCTTAATCTAAAGAAAGAGACGTCCATAAATATACAAGAAGCCTACAGAACTCCAAATAGTTTAGACCAGAAAAGAAATACTCCCGCCAGATAATAATAAAAACATCAAATGTACAAAACAAGGAAAAAATACTAAAAGCAGTAAGGGAAAAAGTAAAGTAACATATAAAGGCAGACCATAAGAATTACACCAGACTTCTCACCAGAGACCATAAAAGTCAGAAGATCCTGGACCACTATCATACAGACCATAAGAGAACACAAATACCCAGCCCAGACTACTATACCCAGCCAAACTCTCAATCAATATTGATGGAGAAACCAAAATATTCCATGACAAATCCAAATTTACACAATATCTCACCACAAATTTAGCACTTCAAAGGATAATTGGTGGAAAACTCCAACACAAGGAGGGAAACTACAACCTAGAAAAAGCAAGAAAGTAATCTTCCAACAACCCTAAAAGAAGGTAGCTATACAAACATATCTCCACTGCCAATAACAAAAATAACAGGAAACAACATTCATTTTTCCTTAATATCTCTTAATATCAATGGACTCAATTCTCCAATAAAAAGACATAGACTATCAGACTGGATACATAAACAGGACCCAACATTTTGCTGCATACAGGAAACACACCTTTGTGAAAAAGACAGACACTACATCAGAGTAAAAGGATGGAAAACAATCTTCCAAGCAAATGGTCCCAAGAAACAAGCTGGTGTAGTAATTCTAATATCAAATAAAATCATTTTCAACCAAAAGTAATCAAAAAAGATAAAGAAGGACACTTCATATTCATGAAAGGGAAAATGTACCAAGAGGAACTCGCAATTCTGAACATCTATGCCCCAAATGCAAGGGCACCCACATACATAAAAAAAATTTACCAAAGCTTAAAGCATACATTGCACCTTACACAATAATAGTGAGAGATTTCAACACTCCACTCTCAGCTATGGACAGATCATGGAAACAGAAACTAAACTGGGACACAATGAAACTAACAGAAGTTATGAACCAATTGGACTTAACTGACATCTATAGAACATTTCATCCTAAAACAAAAGAATATACCTTTTTCTCAGTATCTCATGGTACCTTCTCCAAAATAGACCATATAATTGGTCACAAAACAAGCCTCAACAGATACAAAAAGATTGAAATAATCCCTTGTACCCTATCAGGCCACCATGGACTAAGACTTGTCTTTGACACGGACAAAAACAATGGAACGCCCACATACATTTGGAAACTGAATAGTGCTCTACTCAATGATAACATGGTCAAGGAAGAAATAAAGAAATTAAAGACTTTTTAAAATTTAATGAAAATGAGGACACATCATATCAAAACTTGTGGGACTCCCTGAAAGCAGTACTAAGAAGAAAAATCATAACTCTAAGTGCCCACAAAAAGAAAATGGAAAGAGCATACATTAACAACTTGACAGCACACCTGAAAGCGTTAGAACAAAAAGAAGCTAATATACCCAAGAAGAGTAGACGGCAGGAAATAATCAAACTCAAAGCTGAAATCAACCAAGTTGAAACAGAAAGAACTATACAAAATATCAACAAAACTAGAAGGTGGTTCTTTGAGAAAATCAACAAGATAGACAAACCCTTAGCCAGACTAACCAAAGGGCACAGAGACAGTACTCAAATTAATAAAATCAGAACTGAAAAGGGAGACATAACAACAGAAACAGAGGAAATTAAAAATATCATCAGATCCTACTACAAAGGCCTATACTCAACAAAATTGGAAAATCTGGATGAAATGGACAATTTTCTAGACAGATACCAGGTATCAAAGTTAAACGAGGAGCAGATAAACCATCTAAACAGTGGCATAACTCCTAAAGAAATAGAAGCAGTCATTGAAAATCTCCCCACCAAAAAATATCCAGGGCCAGATGGTTTTAGTGCAGAATTCTATCAGACCTTCAAAGAAGACCTAATACCAATTCTCATCAAACTATTCCACAGAATAGAAACAGAAGGAACAATACCCAATTGGTTCTATGAAGCTACAATTACACTTGTACCTAAGCCTTACAAAGACCCAACAAAGAAAGAGAACTACAGACCAATCTCTCTTATGAATATTGATGAAAAAATACTCAATAAAATTCTCCCAAACTGAATCCAACAACACATCAAGGCAATCATCCATCATGATCAAGTAGGCTTTATCCCAGGAATGCAGGGATGGTTCAATATTCGGAAATCCATCAATATAATCCACTACATAAATAAACTCAAAGAAAAAAAAAAAACCACATGATCATCTCACTAGATTCTGAGAACACATTTGACACAATTCAACATCCCTTCATGTTAAAAGTCTTGGAAAGATTAGGAATTCAAGGTCCATACCTAAACATAGTAAAAGCAATATACAGCAAGCCAGTAGCCAACATCAAACTAAACGGAGAGAAACTTGAAGCAATCCCACTAAGATCAGGGACCAGACAAGGCTGCCCACTCTCACCCTACCTATTCAATATAGTACTGGAAGTCCTAGCTAGAGCAATTAGACAACAAAAGGAAGTCAAAGGGATACAAATAGGAAAGGAAGAAGTCAAAATTTCACTATTTGCAGATGATATGATAGTATACTTAAGTGACCCTAAAATTTCCACCAGAGAACTCCTAAACCCGATAAACAACTTCAGTAAAGTGGCAGGATATAAAATCAACTCAAACAAATCAGTAGCCTTCCTATACTCAAAAGATAAACAGGCTGAGAAAGAAATTAGGGAAATGACACCCTTCACAATAGTGACAAACAATATAAAATATCTTGGAGTGAATCTAACCAAGCAAGTGAAAGATCTTAATTACTCAGCTATTAAAAATAATGAATTCAAGAAATCTTTAGGTAAATGGATGGATCTAGAAATTATCATCCTGAGTGAGTTAACCCAATCACAAAAGAACACACATGGTATTTACTCACTGTTAAGCAGATGTTAGCCCAAAAGCTTGGAATAGCGAAGACTCAAACCACAGACCACATGAAGCTCATGAAGAAGGAAGATCAAGAGGGGATGCCTCAGTTCTACTTAGAACGAGAAACAAAAATACTCAAGGGAGCAAATATGGAAACAAAACATGGGACAGAAACTGAAGGAGGGGCCATCAGGAGACCATTCCACCTGGGTATCCATCCCATGTACAGTCACCTAAGATAGACACTGATGTAGATGGCTGGAAGTGCATGCTGTCAAGAACATGATATAGCTGTCTCCTTAGAGGTCTGCCAAAGACTAACACATTCAGAGGACGATGCTCACAGCTAACCACTGATATGATTAAGGGTTTCCCAATGGAGAAGTTAGAGAGAAGACTGAAGGAGCAGAAAGGGTTTGTGACCCCAGGAGGAAACAACAATACCAAACAACCAGAGCCCCCCAGGGTTTAAAACACCAGCCTGGGAGCACATAGGGAGGGACCCATGACTCCAAAGGTATATGTAAGGGAGGATGGCCTTGTCCGGCATAGGTGGGAGAGGAGATACTTGGTCCCATGAAAAAACAAACGCAGAGGGTGGGGAGGGTGTAGTGGGGGCGGCGGGTAGGTGCGGGCACAGCCTCATAGAAGCATGAGGAGGGGGGTGGGATAGGAGGATTCTGGGTGGTGGGAGGAAGTGGGGTAAGGGGATAAAATCTGAAAGGTAAATAAAATACCCAATTTTTTAAAAATGAAAAAAAGGAAAAAAGAGAAAAAAGAGAGAAAAAAAGAAAAAAAAAAAAGAAAAACAGGAGATTTAATAACACAAAGGGAAGGAGTTAGAAATTTAGGAGCCAGTTTATGTTAATGGAAACAGCATCATACAAACTGGAAAATCACACGGTCATAGAAGCACAAGGAGGGGGATGGAATAGGGGGTCCCTGGATGGTGGGGGGAATGGGATAGGGGGATAAAATTTGAAATGTAAACATTATAACCAATTTAAAAAAAGGGTGGGAAAAGAAAAGTTGTTAGAACCAACACCGTTAAAAAAAGTCAGCCCTCTAGGAAAAAAAATTTTTTTTCTTGATACTAAAACTTGTTCTGAGAAACAATTTTTTCTTGATACTTTTCTTGAGAATTTTTTTCTTGATACTAAAATTTGTATATTGCAGAATACACAGCCTTGGTGTATCTACTCATTAAGCAAACTGAGCAGACCTGCCTAAACCTCCGATGTCCTGGAATTCCATCTGGATGCAGTGAAGACACAGTGTCAGAGGCTTACTCTTCCCCCCACCCCTCTTTTAATATCTCAACGCCCATAATCAGCTTGAAGAAGTTAAAGAAGAGTCAGCGCCCCTATTCCCTGGGCTTGGGAACTAAGGTGGATAATATTGGGCTGTCTTTCTAGGGAAAAGTAGTGATATTGTTGGAACAGGGAAGATTAGCTAGGATTTATTTCATAGCCATAACCTATTGGTAGAAATCTGTATAATTATTATTAAGATGAAGTTATCATTTCTTAAATGGTACAAAATTTACTTTGATTTCAAATTTAAGGTTTTCATTGGTATGAGCTTCTTATTGATATAAAAGTGAGATGATACTCTCATGGGCATTGTGCCTGTATAACACATTTAGGAATACAAGGCTTAGGCCCAGTCCTTCTTTAACTTTTTTAACTGATTTGGGATGGTTAGCCTGTGAGTTAAGGGACTATAGCAAATTCATGGCTTTGAGTTTATTGTTAGGGTGTTTTCTGTATTTTATTTAGAAATAGTTGAGAGGAGTTAACAGACAACAGTCCAGGTTACCTACGTGGATAGGTGGTTTTTAAAGTGTCAGAAGTCCATAGAATTGACGTTACAAACATTTCTATATTATTGTTCATTTTGATTAGTGACCTGTCTGCTCCTGACAGCTTCCTGTCTTGGATTCTAAGAAGAAATTGAGCATCCTTGGAGTTACTCCAGTTGTGGGGAGACAGCCACTAGGCAAGAATTTCCTCTTTCCATCTACAGACAAATTACTGTCCAGAAAAGGACACACTTGCAGAATAGTTGACTGATTATATCTGCCTAGACAGAGTAATCAGCGCTTAATAATTCTGCATCACTAAGGTCTGTCAGATGATTCTGGGCCAGAAGGCTGAAGATTTGATTCTCCAACATTTTGTAGTATAGGAAATGTCCAGGTGTTCAGCGGTCTCTATAAGTTGGCTATGTTTTAGAAGCTATGCTTAATGCTTCCCATAATTTCAGTTAACTCAATCATTCTGGATTTCTGATGGGGTTGAAGACCTATAGTCTCATAGCCAATTTACTTTGAGAGAAAAGATCTGAGTGGATGGTTTTCAGCTAACATTCATTCTAAAGCCAAGAAAAAAGCCAGGTTCAAAACTAAGTGTTTTAGTTAGGAGAGATGACAGAGGTTCTGGTTAGTCAACAAAATGATGGACTGGGTATTAAGACTATCTTGTACCTCACTGATACAAATAGGAATAATTATGCTCTAACTGTATTTTGAATGAAAAGTTTTATTTTAACAGGAAGGGTGATATGTAGGAGGAGCTAAGGGGGAAGGAGTACCGAGAGAAAGAGATGGAGTAAGAAGAGGAGAAGATGAAGGAGAGGAGAAGCTAGGTGTTGAAAGAGAGAAAGAGAGAGAAAGGGGGGGGGGGCATGGAGGCAGATGTTCACGTGTCTTCACCAGTCAAAGATAGTTTATATATCTAGGTTGGGTATTGGGTTACACTTCGGATCGAGCATTACCAAACTTATAAAGCCTTTGATTAACATTTAAAAAAAATTGTATAAAAGCAAAAAGGAAAAGGGGACATGGGATAAGGGTTTTCTAGGGAGGGGAAATGGGGAAAGGGGATGGCATCTGAAATGTAAATAAAATATCCAATAAAAAAAATTTAAAAAACAAACATTAAAAAATAAAACAGTCCATGAAGGGTATTTCCAACCCTTTCCAGTCATTTTCTTTGTTTTTCACTATGTACCATACTGGCCTCAAAGTCATAATGTTCTTACCTTAGTCTGCAAGTGTGTCTTGTCATGCTCAGCTACTTGGTCAGATTTTTTATTCTGTTTTATTTTTATTTTGGAATTAATCTGAAGCCATCTTACATAAAGTGGGCATAGACACATACTCTATCACTGAGATACATCCTCAGTATTCTATTTTTATTTTATTTTGAGGCAACATCTCAACTAAGTCATCCAGGCTAGTCTTGATTTGTATTATTTGTCACCCTCAAAATGGACTCTAAATAGAGGTTAATATTTTATAATCCTCAGAGATTAAAAATCAAGATTGACCCCTATAAAGTGAATGAAATTTCATAATAACCTCAGGAGCATTCTGAGAAATACAATATAAGTATATAAAGATTGTGAAGGAATGAAATGTTGATATTTATTTCTGGTTGCATGCTTTCAAAAAGAAGACTTTTAGAGAGAACTGGTGAATCCTACTCCCTGTAAATTAGGTCAAGAAAAGAAAAGCAATATGCCTACTTACAAAAAAAATCCCAATCTAGATGTACATGAAAATAAAGATGCCAAAATTTAAATATGGTTTAAAATATGCAACAAGAATAGATGTCTCACTACATAAGAGGACTTCCTGTGCAAGTGTAAGGACTTGAGGACTTGAGATTAAATCTCAATCCCAACTGAGCTTTTAATTTTTAATAAAAAGTCTGCTATGGTGCACCACCTATAACTGCATTATTGAAACAGATATGTGGATCCTGAAAACTGCAGGGTCAGCCTAGCCAAAATGGCAAGTTTCCAGTTCAGTGTGAGTTTTTCTTTCAAGATAATAAATTGTCAAGTGAGAGTGGAAACATGAACACACACACACACACACTCACACATGGGGTGGAGGGAGAGAGAGAGGAGGGAGAGAGAGACAGAGACAGAGAGAAAGACAGACAGAGAGAGAGAACAAACAAGAGAAACAATGAAGCAGAACAAAGCACGTAAAGATGCCTCAACTTTTCTTAATTTAACTGAAGTGTTCCTTCTTTGGCTGTTTGTGTAGCTTTTAACAACTCTACCCTGTTTAGTTCCAATAAAGGTAGGAATGGTTGAATGGGAAGAACGATGTTCTCGACGATGAAGGTTGCATAAAAACATATCCATGTGTTTTAGCTACCATTCTATTGCTGTGAATAGACACTATGACTAAATCAACTTATAAAAGAAAGAATTTAATTGAAGACCTTCAAACACTTTCAAAGGTTGAGTCCATGGACATCATGGTAAAGAGCATGGCAGCAGGCAGGCAGGATGGCACTGAAGCAGTAGCTAAGAGTTTACATCTGGATCCTCGGCAAGCAGGCAAAGGGAGAGAGGGACTGAGCTGGGGTGGGCTTTGAGGTGACATACTTCCACTAACAAGGCCACACCTCCTGACTCACGTGTTGTTTGAAAATGGAAAGTTTGCCAAGTCTCTAAATTTATTCCTTATCATTAATTTATCATTAGAGAAGTAAGATATCAATATATAAAGATTACCAGTGAATACAAATGTCACATTTACTCATATTCATACTTTCAAAAGAGCAATGTTTTGGAGACACATTACAAATAAAGAAGATCAGGGAGCCAGGCAGTAGTGGCACAAGTGCCAGGATGGTGACACACATCTTTAATCCAGCACTTGGGAGGCAGAGGCAGGTAGACCTGAATTCAAAGCCAGCCTGATCTACAGAGTGAGCTATAGAACAACCAAGGCTATACAGAGAAACCCTGTCTTGAAAAGCCAAAAAACAAAACAAAACAAAAAACAAAACAAACAGCAACAACAACAACAACAAAAACAAAAACCCAATCTGTTTATTTAGATATTGAATTAAATTAAGTATGGGGCCAGAAACATTTGGATTAAATTTCCCTATAATCTTTTTCCAAAAACATAGTTGTTTAAATTACGAGAAAAATTTTATCAAAATGATTTTCAGATGGAGTTGTATTTCCATTTTCAAGCACTGATAAATTTATATGAAATACATACTGCATATTAGTTTCAGAAAAAAAAAAGTATGAATAGACCCAAAGTGCTATATTTCTTAAAGAATAGGACAACCCCTGTTCATCAGCTTGGAAACAACGTGGAAACACTGAAATATATGAGCCTATGGGAACAATTCTTATTCAAATCATCACACCATGCATGTTGCTTCTCCAGTATCTCTGCATTTGTGAGATACATATCACTGTATCATAAGTGCATCAAAAATCAGAGTTTATCATCTCAGGTGAAGGTGGTTTCATCAAAGATTCAAGACAGCAAAGGATCAGCATACACACACACACACACACTCGCATGCACGCACACACACGTGTTTTTGCAAATAATTTCTGGGTTAGTTATTAATCACTTTATCATCTATTTAAAGTAAAAGAGATGGGGCTGGATAGATGGTTCAAGGTTAAGACCACTGACTTCTCTTCCAGAGGTTTTGAGTTCAATTCCCAGCAACCACATGGTGGCTCACAATCATCTGTAATGGGACCTGGATTTGGATTTTGTATCTGAAGACAAAATCCTCTTCTTTTGTATCTGAAGACAATAAGAGTGTACACACAAAAATTAAGTAAATAAATAAATCTTTAAAGTAAAAAAAGTTTTAAAAAATTTTACTTAATTAATAAAAACATACTTTTAAAAGTTAATTAGTGTGAGATATAGTTATCATTGCTTATTTATTTACTAAGTGCATTACATTAATGAATAGACTAACACCTTATTGTTATTGGTGTTCATTGACTAACATGGAATTACATATTGCTTTAAACCTAAGAATTAAGCCTCTTCTTCCACTTTTTCTTTTCATTCTACTACATAAATTCCTTTAAAGATATAACTTTTCTTTGTAAAATAGTGTTTTACTGATACAGAAGAAAATAATTTGTACAAAGATAATACATTTTACTTTAAGGGCTTTATAAAATAGAAAATTACTTGGAAAGTTATAGTTTGATATTTATTAAACCTTAAATTTTCAGGAGGAATCTTTTCTTTCATAAATATCTCAGAAAAAATTTCAGCAACATTTGTTGGTGAGGACGTGGAGAAAGAGGAACACTCTTCCCTTGCTGGTGGGACTGCAAACTGGTACAACCACTCTGGAAATCAAACTGGAAGTTCCTCAGAAAATTGGAAATAGATCTACCTGAAAACCCAGCAATACTGCTCTTGGAAATATAACCAAAAGATGCTTCACCATGCCACAGTGGCACGTGTTTCACTATGTTCATAGCGGGTTTGTTTTGATAGCCAGAAGCTGAAAACAACTCAGATGTCCCACGACAGAAGAACAGATACAGAAAATGTGGTTCATGTACACAATGGAATGCTACTCAGTTACTAAGAATGAGGACATGCTAAGTTTTGCAGGCAAATGGATGGAACTAGAAAATATTATCCTGAGTGAGGTAACTCAGACCCAAAAGAACATGCATGGTATGCACCCACTAATAAATGGATATTCGCCAAAAAATTAAAAAATAAAAGGTACAGAATACCCAGAAACAGTCCACAGAACTCAAAAAGGTCAATAAGCAGAAGGGCCCAAGTGAGGATGCCTCAGTTCCACTTGGGAGGGAGAAGAAAGCAATCACAAGGGGGGAGGGAGGGACCTGGGAGAGATAGTGGATAGGGAGGGGGGAAGAGATGAACCTTATCTGGTATTGGGTGAGAGAAAAGGACTGAAGCCCTGAGAGCCAGCAGAAAAATGGAAAGAGGCAACCTCAGGAGGTAGGAGGTTCACCCTACAGAATGCACCAGAGACCTGGGAGGTGAGAGACTCTCTGGATTCAAAGGGAGGGACCGTAGATGAAATGTCTGACAGTGGGGAGAGGGATTTTATAGAGCCCACCTCCAGCAGGAAGACAGGGCATCAGTGAGGGAGGGGGTTGCCACCCACAGTCAAAACTCTGATGCATAATTGTTCCTGTTTGAAAGAACTGCAGGGATGGAAACGGGGAGGAGCCTGGGGAAAAGAAGGTCCAGCGACAGGCCAAAAGTGGGATCCAGCTCAAGGGGAGGTCCCAAGGCCTGACACTCTTACTGAAGCTATGGAGCGCTCACAGAAGGGACCTATCATGACTGCCCTCCAGAATACCCAACAAGCAGCTGAAAGAGTCAGATGCAGATATTTGCACCAACCAATGGACAGAAGCTGCTGAAGCCCAGGGTTAAATTAGGGAAAAGCTGAAAGAAGCTGAGGAGGCAGATGACCCTGTAAGAGGACCAGCAGTCTCAAATAACCTGGACCCTCAAGATCTCTCAAACACTGGCCTTCCTTCCTCCGTCAAACTTGAGGCATTCATTGACTCTTCCTCTGTAAATTATTATCTGAGTCAAAAGCCTAGGTGCCCAATTCTGCTAGAACAGTCTAACTCTGTGTGCTTTTATGTATGACAGGAGCTATGTTAGGCTGAGTTTTAGACCTAGGGGACAATGCCAGGTATGGCACACATACCCTGAGGGCTCACAGGGCCTAAGTAGTTTTAACTTTTGAAGAAAATAGAAAAAAATAAAATGTGTAGAGTTCTTGAGGAGTAATCGAGTGGATAGATTATACACTAAAATAAGCGAATGATCAAAGAGTTTCCCAGAGAACTCTCCAAGAACACAGACAACTACAATGGCAGAGAGGTTATACATTCCAGAATAAAGAGGGCAGAACATAAAATCTCATGGCAAACTAAAGATAAGGAATGGAATGGAGTTAGAAACTTGCTATATTTCTCAAGCAATGTCTGAGTCAATTAAATCATAAATTATTTTCAAAGTGTGAGCTACTCACTGATAATGAATAATGGAAATGCTTTCATGAGATTTCATACAACTTGTTAATTCAGTTTACTGAAGCATTCAATGTCAGTAAAATGTGGTGATTTTACTTCAAACTGACTTTATTGTTTTATACATTCTTAAAAGTGGACATTTTCTTTTTTACATATGTAATTATTTAAAGTATAAAACATTTGGAAAAGCAATATTCTAACAAGCCATTCTGTGTCATTCATGAAATAATCAAGTGTAATTATGTCTGTGATAATGAATAACCTTTGCTTATTCAGAGGGACAAATTTCTGGGAATTTGATTCCCCAAAGACTTAATTTTTTTCCTTTTCTTTTTTATTTATTTTCTGTGACGTATTATAACCTGACTCCCATTTCCCCTTTCTTCCCTTCTCCAAGTCTCTTCTCCCCACCTTCCTTTTCCCCTGGATCCATTTCCCCCTTCACCTCTCCTCAGAAAAGAATAGGCCTTCCAGAGACATCAAATTACATTAAGCTACAATAAGCCCAGGCACACTTTCTCACAGCAAGGCCAGTGAAGCAACTCAGTAAGAAGCAAAAGGACCTAAAGAGAGATTCAAGAGTTAGAAAAGGCCCTGCTCCCATGTTAGGAGTCCCAAAAGAACACCATGTTACACAACAGTAACATATGTAGAGGACCTAGGTCAGACCCATACAAGTTCCCCAATCTCTGTGAACCCATTTGAGTCCCAGACAGTTGATTCCATGGGGTCATATTTTGTGGTGTTCTTGATCTCTCTGTCACCTCAAATCCTTCCTCTGCCTCCTTCTCAGGACTCCCCAAGCTTTGCCTAATATTTAGCTGTGGGACTCTGAATCTGTTTCCATCAGTTGCTGAACGAAGCCTCTCTGATGACTTATGCTAGGCATAGGATGCCATCCTGCCGGTCAGAGGCTTTGTATCTGGGTTGGTGCTATAATCCCTCTACTACAGGCCTTGCCTGGTTACAGACAATGGCCAGTCTAGGCTCTGTGTCCCATTGCTGGGAGTCTTAGTTAGAGTCGTCCTTTTAGATTTCTGGTAGTTTTGACGACATTCCATCATCCTGAAGTGCTTCCCCCAATTCCAATAATGTCTCTCAGTAATTTTTCCCTCCATTTCCTCAACCTAATCCCTCCTGTTCCCTACCCCAACGGCCCCCAATTTACCCATGAAATTTATTCTGTTTCTCCTTCCCAGGAAGATCTTCGCTAAGTTCTCCTGGTTGCTCAGCCTCTCTGGGTCCGTAGATTGTAGCGTGACTACCTCTTCCAAGTCTCCATTTGAAAAAAGAGGAGCACAGGTTCTATTATCACCGTCATGTGTCAAATAAGCATCGAAATAAGTACATACATTATTAATAGTTTGTGGGTATCATATTTTCCATGTATAGCTCCCAGGTTTTAGCAGAAGCTGGATCTACTTTTAACTACTTAGGGAACAGAATAAAGTTTTTTTTTAATTTTTTATATTTATTGCCAATGACTTAAATATACCACGTAAAGATGTAAAATAAATACTAATCATGACTATAGTTAAAAAATAGGAATGCACACCTACACAAAAAGCAAGATTTTTCCTTTACTTTACCATAATTACATTTTATGCTTAAATAAAAGTTTGTAGAAGGTCCTCACTAAATTTTCTTGCTTAAAGATTTATGAATAATATAAAAGTACATATGCAGATATATTTTGATATTTTAATTGGTATCCACAGGGGGCTTCATTGTGACATTGGACTTTAAAGCATATATAATATTACACTTCGTTTTTCTCCTTTTCATTTTTGAGACATTATACAAGTATATGATGCCTTTTGTTCAACCTGTTATCCCTCCACCCTTTTACGGGAGCTCCCACCTCACCTCCTCCCAACTTCACGTTCTCTTGTCATAGCATAGTCTGCATCTAACACCAGACTGTTAAATCCCAAGTGACACACATAAACATAAACTTCTCAAATAGTAGGTTTCCATGTTTCTCTTCAGACAGCCTGAGGGTTATTAGTTCTCTCTCTCTTACCTCATTCTCTTCCATACTCCCCAAAACCTTTCCTAATTCTCTTCCTCCAACCACCATGCTGTCCCCTTATCTTTTGCATAGCTCTAGGTCAGAGTAAAGTTTAACATTTAAAAAAAAAAAAAACTTCAATCTTTTTCACATTTTAACTGTTTGTATTACTTATTAGAGAACTGGTCACAACCGAAGTAAAATAATTTGCTCAAAATCGAATGAACATGAGCATCATTCAAATATCAGACATTAATTAAACTCCATACTCCATATACTATTGTGTCTTTTTAATCTGAATATAAATAAAGTTTTGCATATCAAATTATTGTACTTTATTTATATACATACAGATAAAATTATTTCTAGGATTCATTTGCTATTTGTGCTTTATCTGTTTTTTTGTAGCTGGGAATAAAGTGCAATTTTAAGACCTTAAACAGATACTGACCATTTCACAAAGTCAGTGGAAACAGCAGTTAGATTTAGTTTTGATGTGCACTACATAGTTCATATAAATTTAACAGTGCTCAGAAATGAGATAGCTTACTATCTCCCCCTAAATCTTAAATTCTTTTTGATATAGAATTTTCTCATAATTTAAAAACTATGTTTTGTGCAAATATCAGAGAAGAAATTAATTCAAATATTTCTGGTCCATTTAGACTCAAATGCATAAAAAAAATTGTAAGGACAGTGTGGTGGTTTGAATATATTTGGCCCAGGGATTGGCACTATTAGTAGGTATGGCCTTGTTCAAGGAAGTGTGTTACTGTGAGAGTGGGCAATGAGACTCTCCTCCTAGCTTTCTGGACGTCAGTCTCTCCTGGTTGCCTTCAGATCAAGATGCAGAATACTCAGCTCCTTCTCCAGCACCATGTCTGCCTGCATGCTGAAATGCTTCCTAAGATGATAATGGACTGAACCTCTGAAACTGTAAGTCAGCCCAGTATTTGTCTTTAGAAAAGCCACTTTGGTCACGGTGTTTCTTTACATCAATGAAACCCTAAGACAGACAGTAGTACGTGGATGGTTTTCGAGGACTGAATAAATCATCCTTCCTCCCAATACAATGTGTAGTAGAGTAGAGTGTAAATAATTATTTGAACACTCAGGACTAATTTAAAGTCAGAAGCCTTGTACACAAGTCATGTAGGAAACATGGAGAGGAGTAAAAGACAGCATGAAAATGTTAGAAAAGAAGGAGTGGAAGGGAAGAAAGAAATGATATGGGACTATTATACATGTCTTTGAGAATAATTGAACCTGTTTTAGGTTACCAAAAACTTAGCCACCAAACCTACCCAGAGACCTTGACTTTCTATTTCTTGTCTTGAAAATTCAAAGAATGAAATTCATGGACCACAGAGAGTGAGTTTTAGAGAGAAGTTTATTATAGGTTCATAGGTGAAAAGTTAATAGGTAGGAAGAAGAGGAGGATGAAAAGGAGGAGGAAGAAGAAGTGGAGAAAGAGGAGGAGGAGGGGAGGGGGAAAGGGGAAGTCGGAGGCAGAGAATCCCATATAGGTGGGGGATCTAGGAAATAGGTGACATTGAGACTGCCACTGTGGAGGTAATAAGGCTTTACTAGATGGAGGAGAGGATGGTGAACAATGGAGGCCTAGGATTGAAGGTGTCCAGACAAAGGAAACTTCTTTAGGGGAGAAGAAAATAATTTTTTAAACAAAAACAAACAAACAAACAAACAAAAAACAGATCTTCTTTTTAGCTTCCCTGGCCTCTGGACATGAATGAACTGGGAATATCTTGGCTTAAACATTTCTGAGCATCACTGGCCTCTAGAAAAGATGAAGCTACAGACATTTCCAGATATTAGCTGGGAAATAAACTGGCCACATTTCCTTGGAGTCTCTTTTCTTAGGCAATTTCTATCACCTGTTCCATTCAGTAAGACTGAGAGAAATTGTTATTGATAGTGAACCAATAATTTGTATCATTTTAAAATTTGGAATATACTTAGATTCATCAGCATGTTTTAAACTTTTAAATCGTATTACTATACATTTCTTTCTAGCTCTGAACTCAGTGTCAGGAATCTTTATAGGTGGTTTATCTAAAGTGTCTAATGTCATATAGGTATTTGAAAGCATGAAGAGCCATCTAAAAGCCTTTTGAAGCAATTTAGATTGTAAATGGTAGCATCACTGCAATTCCCTTGCCAAGTACATTGCTTCATCTCTCTATTCCTGGTTCTCAAACTTGACTATGTATCAAAATAACCCTAGGATTCTCTTTAAAGTAAAATATGGCTTGGTCTTATCATCATGGAGTCTGGAAGGGGAGGGAAGGTCTTTGATGGAAACAAGAATTTATACCCCTCTCATGTCTCCTGGCTATGTTGATTCTACAGTCTTGTGACCACTTTTTTGATAGCTTCCTGATTGAGCCAGTCCTCTGACTGTGTTGATTTAGGTTTTAGATAGGAGGCCTATTTCAAACTTTATTAACACTCTCAAATTTTGGGTTTGGGGGACATTTAAGTGAATTGACCTTTTGGGAAAGATATTTTTATTAGATGAATTAACACCGTAAATTGAAAACATACAATAACATGATATGGGCTCCGGGAAGAGTTCAAGCAAAGTGGGAGTATTTTCTTAAAGGCTTCAGAGAGAGAGAGAGGAGAGAGAGAGAGAGAGAGAGAGAGAGAGAGAGAGAGAGAGAGAGAGAGAACGAGCAATGTAGTTGATGAATAGTATGTACTTGTAGTCAGGTCAAGTCTCTGTTGGGAATGGGCAGAAAAGACATAAAAATTTTGCCCTTTAGTTAACATGTGTCCATCATATCAGATGTGCTACCTACAGCCCTGGGTAACTTAGGAGCACAGGTAGCCTGGGGCTGGCAAACTTCTTTTGGAAAAGAGAGATCTACAGGTTCACAGACAGAATTTCAGTAGGAGGCTTATAGCATTTCCCTGTAGTAGTAAAGTAGTAAGAATTACGAAATCAACCACAGTGATGGAAAGATATTGCTAAAGTTGCATATAGCCTGAGTATCCACCAACCCAAACCTAATACTGTTTGTATTAGTGCTAGAAAGAAAAGCCAACATTTAGAATCTAATTCTTCTTTGGTATGAATGGCTTTTCTGCACCAGAAGACTTCCGTTTAAAGTTGCCATAAGCCAGAGTGGATGCAATTCAACAGCCAGTGTGTACTATCTGTAGCTTCTGGTATGACTTCTGCAATCACTGAGTCACTTCAAGTGCTAAAATTCTTACCAACTTCCTGAAAGTCAAATTTTCTGAAACTCTTCTACAAATGAAGGAATGCCTTTATAATTCCCTTGCCCAGTTGTAAAAAGAAAAAATATTACTCTTATTTTACCATAATGGATATGGAAGCATAAATAGGTAGGGAAAAGTGCAGGCACCATTTCCTGGAGAATCCAAACCCAGAACCAAGAGTTGGGAATAAGGGAAGTGGTGATGGGAAGATGACAGAAAAACAAGAAAAAATTTAAAAGAACAGATGGAAAGGCTGGACAGATGGTTCAGCCATTAAAGGTTAGGCTCACAACCAAAATGATAAAAGGACTAGATGGTGCCTAAGGAGTTCACATATGTAGTACACATTGTGTTAGTCCCCTGAGTGCTTTTCATTCTCATTGCAAAATCACTCTATAAATGGGGAGTGTCCACAGGTGATTCTGCTAGGTATGTTACCTTAGTGATAGAACTGAATTATATTTTTTTTATTGAATATTCCTGTAAGATGCAGTTCTTTAGATTCCTAAAGAGCTGAGTTTACTAAAGAACTTAACTGCTAAACTTAGTTTATTTTATTCTTTAAGCAAGAATTTCCACTATTCAAATTATGGAGTGTAAGACTTCAAGGAGAGTATTTAAAAATGTCCTAATTCTGAAAACTCTGAGAATACCTGGCATAGAACCTTATTGTTCCTGAATTTCAATCTGTAACACTTAAACAGCAAAGACTCTGTGAGTCAGGAAGCTGTGAACATGAGTAACCTAGTCATTTATTTCTCTTCAGTATCTCTCAATAAAGAAATATTTGGAAGAATGACAGGAAGCATTGTGAACTGTGCACCCACAAGACATATTTCATGCATTTCTTTCTGGACAGTTTGTTATTTTTTGCCAAGTTGATATCCTTTCTATTTTATGAAGGAAAGATTATTAAGCATTTCCAAAACATAAACATTCCATGTTAAAAACTTCTGGTACCTTCTCTGTAATGTAGTTATAATAGGACATAAATCTAACATAGAAGTCATTGTCTTGCCATGTCTACCGGCTGCAATCTAGGAGACATGCATTTCTATTCTTCCCTGTAGGCCCATCAGCTAGAGAGGAGAATTCTTCTTTGTCTTATGCAATGTTCCTATGTCTCCTAGGTCACAAATCATAGAAAAACAATATGGATGCATTCTGCTGGGGACTCAGCAGAAATATCCTCAAGGTGCTTTTGCCAAATGTGTTAAACTGATCACCTAATGCTTTCCAAAAATGTAACAGGGACATGTAGTCAATGACTTTTGAATTCTCAATAATTTTTATGAGTAATATGGTATTTAATCAATTCATCAGTTTCCCCATTTTTAGATTCTAAAAAACCTGTAATTTAGGAACATGAAGAAACTCTAAAAAGTGAGAGAGGGTGAAATAAAAGGGCCTCCAGCTTCAAAGTTGGAGGCTGAGCTGACCTCGAACTCATTGTATATAACAATTCTTTATTTATTTCAGCTTCCCCAGTGCTTGGATAACAGGCATTGAGTCAGCACACAGCATATCTCACTCAATTATTCCTCCCTCTCTTTCTTTTTATCCAGGTGACACTATAACTTTCATTGCTAGCACCTGTACAAGTGAAAAATAGAAACAACTGGCAATGCAGAGCTATGATTACAGTCAGATGCTGGCCCAAGATGCAACCCTAGAGTTGTAGGTAATGTTGTGACATCTTGATGGTCAGTTAACACTTGCCTAGGTGACTCAGGAAGTCATAAAGTTTATATTTCATGTAGTGTGTCTTTGCTGGATGTGGAAGGTGAGAGTTTTCAGACTTGTTAAAGGAATCTCAAACTTTTGTTGACCACATGATGCTAGAATTTTTTTGGGAAAAGGAAGCATAGGTAAGAGACAGTTAAGACATCTGGATAAGTAGGACATGTACAGAGATAAACATAGATTTCTCCATAGACTGAATTTCTAAAGATTCTGAAGAAAGTGAAGGTACAACCCAAACCACATTAACCAAGATGGTCAAACCAGGACACTATTAACATGTAAGGAGTCATGGTGCTTGCTTAAACTTGACATGGCCAGAATTTCTGTTTTTATTTTTTTTTTTACTAGGGGCTAGAGAGATGGCTCAGTGGTTAAGAGCACTGACTGCTCTTCCAGAGGTCCTGAGTTCAATTCCACATGGTGGCTCACAACCATCTGTCATGGGATCTGATGCCCTCTTCTGGTGTGTCTGAAGACAGCAACAGTGCACTCAACATACATAAAATAAATAAATAAATAAATAATCTTTAAATTTTTTACTGAATTTTTAAAGAAAATATTAATACACCTAGGCATATATATTATATATAATATATAATATTATATATATAAGAATTATATATATATATTATTCTTTGAGTCTTTAGACTTTATCATTTAAATATTATATTTTGGGGGCTGTGGAGATGGTTGCAAGGAAACCAAAGTTCAAGTACCTTATATTCAAATAAAAGGTGGAAACAGCAGTACAGTACACATCTGTAACCCTAGCTCTATGGGTGATGCAGGAAGATTCCTTAAGGTTGCTGGACAGCCAGTGTAATTCAATGAGAACTGCCTTAAAGGAATAAGGGAAAGCATGGTGGAGCAGGAGATATACAAACATCAACACACACATATACACATCACACACACACACACACACACACACACACACACCATATGTTAAAACATATTTCGTTTAGGACAAGAAATGTCAGCTGCTTAAACATGCATAGCTGAGAAGAAGACAGATTGTAACATAGATTTGGGGGTCCCACATAAAGATTCATACACTACTACAATGTATTCTTCACTCGTAAAACCAAGAACCAAAATGTTAAAGAGGGAAACACAGATTTGCAGATATAGGTACATATCTACCATGTGTCATGACTACTTAGTATTAAATACTACGTTATTACAAATTTACATACAGTAAGAGATATAGACATCTTCTTCAACAATTTATGTAGATATCACAAATTTCCCCTTTCCTTGGAATTGTTTTATTTGTAACTTTTACATTTTCCAGGGCATGATACGAATAGGATTCACGAAGAATATTTTGAGCATTGCAAGATCCTTTCGGCTACTATAGAATGCAGCAGCAGCCTGCTTGCTCAAAGGTCTCGGGCAGATGGATCATATTAGCATCTATGTTCTACAGCTTGCACTGGCTACCAGGGTGCTGTTGGATGCTGTTCAATGGACTGACTTTGATCTATGGTGCTGTGTACATTTTAAACCAGAAACTATTTATCCTAAAAATCACCCACAGAGGGCAAGATGAAGCAGGGACTTTGCTGGAGCTGCTCACATCATAATGTCAACTTATTATTTTTACTAGAACTGTCCATCGATTCACTATTACTTGAGGTATTCAGGCCCACTTTTTCTCCACTCCTGACTGGAAGGCCTGATAGAGGAGACAAACATACAACTCTTCTACAACAATATATTTCATTACTACAGGAGCAAGCTGAGTACTTTATTAGATTCAATTCTTACTGACCTTATACATCTCACTTAAAATACATCATTAAAAAAAGAAACAGAACATCATTTGTAATTTCAGGTATTATTTTATATGTGCAAAGATTTATTAGTTTTATTTTAGTATCTTAAATTTGAAAGCAATCTAAATAATTCCTGGAAGGCTCTTTCCTGCCCCAAGGAAATAAAGAACTATTCTACACAAATAATTAAGAAAGACAAAAAGAAGTGAAATTACCCCTTATTTACCCATCTAGGTTTTCTATGACTTTTATAATGAATTTAACTTCAATGTAACTAAATATATATGTCTTTATTTATCTCTGTATTCATTAAGTAAAGCATTCTTCTAGAGGCTAGTTTTTCTTTTAATGCTTAGAACAAATTCTGAATGCAAAGAAGTTACATAAATAATTAAAAGCAATATGTAATACAGTATTATAATTGTAAAACAAAGAATATTTTTATTTCTGTTCATTTTGAGGATTTATTACAATTACAGCATTTCTCCTATCCCTTTCTTCCCTCCAAGCACTGCCACCCATGCCCTGCTCCTTGCTCTCCTTTAAATCCACAGCCTCTTTTTCATACTGAGGATATCAAAATAAAACTCAATAGTTAAGCTAGACACTTTAGCTAGGTGTTGAAGAAGAATCCAGGAATGCTAGACATGTGGGCTACAGAATAATATAAACCACTGGATCATATAGCCTGGCCTGAAACTTGAACTCTACCTACCTGACACATGCTATCAATATCACCTTTTAGAAGTTTCCTAGTTACCCTGTACCCTAATTTCCACATTTCTATAAAATGAGGATATTTCCTTTAAAGAGTAGCTGATGTTCAAACAAATTATATGCATAAAGTACTGAACACAATAGTAGTTATTAACATAAGAGTATGTGAAATCCTAAGACGTATTTGAGACTGGTTAGCAATTGGGCCTAAAGAACAGATAAAAAGCTAAAAATGAAGAAGAGAAAGTAGGAGAGTCCAATAAGGAATAGACTAAATTACCTGTCTGGTCATGCAATTCAGCTTCTGTGCCAGCAATGCAGGAGAGCCAACTGAGATCTGTAAGGCAGAAGAATGAGCTATGGCCATTTGCATCATGGCCCCAGGACTGTGGCATATGTGCAGAGAATGAGTTCTACAGGGAAAGAGATTGGAACTTCCAACAACAGTCCAGTTATTTCAGGTTGCTGCACCACCAGGAACTGTAGACAGACAGGATCTCAACCTAATTTCCCACATTTTTAATGAAAGGCTTTAAACCTTCAGGTTGATATGACACACACACACACACACACACACACACACACACACACACACGAGATAGAGAGAGAGAGAGAGAGAGAGAGAGAGAGAGAGAGAGAGAGAGAGAGAGAGAGAGAGGGAGAGAGGGAGGGAGGAGGGGGAACAACATAAGAAGCTGACACATTGACATGCCATTTTTATATTTCCTTTCCATCAAGCATGTCAATTTTTGAAGCATTATGTACATCCCACCTCCTTGAAGTTGAGTGTCTTCTATACTCAGGTCAAGCCAGACTTCTGGGAGGTTCAAAGCTACACTTCATTCAAAACCCTAGAGAAACAAGTAGACTTACAGATGTAAATATACTTAAAAACTGAAGTACTAGCATTTGATAAATGCATATCAGGAAAAATGTTTTAGCACAGGTTAGGCTGAGAGGAGAGAGATGTGACTTTAGGAAAGAAGAAACCAGAGGCAGAATAGGAGCCTGGTGTTTAAAATGAGCTTCACAAATAAATCCACAGCTTGATAGCGGCTTGGAGAATGAGAATATATACAAGTGTAATCTGAATATGGACGATGACATTGCTAGTGAAATATGCTTTTCTTTTGTTCACAAATGAGCAAAACATCATTTATGTTTGAATTTGTTTTGGCTTTTGGTTTATGTTATTTTTACACTGGCCATTATACCTCATTTAAATTATTTTTCAGAGTATTTATCTGAATGCACGAATGAAAAATGTTTACTTCACACTTACGATTTTGTCAGTCAAGAAAAGGAACTCATTTTTCTAATACATCTCTATGATTAGCCTGGATAAGAGCTGTTTCATAAAATATTTTTAAGACAGGATCTCAGACTAGCCTTTATCTTTGGATCCCCCTGCATCAGCCTTTCAAGTTACAGACCTGGGATGCCAGTCTGCACAAATTCACCTAGTTCATAGGTGAAATACACATAAGTTTTTTTTTTTTTTAAAAATACAAAATTGTCCTTTCTAATCTAATACACATAAATGTTGACTCAAGTGTGCTAGCACTATTAAACCCAAATGAAGCTTCCTAGTGGATAAAGCTTAAAGTGGTTGTAAACTTATTTGAAAAACTAAAAATCTATACCACGAAATTACACAAAGGAAACTCCATGGTGCGTAGGAAGGGGGTGGGAATAACCAAAGGATGATATGTCTGTAAACGAGAAGTTATAATAAACCAGCTGCCAGGTCTGGTGTGGGTTTTTTTTTTTTTCATGCTACGACTGGGTAGTGGAAAATGTTAAGGGGAAATTTTCCATTCATCTTGCATACTTCACTGCTTAGAAATATGAACCACCTGTAAAGGGAGCCTCAGGGGATTAACAAACCCTGTGCAGATTACCCACTAATGGGTCAGACCCCCTCCTGTTTGAAACGCAGCTCTTTTTTCCCCCTCTGAACATTTCATGATCTCTTCCACTAATTATCTGGAATTCGTTTGTAATAAATGCCTTATGTTTCCTCTACCGAGGCTGCCTTGTTCCTTCACATTTCATTTCTTCTATGTGTTATAAGCACCAAAATAGAATTCCAAAAAGAAGAAAATATAAACTTTCGGTTAAGTCATGTTTGTTTTAGAAAAGGAAAGGAAATAGAAGTGTTTATTTGGTCTGGGCTGAACGTTGGGGTCATTGCATTTTCTCTGGCGAGGTTTTCCTTTCCTACTGCACCAGAGACACGAAATGCAGTTTCTTAATACCGGAAGAGAATCAACTGGTCATTGGGCACAAGGTGCAAAGCACTTGAGAGCTTTTCAGAGAGGCTGTTCTGAGGTTACTTGGCCTTGGAACTCTGGCAAATTTAAGGAGCATGAGTGTTTTGAAGCCATTATCTTCAGTAAGCTGAACCTCTGGTATGTTACTGAGAACCATCTAATCTCTGTTTCTGTATGAATTTATTTCGTGATAGTATTATAATAAAGCAGGTTAGAAGATGCATTCCAATTCTTGCTAATAAAAGAGCTTAAAGATCACTTTGGCCATTGTTCTATCAGCTTTCAGACTGATGTTCTCAAGTCAAGTCCACTTTCCTCCTGTATCATAGACATACATCAATAGCGCAGTGAGACAGCAAGGAATCCTCCTGCTCTTCCTCCTCCTCCTCCTCCTGCTCCTCTTCCTGCTTCTCCTCCTCCTCTAAGCACCAACAGTGCTGTCATGGAGAACAATAGAGCAGACAATCAGTTACCTCTACCCATGAGTTCACTGACTTTGAAAAGTTCATGGATGAAATTTCCAACTAACCTCTGCCTGCTCTCTAACCATAGCAGCTTCCTTTTATTATGTGGGGAGTTGTCTTAGTTTGGGTTTTTATTGCTATACAGAGATACCATGACCGTGACCGTGGCATCTGTTCTAAAGGAAAATATTTAACTGGGGCTGGCTTGCAGTTTCAGAGGTTTAGCCCATTATTATCATGGTGGGAAACATGGACTTAAGGTTTGGACATGGTGCTTAAGAAAGAGCTGAGAGTTCTATATCTTGATCCACAGGTAGCAAGAGTCAACCACACTAGGCTTAGCTTGAGCATAGAGACCTCAAAGCCTGCCTTCACAGAGACACACCTTCTCCAACAAGAGTAGACCTACTCCAACAAGGTCACACCTCCTCATAGTGCCACTCCCTATGGAACAAGCATTCACACATGAGTCTATGGAGGCCATTCCTATTCAAGCTACTACATGGACCAAAGGATCCTATGTACATGACATGATTCCTTTACTTCTTCAGTGGCCACAGCCACAACTAGTCACTTCATAGACATCTCAAGATGCTTCTAGAATTGGCCACCTACCACAGTGCTCTTCAGCCTCTTGGTGTGGATGAAGGAGAGCACCAAAAAGTATTATGGCTGTTAGAATAGGTATGGCCCCCATAGATTCATGAGTTTGAGTGTTTGGCTATAAGGAGTGGCACCATTAGGAGGTGTGGCCTTATTGGAGGAGGTGTGGCCTTCGTTAGGGTTAATGTGTCACTGTGGAGGTGGGGCTTTGAGGTCATATATATGTGCAAGCTATACCAGTATGACACACAGTTTCCTGATGCCTTCATATCAAGATGTAGAACTTTCAGCTCCTTTTCCAGTACCAAGTCTGCCTGAGAGTGTTCACATGTTTCCCACCATGATGGTAAATGGGCTAAACCTCTGAAACTGTAAGCCAGCCCCAATTAAATGTTTTCTTTTATAAGAGTTGCTGTGGTCATGGTGTCTCTTCACAGCAACGGAAACCCTGACTAAGACAAGTACTAACAGAATCTAGTTCTACAGTGGGTCTTAAAATCGACATCTATCCAATCCTGGCTCAGTTAACCAAGAGATGTGCTCTTGAAGGAATGGCTACCATGCCTACGGAAATGGTCTACAATACATTAAGGATAGCACTGGAGAGGGTCAGTGTGTCAAGCGCTAAAAATCATTTAGAGAAAAAATACAAAACCTGACAAGTCAGAGCCCACTCTAGATATTAGATGGCAGTGATAATGAGAAACAATGAATATTCTAATAATTACAATTGCATGGTCCTAATCATTACAGTAGTAATTTGTAACTATTTCAATGTTTGTACACATTTTCTCTCCATTCATTCTGTTTTGTTCCCTTGAATTATTTCATTTTCTTACCAATTTTATCTAAAATCTTCATTCTTCCCTCCATTAGCATATAGGAAAACTAGTTTCAAGGATATTCGCATCTTCACAACTAAAATATTGCCTCTTAAATAATCAGGCTTTCATTATTATTGGTTGAATATACAGAGAAATAAAGCAGTCAGAAACAAAGGGAGAGTGGGTATAGGAAATGTACTCTGTCCCAGAGTCTGATGGAACTTCCAAAGAGAGAAACACAGAGTTAACCATGCTTTGTATTTGTTAGACCTCAGTGGACTGTCAAGAGCTGGAGAACAGAAATTAAGAATAAAGACCCTAAAATAGGCACAAAGAAGAATTTGGTTGACAAAGAACAATTAACTCTGACCTTTCATGTTTGCTGGGAAAAGGTACAGATGAATCTTTATAAAGAAGGTGACAATTGAATTGGAACTTGAGGTATTCATACAGTTTTCCCAAAGAGAAAAACTGCCAAGAATGAAAGCCACAGGAACTGTTGAGAAGTAAGCATACATTTAGCATTTTTGAATGATTTCATAAACCATGTTCACGCTCTACTGCTTAAATTTTTCTAATGAAAGTAAAATTATTAAGTAAATTATTAAGTAAAATTACTTCATCAATTAAATCAGAGTTATAAATTTTATTTTGCAGCATATGGAAGTCTCATAGCTATAAAATCACATTCAAGAGTTATGAATATTTGGAAACATTTACGTATATAAGGGGTATGTATGATGCAAGTAAGTTTCTTCTTAATTACAGTGTATGTTTTTGATGTTTCCTTAAGTCAGTACACAGAAAATCATTGGTAGTGATTGGTGGTAATGCCTGCCATAAACAACCTTGCCTCACAGGTGACTTTTCATAGTGTACTGGAGAAAGGTTTACAGTGATGTTTAGGAGAATAAAGCAAGACTCCATCTCTTTGCCAGCATGTCACCCTACTCACCCTTACTCTTTGCACTGACTTCATTTGATCACGTGACCAAAGTGAGGCACCCTGAAATCTAAAACCCTGCCATGATGTGGGAAGGCGGTAAAGGCACTTTCTTCTTTTATGTGGTTTTAATTTCATTGCATTTCTGAATCATTGGTAGAAAATGTTTTTGTTTTCACAAATTCTTTTCCAGTTATTTCTGTATGCTCATTCTTTTTGTAACAATCTCACTACAACGTGACTCAGATCTAAGTTAAGTGAGTTTTTTTAAGTTAATATTAATTTTATTATTAAAAATATTAAATTATAAAACAAATTATAAAAATTATTATAATGATAAACTATTTTGTTTATTAAAGAACTAAGACTAGTGCAGTGATTTAATTATTGGTTTCCAAGTCTATTTGTTACCTTGACCAAGTAAGCGTGGAAAATACAGCAATAGAATATGTTATAAAAATATTCTTATAAACGACATTATTAATAGATATGTAAATTTTAATTTAATATTTGTTACTGAGGAAATTAAGTATCAAAGATCACCCAAAAAGAGGCAGTAGCAGTTAAATAGGTAAGGCATCAAAAAGCAGATATTTGAATTGAGCTGAACCAGCTGCATAAAGACATTCTGATGTAACTTTTTAAAATGAAGTTCATTTGGTGGTATATAAAAAACATCAAGAAAGCCCAGTGTGGCTATATGAATGAACGATAAGGAAGGGGAGACAGAATAGACTGGAGATATTAAAAAGAAGACTTTTTAGAAAAAATCTATAAGAATGTGTTTAAAATGTATGCCAGTGCAATGGAAGGCTAGTGGGAGTGGATTAAGTAGATAATGACATCATCTGATTTACAATTTTCAAAACTTAGTGGAAGTAGAATGGACTGGTAGGTTGCTATTGTAAAGCCCAGAAGAAAGATAATGGAATATTGAGAATGTTGGGAAAGAAGAGACTAGATTTGAAATGTAAATAATAGGGATAGATCTGGGACAACCTGCTATTAGAATAATTGTGGAGAATTATACAAACCCAGGGTAAGATGGAGCACTGTCATTTCTGGGCCTTGCATCAGAGGCCTTGCCCTGATACTTGATCACTCTAAGAATGGAAACAAATACTTTAGCAATCTAAAGTTGTTTTATCATATTTAATGTTAGAGTAATAGTGACTTGAACTGGCATCATTCTCCAGAATTAAGTTGTGTATAATAGCTAGCAAAAGCCTAGAACTCAGGAAGAATCTCTTCAATTCCATACATTCAAAGCATGTAATAAATATGTATTCAAAGACTGAAAATTAGTTAGTGATTATGTTTGTTTAGTAATATGACAGTTGTAAGATCTCTTCTAAGATCCATGATTTCAGCAAGAATATTTGGCTAGATTTTCAGTATCAAGCATCATTTCCCTCTTGTTCGGTATGTCTTTTAAGTCTATTTAGAGAGCTGTTGGTTAGCACCAAGGTATGCATGCCACTATGACACCCTTGGAGTTATTTTGCCATGCTGGTAATTCTTTGGTTTATGGACATCATGTCCACAGATAAGTGAAGTTCTCACTTCATCAAGGACAGTTCTCTTTGCAACAGACAGAGAACAATTCTAGAAAATCAGAACTGATCAAAGTGGAGTTGTGAGTCCATTTCCAATGGATACATCTAAAACATAATATCTCCATCTAAGGCACAAGGATCATTGAGAAAGAATGCCAGTGGGATTGCATGAAGTAAAAGAAAAGAAAGCTATGGCCATAACATCTCACCAACATGGCTTTGTAAACCCAAATAAGGGTGATACCAACAGACATGTTAAGGTGGAAGGGGAAAATGTCATGAGACCTCAACCATCAACAAAGAACTATATGCAGCTATGGAATGCTGAGAGGAGGAGAACTAGTCTATTTCAGAGATGAGAACACTAAGTCATCCAACACCAAATGATCAGCTCTGAAAACATATATAGATGTAACACTATATGGATAAGAAAGTACAATTTATTTTACAACAAATTCTGTGAGTTCTATAAGACATTGGTAACATTTCTCAAGGAATTTGGCAGAAAAATGAAAAATGAACCTGGCTATAGTTATTATGAGTCACCATATTTACTTTACTAAATGTCCAACAATCATTTGATACCTAAAAGTCTGCCATGTGGAAGAGTCTTTCTCTCTCTTTCTCTCTCTCTCTCTCTCTCTCTCTCTCTCTCTCTCTCTCTCTCTCTTTCTCTCTCTCTCTCTCTGCTTAATTTCTATGGAACTATCCTTGACCAGGAACATATTTAACATTTAGATAATACTTGAATGAAAAAAAGAGAGAGTACATGAACTGAAAGAGAAACTGAACATTTAGGTGACATGGAAATAAGGAAGAACTCTGACTAGAGATATGTTGGAATCAGTATTGAAACTATTCTCAGTAGGCTGAAGCACAAGCCAGAAAAAATCCAAGGAAGAATTCAAGAGCTATAACATGAAGTTCTATATTTTTGTTCAAAACAAGTTAACCTCACACATACAGGATTAACAGCATCCCATGTGAAAAAGTTTGGCAGTCAGAATTGACTTCAGGGTCAGCATGTACTTGTAACCTGACTTAGCTGGTAAAATACTAAGGAAAACTTTTGGCAGCTTCAAAAGAAATCAAGAGTCAAAGGCACTGGGTCAGCAAGACAGCTTAGTAGGTAAAGGCAATTTTCTGCCTGTTGTCCTTTGAGGTGGATACAAATGTATCCACCGTGGCACATGATTATTTCGTCCTCACTGTTAAGAAATTTAAAGAGGTGGCTCTGTTTATCTCTGTTCAGTCACCTAGAGCATGTCCACTTTTGATAGCAAGTATATAATGTAAGGCTGAAACTGTAGTAGTACAAAATTATCACAAGATTGTTCCCTTAAAAAGTATCCCTGTGGAACACAAAGGAACCATGTGTCTATAAATAAAATGCAATAGGAAAAAAAGTTTAAATGTCTCTGAAAGATAGCATTAAAATTACTGTGAATATTTTAGTTAAATATTGGTGACCCACAACTAGATCAGATCATTTTGATTTCATTTTATAGGCAAAGGAGCAGGGTTAGAAATGACTGAACTGGGAAATGATGTAGTCAATGTAGGTTCAAGAAATATGGGGAAAGGAACACTTCCAGGTTAAAGGTTGGGTAGCTTCTTCCAAGTAGTTCCTTTGTGATGAGCCAGCATGATAAACACAGATTCCTTCATTATGCTAAATCCAAATCTGCTCCCTTATATTTCTGATCATTTCCCCCACTCCTGGTAATTAGGCCTGGAAGAAAAAAAAAAAAAAAAAAAAGTATGTTTAAGGCTCATGTGAACTAATCTGCCTTTCCCTTTGGGGGTGAGGTTAGAGTAAAAATAAATTGTCCAAGTTGTCCTTGATCTCATTCTGTAGCCCAATTAGGCCTTGAACTTGCTATCTTCCCATCTCAGTAGCTGGAGTAAAGTCTGTATCACTAGGCTCAGCTCATGAGGATAATCTGGACCTTAATGTCCTATGTTAAACATGAACATAGCTACCGAAGTCTAGGATGATGGTTTTGCTTTTTAATCAATGAATTCAATTTCAAAGACAGTGATGAAAATAGTGCTAATTCAAATATAAATTGTTTTAAGGGTTTTGAACATTTTTTAACAAGCCAACACATTTTCAAGTTTCAGCAAATATCATGCAAATTCACAATATCATGCAGAGAATACCAAGGCTTAAACAACAGAAACATGCATATTTCATACTAGGAAAAGTGAAAATCAATTATTGAGCTGTCATAGACAAGGCAAGATCCAGGAAATGAGAGGGATTGTGGCCTTGGCAGAAACTTGTGATGATAAATGACCCTGTAGCCAGTGCACACAACTAAATCAACAGTGGCCTGATTAATGGCTGTCCCACAAAGCCCTATAGTACTGATGAGTGAAAAAGAAAACTTTGCAAGTTTTCATCAGGGATCTGTTTAATATGACCAAGGGCACAGTGAGAAGAACACCTGCAGCAAGTTACTTTATAAAAAGTGTAAAGAAAAGAAAATATTGCCTTCCAGTCTGCACCCAAGGACTGAGCAGATCCTGGGCTTCAGCTCTGCACTCAATCTCATAAAACCCAGAGGAGGCGGGGCTCCCAGGAGCTCTAACACTGGAAGTATTTTAGGTAAGGTGATAGCAACACCTGCTCCAAACAGGGAGTAATTGTGACCCAGTGGGACTCAGAAATTCACTCCTAGCCTGGGGCACTGGTTCCTTCTGGTCTGCGCCCAACTACTGAGCAGATTTTGGGCCTCAGCTCTAACCCCGGCAGCAACAGCCACCCCAAACAGTTCTGACACAAACAAGATAATAGCAAAGACAGGCTCCAGTCAGAGACAGTGCAGGTAGCAGTAAGGAGATCCAGATTATGAAAGGCAACCACAAGAACATAAGCATCAGCAACCCAGGGTACTTGGCATCATTAGAACATAATTCTCAAACACTAGAAAGTCCTGAATTCCCCATATCACCAGGAAAGCAAGATTCAGATTTAAAGTCATTTCTAATAATGATGATAGAGGACTTTAAGAAGGACATGAATAATACTCTCAAAGAAATTGAGGAGAACACAGGTATACAGATAAAAGCCCTTAAAAAGGAAACACAAAAATCCCTTAAAGAATTACAAGAAAACACAACCAAACAGTTGAAGGAATTGAACAAAACCATCCAGGACATAAAAATAGAAGTAGAAACAATTTTTTAAAAAATCACAAAGGGAGACTACCCTGGAGATAGAAAACCTTGGAAAAAATCAAGAGTCATGGACGCAAGCAACACCAACAGAATACAAGAGATAGAAGAGAAAATTTCAGGTGCAGGAGACACCATAGAAAATATTGACACAACTGTCAAAGAAAATGTAAAATGCAAAAAGTTCTTAACACAAAACATCCAGGAAATCCAGGACACAATGAGAAGACCAAAGCTATGGATGATAGGTATAGAAGAGAGTGAAGATTCCCAACTTAAAGGGCCAATAAATATCTTCAACAAAATTATAGAAGAAAACTTCTTTAACCCAAAGAACAAGATGCCCATAAACATACAAAAAGCCTATAGAACACCAAATAGACTAGACCAGAAAAGAAATACCTCTCATCACATAATAATCAAAACATCACATGTACAAAACAAAGAAAGAATATTAAAAGCAGTAAGGAAAAAAGAGTAAGTAACATATAAAAGCAGACCTATCAGAATTACACCAGACTTTTCACCAGATACTATAGAAGCCAGAAGATCCTGGACAGATGTCATACAGACTCTGTATGTATGACATAAGAGAACACAAATGCCAGCCCAGGCTACTAAACCCAGCAAAACTCAATTATTATAGATGGAGAAACCAAGATAGTCCATGACAAAACCAAATTTATACAATATGTTTCTAAAAACCCAGCACTACAAAGGATAATAGAGGGAAAACTCCAATACAAGGAGGGAAATTATACCCTAGAAAGAGTAAGAAAGTAATCCTCTTCCAATAAATCCAAAAGAAGATAGCCACACAAACAATGCCATCACTAATAACAAAAATAACAGGAAACAACAATCACTGTTCTTTAATATCTCTTAACATCAGTGGACTCAATTCCCCAATAAAAAGACATAGACTAACAGACTGAATACAAAAACAGGACCCAGCATTTTGCTGCATACAGGAAACCCACCTCAGTGACAAAGACAGACACTACTTTAGAGTAAAAAGCTGGAAAACAATTTTTCAAGCAAATTGTCCTAGGAAACAAGCTGGAGGAGCCATTCTAATATCAAATAAAATTGACTTTCAACTTAAAGCTATCAAAGAGGATAAGGAAGGACATTTCATACTTGTCAAAGGAAAAGTCAACCAACATGAACTCTTAATTCTGAACATCTATGTGCCAAATGCAAGAGCACCCACTTTCATTAAAGAAACCTTACTAAAGCTCAAAGCATATATTGCACCTCACACAATAATAGCGGGAGACTAACACTTCACTCTCAGCAATGGACAGATCATGGAAACAGAAATTAAACAGAGACACAATGAAACTAACAGAAGTTATGAACAAAATGGATTTAACTGATATCTATGGAACATTTCATCCTAAAACAAAAGAATATACCTTTTTCTCAGCACCTCATGGTACCTTCTCCAAAATAGACCGTATAATTGGTTACAAAACAGGCCTCAACAGATACAAAGAAATTGAAATAATCCCATGAATCCTATCAGATCACCATGGACTAAAGCTGGTCTTCAATAACAACAAAAACAGAGACTAATCAGAGGGCAGAGAAAAAGTATCGAAATTAATAAAATCAGAACTGAGAAGGGTGACATAACAACAGAAACCAAGGAAATTGAAAAAATCATCAGATCCTACTACAAAAGCCTATATTCAACAAAATTGAAAAACCTGGATGAAATGGACAATTTTCTAGACAAATACCAGTTACCAATGTTAAATCAGGAGCAGATAACCATCTCAACAGTCCCATAACCTTCCTCCCCCCAAAAATAGAAGGAGTCATTAAAAGACTCCCCACCAAAAAAAGTCAGGGACCAGATGGCTTTAGTGCAGGGTTTTATCAGAGACAAAAGGAGGTCAAAGGAATACAAATAGAAAAGGAAGAAGTCAAAATTCCACTATTTCCATATACTATGATAGTATACTTAAGTGACCCCAACACTTCCACCAGAGAACTCCTAAACCTAATAAACAACTTCACTAAAGTGGCTGGATACAAAATTAACTCAAACAAATCAGTAGCCTTCCTCTACTCAAAAGATAAACAGGCTGAGAAAGAAATTAGGGAAAGGACACCCTTCACAAGTCACAAACAATATAAAAGACCTTGGTGTGAATCTAACCAAGCAAGTAAAAGATCTGTATGACAAGAACTTCAAGTCCTTGAAGAAAGAAATCAAAGCAGATCTCAGAAGATGTAAAGATTTCCCATGCTCATGGATTGGCAGGATTAATATAGTAAAAATGGCCATCTTCCCAAGAGCAATCTACAGATTTAATGCAATCCTCATCAAAATTCCCACTCAATTCTTCACAGAGACAGAAAGAGCAACCTTCAAATTCATTTGGAATAACAAAGAGCCCAGAATAGCAAAAACTATTCTCAACAATAAAAGAACTTCTGGGGGAATCACCATCCCTGATTTCAAGCTATACTCCAAAGCTATAGTGATAAAAAAAAAAAAACAAAAAAAAACAAAAAACAAAACAAACAAAAAAACTGCATGGTATTGAAATAGGAACAGGCAGGAGGATCAATGGAAAAGAATAGAAGACCCAGAAATGAACCCCCATATCTAAAATCACTTGATCTTTGACAAATGAGCTAAAACCATCCAGTGGAAAAAAGACAGCATTTTCAAGAAATGGTACTGGTTCAATTGAAGGTTAGCATGTAGAAGAGTGCAAATTGATTCATACTTCTCTTCTTGTACAAAGCTCAAGTCCAAGTGGATCAAGGACCTCCATATAAAACCAGCTAACTAAAACTAATAGAAGAGAAAATGGGGAAAAGCCTCAAACACATGGCACAGGGGGAAAGTTTCTGAAGAGAACACCAATGGTTTACGGTCTAAGATCAAGAATTGACAAATGGGCCCTCATAAAACTGCAAAGCTTTTGTAAAGCAAAGGATACTGTCAATAGGACAAAGTGGCAGCCAACAGATTGGGGAAAGATCTTTACCAATCCTACATCTGAGAGAGGGCTAATATCCACGGTATACAAAGAACTGAAGAAACTAGACTCTAGAAGATCAAATAAGCCTATTAAAAATGGTGTACAGAGCTAAACAAAGAATTCTCAACTGAGGAAACTCGAGTGGCTGAGAACCACCTAAAGAGGTGTTCAGCATCCTTAGTCATCAGGGAAATGCAAATCAAAACAACCCTGAGATTCCACCTCATATCTATCAGAATAGCTAAGATCAAAAACTCAGGTGACAGCAGATGCTTGCGAGGATATGGAGAAAGAGGAACAATCCTCCATTGGTGGGATTGTAAGCTGATACAACTACTATGGAAAGCAGTCTGGCAGTTCCTTAGAAAATTGAACATAGCCTGAGCTATGTTCAAAATTGAACATAACCTGAGCACCCAGCTATGCCACTCCTGGGCTTATACCCAAAGATGTTTCAACATACAACAGGGACACATGTTCCAACGATGTTCATAGCAGCCTTATTTATAATAGCCAGAACCTTCTCTAAAATTGACCATATAATCAGTCACACAGCAAACCTCAACAAATATAAGAAGACTGAAATAACCCTTGCATCCTAACAGATCACCATAGATTAAAGCTGGACTTCAACAACAGCAAAAACAACAGAAAGCCTATAGATTCATGGAAACTGAACAACTCTCTCTACTCAGTCGTCACTAGGTCAGAGAAGAAATTAAAAAAAAAAGAAATTAAAGATTTTCTAAAATTCAATGAAATAAGGGCACAGCATACCCAAACTTATGAGACACTACGAAAGCAGCGCTAAGAGAAAGTGTCATAGCACTGAATGCTTTCATAATGAAATTAGAGTGTTCTTATACTATGAGTTAAAAGCATATCTGAAGGCTTTAGGAAAAAGAAGCAAACATACCCAAGAGGAATAAACAGCAAGAATAATAAAACTCACAGCTGAAATCAATCAATTAGAAAGACAGATAATAATACAAAGAATCAACGAAATTAAGGGCTGGGTCTTTGAGAAAATCAATAAGATAGACAAATCCTTAGGCAAACTAACTTAAAAGGCAGAGAAACAGCATCCAAATCACCAATCAGAAATGAAAAGAGAGGCATAACAATGAACACTAACAAAATTAAAAAAATCATTAGGTTTTAGTTCAAAAGCCTATACTCGACCTATATTCAAAAATCTAAATAAACTGGATGAATTTCTAAATAGATAACATAACAACTACCAAAGCTAAATCAAGATCTGGTAAATTATCTGAATATTCCTATAACCCCTAAGGACATAGAAGCAATCATTAAAAGTCTCCCAACCAAAGAAATCTCTGGGCCAGATGATTCTAGTACAGATTTCTACCATCAAGGAAAAACTGATGCCAGTACTCCTCAAACTATCCCACAAAATACAAGTAGAAAAAACACTGCCAAACTCATCCTATAAGGCCACAGTCACACTTATACTTAAACCACACAAAGACTCAACAAACAAAGAATTTCACACCAGTTACCCTTATGAGCATTGCTGCAAAAAGACTCAATAAAATATAAGAAAACCAAATCCAAAAACACACCAAATACTTCATCTAACATTATCAAGTAGGCTTCATCCCATGGATACAGGCATGCTTCAATATACAAAAATACATTAATGTGATCCATGATATAAATAAACTGAAAAAATTTACATGATCATTTAGATGCAGGAAAAGCCTTTGACAAAATCCAACACCTCATGATGATAGAATTCTTGGAGAGAGCAGGAATATAAGGTGCATGCCTAAACACAATAAAGGCAATATGAAGCAAGCTAATAGAAAACATCAAATTAAACTGAGAGAAATTTAAAGTGTTTTCACTAAAATTGGGGGCATGACAAGGCTGTCCACTCTCCATACATATCTTCAATATAGTATTGGAAGTTCTAGATGGAGCAATATGACAACTAAAGGAGATTGAGGGGATACAAAGTGGAACAGAAGATGTAAAAGTATTGCTATTCACAGATGAAATGATAGTATAGATAAGGAACCCCAAAAATTCTACCAAAGAACTTCTACAGCTGATAAATACCTTCAGAAATGTGGCAGGATACAAAATTAACTGAAAAAATATCAGTAGCACACCTCTCTACAAGCAATAAGTGAAGAAATAAGGAAACAGTACCCTCACACAAATAACATAAAACTCATTGGTGTAACTCTCACCAAGCAAGTAAAAGACCTGCATGACAAAAACTTCAAGTCTCTGAAGAAAGAGATTGAGGAAGATATCAGAAGATCAAAGATGTCCCATACTCATGAGTAGGAAGGACTTACAGTGAAAATGGCCATTTTCCCTAAAGCAATCTGCAAATTCAATGTAATTCTCATCAAAATTGCAACACAATCCTTCACAGACCTTCAAAGAACAATTATCAACTTCATGTAGAAAAACAATAAACCCAGGATAGCTAAAATAACCCTCAACAATAAAAAAAAACTTCTGAAGGTATCACTATCCCTGACTTCATGATGTACTACAGAACAATAGTAATAAAAATTGCATGATATTGGTATAGGAACAGACAGGTGGATCAATGGAAGCAAATCAAAGAGCCAGAAATAAATCCACACATCTACAGACACTTAATTTTGACTAAAAGGCAAAAACCATACAATGGAAAAGGGAAAAAATCTTCAGCAAATGGTGCTGGTCTAACTGAGTATCTTCACATAGAAGAATGCAAATAGATCCATATCTACCACCCTGCACAAAACTCAAGTCTAAGTGAATCAAAGACCTTAACATAAACAGGATACAATAAATCTAATTGAACAAAAAGTGGAGAATAGCCTTGAACTTATTGGCACTAGAGAAAATGTCCTGAACAGAACCAATGGCTCAAGTTCTAAGATGAACGATTAATAAATGGGACCTCATGAAACTGAGAAGATTCTGTGAAACAAAACACACTGTCAATAGGACAAAATGGCAGCCCATAGATGGGGAAAGGATCTTCACTAACCCTACATCTAACAGGAGGGTGGGATGCTGGAGGGTGGGGGTTGACTCCCAGAGTAGGGATTCCTTTTCTCAGGAGAGAAGGGCTTGGTGGAATGGGGGGAACTTGTGTGAGGCAAGACTGAGAAGACAGGAAAAGCTGATATTGAGTGTAAAGTGAATAACTCTATAAATAAACAAACAAATAAATAAATAAATAAGATCTAAATGACAAGACTAAGCCTTGTTGTTAATCTTAGCTGCATATAAGGTAAGATTTTCCATGTTTTCTATTATATAGTTATTTCTTCATTTACCTTTCCATCATAAGAAGGAAATCACTGAGCTCAATCCACAGGTAAATGACTGAGGCTTAAGTTTTTTCAGATCATCTTGAAATTGATTCCCCAGTTCTGAGGCAAGCTGCTGGAACATAGCCATAGTGATTCTAACACAGAGATAAACACAAGTCAGCTGGTCAGGCTGTCATATTTTGCATGCTCTCCCAGCTTACACCACAGAATACTAAACAGCTGTAATCCCAAAATTCAAGGTCCCCAGAAACAAGAACTTGCTGAGTGAGTCCCTAAGTCACAATGGATTTAATAATTTTATACCTCATGAATTACTCTCTCTCTCTCTCTCTTTCTCTCTCTCTCTCTCTTTCTCTCTCTTCTCTCTCTCCTTCCATCCTTTCCCTCTTCCCTTCATTTCTTCTTTCTTCCCTCCCTTTCCTTCCTCTCTCCCTCCTTTCTTTCTTTCTTCCTTTCTTTGTTTCTTTCTTTCTTTCTTCAATTAGTTTGGTAAAACTTTCCACAGCTTTGAATTAATTTTTGGTAATTGGCTACCTTTCTACTCCCCTTGTGTCATCTTACAAGTCACATTATGCCTTAACAGGAAAATTATATAAACCTTAAGCAACATTGTGACCTGCTTCCTGACACTGTTGTCCACAGTCCCATTTGCCATATGCTGTTTTAAATACAAACAACAACCCGTTCCATGGTGATGCCATCACAAATTCATTGTGTCTGCATACTTTGTTTATACAATGTCCCTACTCCAGTTCAAGTTTGAATGTCACTGGTACACAGTATCAGGCATTCCTTAAAAGTTCCATAGAAAAAAACACCAGCTTTACAAACCAATCAGTCATGGCTTTAAATCCTTCTGTTTCTGTATAGCCCATGTGAACTTGACCATATATGTTCCTTCAGGTCTGCGTCTTAGATTTCTAATCAGTAGATCTGAAAAAAACATGATGCTGGAAACAATGTAGGGCTGTTGAGCAGATAAATCACGTCTTAAATCTCATAGTTTAGTGATTGACAAATAGATCAATTAATACTAATTGCTCTCTTCACTTTCTGGCAGATAAAACTATTCATTCCTCAGTAATTATTGACAATCAAAAATAGTAATTGTGGTTTTTTTTCTTCTCCACCAGAACTTTTGTATCAGATATTTGTGAAAAGGTTTACACATGTGATTCAGTAAATATTAAATGGCCACTGTGCATCAGAAATTATTCCTAGAGCCTAAAATAGAAAAAGAAGGCAGAGTTCCTGATTTTCTGTGTCCCCTAATTTTGCCACAGAAATGAATATAACTACTAAGTATATGGTAGTGAGTCAGTTACTTACTGCATTTAAACTGTTTTTTACAAAATTCTGAGAGAACAAGTTTAGTGGGAAGATGACACCAAATAATACATTCTAATGGTGATACAAAATAAGACCTGTGAAGGAGACAATATAGACAGGTTGCTTCTGCAAGAAGGCAGTATAGGAAAGAATAAAGGAGACTACTGAAAGGAAGGCAGAGTGCAAAGATGCTGGAGATACAAGTTGTTTACAGACCCATCTGGAGTGACAGGCAACTAAGAAGAGAATCAATTTTGCCCCAACAAGATAAAAGCAAAATCTGTTAAGTCCCCGAGGTAGTGTCAACATGGTGCAAAACACTCAAAGTAACTGTGAACTCAGCAGAAGCAACGATTTCAGTTACTAAGTCTAGATCTTGTTATCGGAGCTGGAAGCCACCTTCCTCTGAAGACATATCCTGCCTCTGCAATTATTGTACCAGATCCGTCTGCAGCACTATCATTCGTGAGCTTGAAAGTGAAGCAGATTAACTTGGATAAATCATACAACCAAGCCAAAAAAATGATGTTTTAGTATTTTATATAAAATTTTTTTGAAGATGGCAAGAAGAAAAAACACCTGAAGTATATGGGTTATTCCAAGAAGAGATGAGCAAGTGTTATCCATGAAAGTATGTACCACATAAACACATCCCATGTCTACAGCCTTAGGAATTCTCTAGAATATGTTCATTGTTAGGCAGAGCTACCAACTTCCAGTGATGTCAGCTAACACTCATCCCACCCACTCCAGGTCATCAAGTAAGTTGCCCCAAGGATAGGTATCTATTCTTTATTTCATTCAAAAGAATTCAATCTTGCAAGATAGTTTAGGTAACAAGAGATTTTGAATTAGCCCCATCTTTCACCTGAGTTTAGCAGTCATCCCCATTGGAACCTATATCAATACAACCCATAGACCACACCCTTGGGACCCGTATCAATAGACCACACCCTTAGAGATTCCAAAGCTGGGATAGCTGCAGTACAAGGACCTCTTGTAGATTGTATGATTCCCCAGTCATCATTATTTTTATGTTCTTCTCTATCAGTTACATGACTCCTAATTTTTAAAACAATATCTTCATGATTTTCTGCCCAGGCTATGAAAGAAAAACTTGGATTAAAAACATATTATATATGATCACTAATTTAATCAGTTTTTAATAAAAGGAGTTTTAAGAAAAAGAAGATTCTGGAAGCTGTATAGCAATTTTACAGTTCCTGTAGAAAAAGATGTTTAAATTATGTACTTACAAGCTCAGAATTCTGCCAAATCCCTAGATGTTACTGTGCTCTCCCTTCATGAGTAATATTTCAGAAAAATCATCAAATGTAACCTTGGTCTAGCTGGTCTTTTAAATTATTTTTTCAACTTTTTAATTGGTTCCTTATGAATTTCACAACATGTACCCCAATCCCACTAATCTCTCTCTCCCCTTCTATCTGCCCTCCACTCTTACAACCTCCTCCAAATAGAAAAAAAGTCTTGTAGAAGCTGTAGTGTGTCGCAGTGTGTCTCACACTATACCCCTCTGTCCATATTTTGCTTGCAAGCGTTTATTCCAATGACTCGTTGGTCTGGTACAAGGTCTCTGGCTTCTGCTACTCTTTCAATACTGAAACCTCGCTGGGTCTCCTCTCAGATATCCTATCATGTTGTTGCCCTGTGTCATGGAGATCCTATCGGTTTGTATCTGTAGGACTAGGTTTTATGAGCTCCAGCGGTTCATCAACTGGGTAGATGTTGGAGTGGGCCAATTCAAATCCCTGAATCTGAGCCTGAGAGGTATCTGAGCTGGTTAACTTCCAGCTCTTCCTCTCTCAGGGTCTTGAAGCCTGCTTACCTGCAATTGCAAGCCCCACAACCAGGGCCAGCTCTATCCTGCCGCCCAGGTGAAGTATAGAGTCTACTCTTCCT
Source organism: Arvicanthis niloticus (assembly GCF_011762505.2). NCBI lineage: Eukaryota > Metazoa > Chordata > Mammalia > Rodentia > Muridae > Arvicanthis > Arvicanthis niloticus. Next base: position 1,934,467 of record NC_047677.1, on the reverse strand, counting down.
AGTGCTGAAGTTGGTGAGGGACATGGCCAGTTTCTGCACTCTCATAACTCCAGGGTGGGGCCAGCACTCTCACCTTGGCATGGGACAAGGGAGGGAAGGAGGGCATCTCTTCCCTTGCCAAAACTATAGCCCAACACATCAGTGGCAGGGCTAGATGTCTCATGCTCATGCCCTTGGAGGCGATTTGCCTGCCCCTACCTTCCAGCCCTACAGTCAACCCCCATCCCCCAACTCCTATCCTCCCATCCCCCTATTATCTATTCCCTCCCCCCTGCCCCCCCGCTTCATCCCCTTACCTCCACCTCCAATCCCAACCCCTGCCACCAGGATCAGTCTACTGTACTGTTCAGTCTAGGTGCAAGGCCTGCTCTCTGCTCTCTGCTCTCCTCTGTGCTGTAGCTGGTGAGGAGCAGGGCCAGTTCTCCTGCTCTTATGAACCACGGTCATGTCTGCAGTCTGTCTTAACTGGTGAGGGGTGAGTGGAGAGGATATTATCTTTTCCTTGTCTAGTCTGGTAGGGACTGCGCACTGGCAACTCCCTCAGTGGGTGGGGCCCGCTGTTCCTAGTACTGCAGCTGTCTAATGGCTCTGGTGCCTGCAAAGCCAGCTCTCGCACAATGCCCAAGTGAAGAGGGAAGGGGCCAGTTCTGAGTAGCCCTCACATATCAGCCTATCCCCAGGTAGCAGCCCAAACCTGGAACATCTGCCTGACCTTTAGTGGCAACAGACCTCTGCTGCTGCAGGGCCATGGACCCAGACATAGCCCCTGGTGATATAGCATAGGCCAGAACCCTACCATGGTCCCAGGTGGCATTAGGGGCTACTCACGTCTGGCTGTTTGCTACTTCCCTCAAGTCTTCAGTTCTGCCTCTCTTCATTGTGCCACCTCTTTCTCTTTCTCTTTCTCTTCCATTTCTCCACCACTTATTTGCTCCTCTTAGTGGTACCTGGGGACTCTGAACGTCTGGGGTTAACTCAGGAGTAGCTGCAGGAGTGCTATCCCACTCACACATTATGGTGCCAGACAGGGGTCATCTTGGGCATGCTCTGTCCCCACCAGGCTTGTACTGCATCAGATTGATGATAATCTCGGGATATCTCCCTGTCCATTGAGCCAGTCCATTGTTTGTGTTGGGCTCACTCTTCTCCCTGATTGCCCCAGTGGACCCTTTCAAGGGTCGGTCATCTGTTTTGGTCTCATTCCTGCCTGGGGCCTTCTAGTCTCTGGCTTGCTCCATATCTTGGAAGGCCATTTAGGCCTGTGTTGCACCAAAAATGCTGGTCATCTTAGGCTAGTTGCCTGTCTGAGCCCCTTGGTACTGGTGGTTGTCTTAGGCTCACACTTTTTCAGAGAATATTAGGCTACTATTATTATAAGATTAGAAATATTATACATATATTCATAGGTCCAATATAGCAGCCACTCCTGTAATGCTTCTAGAGTTCTTTTTTTTTTTAAGGTATGTTTATTTATTTATTTATTTATTTTTAAAGATTTATTTATTTATCTCATGTATGTGGGTACTCTGTCACTGTCTTCAGACACACCAGAAGACAGCATCAGATGCCCATTACAGATGGTTGTGAGCCACCATGTGGTTGCTGGGAATTGAACTCATGACCTCTGGAAGAGCAGTCAGCACTCTTAACCGCTGAGCCATCTCTCCAGTCCCCTTATTTATTTATTTTATGAATGTTTTGAATCTATGCATATGTGAATATCATGTGCATGCTTGGTGCCTGAAGAAGTCAAAAGAGGGCATTAGACTCCCCAGAACTGGAGTTACAGATGGTTGCAAAACATCAAGGGAGTGCTAGATATGAGCACAGGTCCTTGGTCGGAGCAGTAATGTTCTTAACAACAGGGTCAACTCACTATCTCCTTTAGCTGTTCTTATTAACTAAATATGTGTGCTTTCAGAAAATATAAGAATTAAATTTGTATCTAAGGAAGCTGAATCATTTTAAGTTTGAAAGTATTAACAATATTAAGCAAAAAATCTTTATTAAGATGTTAATGTCATATTGTCAAAAACAGAAAGTAGTTTACCATTGAGGTACTGGTTTTGATTACATATTAGTTCTTAAGTACATTAGCTAAGAGTAGAAAGATGAATGAAATGAGATAAGTGAATTGTTAGTTTTGTTTAAAAATCATAATCATTTGAAATTAATTGCTAACTTGTTTGGACAATGCTAAATATTTACTGTGAGGCATATTCTGTAATGTTCTCAATTATCTTCCTTTTATCTCTGCTTCACATATGGGAGGATAGAAAATGAGTTCTTGGATATTAAAAACATCTTGTTTAAGATTGAAAAAGTTTTAAAAATCCTAACATGTTGAGATGGGTTTATAGGTTGCTGTCAGAAAATTTATGCAATGGATTCAAAACAACAAAACAAACAACCACACAAACAAACAAAAGAAATCAAATAAGCACAAAGCTGAAGTTGAACCCACACTCAATGGATCTGAAGAACCCAAATAAGCAATGAATTGATAATTTAAAAAATATTAAAGTTAAAGAATTATATTCTATATTTCCATCTCACACGCAGAAAACGTACACAAAAGAAACGTAAGAAATTAATGACATAAAGGTACCAGAATGTCTTGATGAGCTCCTAGGACCTATTATCTACTTCCTGCTGGACAGGATCTCAGTAACAGCATTCTCAATGTGAGCTATAAAAACACTTTAAATTGTACTCCAAAGCCAAATGGATTAAAAGCAGCCTGTTTACAATGAGCAGCTTCAGATGTGATGTAGCCCTATTAGGTTTCAGTAAATAAAGAGGTCAGAGGAGATAGTTTCCATATGAGCAAAGAGTGCTTGGTTTCTAGGTCATGCTGCTGAAGCTTTTCTGGAGAGACTTCGGGGTTTTTTCATAAACTGTTAAAGGAGAGTAAAAAGGGAAATGAAGGCAAAAAAAAAAAAAAAAAAAAAAAAGAAAAAAGAAACAAGGACATTTCTAAATTTACAAACTAACACCTTAGTTCACACCTTTGTTGTCAAAGTGACTAATACTTGTTAAACACGATGTTTACCTAGGGTCTTATGTTAAACAACTTGGTGCAAATCATACAGGTTTGAAAACTAAGGATCCATATCTACAGTAGAGAGTATAGTGTATTCTAAACTGTTCTCATTCCCAACACTAGCTCTAGCTCACGAAGAATACCAGGGACACTTCCAGAGAACAGAGAAAGCAATCTTAGTAGGATTCAAAGAGAAGCAAAGAAAAATGGAACTAGAACAGCAATCAGACCCAGCTATGAAGAGGTAAATCTCTCAGGATTCACTCTGAGACATAGAGAAAATGCAAAGAAAGTATTCTCTGAGTGGGATGGACAAGAGGGAAAGAAGCCAGGGGGCTGGTCTTCAAGGGCCATCTGCATTGTCATACATAGGTGTGTGTTTGTCAAGTGGGCAATGGGAAGCCACTGGAAGGGCTTAAAGCAGGTAAGTAGAATATTCAGGTTTACAGAGTGGAAAGATTACTTCAAATGCAAACATAATTCATTACAGCATTTAGAGATGGGGGACTTTATGGTGGACATCCAAGTTAAATATTTCTTGTTTCTTAAAGTGCTGGAAGCAAGCTCCAATCATATTTATAGAAGTGGTTCTCAGATATTATGTTTTCCACATGCTTTTATATTAAATGATTATAATCACCACTAATTATTCTTTAAGACAGTAATAATATCTATCTTTTGTGTGCTCTTGGGCCATACTGTGATTCTGTGTTCAGTGCTCTGCATTAGGACAGATAGAAGCCACCATAAGTGATCATACACTGCAACTCAACCTACATATTTTCATCCTCATTATTATACAAAAGTTATATATGTTTAATAGAAAACCCCACTTTGAATTGTGATCTTATTATCTTATTCCAAGTTCTCTATATACTCAATATTTATGATACTCCTTAAAGATGCTGGGCAGTGGTAAAAAAAAGCCACAGTTCCCAAGCAGCCATGTTACAAAGATGAATAATTGATAGTCTACAGTGTGTTGCACTGGGAAGCCTGGAAGTTGATCGGTTCAATGTATTAAATGTGTTTTCGGTTTCATATTTTCAATTTGTAGTAGGGTCACTGGGAAGAAAATCCTCATCATAAGTCACAGGGCATCTGTAGTTCAAAAATTGTAACAGGGCAGGGAAGTTAAGGTAATTAGTTGATTTATTGTGATTCTGTTCTCTAATATTTAATTTTGAGACGGATGCTAAAGGCAGGGATTAGTGTAAGGTCTAAGAACAAACTCTAAGAAATAATGAGGGCTAGAACAAAGGCAGTGAGGGTGGAAATGGAAATTTCTAATTTTAATTTTTTCTTTTATTTTAAGATTATAATTACATAATTTTCCTCTCTTTCATCTAAACCTTCAAGTGTATCCATCTTTGGTCTCTTTGAAATCTATGGCCTCTTCTTTCAGTAATTGTTACACACACATACACATACATACACATACATACACATGCACACACACACACACAGAGGGAGGGAGAGAAAAAGAGAGAGAGAAAAAAAAGAGAGAGAGAAAGCCCTAAATGAACAAATACAACATGTTCAGTTCTTATAATGTGCATGTATGTATGTTTTCAGGGCTGACTATTTGGTATTTGACAAATAATATGTGTGTTCTTCCCTGGAGAAGACTATTTCTCCTGCTCTCAACATTTTATAATTGTATGTAATTCTTTGTCTATAGTTGAAGCCACTTAGCCTTTTATTTTGCTTCATGTTAACATGTACATTGTTATTGTCCTTGCTCAGTTCCTGTGTAGCAAAATATATAGGTGAGATTTTATGAGTATAGCTTCTGATATTCCTAGAGACGTAATTATATACCAAACTCTGTGTTCTTCTCACTCTTCCCATCTTTTGACTCCCATTTCTGTAATTATCCTTGGTTCTTCTCTATCAGATATATCAGTGTGATTGAGCTCCACAACTCTGCATTTTAATTTGTTGTTGTTTTCTATCATCATCTCTGTCTCTGCAAAGAGAATTTCCCCTGATATGAGGTAAGGACTACATTTATCTATGTGTATAAGAACAAATGTTTACAATGTAGGTAATGATTAGGCTGAGTCAGCAAAGTGACAGCTGTAGATATTTTTTCAAGATCCATGACTTCTCCAGCCCTGGTTACTTGGCTATGTTTCTAGCACCAGGTGTAATTTATCTGTTTTTCAGTAGGTTTTAACCCCAATTTGAGAGCTGTTGGTTACTACCAACTTATGGATGCCAACACTGAAACCTTATGGTTATTATGCCATGCTGGTCATTGTGGTTCATAAACATCATATGTAAGTTTGACTGTTGGTTGCTTCCTTCCTTTAGTAGATTGGCAGGTACCTTTTGGCACCATGAAAGCTTTCTCTCAGGAAGGAGGCTATGAGGTCAGTTTCAGATTAGACTTTAGCCTCTAGACTTTGTGTCTGAAGTGCACAATATCTTCAGTAATAGAGACTTACCTTCTGTCTCTGAGGGCAACCAAGAGCAATAGCAATAGCCCCTTACATACCACATCTAATCTCTCTATCAAGGCAGATCTACCCCAGTATTAAAGGATCATTCACTGTTGGTAGGATTGCAACTTTGACTAGCCATTATGAAAATCAATGTGAAGAATTCTCAAAAACATAGCCATAAGACCCAGCGACACTACACTTTGGCATATATTCAAAGGACTTGATGTTCTACTCCACAGATAATTGTTCAGCCATGTTCACTGATACTTGCAGGAAGCGGCGGTTAGCGGTGAAACATTTGCCATTTCAAGATGGCGCAGGCATCCTGTCCTCCCCACTAGTAAACAACTGACTGCGCAGGTGCAAAAGGCAAAAAGCGCGCCAAAAGTCATTGCCCATCCCGGGGCGTATTATGGGTAATGAGTGAACAGCCAATCAGAAGTGAACACATCACTCTAGGGTGTATTTAAGCTGTGCCTCTTCCAGTCTTTTGGTCTTTTCTGCTTCTGCTTATACAAGAATAAAGCCTCGCTGTGGTAACCACCCGAACACCGCCTCACGTGTCCTTTTTCACGGGCAAAGGGGACTCAGGAGGCGCGCAGAACATCTGGCATCGAAACCCGGGAATTTCAAGGTGCCGCGGAGAGACCCCCCAAGTTTTGGGGCGGGTTAAAAGACTACAGGAACGAGGTATGTCTCTGGAAGGTATGCCTGGGGTGGAAGCTTTCATTGCGAGAGGATATTCACCCATTACTGCCGCTGCAGTAGTTGGCCTCTTGCTTGTGTTTTCGCTTTTAGCTTGTTTGTGTTGTGAGGATTCAGCCGGTAGCACAGCTATTAGGGCAAGTCAAGAGGTTTCAAGAGAGGTCCGCTCCAGGCTATCAGAACCAGAGCGTGTTAGCCGGCATCAGGCCAAAGAGCCTGGAGAAAAAGATCAGGCCAAGGAGCCTGGAAAAGGGAAGCAGGCAAGAAGGCCTGGACAAAAGAAGCAGACCCAGGAGTCTGGTAAAAAGAGAGAGTACTCAAAAGAAACAGGGGCTACTGCAGAGCCTATTAAGGTTAAGGACCCTCCACCGGCTGTTGCGGCCCGGGGAGGGGAGCTGTTTGTGCTTATTCCACAGGTGAAAACAATTCAATTTGGGTCCCTACGAGGCTGGTTTAGATCGTGAAGAAGGAAGCCAGATTGCAAGATGACGACCCTGAGTCTCCTGATACTGATGTTCGATTTGGGGATAAGTATACCACTATGGGCCATAGTTAGATCTTGGCCTGTTCCCATGCCAGTACATTCAAATTCTACAGTGCTGCCATTGTTTACAGCTATTGAGTGTTACTTGGTTGCACCCGCCAACAGCCTGAGTTATATAATGCTACAAGTTTTCCATTTTACACTTTGTTTTGTGGCAGCAAAACTTTATAGCATAAAGGTAATCTACTTGGTGTTGATTTTAGAGAAAATAGATTGCTTACATCGTTAAAGATTGGTTTTGTTTCTCAAAATTATGGTTATACTCTAATATTACAAAAGAGGCTTAAAAACATAAGCTGCCAATATTCCATTGGCTACAGTTGGTAGTTCAACCGAGAGTTTGAAAATTTTTGATTTGCCTATGTTTATAGGGAAAAGATACAACATGTGTCTTTTAAAGTTTACAGTTTAAATTTAAGGTTTAAAGTTAAAGTTAAGGTCAAAATCACACAGTTCAGGACTAGCCAAGCCTCAGAGAACAGGCCGGAGGGAGGTTACATTTACATTTGAATTGAGACAATACAGACTGAGATGCAGAACCTCAGGTGCTAAAAGCTCCTTTTGTTCTGGGTCTTCAGGCCAGGTCCTAGAAATGTGCTTACCTGAATTCGTCTCTTGTCTTCATTGTTTCTTGTGAGAAGAGGGATAAATCTAAGACCCAAAGACTTTACAACAGTCTGTGGGCTAAAAGTTATGATTATGCTGGAGAAATTAAAATTATGTCTACTTGCCTCCATGAGTATAACTGTACCTGCTGATAAAATATGGTTCAAATTATTTTAATTCCTTTATATTCAAAGTTGTTAAAAATGAGATGCTTTGGATTCCTTTAATATATGTAACAATTATTAGAGAATAAGGTTGGCTTTTATCCAATATTCTCATTGGACAAAAAAAAAAAGATTGGTTATTAAATTAATCCAAAATAAAGTTCAAATTTAAGATTTATACAGCCTAACTTGCCTACTCCAGCTGCCATTTCAGTAAATGCTTATATAAAAGATGTTTTACACCTTCCCTTTACATTTCTGGTAAAGGTGAGAGGTTTACAGGCAGTAAATTTATTCATAATTTTTAAGAGCCCATGAAGTGATATTTGTTAGAAATAATTGCTTCAGAAAATGGTTAATTGTTTTACTATATATATATATATATATATATATATATATATAGTTATATATACTATATATATAACTATATATATATATATATAGTTATATATACTATATATATAACTATATATATATATATATATATATATATATATATTGTTGTTGCTTTAATACAAAAAATTAAGAGGTTAAATCTTTTAGTGTATATTATTCATTGTGTGATACTTTATCAGTGGACTTCTCTAAAGAAGTTTTCTACAAGCCATTGCTCAAATATAACGAGCTTTAAAAAATTTTGGATTACTTGTTGCTCCAGAAAGGATTCAAAGGCAGTGTCTTTTCAATATTTGAGACAAGTTGGAGCTAGAGAGATGGCTCAGCCGTTAAAGGATAAACTTAATTTAAAATATAAAAGCTGAACTCCCAGCAACCACATGGTGGCTCACAACCATTTGTGGTGGGGATCTATCGCCATTTTCTGGCTTGTGAGTGTACATGCAAAAGGAAAATAGTTTACTTTTAATCTTGATTTGCTCTTAGTGATTTTTAAAAGTTGTTTAGAGATATTAATTGGCTAAAACCTCATCTTAAGCTTGCCATAGGAGGATTTAAACATCTGTTTGATATTTTCAAAGGGATGCAAGTCCTAATTCCCCTTGACAATTAACTATAAAGGAGAGATAGCTTTGCTGAAAATAAAATAAACTGTTAGTTATTAACAGATAATTCCACTGTTTAAAATGTTAAAAAGGTGTATCTGCCTTTGTCTTGTTAAATGATATATTTCATGAAATACAAAATGTTTCAGCTACATGATCTAATATCTCTAGCCATTTGAATAACATTAAAATTAATAAGGTGTTTAGGAATGCATCTGCACAACCAGTGTCGGTGTGTGTGGACCCCCCATTTTCCTTTATGTTATCCAACTTTCAGAATAATTCTGATATCTTGGATTGTAAGAATGTTACATGCTTTTTGGCACAATGCTGGCATGGATCACTAGACCTAGCCTTGGTTGTGCACGTGCCTACCTTTGTGCCCATCCCAGTAGAAGCTGATCCTGAAACTCTCCCTACAACATCATTATTGAGACGTAAAAGAGACTTCGGTCAATCAGAGTTGATTTGCTCCAGGCCCATGTGGACCAGCTCACGGATGTGGTTCAAATGAGCTGCGTGTCAGCAACCCCACATCTAGGTATTACACCTCTGAGATTTATGAATGATACATTTATTCAAAGCCATAATCTTTCTGCTTATTTAAAAGGGAATTGGACTGGGTAGTTGGACCAGGTGCAGCAGCAATTGCAGATCCAGATCTTGAGCCTTGACGGAACACGAGTGGACCCTGTTTCCCTTGGCGATTTTACTTCTTGAATTTCTTCTGCCTTTTCCTTCTTTCTTAAAGGGTGGGGTTAGGCCTGTTTGATGCAGCCCTATGTTGTGGATTGGTGTTCATGATGGTTGGTCTGTAAGCTCAGAGCCCAGCAAAAACGTGACAAGGCCACTATCGCCCAAGCACTCGCAGCCTTGGAGCAAGGATCTCCCCCTGAAATTTGGCTATCTAGGCTAAGCAAGTAGCTGATGACTGAGACCCTCAGTAGATGCACCCCAAGGGTTCAGCCCATTGCACTGGGTCGATGAGAGGTCTAAGTCTAGCCAGCCCTTGCCTGAATAACTGTGGTACCTGAATATTTAGAGGTGTTTGCGAGTGGGTACTCGACAGGGAATGTTCCACGAGTGTGGATAGATTTCCCGAAAGTATGCCTGATTGCACAAAGGTTTGATGCCAAGAAACCTCCCCTGGTGGTGCCCCAGGGTGGAGCCCCCCTTTCCCCGTCAAAAGGCATAGAGATGGGTATGGGATGTAAACCCATTACAATATCTCATTTTGCACAGGGGATCAAGCCTCTGCTTTCCCTCACTGAGTTGGTGCCGCGCTTGACAGGCAAAAGGCTGTTCCATATTAGTAATTTAAACAGGGGGAGATGTAGGAAGCCGCGGTTAGCGGTGAAACATTCGCCATTTCAAGATGGCGCAGGCATCCTGTCCTCCCCACTAGTAAACAACTGACTGCGTAGGTGCAAAAGGCAAAAAGCGCGCCAAAAGTCACTGCCCATCCCAGGGTGTATTATGGGTAATGAGTGAACAGCCAATCAGAAGTGAACACGTCACTCTAGGGTGTATTTAAGCTGTGCCTCTTCCAGTCTTTCGGTCTTTTCCGCTTCTGCTTATACAAGAGTAAAGCCTCGCTGTAGTATTACCCGATCACTGCCTCCGTGTCCTTTTTCGCAGGCGAAGGGGACTCGGGAGGCGCGTGGAACAGATACTCTGTTCACAGTAGCTGGAAAAGGGGGAAAAAGTTCTTCTACCAACAAATGATCAGTGAAAATATGGTACATACACACTATTCAGTTGTCAAGAAAAATAAAATCCTGAACTTTTCAGGCAAATGGGTGGAACTAAAAAAGTTCATACTGAATAAAGTGTCTCAGACAAAGAAAAGCAAATGTCCCGTCTACTCTCCTTGGAGGTTTCCAATGACAAACCTTCAGATGTAAGTATATATCCTGAAGTAACTGAAAAAAACAAGAATGTAACAATGAACTATTTCTTAAACAGAGTGAGGAGTAACAAAGAGGGGAATAGATGGGAACAAGTCATCTAATAAGGGGGAAAGGAGGCTGTAGTCAGGTAGGGGGAATAGAAGCCTAGAATATGGTTGTGGCACATGCAGTGTGTCCAGACTAGACAGGAGTGCTGGATAGATTGGAGAGAGGCATTGGAAGGGAGAATCAGGTAGACCACTGGATAGCTCTGGGGAGGAATGTGCAGAATTTGCCTCTATGTCTACTTCTTGGCAATGTTGTGAGATGGCAATGGGAACAGAGAGGACTTTAGTGAGGTCTTTAGATTTTCTTGTTTGAATGTCAGAATGTATGGGAGTAAGGAGCAGAGCATGAGATTGTCTGTTTAGTTTCTTATGTCTATGCCAGAGCCAAGTGGAATTATTCAGAAGAAATGAGATACACTTCTCTGGAATTTAGAGAAATACTGGAATGTAGCTGAAAAATAATATGTATTGGTTTAATTGATTATGAGGTAATTAACCAAAAAGTTCACTTGGAAAGAATGAAGATATTATTTGAAATAGAAAAAAATCTAAGTGCCCAGTGTTGGAAACCAAAGTATAATGTATAGGAAAAACCTACTGCAGAAAACACAGAAGAGGATTTGGAGATATGAAATCCTGAGATGGAGTTTATTTTGCAGATGTTAGATAACATCTATTGAGAAACTGCCTATATCACCAACAATATGACAAGAAAAAGAGAAAACATTTTCTTTTTTAGACTAAGAGATCAGTTGTAAGTGGTGAGATCTATGTAGGACAGGCAACTATTTGCTAATCTTCCCAGAGTAGGAGGTATAATTCCAAATTTCTTATTCCAAATGTTCATTTTTGGAACAAAAGTGTAAGTTCATCAAACTGGAACACAAGGCACCATCACAAAGTTAATCTAAGAAAGTAAGTCTCTCTCTCTCTCTCTCTCTCTCTCTCTCTCTCTCTCTGTGTGTGTGTGTGTGTGTGTGTGTGTGTGTGTGTGTGTGTGTGTGTGTATTCATATCTGTTGCAGGAAGGGGATTAAACAGAACATTACCTGTTAAACAAGAGAAAATCAACTAACATGTAATTTGGTGGCTACTTGGGAGAAGTAGCTCCTTATCTTTCCTCTTATCTCAATATACATTCTAGATAAATTGGAAAGTTAAATTTCCTTTAAGGTATAGAATTTTTTTTAAAAAATAGAATAATCTTTCACTCATGTTAGGATATTATCAAAACTCATTTGAACAAAAAGGCAAAATAATTTTCAAAAATAACTTTCAAACGTATATATGTCAAAAAACTTATAGTAAAATGGAAAAATAATACATAGGTAAAACTCCACAAACCACCCTGCAGTACAAACCAATTTAAAAGTCATATAAAAAGAAGGAATTGTGAAAATGGTAGAAAAATAAACACCAAGAGCTGTCTCTTCTCCAAGGTTGCAATTATATTGGCCTGATCTATCTGATACCTCTGTCCTTTTGTCTTTCTTTCTCTTTCTATCTCTTTCTCTTTTTCCTTGTCTCTCAGTATACAGTGTACTGAAGTTTGTAACTTTCAGAGAAATGATTATATAAGAAATTGAGATTAATTTTAATCAGATTTTATATCTTCAAATAGTAACATGCTACTCAGCCTTTCCCTATCCGTCTAATAGGTAGCCACTAGCTAGGCATGAGATCTAGAACGAACTTACATATAGTTTATAATATCCAGGGTGAGCAATAATGATCTGACCTTGACTAACAGGACTCTGACAACACTTGCCTCAACTTTAATCAGATTTACAATGTCAATGTCTTTTTTTTCTTATGTAGACCAAGAATTCTATATAAGGATTATGATTTTCAAAAATTAGGGAGAAACTTAAACAAAACCAAAGATGGTTATCACTAGACTTAGTTGACAACAATACTAAATGACAAACCAGGGGCTGAAATACACAGAAGTACTCCAGTACTAGGGATTAAATGTTTTCTTCTAGAAGATTCATCAAGTCGCTTTACAGCAATGAAACCCTAATTAGGACAGTTCCCTAGTGGCTTGCATGAAGCCAGTCTAAAAGCTGTTTTCATTGTTACATGACTGCTTTATTTCCTACATAATTTAACTGACTAATGTTTACACAGTTCAAATTATTAGATTTTTTTAAATGTAATGTAATAGAAACATAATTTGTGATCTCAGTTCCTAAAAGGAGTGGAGACAGAATTGGAAGTCAACAGTGTTGAAGTGGTGATTGATACTGGTGCAAGTCAGAGAGCCATTACTTAGGATACTCAGTGCAGTTCCATAAATACATAGCTATAAAATCTACAGAAAAGGAAACAAGAAAGAAATTTAAAAGTTTCATGACAAAGAGACCAATTAAGCAATGAAAATAGCCATACAGTAAATGAGGAGCAAAATAGAATATAAGATACAAGCAAAACCAAATACCCAGAGACAAATATCATGACCTATTTTTAGTGTGAAATTTTAACACTCCAATCAAAGGACAAAAACCAACAGGGTGAGTAAAAATCAATCAATCAATCAATACCCCTCTAACCACAAGATTGAAAACACCTCCAGCTCCAGGGGATCTGCTCCTTGTTGTGGCCTTTATGTACATGAACTTTGTTTTTTTAGAAAGTAAAGTGAAAATTTTACAAGTTCTCAGAGAGAGAGAGAGAGAGAGAGAGAGAGAGAGAGAGAGAGAGAGAGAGGAAGGGAGAAAGGAAAAATAAAAAAAGAAGAAAGAAAGGATTAATACCTCCCCATACACACACTAATGAAATGTTGAATACAACAAGAACATAGTGTAATTTTAACTGCTTTTAATTCCTCATAACAGACTTTCTTTTTTAATGATCTTTTAAAATTTTTTTAAAAATTTTTTATTGGCTATTTTATTTACATTTCAGATGCCATCCCCTTTCTCTATTCCCCCCACCCCCAGAAAACCCCTATCCCATGCCCCCTTTTCCTTTTTGCTTTTATACACTTTTTAAAAATGTTAATCAAAGGCTTTATAAGTTTGGTAATGCTCAATCAAAAGTGTCACCTAATACCCAGCCTAGATATATCAACTATCTTTGACTGGTGGAGACACGTGAACAACTGCCTCCATATCCTCCCCCCTCTTTCTCTCTCTCATCATCTAGCTTCTCTCCTTCTTCTCCTCCTCTCCTTACTCCTTCTCTTCCTCTTGGTACCCCTCTCATCTTAGCTCCCTCCTACATATCACCCTTCCTGTTAAAATAAAACTTTTCTCTCAAAATACAATTAGAGCACAATTATGCCAATTTGTACCAGTGAGGTACAAGATAGTCCTAATACCCAGTCCATCATTTTGTTGACTAACCAGAACCTCTGTCATCTCTCCTAACTAAAACACTTAGTCCTGGACCTGGCTTTTTCCATGGCTTTAGAATGAATGTCAGCTGAAAACCATCCACTCAAATCTTTTCTCTCAAAGTAAATATCCAGGATTGGCTATGAGACTATAAGTTTTCAACCCCATCAGAAATCCAGAGTGACTGAGTTAACTAAAATTATGGGAAGCACACAGCATAGCTTCTAAAACTTAGCCAATTTATAAAGACTGCTGAATACCTGGACCCTCCCTATACTACAAAACATTGGAGCATCTGATCTTCAGCCTTCTGGCCCAGGATCATCTGACAGACCTTAGTGATGCAGAATTATTAAGGGCTGATTACTCTGTCTAGGCAGATATAATCAGTCAACTATTCTGCAAGTGTGTCCTTTTCTGGACAGTAATTTGTCTGTAGATGGAAAGAGGCAATTCTTGCCTAGTGGCTGTCTCACCACAAAATACCTGGTGTGTTTTTAGTGCTTCTCAACCGTCCTAATGCTGTGACCCTTTAATACAGTTCCTCATTTTGTGGTGACCTCCAATCATAAAATCATTTTCATTTCTACTTTATAACTGTAATTTCCTACTATTAGGAATCATAATGTAAATATATGATATGGAGAATTCTGGTATGTGACTCCCGTGAAGAAGTTGTTCTATACCAAAAAGCTCATGGCAAACAAGTGAAAACCACTGTTTTAGAAGAATGAAATTTCTATATATTAAATCAATGGAATTGGTGTTATGTTTAACTACACTGCAAAACAAAACAACAAACAACTAAACAACAGAAAGCCCCACGAAACATCATCAATTTTAGTAATGGCTCTTCAGTGTGCCAGACAATGCTCTAGGAGCTTTACCGGTAATTATTTATATTTTCTTTGACCATCACCCCAACATGGTACTTGATGTAATGTATTAATTTTCCGAAGATCTTCACCTGGTTGTCAGCAGAGCTACAATCAAGCAAATCTGTTCCCAACACCTGGCTTCTCCAGTTTTCTGAGTGAACTCAGTAACAGAATCTCTTTCCTGGTTTTTGGACTGCACAGTCCTATTATGCAAGCCATTAGACTAATCTCCATTTTATAATTGGCACACATTCTGTTATTTCTGTCACTCTTGAGAACCTTGCTTAATACACAGCTATTTTCTGAAAACACAGCCTGCCATGGCACTTTCACAAGACTCGTTTTCTGGAGTTCCAGAAATATGATTGCATTACAAACAGCTGAAAATCCCTGATCTTATTAATGTATAACATTGAAGAGAGCAGGAAGCTTTAGCTACAGTTCATTAAACAGTATCCCCCAACGACATCATATCCATCATAGCATGGTGGGACTGGGTTTAAAAAAAAAAAAGCAGTGCACAAACTTCCTTTCAAATAGAGGGGAGCTTAGTGGTCCATAGCAATTCTGAATTCCAGAGGCACAGGATAGCAGGTTCCTGACTAGCCTGGGCATATGATTGTCATCAGGTCTATGAGCTTCTCTAAGTGACCCTTCTGTTTGAATAAAATTAAACCTTTGTCTGGAGAAAAATCTTATTTAAAGATTGTGTCCTAGCCAGAGATGCCATAAAATAAAAAGCTTCTTTTCAGTTTGTACTCTCTGTGCTTCTTTCTCTCCAAGCTGGAATTGTCTGTCTAGACAACTTCAGCTTCAATTTTCAATATCAGTGTATACTGGCATTCATTATAGTGTACCCAGAAAATGCCTTAAAACAAAGCCTTCTTTCCTATAGCCATTTTAAGCCTGAATAAAACCACTACTCTTAATACTACATGCTAGGCATATGCTTGGGATGACATCACATCCTTTGCTGATTTGAAAGTGACTCTGAGTGGCTTTCTCAAGTCTTTTGGGCTTCATTTCTATACTTTTACTTATAGTGATAGTAGCCTGAACAAATCTTTGTTCAGAGTTATTTTTTAACTGTTAAACTATTTATTTTATAAAACAGCCAAGGGAAAATATTAATTACTATATTAGAATTTTTAGCTTGGCTTTCTGTGTATGGATAAAAATGTGATTAGACAGCTTCCTGTCCCTGCCCTCATATTATTTCTTTCATGTCACTATCCCTCTGGGATCCATAGCTAAAATAAATGTTTTATTCCAATGGGATAAAGAAGGAAAGAAAGAAAGAAAGAAAGAGAAAGAAAGAAAGAAAGAAAGAAAGACAAATGAATTAGACTTCTTACCAACAAATATTTATGATTTCAAACAAGATCAGTAACATACAAAATATCATGTTATAAATCTAATCAATAAAATTATATTGCAGTCATAGAGCTTAGAGAAGATTGGGCACATACACCATCCCTAACCCAGAAACTGTCTCCAATTGATAACCACTTACAAATGAAAATTTGATTTTCCAAGCTGATTAATTCAAGCTGGCTTCTTGTGGCTTTTGACTGAATTGCTTCTCTTCCTGGCCTCATACTAACTTTGTCAATGTGACCTAATCTTCTGGGTCCTTCTCATTCTCTGGTTCATTCTGTCTTCATTTGTATCTGTCTCTGCAACCTGTTTTGGTAAAACTGTCACACACACACACACACACACACACACACACACATACACACACCTTTTTAAAAATCTCTCCTTGCTCTTAAGTAGCTTTTCCTCTGTTCTCACTTGAGTTGGGTGTATCCTATCTCTGACTCATTCTGTCAAATTTTCTCCGGTTCATCACTTTGACCCCTCAATTAGACTGAAATTTCACTTTCAACCAGGACTGTTTCTTTCTACAAACTAACCTTACTTTCATTGTTATGGACTAAAGGACTGTATTTAGGACATGTCTATATCTCAGTCAGATCATATTGTAATCCAAGATGTGTCTGCATTTTGGCCAGATCATACCTTTGGATGTGATCCATTACCAGAGCAGCCATGTTGCTAGGTTACAATTTCTTTACAAAATTTTAATGATGGCAACTGACTTGGAGTTTCTATTGCTGAGATGAAGTAGTATAACAAAAAAGAAAGTTGGGAAGAAAAGAGTTTATTTTGTTTATACTTCCACATTGTAGTCCATCACTGAAGGAAGCCAGAACAGAAACTCAAACAGGGCAGGAATCTGCAGGCAGGAGGAAATGCAGAGGTCATGGAGGGGTGCTGCTTACTGGCTTGCTCTTCATGGCTTGCTCAGTCAGCTTTCATATAGACCCCAGGACCACTAGCCTAAAAATGGTACCACTCACAATGGCCTGGGCTCTCCCTCATCAAACAGTAATTTAAAAAAAATTGCAGTATGACATGTTATCTTGTAAACTTCTACTCAATAACCTTCAGAATGTTTGCATGTTACCTTATATAGATATTTTTTTCCTTCAGGATCTGGTTTATGTGTCATGTGAATGAATTTTCTGTATGAGATATACATCTCCACAGCATGCTGATACATATGTCATGCTAAATTCCAAAAGTAATTCTGTAAGCATTTAAAACATAACCTGTAAGCTGAATATAGTGATGTATAGCTTTAATATTAACATTTGAAAAGCAGAGGTGACTGGATCCCTGTAAGTTTGAGGCAAGCCAGGTAACATAGTGAGAGTCTGTCTCAAAAAAGGAGAGAGAGAAGGAGGAGGAGGAAGATAAGGAAAAAGAGAAGATAAAAGGGAAAATAGAAAAATAAAATAATAAAATGTAGTCTGAATACAAACATCTGATCATGATAACAAATTTGTTCCTTTGGAAGTTAAAATCTAATGTCTTATTGAAAAGCTAAAACATAACTTTCTAAGATTCTAAATTGTTATTTGAAAGACATGAGATACGGGGAATGCTTTCTTAAATGACGTTCTAAATATTTATTTAAATTATTTACCTAATGCATAGATGAACAAATTTACCTTGAAGGAATCATGAATGAAAGGAAGCATCTGAGTTAAATTGTTTTCTAAAGCAAAGACTATTTAAACTAAAATGTTAAGGCATCGAGTTTTCAACTTCAATACAAAGTAGCATCATTATAAGTGCCATCTAATTTCGCCAATGGTATGTTCATGCTTGGATTTGAGTAACAGTGAAAGTCATTTTGCATAACTGTCCAAATTTTTAATCAACTAAGTTTTAGAGCAACATAACCATCATAAATTACATACAGTATATGAACAATGTATAATAGATTGAAAAATCTCACCTGAGAAAACTTCATATTAGCCTTTGTAAAAGACCTTAAATACTAATAACTCTCTGAATTATGAATACTTCATATTCAAAATTCCTATTCTACTTCTTTTACCATTCTGATTGATTTTCATTTGGCTTTAAGTTTATGCATGTTGCTACAGAAAAGCAAATTAATGCAGAAAGAACATGTGGCTACATGTGACATAGCTGCTTAAATATTATCTTGATATCCCTTATACGAGTCTGAAATACTTCAAAGTGTACATCAGGAGTTACTACTTAGGAGACCAGGGAAGCCACATGAAAAGTATTATTCTCAGCAATTTAATTTGGATTAGGTTTATCCATATTTACTCGCTTCTGTACACTCAGGCAGATTAATACTTAAAAAAATTAATGTTGGTAAGAGAAGCTATGCTTTAAAAAAAAAACTTTGCCTGAAACATTAACTCTCTTTTATCTTTGAGAATGTGTGATCTGTAAATATTACTGACATTTCAAATCCATCAAAAGTGCTTAAGTTGCCAAATGAAGGTATGCTTCATAGTTAAGTGCACAATAATGAGAATAATGAATACCGTTACTGAATCTCTGGTGTTGCTAGAAGTACCTATCTAATTAAACTGCTCATCCCCCTCTCCAAAGAAAAAGGGCAGCTCCCAGGTGGAGCATCTTGATTCTTCACATCAGTTTATCAAGAATATTCAAATAGGCTACCAAATTTGAAGGTAATGAGAATTAAATATCAGCTATTAAACCATTGAGGAAAAAACTCTTTATTTTCCTTCTAGCCTTATTTTGAGAGCAAAACATTCTCAGTCAGAAATGCTTATTTGTGACAAGCATTCACTGCTCTGGGGTAAACTCCTCCTGTAAGCTTCCTTGACATTTATAGTAATGTTGAGCCCTTTCCTGTCTGGCATAGTTTTTAATGAGCTCAACTCATAAACATCTGTATAACCATTGGCACACCCAGAAGGCTTCAGAAACTCTTCATAGAATAATTCATAAGGTCTTTCAAAATTAAATAAAAGAAGTGAAAATAAATTAGCCTTCTTTGGTAGCTACCATTTGTCATGAAGCAGGAACTATACAGTTACATGTTCAAAGGAAGCAACCAGCTGTTTTCTTTATTTGAACCTAATTTTAATGCAGAGCTGGAGTTAGAGTCCATTTCGGAGTCAATAGTAAATGTTCCTGCTGTGGTGAGGATTTGATGTCATTGGAGTTTGCTCAGAGAGTTCCCAGCTGGTCTCTCTGAATTCTCATGGTCCACATTATCCTTCTGCATTAAGAAGAGCTATTGATAAGACAAGATTGTTATTGAATACATGGTAATCTAGGCACATCATATACACCACACAGTATCCCATATAATCCCTACACAGACTCTCCAAGGTAGATCTTTTAACCTTAATTTAATACTAATAACATTTATCAAGAATCTGGGAAATGCTTCAGTGGGTAAAAGTGCTTGCTGGGCATGCCAGACAACTTGAGTTTGATCTGCTGGGTCAACATAGAAAGACAGATATGAGGAGATACACCTGTAATTTTAACATTCCTAGTCAAGATGCAAAGTGAAGACAAAAATCAACCAGAAGCTTATCTACCAGCTAGTCTGGAATGCATCGCACACAGAGACCCTGTTTCAGCAAGGGACAGGGCAAGAACCAACTCCTAACAGTTAAGGTGTTCTCTGACTTTTATGTGCATCTCACTTCTCCATATTATAGTAGTAATAATAGTTGTCATCATAGTAGTAGTAGTAATATCCATGGAAAGATGTACTTGTCTGAGTCATGTTTCATTATCAAAGGACCTGTATGCGAATTATCTCTGAGTGTCAGCTAGTAGCCAGTTTATCTTTTCCAGACCCTCTGCCACCTAATTTCCATATCATTACACATCAGACCTTCATTTGTGAGTATGTTCTACTTTGTTAGGGTGCACTTTCTTGCTCTTCCTACCCCCCTACCTCACTTTAGAGAAGCAGCTGAGTCAAAATGACTGCTCACTTTTCTGCTGGAATTTCCCTGTTCTTTGATTTTATTACAACCATGTAACTCCTATAGGAAGGATTCAGCAGCAGTTTTGCAGAGGAAAGGGCAATGGGAAACTGCTGTTCCTCACATCGTAGTTTGTAATAATACTTAATTGATATTATCTTTGAAAATGGGAGGCAGGAACGAAAGACCAGCTCATCTTCTTTCAATCATCAGTCTTGTGTGTATATTGGCACACAAGAAAAACAGAGATCAGCCTTAAAGATTAAATTAAATTTGACATCATTTTCTTCTTGCATCTGGTAGGAGCCTTCTTATACATTATAACGAGGCAGAAGAGTTACAGGGTAAGACAGAGCAAGCCTGCAAGCTCAAGTTTCTCATCTTCTTCCCATCAAGGCAAAAGCTCAACTTCATGACCACATACAATCAAATTACTATTTATAATTATTTTAAATTGTTTTACCATTATTGCATAGAGATTGTGTGTGTGTGTGTGTGTGTGTGTGTGTGTGTGTGTGTGTGTGTGTGTGTGTGCACTATATGTATGGGAGTGTGGGAGTGTGCATATGTGCAGAAGTCAGAGGACACATTTGCGGAGTTAGTTTTCTCCTTCCCCTTTCCTATAAGTTTCAGTACTAGAACTGTTGTCAGATTGGCAGAGATTGGCCGTCTTTACCCACTGAGCCAAATAAAGTGTACACATAAAAGCCACCTGATAGCTTATGATCAGGAAGCAAAGAAAAAAAATAACCAGAGAGAATGTTAGAACACATCCTATGTGAAACAACAGAAGGGGAAGTTTAAGCAGAGAGAGTAGAAATAGGTGGGAAATTGAGAGGATGGGGGGGTTAACCAAAACTAAGGTTGTATGAGTAAGACATCACTCATTAGTCCATACTTGTAAACATACATCTTTAGTTCACAATTCTCCCTAGTTCATAAGGTAATTTACACACACACACACACACACACACACACACACACACACACATTTATATATCTTAAAAGAGGGAGTTTGATGTGGAGGAGTATGGTGAAATAGTGTCCTCTTGACACAGCATAGTGGTTGTATACATAACCTCCGCAATAGTAGATACCTGCACAAAGCCTGTCCAAGATCAATCCAGTTAAACGTTCTTTCCTGGAGGAGGAAGGATGCTGAAACTCCACCCCCCATCTGAGAATGTATGGGCAGTTAATGGATGATAGGAGATGACGAATCACCTTTCTTTGTGGGACGGCTACTTGGCAGGTTGCCTTCACCCTAGTACCTAGCCCCACACCCATGCACAGAAGAGCACTGACTCAATTGGTTGTAGAAAACAATAGGACATGAAGCTGAAAGGGAAATACATAAGAGGATGCAGGGTGGTTGGAGGGATGAAGTAGGAGGTGAATGGCTATGTTAAGAGGCATTGTATAGGTGTGCTTACACACAGGAGCCTAACATGGCTGTCCTCTGAGAGGCCCAACAAGTAGCTGACTGAGACAGACTCAGATATTTAACACCCAACCATTGGACTGAAGTGGGGGAATCCTGTGGTTGAATTAGGGAAAGGCTGGAAGAAGCTGAGGAGTAGGGCAACCCCATAAGAAGACCAGTAGATTCAACTAACCCAGACGTCTGAGATCTCTCAGACACTGAGCCACCAACCAAGCAGCATACATGAGCTAGTCTGAGGCCCATGACATAAATATGGCAAAGGACTGCTTATTCCATCCCCAGTGGGAAAAGATGCACCTAACTCTTGAGAGACTTGAGGCCCCAGGAAGTGGGGCAGCCTAGCAGGAGTAAGGTGGGGGAAACATCTTCTTGGAGACTGGGGAGGAGGAATGGGATGAGGAACTGTGGGAGGGTGACCGGGAGGAGACAACAGCTGGACTGTAAAAAAATAAAAGTAATAATAAAAAAAAAAAACAGTGTACTCTATATATCCATGAAATTTTCAAAGAATGTCCTTTTTTTTTAAAGTTAAATGCTTATATATAAGACTTATCAGACTAAGACATTTTAAAGAGGGTGTCTTAGTGCTGGATGATGTAAGAACAGATTTTCTAGTTTATGACTAAAAATATTTATTTCTTGGCATGCTGGAGGCAAGAATTCTGAGATAAGGGTGTCGGTACAGTTAAGCTCTGGCAAAGACAGTCTTGGAGTCCCTTTGAGGATACTGACCTAATTCAGAAGGCAGAGACTATCAGGTACTGTCACACTGAGATTGAGATTTCAACAAGACCCTAGACAGTTCTCCATTATTATGCCTATTGTAGAGAGAATGCATTTATGCCACTGACCCATTAATGATGGATTTAAGTCACAACACTCAATGGTATCAGCATTGGTGCTGAAACACAATGAGAATAAAAGTAACTAGAGATGTCTAGATAAGAGAGAGAGGCAAGAGGCTGAGCTATGTGCAAGTTTCGTGTTTATTTTGCAGGAACATTGACACACAACCCATACAAATAAATAAAAATGTACATACATACATACATACATACATACATACATTTGGTGCAGGCCAAGAGGTCATGAGTGATTTCTAGTTCCTTACAAATTACATATTTATAGATCATTTTCTAAAACAAAAATAATCATCAATGATGAGAAAAACAAAGCAGGTGAATTTGTATTTCTCTGCGTGTCACTTACCAACATTTGGGAAATGATGCACAGATATCCTTGTGTTTGAAAGAAACGAAATCTGTATTTTCTGTTTGGATCAGAGTTGGAGATTCATGTATGCTCCATCTCCAGTACATGCAGGTCATCAGGAGCTGCAAAGCGCTTTACATTTTTACATTATACATGACTGTCTGAACTATAAACGATGTGCCAGTTACTGCAAGGTTTAGATATATAAGAAAGCACATGGCCATGTTCTATCCCAGCCCTTCCTGGAACCAATATCTTAACAAAATTACAATTTATCAGACATTCGAATTTGTGGTATGATGATATAACTTGAATCATAGTTTTATTATTGTTATTTTTGAATAATCACACTGGCTGTGTTTTTAATCAGTTTGCCATTTCATTTGCTTAATTTGTCTGAGAAAACTTTGTACTGGATAAAGAAATGAGAATAAAGGTTACTGTCTGAATGTTTCCACTTAAGATTTCCCTGGTTAATATCTATTTTTGTATAAAGTTGGGGGTCTTTCATCTCTGTCAGATCTTTGATCTTAACATATACAAAACACTCCAGAGGAAGGTGCAGAGAGGATTCTCAGATAAACTCACTTTGAAGATGATTAAATATTGGAAGTTTGCCCCAAGATACCTGTCCTTGAACCCTTTTCAAATATAATTGTTATTTTATTTTTCTGCTCAAGTGGCAAATAATACTGTGTATATCAGTGGGTTATAATGTACTTTTTAAAAAATATATTTTCATAGTGAAATATCTTAATCAAGTTAAATATTATTCCACACTCTATATAGTTATCAAATTTTGTCTGGTGAAAATTTCATTCTCCCAAATCAACTTTGGAATATATATTGCATAATTCCTTTTATTCATATTTTTTGCTCTGTATTAATTGTACACATTGATGAGGTTAACAGTGATTTTTTTCTGTATCTGTATAAGAATGTATTGACCTTCCATCAGCCCTGTACAGTCACTACTTCCCTGTACCCTGCAGTCTTCAGAGTCTCTAAATGGCTGTTTCATCTTTCTTCTTCTTACTCTCTTCTTCCTTATCTCCAACACCACTATGTCATTTTGTGCTTTTGAAGACTGGTGTAATGTTTCCATGAATGAGTGAGAACATGTGGTCTTTTGATTCTGTGTCTGGCCTGTTTACTTAATGTAACACTCTTTAGATTCTTCCATGTTGCTACATGGAAGATTGACAAGATTTCATATTTTATGGCTGAGTCCCATTCTGTTCTAGAAATATGCAAGTTTGTCATCCATTCACCCATCAACAGTCCCCTGGGTTGTTTTCATATCTTGTTTATTTGTGAAAAGTGTGCGATAAATATGGGGTGTATGTCTCTATTCTGGTGTAAAGATTTAATAAATGCTGGAATAAACACACAGTAAGGGACCCTGTAGGTTTTCAGAAATTTTCTTTGTGTTCTATAATGGTTGTGTTAATGATTGACATCCCTACTCACAGTGTATAAGGTTTTGCATCTCTTTACAGCTTTTCCAATTATTGTTGCTCTTGTCTTTTTGGAGATAGCTCCTTGGGATATGGCGGTATCTCACTATAGTGTTGATTTATTCAATTGGGCAATTGTTGGTTCTTCTATTAGCCAATTGGGTGTCTACTTGGAGGAATGCTTATTTGGTTCTTTGGTTCTTATTTAGCTGTCCTGTTGTTTTCGCCTTTTCCTGTACCTTCTGACCTCTGGGTGTGGATGTCTCTTCAGAAGAGCCATTTGCAAATGCTTTTTCCTGTTCTGTAGGCTGTGTCTCCAACCTTGTTTCCCTTGCTTTTCTGATGATTCTGGGTTTATTATACCAATTGTCTATTTTTACTTCTGTTGCCTCAGATTTTGAGACCGCCTAAACACAGATTGACTACACTAACATTGTAGTTCATCTGTATTTTCTCATGACAACTTCATAGTTCAGGCTTAAGATGGTGATCTTCAATCCAATTTTAGTTGACTTTTGCATATGGTGAGGGAATTTAGTTTTATCCTTCTAAATATCTAGTTTAACCCTTAGCATTTATTGAAGGGACTTTTTTTGTTTTTTACATTATGATGTTCTTGGCACGTTTGACAAAATCCATTGGTTTAGTAAATGAGTCTTTATCATTTCTAGGTCCATTATGTGTTTCATTGGCCTCTATATTGTTGTTGGTGCCAGTATCACACTGGCTTAGTGACTACAGCCGATTTAGTTTGTCTTGTTCTTTGTTTTCTTAAGATGGTTTTAACCCATCTGGGTCCTTTATGATTCTACATGAATTTTAGGATTTTTCTACTATCATTAGTGTGTGTGTGTGTGTGTGTGTGTGTGTGTGTGTGAAGAAAATCTCAACAATATGTTATTATTGCAGTTATCATTCTGCTTAGCAGTTCAGTGAAACTTATCCTTCTTGTCTTCCTGGAACTTGGTGTCCTTTAATCAACGTGTTCCTTTTGCTAATGCATGTTCAGCCAGCCTCAGAGATTCACCATCTAGAAAGTTTAGAGGCTTCAGAATACCTGCATCACTCTATAGGGCTATAGTTTCTAAGCCAGTGTGCTACTAGAAACAACAACATAGAGATCAATGGAACACATGATGAACTCAGAGATAATAAACTCATATTTACAAAACCAATAGATTTTGTCAAATGTGCCAAGAACATAATTTGTAGAAAAGATAGTCCCTATGGATTTTACTTGTTTAAGACAGTAAGTAAGTGATATTCTAAGTTCTTTGTCACTATTTACCTGGTTATTTTTTTTAACTTTAATATCCTCCAGGTTCATCTCCACACTGTTAGGAATGGTAGAAATCCCTTCTATAAAACAATGCAATAGCATTTCATTGTCTATAGACATGCCACAGTTTGTTTGTTTTTTAAAAATCTGTTAATAAATAACACTGTTTCCATGTAGTTTCCATGTAAAGAAAGAAAACTTTACATTTATTGTTTATCATAATGTATTTCCTTTATGAAAAATATGGAATTGTTTGCAAAGAACTAAAAGTAGAACCACCATATGATTCAGTAATCAAATGTTGGCTATGCATCCAAAGGGACTGAACACACACACACACACACACACACACACACACACACACTCATTGTTCTCTTAGCATCATACAATTTATTCCTTGTTTGTTAAATTAAAATTCAAACAATAGGGATAAAGTGGTTTCAAATAAATTGAATGCAACATGAACTTTCAGTTATCTAAAATGTGGAATGCAGCTACAGCAAAGTCAAATTTCTTTGTCTGCAAAAAAATCTGAAGAGGAAGGAGAAGAGTTTTCTGGGACTGAGTTTACACAGACAAAGCAGAAGCAGTACTCTCTGCGGAGTCTGGTCTCTGAAATGCATCTCCACCGTGCAGATCATTCCCTTGTACCCTGGTGTTAATCATCCTTTCATCTCCGTGAAGTGTCAGCGGTGATGCTTGTGCAGGCATCCACAAGAAGTTTCTGCAGGATCATGAAAATTTCAGATCTTATTAACCCCCACCATGATTTCTGTAACTATACTCAGATGACAAGTTCTGTTCATTTTCAGAAAAGATAGTCTGCTTTAAGTTGGTGTTGTTCATGGAAACAAAAAACTATAGTTCTCTTGCCTCCCAAGACTTCACAATATGCTTAAATTCCTTGAAGTAGAAGGAAAAGGTCTGAGATGATTCAGAATGGTTCTTGTAGTTTTATTCTCTGTGGTCCAGGGGTGTTTACAGTCACAGACTGTGTGAAAGATTAGCACAGTAGTCTTCCCTTGGTTCTCTGAAGGATTACTGTAGCAAAAGTTCTTGGAATTTCTTAAAATGGAACATACATGAGAATTTCCAATTAAACCAAACTAATACTCATCTGCTCTGCTTGGATTGCTTTCCATTGGATTCATGCTTGTAAACAGAATTCCTTAGTAATACTAAGGCAACCCTGTAATTAAGGAAGTGCATGAAAGAAGCTCTATTTCTTTTTCCCCTACTTATGCTTTCTGGAAAATTCTCGGAAAGTATAGCATTTGAAATATGGGAAAATGTGGGGAAATATTCATTTTTATGTCAGAAATTAGTTTTGAGAAATTGCTTGCTAAAAACAGTTGTGGTTTTTACCTCCCATAGTAGACAAAATTATTTTTCAGTACCAAGGTATCTTCTCCATTAGAATTGAAGAAAAATTTCTTACCAGTTCCTGTTTGACAATCTCAATTGCTTTTCTGTAAGTTCCACCGATAGCCTTCAAGAAGTGTTTAGTTGTAGATATAGATTATGACATTTAAAATCTAACTTTAAATTGCATATTAATTCATTGTATATGTTTGTGTGTGTACATGTGTATGCATATATGCTATATCATGCACATGGCAATCAGAGGCCAAACCACAGAGGCATGTTCTCTTTCTCCACCCTGTGGGTCAGAGGAATTGTGCATAAGTATCACTCTTAACTATAAGCATCTATTCCACCTAAACAAGCTCAACAGTTCTATATTTCTTTAAATGAAACACTTAGAAACTTACATTTCTAAAGATTTAATTTAAGAATCAGGAAAAATTATGACCAGAATCATGAATTATGAAAGATGAATTACTAAGAAGATATTATATATTCATAGAAAAAGTTTCCTTATGGCTTAAGATTCACTGAAGACATTTGTACTTCTGACTCCGATAAAGGAAGAGATACCAACTATATTTCACAGATCACAATGCAGACTACTAAAGCAAAGAGAGACTTATTAATTCTGTAAAAGTCACTGGCAAACTTCTCATACCTTGGAAACTGTCACAAGTCATCTGACACTCTTCTTTTCACAGTATTGTATTCATGAGACAATGTGAAATTAATTTTGAGATGGATGGATTGTGGAACCAAATTATGCTTATAGAAACAATTAATAGACTTGACATTAAATGTTCAGAAAATAAGAAAAATAGCCTCCTGTTAACCAAATATCGTGGTGACTAGGTGGGTGTGCTACTGATTTTACCAACAGACTCTTCCCAAAATATCAAACAGCCTTCCTGGAACACAGGCTCTGCCTACTTTAATTATGTGTTTGGGTGACAGGATGCTTTCTGGAATGTAGTTGAACTGCCTGACCTGCCCTTATCCAGGAATGAACAAAGAAATAAAAAAATAAAAATAAAAAAGAGGCTGGCCACAGGTATGTCTGGTAGATCCAGATATATATGTGTGGGCAGCTGTTATGGGCACTTCAGTCACCTGTAAATAATAAAGAAAACCAAGAAAGGAATCAAGGGGAGACAGAGGCATGCAGTGCATGGTGCTGACTGTGAGTGGCAATGTCTCTGTGGAAATTCTTGAAGCTAACCTTGAGTGCTGATGATGAAGATAAGAAAGGAAACATAACTCCAGGAGTTCGAAAATGCAGATTAGTCAGCCAGCTGTACTGGTGTCAGTGTAATTAAGCTGGCAATTCATCATCAATCATATAAAATAAAACGTGCTAGTTATGTTCAAATAGATTGCACCTGTGCCCTATGTTGTAGTATCTTCATTGAGATGATTGTATCCATATTGATTTTTTATTGTGTGCCAATATAACTGAATTACAAAGCAGTGCAATAGGAAATTATAAATGTGATTTAAGGTTATTAATATGCCATAAAGTTATCTTCCTTGTGAAGTCTGACAGAGCATTCTGTGTTTTTTCCAGAGCCCATTTCAAGCAAGTTTCCCCTAGTGGTTTTGAAAATACAAAGTGAGCAAGTTGAGCTGCTGTGTTCTTTCCAACTCTATTCCCATAGGTGGATTTAAGTTAGTGCTACATCATCCAAACTGTTAAAGAATTGGCAGCCGTGATATTGCAGTTGGCGACTCTTTCCAACAATTCACAGAACAAGCAACACAGCAAAAAAAAAAAAAAAATGCAGACTGTTTTCTCATGTTTTGTTTTTGTTTGCTTGTTTGTTTGTTGGTAGGTAGAAGGGGTCTTATTCAGATTTTTTAAATCTGTTTTAGATAAGAAAACTTAGTGCCAGACAGGTTGTTTGATTCGTCCAAGGACACACAATTAATATGTGCAGTAAGAATGCCAAGAATCCCAGTCTTTTGGCTCCGACCAGATGGACCCCATAAAGTTGCTGTTTCCCTTTTTGATATGCTTAGTTGTTATCATTATCTTTTCCTCTGTAACTATGACAAAGTTGAACTCAAAAGTTTCCAATTGAAAATAGAAAGAGGTCGTGGACTGTGAAGACACTGAACTAGAAAAATCAATGTTGCTGAAACAGAAAAGTAGACTAGAAAGATCATTTGTGGAAACTTGGGCTCTTGTGTTTGTGACCTCATCTTCACAGCTGTGGATGGTACACTTGCTCACTTATTAGAGTTTATTTTCGCCTTCATGAAATTAGAATACCCTTTGCCCATTTCAGTGGTTTCAAGAAGGCCCAACAGGCAATTATTTAAGGGAAAATGTTTTATGAATTATGAAGCACCATGAGTTTAGACCTTTATTACAGAGTGCCACCCAATTTTCTAATGAGATCTGAATGGAGTGGAACAACTGTAGAGCAGATATTTATCAGTTAGAAGCTGTGAACTTGACCCAAAGCATCGTCTTGCCCACGAATTCTGAACATCAGAATGGCTAACACACCAAGGGTAAGATGATGAGATGAGGTACTCAGACATCCTAACATGTGGAAGAAACCTTTAATTGTTCTGTCTAGAGAAAGTTATAAAGGTAAGTATTGCTAAGCTCATGTCTGGCAGTTATCAAAGTAAATAAAGTCATGATTACCAGTGACCTTCATAACCTGAGAAAGGTTTCTGATGGTATATCACATCAAAAGCTCTTGTTTGAATCTCAGGCCATAACATAGAAAACAGTTTTTTACAAAGCAATATTTAAATAACTGGTTTTCATATTGCCTATAGTATGTATAAAATCAAAATATTAGCTTATTTGGAAACAATGATAATGTATACTTGTTAGTATATCTGGAGTTGTTTACATTTCTCTGGCATAAATATTAATATTATGAAACTCCTTTGAAATGTGGTTTGGAATTAGCTTATCTACACCATATGAAATCATTGATAAAGGAAAAGTAACTAATTATTAAAAAGTAAGTTAAGGGATCTACAGCATGAGGGGAACTAGGAAGAAAGAAGGAAGGAAGAAGGGGAGACATGTGGGAGGAGGGGCAGGCTTAGATTAAGTCATTCCATGACAGTTCCTGTACTCATGCTTATCCTAATGATATTCAGCTCACGTATATCTACACCATGTACTTTAAGTGTCTTTCACTTCTTTGTTTTAGAAGTAGAATCTAACTTAAAATCATTCATAAAATAGAAATTCAGATTCTTTGCCTAATTTACCTAATCCCTTCCATTAAGTTTTTTAGCCAAAGCCAATAACATTTGGCTTGACGGTCTAATCCTGCCTGCAGCTGTTATTTATAAATAATGTTTTATTAGAACCCACCCTCAGCAATTTCTTAGAATATGGGCTAGGATTCATTTTACCTTTCTGTGGCTCCCTCTGGAATACATCTGGGAGACAGCATGCCTGTCAGAAGCTAGACAATAAGAGGTAGCAGCATATCTCCAGGTCCTCTGTTCCTTTTTTCTCACTAAGTTCTCACAGTCATCAGTTGGCTGGAGTGGCCACTGGTCCTAATCCCATCACACAACGGTGATGCTGAGTTAGCAACATGCGATGTGTAAATCTGCCACAGGGCAGCTTTTCTGCTCCCTGAGATTCTTAACCTTCCACGTCATCCTAGCCAGCGTCTTCAGTTAAGTAAAGCTGTGGCAAGTGTCTTCCTTGTCTGTGATTTAACAATATTGCCCCCCCCCCTTTTTTTTAAGGTTTTGCTTCAAGATTTGTATCTGAATATCTTAGTTAGGGTCACAGTAGCTAGAATAAAAACACGATGACTGAAAGAAAGTTGGGAAAGAAAGGGCTTATTTTGTTTACACTTCTATGGCACTCTTTGTTATCCAAAAAACTCAGAGCCAGTCAAACAGGGTAGGAACATAGGGACAGCAGCTGATTCAGAGGCCACATGGAGAGGTGCCAATTACTCATTTTCTCTTTATTGTTTGTCCAACCTGCTTTATTCTAATCTAAATTTTTCCATGTAGCTCCTTTAGTAACCTCACGAATATCGCCACTCTCCTTTTCCAGAGTTTCTATCTCTGCCTAGAAGTTTCAGCTTTCCTCTCCTGCCCCGCTATAGGCCATTCAGCTTTCTATTAAACCAATCAGAAGCTGATGGA
Organism: Arvicanthis niloticus; assembly: GCF_011762505.2. Taxonomy (NCBI): domain Eukaryota; kingdom Metazoa; phylum Chordata; class Mammalia; order Rodentia; family Muridae; genus Arvicanthis; species Arvicanthis niloticus. The sequence continues at coordinate 1,903,579 of NC_047677.1, read as the reverse complement.
GAGCATGTTTACAAAACACTGAGACAGGTGATGCTTTATAAAAATCACAATACCAACATCTAAGTCTGTTCTCAAATATCTGCAGGGTACAGAAATCAACCTCTGAATCATACAAAGACATTGTTTGCACAGTGGACAGAGATTATCCCAACAAGAAACAGACTCTAGCTACCAGGAGTCTTCACAAGCAGTAAATGGATTCAAAAGCCCTGCATTTGCTAGACTTCAAAGAGACTGTGTGTTTCTTATTCCTAGTTTATTACCCAGCAGTGAGCTGTACTTTTAGCTTGTTAAATACCATAACAAATATGTATGGGAAGCACACTTAAACCTTCAGTTTTCACGAAGTTCCAAATGGGAAAATTGAGGTCTCTTGTTTTACTGAAAGATTAGCCCACAAGCATCTACTGGCCTGCTTTGTTAGGGGTGTCTATTGCTGTGAAGACACATCATGACCATGGAAACTCTTATATAAAGAAAAACGTTTAATTGGGGCTGGCTTCGAGTTTCAGAGATTCGGCCCGTTATTATCATGACAGAAAGCATGGTGGTATGCTGGCAGACATGGTGCTGAAAAGGTTAAAAGCTTTCTAGATCTTGATCTGCATCAGGAAGATCATGTGATACACCTTTTCCAACACCATCACACCTATTATAAGGCCACACCTCCTTATAGTGTCCCCCCATATGGGCCAATTAGGGCCAGTTTTATTCGCACCACCATGTAGGCAAACACCAAAAGGTAGACATTTTGAGACATCAGCCTACCATTTGTGTTTATTCACTAAATATTCACTCTCACTCTCACATTATATTTCAAACAAGTTGATTGGCAGATGCAAAAACATCAAGTTTTGTGCTTTCCTGGAGAATTTTTCTCCTTATTTTGGTGGGAGAAATATCTTTTTGCAACTATCTTAGACTTTGATCAGAGGAATGGGCAAAGAAAAAAATATTTATTATTATGCATTCCTATATGGGAAGGTACAAAAGGAGATAAATGTAATATTTTATCCAAAAAAATTTAAGTAGTTTGGGATAAAACCTTATTCTGATTTGTGTGATTTGAGAAATTCTCTAACTCAACCCTTCAGCACTTTCCAAGTTAAAACAATTTTAATGAAAAATGTCTCACAGTGCTGGTAAGCATTTAGTTCTTTGAAAAAAAAATACCTTGTAGGTCTTTCTTGGCATACGCTGTGTGAAAATATCCAGCACCTGTTGAAGATAAGCTTAATAGGAAAATAAATAATTTTTAAGAGAGAGATTTAAAAGTGATGTCTTTTAAGAATGCTTCTAACAATTCTAGATCATTATATTAAACATAAATACTTAAGCTATAAAATTAGTTGTATGAGCAGAGAAGTGAGCTGGGAGGTGAGTTGGTACAGTTACGAAAGAAATTGTTCTGTACTTAGACTATGATTTGTGAAAACACATCAATAGCCACTGGGTTGGGCTACCCACATTTTTCTTGGAGACATACCGAAGAGATTGTTTAGAAAACAGCTACACAACTCACTGTCTTCTGGAAAAAAGAGCTACAAAATTGATGTCTAAAATCAATGGGCTAAATAGTTGAGTATAATACATTGATTTTAGTAACATTACGTCACAGTATTTGGTAACAAGACATGGCTTACTAGCAAGTCAGGTAGTGGTCCTGATGCTATCATTTATAGCACAGCAGCAAGGGTTAGCGTTACAAGGGGAGCAGCTTTGTACAAATAACTTCACATATTCAACACATTTTGTATTTATTTTAAAGTGTGTGTGTGTGTGTGTGTGTGTGTGTGTGTGTGTATGTGTATATATGGGTATGTGCACATATATGTGGATATCCAAAATGGTCAGAGATTTTGGGTTCCCTTTAGCTAGTTTCAGGCTATTGCAAACAGCTTGATCTGGAAGCCAGGACCTAAATTCAGCAACTTTGAAAAAGCATTACAGACTCAAGCACTGCATTCATCTTCTAATGAGTACTGATCAGGTATTCATTTATTCACTAAGAATAAGCATTCATACATCATCAATAAAGAACTGTTGGGAGGAAAAAATGAATTAATGAATCCTTAGTAAATAGCAGAGAGCTAAGAACAAGTACACTAGTAGATCAGCATGCAGCAGTGATCATAATTATAGTAAGTGCAAACAGATGATAAAAATGTACCTTTCAACTGTTTTTATATGTAACACATGTTATGATTAACATGGTATGATTAATTTAATCAACCACAGATATGATTAAAGTAATATTATGACACAAAGTTTAAAATTCTCTTTAAATATCAATATTGCTTTAATCTTGCTTATATTACTTCTCTTACATTTATAGCCAATAAATTTTTATGAGAAAAAGCACTATAAAACGTATATATACACATGATATTCTAATTGCTTTAGGTCAGGAATTTTCAAACAGTAGTGAACAGAGATCTGAGGATCACCCTCAAAACTTAATAAAACATATTTATAATAACAGTATATTGTAGGGCTGCATAGACAGCCTGGTTGATAAAGTGCTTGTCATGGAAATGTGATGGTCTTTGTCCAGTCGCTAGCATATGCATAAACTAGGCACAGTTCAAATCTCAGCTCTGGGAAAGCAGAAACAGCCGAACCTTACAGCTTGCTGAATGACCAGCTGATCTAACCAAATCAGTTCCAGGTTTGACAAGAGACACTTTTTCAATTACTAAGGTAGAGGGGGATTCAAAATGTCCTTGACACGGACCTCTTTACCTCTGTCTTTTATAGGCAAGTATGACTACATCTATCACAAACACACAGTAATTATATGAAGATGCTATTTGTCATTTGTAATACACAAGTCAGGGCAGTGGCACCAATGCCTAGTACAATGGGGTCATTGTACCTTGGAGAATCATAAGCTTTCAGTAAGGAAAGACATGCCACTATTACTTAGCAGTATTATGGGTAAAGAAAGCAGCAAGAATATTACCATTATTACATGAAAACCGTGGTGGGCATTCCTCACTGTTTTTCTGTTAGGAAACATGGTATAGGCCACATGAGCAACCTGCCAAGGCATGACACTTCTCTGTAGGAAAAGTAATGTGTGGGATGAGATAAACCTTCTTTTTATCTCAGGATTGTTTGACTTCAAATCATGTCAGACTGAAAAGAAATGACTATTGAGATTTAGAAGACTCTAGAAGACACTATCTTAAAAATGAAGCAGTTTTTTTTTTTTTTTCACGTCAAAGGAAACAACTGGTAGCCAGCATTGTTGGTGAAAACCTTCCATAAGAAAACAGAATTCCAGACAGCCTGTATGCTACAAGGAACTTCTGGTACTCCCGACAGCAAATAGTTAATTATCTGTAAACTATTGGTGATGCTAATAAATGTGACATTTTCTAGTGCTGTGTAATGAAATGTGTCAATTTTCAAAAGAGCTTTGTCATTCAGTGAAAATCTTCAGATAGCACATTTATATCTATCCAGTAAAACTTCCAGGTAAGACAAGAGTTTGTATGCATTGTTGTTGAGATTGGGTCTCATGTAGCCCAGGCTGGTCTTGGACTCACTCTACAGCCAAGCCTTGAGCTCCTGATTTTCCTGCCTCCTCCTCCCAAGCACTGGGATAACAAATACATATAACCCATTCTGGAATCCAGAAGATTTTACCAAGACAGTTTGAAATCTCACAGCTATGGTTTCAGATTACACATTGCAATCAATCTTTTAAAAGTTACTACTTACTAAATTTTAACACAGATCATAAGAGAACCCACATTCTTTTGAGAAATTATCAAAATAAATCTTTTCCAGCTACGTATTTGTGGATGACTGACTTTTTTATTACACACTCCAGTCAAAACAATATATTTCAACAGATTATGTGCCGCAGAGGAATCCAGATGTCATTTATAAAGCCTGATAATATGCCAAAATACTAAGTAATGTGAATTTTTAGTCATATTTTTGTTTTAAAAAGCTGCCTATGTTACCATGTAGTAAAGTCATAATTTTAGATTTAAATGAATTGGTAAACAGAATTAAGATACATATTTTAATTTTTATATAATGTGTAATAAGTCATAACCTATAAAACAAATACCTTTGGAATGGTGCATATATTCAGGAATATGAAAGAGTCCTGCTGTCCTAAGCATCGAATCCCTCTAAAAATCAAATGGCTTGGTTATGTTGTGGTGGTTTGAATAAGAATGCCCACCCATGGGCTCTGGCATGTGAACTTGAGCCCCAGTTGGTGGTGGTGTTTGGGGAGGACTTAGAAGGTGTGGTCTTAAGGGAAGAAGTATAGCACCAGGGGAGTATTTTGAGGTTTCAAAGACATTCACCTTTCCCAACTCACTTTGTGCATACTGCCTTCAGCTTAAGTCATTTTAACTTAAGCTCTCTACTTGCTCCTGTCTACTGCTATTCTTACTGACCATTTTGGAAATGGTCAAATGGACAAATAAACCCCATTTATATATGGTCATGGTATTTTATGACAGCAACAGGAAGTAATTAGCACATTATTTTCTCGGGCTTCTACCTTGAGAAGCCTTAAGTAGAAGAAAGTAAATTCAAAATAAGATAGGGATAACAGAGAACAGGGAATAAATAATAGAACTATATCATGAAGAAAAAAGATAGTTATTGGAAGAAAATAACATGGTTGACAAGGCTCTTGCTTGACTGAGCAGCTGAAAAGCCAGAGTGGAAACTCTCTGGTTGTTATTTTTGGAAACTGTCAAGTAGAGAATTAAATGGCCTGACCCATAACTCCAGAATCTCAAAGGATAAAAAAAAAATTCACACAAGTTCATTTTTGCACATTTGACCATGCAGTGAAATTTCTTGAGTACCTCCTGCCCAAAGTTATAAAATGTAAATAGTAAATCGTAAACTTTTGACAGACAAAAGTCCTGGTCCAAATAGTTGCCCTGATATAGTCCATCAAACATCTATGAGGCAATATCACTAATCAGATATCAGTTCTACCCAATGATAGAAGAGAGGACCCTTGACTATGGCAGTCGGTGGAGCTGATATGAGTCATGTGAGGAAAACAAGGAAGCCTGCTTGAAAGGTCTGGGTTGTTCTAACTGGATGAATACATGTACCTATGAGAATAGACATACAGATGTGTGGGTACAAAAAAAGATACATTAGTGAAAGTGCCCAAGGACATTGAAATCCAGTGTATCAAATGTGCATGCCAACTCTACCATTAGATATAGAAACCAAGTTTGGGGGAGGCGTGGCATATTAGTACATGAAAAGGAGTTATAAAAGTTGGATTTATCAAATTATAAATCATGGTATTTCCTGGAGACTAAGTTAGACAAGAATCCATGCCCAAGACTGAATGAAGGGTGTACACCCAAACTGTAAATTGTCAGAATGGAAGGCAGGTTGGCAAAGGAAGTTGAGGTGATGTGGCCACTGAGGTGCAAAAAAGCAAGGAGAGGTTGAGGAGATATACACATTGTAGCTAGGGGAGCAGGCATCACTGTCATGTCAGTAAGAACAGTTTTAGAAGATCAGAGAAGCAGACATTCTGGAGTGAAATGGAGAGAACATTAACTCCTTCAAGACATCTTGATATAGATGGGAGTACAGTAACACTCAGTAGATTGTTGTTGGGTGGGGTGAGCAGAATATTAAGATTATACTTGAGGGCTGGGAAACCCAATAGAAAGGAACACTAGGTTAACGTAGGAGAGATGGGCAGGAATTTGAAAGCTAAGCCTGTGATGGAGCAAGCAGGAAAAGCAGAGGTGGGAAAATAAGAGGAGAGGTGCACACAGACACGGGCGGGAAGAGGGTGTTCTGGCCCAGGGCTTCATGTTTCTTTGTGCAGTAAATAGATAGATAAATAAATAAATAAATAAATAAATAAATAAATAAATAAAACAAAGTGAAACATACAGCAAAACAAAACTAAAAACCAGCCAGCAGACAAGCAAAAAGGAGCAGGATGGGGATAGGGTGGGCACAAGGGCAAGTGAAGCCTTTAGGGCACTAAGGATGGTAGGACAGCGCAACATACACATTTGAAAACAAACTGAGTTTACATTGAAACCCATTAGTCAGATAGTATATTTCTCTTCCAGCTATGTTCAATTACTTTGACCTAACCAAAAGGAATACTGTGAGTTGGCGTTGTGGAGCTATCAGGACAGACATATGTGATCCAAGGAGAAAAGCAAGAAGCCTACGAGTATTTGTTTGACCACTGCTCTCCCTAACAGCACCATAAAACGGTTGCCAAAGACTTTTCCAATCAGGTCCCCAAGCTCAAGGCACCATGAAAGCAGTCCATTTTCATTAGTTGTCTTTACTTGTCCTGAGCCTTCCATTCTTTCATTAAGGAATTCAGAATGATAGTGATCCCCTGACTGGAAAACTAAGTTCAGCTTTTGCCTTCCTCATTCCATAGTGGGACACTGGAAATATTTCTCTCACCCTGCTCAAAAGAAAATGCTGTGGCCATGTACTACTTGAACTTAACATAGCTTCAACCACCTCACTGGAGAGGACGAGTTGGAACCAATTCCCTGGTGACCGGAATCAATGTGATCAGGTTTCAGACACCAAAGATTTGATACAGGCTACAGCCTCATGACCAACCAATTACTACTGTTGTCTGCATACCCTCTACTTACCCTCTAAGAAGGCTTGATTGATGTGTCACATTATGCCTGACTTGTAAATGCGCATGAGATAAATTCTGTGCAGGCTGATGGTCTATCTTTAGAGCTCGCTGGCGGTCTTGGCCCTTCTCCTGTAGTTCACCCTGTGAAATGTTTCAGTGTCTGGCAATTCCTATGAGCTCTGCTTAACACAGACACCTCAAAAAATATTCCTGGACTGAAGATTGAAAATATCTCTTAAAGTCAAGCATCTGTACCCTCAATTTATTTTCTTCCATTTCTAATTTTAGGATTCATTATTATAAGAGGCAGTATTTATTGAGTACCATCTTAAAGTGATAAACTGATTTAATCATAACACAATAGGTACTTGTATTATTCCCATTCTAATGGTGAGAAAAATGAGTCACGAGAAAAGTAACCTACTCATGGTGAAGGCCAAGTATCCGAGCAGCAATCTGAACTCTTCAAGTTTTGCTATGGGAACTAATAATAACTTCAGAGACCTTATACAGTGTATTGTGCTCAAATAAACATGAAAGGAGATTATATTAGCTAATAGAATACTATAACTCCATTTTTCTGCTTCATAATCAGAGTAAAAAGAATATAAGTGTGTTGCATTTCTATGGTATGAAATAATTTCTCTCTTGCCTTTCAAAAATAGATTTTTTTTTTTGTAACTCAATGTAGCACAATCTCAAATTAAGTCTAGATGACTAGTTTACATCCGTACTATGGTGATTTTTAATGTTACCTATAATATTCTTCTTGGTTTTTTTCTGTATCAGAAATTAACATAGCCTCTTGGGGTAAGAAAAATTATCAAAGCTAAGATCATAGATTGCTACCACTTAGATCAAAGTATCTGAAGGCTCCTGGCTTTGGCTTCATGTACCCTATGAGCTCTTAGGGCAAGAATTCAATAATGTGAAATGGGATTTGTCTTGGAACCTAACATGATCCAACCCTTTATTTTACTATTTTTCAATGGGCCTCTTCATGAGACCTATCAGGAAAATAACTCGTTAAAAGTTTATTAATTATAATAGTGGCAAAGGTTTTGCCCTCAGCCCAGTAATCATAACACCTATAAATACTAAATTCCACTTTGCCCACAGACTTTTTAATGCTAAAAACAGCATCAATGCCTGCACTACCAGGAAACAAGTTACTAATTGATAATCAAAAGAATCCAACTAATGTGTTGGCTGAGTGTGAACAAGAAAAAGCTGTCACATTCAGAAGTTTCAAAATAGTTTTCTTTCTTTAGAAAGTGTGTATCTTCCCAGAACAAGCATCAGGGTTCTCACGTGTCTCTGTGCATGTCATTGGTCACAGCTGAGTCAGAGCAGAAATGACTTTGAAACTATTGCAAATGACATTCTCTGTATTTGGCAACTATGGCAGTCTGGATGTCCTCATCACATGAAAAGACTGACAGAACATTCATTTTACAATTTGCCCAGCAAGGCTATAGAAGGTAGGTGAGGTGGCACCCCGGAAGATAAAATTCAAGGTCCAGGGACAGGGCTGTGCCTGTTATCACTTATACAGACCATTCTTCCTGTCAACAAGATGTCAGCAGCGTGTCTTTTACTGTGAGGTGGTATGTTTTGAAGATACAAGTAAGAATATAATTTCCATCCACTTCAGGAAGCGATAAAGCGTGAACACCTAACCATGACATGCCAATATTAAGCTGACCACAGACTAGCTAAGTTACATGTAATATTTAAACACTTGCCTCTCAGCATGCTAACAATATTTAACACATTTAACACCATCTCATCTCCCTGAGCCATTATATTAATACTTCATGCCAGAAAACTTATCTAAAAATAGAGTTACTAAAACAAAGAAAAACATAAGCACCTGAGAGGTAGAAGGAAAAAAAAGCACCACCACTCAATACAGGATATAATAGTTCTCTTGGCAATACTTTAAAATCCCTATTTTTCTTCTGTTTACAGATGAGGAAGGTGAAACAGGAAAACTGATGCCACATAGGTTTTTACAGAGCATTTAATTTTTAAAAATCTAAAATTTAAATATATCAATTTTTTCTTTTCTCTGTCAAGATAGCACCTATTTTTACCTAAAGGGTTTTGATTGCATGCCTCGATTGTTAATAACATGGTGGCTGTCCCAGAAGGAGCCACATTAAAGGATCTAAGGCATTGCTTCTCAGCAGAAGATCACAATCCCATTGGAGGTCAAATGACTTTTTTTACAGGGGTCACATACCAGATATGCTGTTTGTCAGATATTTGCATTATGATTCATAACATTCACACAATTACAGTTATGAAGTAGTAATGCAAATAATTTTATGGTTGTGGGTCACCACCGCATGAGGAAATGCATTAAAGACTGGCAGCTCTGGAAGATTCAAAACCATTGGTCTAAGGCAAGAAAGATTTTTAACTAGCAGAAGTAATCCTGCCTATTATAAAGAAATTCTTCCTGTCAGAAAATGACTAACAATGCTCCCAACAAAAACTTAGACATTAACAATGTTTAGAAAGAAAATAAATTATTTTGCAATTGGGAATGTTGGACCTTCCACATTTACATGCTGTTTGCAGTGCGATGCTGTGCTCACCCCTGTTCTGCTTACTTTTTCTTTTCTTTTTTAAATATTTTATTTATTTACAATTCAGATGTAAATCCCTTTTCCCCATTTCTCCTCCCCATAAAGCCCCTATTCCATCCTTCTCCTCCTTTTTGCTTTTATACCATTTTAATTACATGCAAGTATTAAGGTTAGTTCTAGGTTGAGGAATTAGCAATACAATAGATGCAAATAGTCAAGGAACAAGCAAGACAATAAACACAAATAGTCAAGGAACAAGCAAGACAATAAACACTAATAATCAAGGAACAAGCAAGACAATAAACACAAATAGTCAAAGAACAAGGAAGGCAATAAACAAAATTCTGTGAACACTCCTGTGATCACTGTTTCTAAGGGGCTTATCAGGATGACCATAATATCTGAGCCTACTTCCCTGTCCTAGCCCAAAGTCATTTTCATGTCTTTGTTCTAGCCTAAGGTTTAGATTTCTGCCTGAAATTACTTCTATGTTCTAGCCTAAATTTAGATTCCTGCCTGAAATTACTTCTTTGTTCTAGCCTACTGTCAGCTTCCTGTCTAAAGTCTACTTCCTTGTCTTTGGCCAATGACATATTCCTGCTAAGCAGCCCATTTCCTTGTCCTTGGCCAATGTCAGATACCTACCAAGCAACCCCAAAAGCTCTCGATTTTTCCCCCCTTTTTTATTTTATAAACAAGGCTGAGCCTGTCTCAAAGGTACTTAAGTAGGAGAGAGGAGTCTCAGCATTAAGTATCTCAGTTTGCTTTCCAGCAGCCGCACTGTATAAGTGGCTTAAAACCAACTGTGACTCTAGCTGCAAGGTATTTTCTGGCCTCTGTGGGTACCCATATTCATGGGCACATAACACATAAACTACAAGAATAAATAAATCTTTTCTTAAAAGTTATGTAATATTTCTTGATGTGTAACTGTCAGGGCTATTTTGATTGTCAATTTGACTACACTGGGAATTAACTAAAACCCCCAAATGGCTGATCATATCTGTGAGGGATTTTTTTTTTTCCTTAATTGAATCATTTGAAATGGGAAGACAATTATATTTAATCTGGATCTTTTGAGATGGGAAGACCCATCACTAATCTGGGTCACACTTTCTGATAGAAGCCTATATACAGACATAAAAGAAGGAAGCACTTGCTCTTGCCTACTTGCTCTAATTTTACTCTCAAGTCCATTAATTCACTGGCATTAGAGCTTACTTTTTCAATTCCAGGGTATACTGAAGGCCAGCTGAGACAACTGATGTCATGGACTGAACAACTACTGGATGTTTGGACTCTCTGTTTTTAAGCAGTTATTTTTGGATTAGCTGGACCACAGTCTGTAAGTAATTCTAATAAATCTCTATAATAAAATATAAAATCTCATATATATATATATATATATATATATATATATATATATAGCCATTTTATGTGTTTTGTTACTCTAAAGAACCCTGACTAATATAGTAACAAAGGCCATCAAAATCATGTTGAGGTCTTGAACTATATTTTTTATTAATGACCAACCACACATTTAAATAACACATGAGTAACTTATTGCATAAGAATTTATTAAGCTTTTTATTTTAAGTAACAAAATTGGACTAGAAAAAGACTAAATTTTAAATAGTACAAATGAATCAGGTGAAATGGTTAAATATTCTTACCTGCAAGCATTTGACCTGAGTTTGATATTCAGGGCCCAATAATAAAAGAGGAGACTCAACTTCTGAAAACTACCCTCTGACTCATATGTGTACCATGGCATATGTTGGACACACACAGACACACATACACAAAAATTAAATTTAAAGATACAAGTACTATAAATTATTACAATACATGAAACATTTTTATCTCTCAAATACAAACATAAATAAATAATTCTCTTGTATTCATCTGTTAACATACCCATCAAATGTTCAGTGCTTATGCTCTAAAAATTTATATATTATTTTGTTTGTTTTTACTTTTAGTGATAGGTCAATAAATTTAAAATTCTATTTAGAAAGTGTGTTGATACAGAACTCTTTAATACTTGCACAAGAGGTGCTAATACAAATAAACCCGCTTTCAGACTGGGCAGTGAATAGTCAGATGAGATTTTGACACATGAGAGTCTATGCTAGATGATAGAGGCCTCTGGTAAACTATGTCCTCTCTATTATACGTACCTTGGGAAGAAAACAAGGGGATGGGGGGGGGGAGGAAGGGGAAAGAGAATGAAGTAGGACAGGAGAGAGATGAAGAAAGGAAGAAAGGAAAGATGGTGAAGGAACAAAGGACAGAATGATGAAGTTTCTCTAATTTTGTTTGTGTGTGAAATTTTTCTCAACCACCTTTCTTGAAAACAATTATTCTCATTCTGGCTTCTCTCTGTAATAGAAAAAATACACCTCTATTACATTTAGAATCCCCACAAATTGATCATCATCACAGTATTATTGTATAATGAGCACTAAAAATGTGATTATATTAGGTAATTGGTAAATGTGTAAAAAAAAAAATCCATGGCACAAATTAAGCAGACTTCAAGTTTTTCTGTTATCTGTATAAAGCCAAATATGCCAGCGAAAATTCTTTTAGAGAGTAGATACTGTCACATACTTTGATGAGGACAACAGTTAAACCACCAAAAATGGTAGGCCCTTATCAGTTATAGAAAACATTACCTGCAAAACTAATTTTATGGCAGTAATATAAATCAATATAAATATAAATTTTGAGAAGTGTAGGCTGGTCCATTGTCTGTTTTAAGGATTTTAGGCTTTCCCCAGGCACTCCAAGCCTCGAGACAATGTTGAATTACATGGGCCGCCTTTTCTCCAGTCAATGGAGAGGCGAACATAACTCCAGAACAGGTATCAATGGAGACATGCAGATATTGTAATTTGCCAAAGGATGGGATGTGAGTAACATCCATTTGCCAGATCTGTAATGGCCTAATTCTCTGAGGGTTAATTCTGGTATGGGGAACAGGTAGAAATTGACAGCAGTTTTGGCATTGAGTCACGATATCTCTAGCCTCCTTTCTAGTAATGTTAAATTGACCTCGTAGCGTCTCAGCTGTCACATGAAACCTTTTATGAAAGGCTTTAGCCAAATCTAATTTTGGTGAAAGGGCAATTGCAATCAACTTTGTGGCTCGATCTGCCAGGTCATTTCCACGGGACATAGGTCCTGGTAAGCCTGAGTGAGCCCTAATATAAGTTATAAAGACAGGGAATCTTCGCTTAGCCAGGGTAAGCTGAATCTTTTGAAAAACTTCTACAAGTCTACTAGATGTCTTAATTAACCCAGCAACTTCTAATGCTTTTACTGCATTAACCACATAGAAGGAATCTGAAACAATATTTAAGGGACCTGGAAAGATTTCCAGAACCTCTGACACCACTAAGCATTCCACAATTTGAGGTGAGGTTTCATGGTATTGTTTGGATGTAACCTTATCATTAACCACATAGGCACCCACTCCTGTTTTAGACCCGTCCGTATAAACTACCATTCCATCTGGGAGTGGCTCCTGAGACACAATATGTGGAAATATGATAGCTTGAGTTAAGGCAAATTGTAAGATGGGATGCTTAGGATAATGATTATCTATTTGACCATTGAAGGAAGTAACCAGCACTGCCCAAACATCAGAGGTCACCGTTAATATTTGGACTTGATGGGCAGTATAAGGCACTATCGAAACCTTAGGCTCCCTTCCAAAATGGGTAATGGCTGCTTTTAGTCCATGAAGGGCAAGCTGAGCGACTGAATCTGGATACCTTTCAATAATCTTTGCTGGAGAAGCATTGGGATGAATCCATAACAAAGGCCCCTCTTGCCATAATACAACGGTGGGTAAGCATCTAGTTTTGAAAACACATAAATCAAAGGTTTTGGTTTCATCTATGCGTTTCAACTGGGCATCTTGTAAAGCATTTTCTACTGCTTGTAGAGCATGGCTCGCAGCCGGTGTTAAGGCCCTCGGTGAGGAAATATGAGCATCCCCTTCCAAAATATCAAATAAAAGTTTCAGCTCGGCCGAGGGAATTTTAAAAAATGGTCTTAACCAATTTATATCACCTAATGATTTCTGAAAATCATTCAAAGTATGTAAATGGTCTCTACGAATCTCCAATTTCTGAGGAATTATCTTTTCTGGATAGATAACCGTCCCTAAAAAGGAGCCAATTTCTGAAAATTGAACTTTCTCAGTAGCAACATGCAGACCCCACTGTTCCAAGGTGTTTAATAATAAGGGGTATGAGGTCTGTAAAGTAATTAAATCCTTATGACACATAATAATGTCATCTGAGTAATGGGCCAGCAGCAGAGAGGGAAACTGTTTCTTAATTGGCTCAAGGGCCATTTGTACATACAGCTGACATATAGTGGGGCTGTTGGCCATGCCCTGAGGCAGAACTTTCCACTGATATCTTTTATCAGGTCCAAAATGATTAATAGTAGGTAGTGTAAATGCAAATCTTGGTCTATCTTGTGAACACAAAGGAATTGAGAAAGAACAATCTTTAATATCTATAATTATGATTTTCCACTGCTTAGGCAAGGCAGAGAGTAAAGGCAAGCCTCGTTGCACAGAGCCAAATAGTTGCATCTGTGCATTGATGGCTCTTAAATCATGTAAAAGTCTCCACTTTCCGTATTTTTTTTTAATGACAAATATGGGTGTATTCCAGGGAGAGGTAGAAGGTTCTAAATGACCGAGCTGCACTTGTTCTTTAATTAGTCTTGTAGCAGCTTCCAATTTTTCAGAGGATAGGGACCACTGAGGAACCCACACGGGCTCCTCTGTGAGCCAGGGTATGGACATAGAACCCTCAGTGGCAACTAAGGAAAACCCAGGCCTTGTCTTCCTGTGTTTGATTCTTGTGAGACAGGATCTAACCTTCCTTGTTCGTTCCTGCCAAGACCCTTCCCTTCTTTAAATGCCATGCTCTTCATAATGTTTATAGCTTGTGGGGAGTATTCACTAGTCAGAACTAGCCCTAGGTTTTGTAAGATGTCTCTTCCCCAGAGATTGACAGGAAGAGGAAGCACATAAGGTATAAAACTTCCTGTTTGACCCTCTGGTGCCTGCCAAGTCAATGAGCGAGAACTGACTGCGGGACTGGCCTCATATCCCAATCCTTGTAGGGAGTGGGATGATCGTTTTACAGGCCATGCCTTAGGCCACCAATTAGAAGAAATAATACTTTTATCCGCTCCTGAGTCCAGAATTCCAGTAAAGTTCTTCCCCTCTATTGCTAACTGTAAGGTGGGTCTAGTTTTAAGGTCAACCACCAGATGAGCGAAGTCAGTTCCTGAGGAACCAAGCCCGTGAGCACCTCTAAGCTTCTCGGTGGATGGAAAACAATCATGTAAGCTTGGAAGGACAACCAATTGAGCAATCCTGTCCCCAGGGGAGATGGATAATATGCCTTGTGGGCTAGAACAGAGAACTTGAAGTTCTCTGGTATAATCCTGATCTATTACACCGGGGTGTAACATGAGTCCTTTTAAAGTAAGAGAGGAGCGGCCTAAAATAAGGCCGACACTTCCCCCTGGCAGGGGGCCTTTATAATCAACCGGGATCGGCTGCAACCCCATGTGTGGCATTAGTAGGACTCGGGAGGTGGAACGGAGGTCCACTCCTGCGGAACCCCTTGTGGCTCTGCAGCAAAAAGAGTCCCCTGAGTGTTCAGCAGTGTCCCATATCTTTTGGGGCCCTGGGATCTTGGGCCCGTTTATCTGTTTTTTGAAAAATTTTCTTCCTTAATGGCTGAGGGATTTGGAGGGAGGATCTGACCTCTTATATCTCTAACAGAGCGGCAATCCAGAGCCAGATGATAGCCCTTTCCACACCTAGTGCACAGTTTTGATGGTATTTGATTATTTGGGCACTCTTTCTTCATATGTCCTGCCTTCCCACAGGCAAAGCATCAGGCCATATGTTTTGAAGAGAATTTTCCACGATTCTGACCCTTAAGGAGGACAACAGCCATTTCTAAGTTAGCTGCTGCAAGTCCGGCATTAGTAAGGGGACCTCCCAAGCCGCGGCAGACTCTTAACCAGTCTTGTAGCCCTTTGGCTCTCCGAGGAGCAATGGCTGCACGGCATTCAGCTGTGGCATTTTCAAAGACCATCTGTTCAATTAATGGCATTGCTTGCTCTGGTTCACCAAAAATCCTACCGGCTGCCTCGGTCATTCGGGCCACAAAATCAATAAAAGACTCATTAGATGTCTGAACTGCCTTGGACAAATAAAGATTACTGCCTTCCTTCCTATGGAGGGACTTCCATGCCTTTATTGCAGCTGATGCTATCTGTGCGTAGACTGCCAACGGTGAGCGGTCTGGTCGTTCGCGTGTATGCCAACTCCAGCCAGCATGTCAAAAGTCCATAATTGTTATCCCTCAGTGTTTGCATTAATCCTGGCTTATGCTTGCAGTGCCTCGTGCCACAAGGCCTTCCACTCTAGGTATTGGCCCATATTGTTAAGTACCACCTTCACTGTGTCCTGCCAGTCTCCTGGCATCATAGCAGCTGTACTTAACCTCTCCACTTGGGATACGGTAAAATTAGCCCCAATTCCATATGCACGTACTGCCTCAGCTAATTCTTTGACCTGCCTATACTCTACTGGGGCATGAACACGTGCTCCTTCTGCCACTTCAAAGACCGGAAATGCAAGCTGTAGCTGTCTCCGATCTCCTGGGCTGAGAAATGAATTCGAGGCACTGCCCGGGGTATAGGCTGGAGGCAAGGGCGGGGCCAACGGGCTCAAGGTCTTTCTTAGTCTTATGCCAGAGCGGCTATCCTTTGCACAGGCGGCTGCCTCCTCCTCTAGGCTCTCCTCCTCGGAGCTGCCAAGGTCTATGGAGGCAAGCTCCTTAATGGGATATAGGGGGGTCCTTTTGACCTCCACTCTCTCTTCACCAGCTGGTGAAGGGTCCTTAACCTTAACAGGCCCTGCAGTGGCCCCTGTTCCTTTTGAGTACTCTTTTCTTTGACCAGGCTCCTTGGCCTGTCTCTGCTGCCCAGGCTTTTTTGCCTGCTTCTCCTTTCCAGGCTCCTTGGCCTGATCTTTTTCCCCAGGCTCCTTGGCCTGATGCCGGCTAACACGCTCTGTTTCTGATACCCTGGAGTGGACCTATCCTGAAACCTCTTGACTTGCCCTAATAGCTGTGCTGCAAGCTGGATCCCCACAACACAAATAAGCTAAAAACAAAAGCAACACAAACAAGAGGCCAACTAGTGCAGTGGCGGCAATGGGTGAGAATCCGCTCACAACGAAGGCTTCCACCCCAAACATATCTCTCAGAGACATACCTCAATCCTGTAGTCTTTTAACCCGCCCCGAATCTCGGGGGGGAGGGGTGTCTCCTGCAGCACCTTGAAGATCCCGGGTTTCAGCACCAGATATTCCGGGCCCCTTCTGAGTCCCCTTCGCCCGTGAAAGAGACACCAGAGTCAGTGTTCGGGTGGTTACTACAGCGAGGCTTTATTCTTGTATCAGCAGAAGCGGAAAGACCCCAAGGCCTGGAAAGGAACTGCTATATGTACCCTAGAGTGGCGTGTTCACTTCTGATTGGCTGTTCACTCATCACCCCTTGTTATGCCTCCGGATTGGCAGTGGCTTGGCATGCATTTGCCTCTTGCACCTGCGCAGTTAGTTGTTTACTTGTGAGAGCACAGGATGCCAGTGCCATCTTGTAATGGCGAATGCTATCACTGCTAACCAAGGCTCCCTACAGATCCAAGATCTAAAAATGAAAGTAGAAACAATAAAGATATCAAAAAGAGAGACCACCCTGGAGATAGAAAATCTTAAAAAAAGATCAGGAGTCATAGACACAAGTATCACCAACAGAATACAAGAGATAGAAGAGAGAATCTCATGTGCAGAAGATACCATGGAAAACATTGACACAACTGTCAAAGAATATGCAAAATACAAAAAGCTACTAACCCAAAATATACAAGAAATCCAAGACACAATGAGAAGGCCAAACCTAAGGATAATAGGTATAGATGAGGGAGAAGACACCCAACTTAAAGGACCAGTAAATATCTTCAGCAAAATTATAGAGGAAAACTTCCCTAACCTAAAGAAAGAGATGTCCATAAATATACAAGAAGCCTACAGAAATCCAAATAGTTTAGACCAGAAAAGAAATACTTTCCACCACATAATAATAAAAACATCAAATGTACGAAACAAAGAAAAAATACTAAAAGCAGTAAGGGAAAAAGGTAAAGTAACATATAAAGGCAGACCTATAAGAATTACACCAGACTTCTCACCAGAGAACATAAAAACCAGAAGATCCTGGACCACTATCATACAGACCCTAAGGTAACACAAATGCCAGCCCAGACTACTATACCCAGCAAAACTCTCAATCAATATTGATGGAGAAACCAAAATATTCCATGACAAATCCAAATTTACACAATATCTTACCACAAATCCAGCACTTCAAAGGATAATTGGTGGAAAACTCCAACACAAGGAGGAAAACTACAACCTAGAAAAATCAAGAAAGTAATCTTCCAACAACTCTAAAAGAAGGTAGCGATACAAACATATCTCCACTGCCAATAACAAAAATAACAGGAAACAACATTCATTTTTTTCTTAATATCTCTTAATATCAATGGACTCAATTCTCCAATAAAAAAGACATAGACTATCAGACTGGATACATAAACAGGACCCAACATTTTGCTGCATACAGGAAACTCACCTTTGTGAAAAAGATAGACACTACCTCAGAATAAAAGGTTGGAAAACAATCTTCCAAGCAAATGGTCCCAAGAAACAAGCAGGGGTAGAGATTCTAATATCAAATAAATCGTTTTTTCAACCAAAAGTAATCAAAAAAGATAAAGAAGGACACTTCATATTCATCAAAGGAAAAATGTACCAAGAGGAACTTGCAATTCTGAACATCTATGCCCCAAATGCAAGGCCACCCATATACATAAAAGAAACTTTACTAAAGCTTAAAGCATACATTGCACCTTACACAATAATAGTGGGAGATTTCAACACCCCACTCTCAGCTATGGACAGATCATGGAAACAAAAACTAATCCGAGACACAATGAAACTAACAGAAGTTATGAACCAATTGGACTTAACTGACATCTATAGAACATTTCATCCTAAAATAAAAGAATATACCTTCTTCTCAGCACCCCAAAATAGACCATATGATTGGTCACAAAGCAGGCCTCAACAGATACAAAAATATTGAAATAATCCCTTGTACCCTATCAAACCACCATGGACTAAGACTTGTCTTTGACATGGACAAAAACAACGGAAAGCCCACATACATGTCAAAAGTGAACAATGCTCTACTCAGTGATGACTTGGTCAAGGAAGAAATAAAGAAAGAAATTAAAGACTTTTTAGATTTAAATGAAAATGAGGACACATCATATCAAAACTTGTGGGACTCCCTGAAAGCAGTACTAAGAGGAAAAATCATAGCTATAAGTGCCCACAAAAAAGAAAATGAAAAGAGCATACATTAACAACTTGACAACACACCTGAAAGCTTTAGAACAAAAAGAAGCTAATATACCCAAGAGGAGTAGACGGCAGGAAATAATCAAACTCAGGGCTGAAATCAACCAAGTTCAAACAAAAAGAACTATACAAAATATCAACAAAACCAGGAGCTGGTTCTTTGAGAAAATCAACAAGATAGACAAACCCTTAGCCAGACTAACCAAAGGGTGCAGAGACAGTACTCAAATTAATAAAATCAGAACTGAAAAGGGAGACATAACAACAGAAACAGAGGAAATGAAAAAAAATCATCAGCTCCTACTACAAAGGCCTATACTTAACAGAATTGGAAAATCTGGAAGAAATGGACAATTTTCTAGATAGATACCAGGTACCAAAGTTAAACGAGGAGCAGATAAACCATCTAAACAGTCACATAACCCCTAAAGAAATAGAAACAGCAGTCATTTAAAATCTTCCCACCAAAAAAATTCCAGGGCCAATGGTTTTAGTGCAGAATTCTATCAGACCTTCAAGGAAGACCTAATACCAATCCTCTTCAATCTATTCCATCAACTAGAAACAGATGGAACAATACCCAATTTGTTCTATGAAGCTACCTACTCATACCTAAACCACAGAAAGACCCAACAAAAAACAGAACTACAGACCAATCTCTCTTATGAATATTGATGCAAAAATACTCAATAAAATTGTCGCAAACTGAATCCAACAACACATCAAAACAATTATCCATCATGATCAAGTAGGCTTTATCCCAGGAATGCAGGGATGGTTAAATATTAGGAAATCCATCAATGTAATCCACTACATAAATAAACTCAAAGAAAAAAACCACATGGTCATCTCACTAGACGCTGAGAAAGCATTTGAAAAAATTCAACATGCCTTCATGTTAAAGTCTTGGAAAGAGTGGGAATTCAAGGTCCATACCTAAACATAGTAAAAGCAATATGCAGCCAGCCAGTAGCCAACATCAAACTAAATGGAGAGAGACTTGAAGCAATCCCACTAAGATCAGGGACTAGACAAGGCTGCCCACTCTCACCTTACCTATTTAATATAGTACTGGAAGTCCTAGCTAGAGCAATTAGACAACAAAAGGAAGTCAAAGGGATACAGATAGGAAAGGAAGAAGTCAAAATTTCACTATTTGCAGATGATATGATAGTATACTTAAGTGACCCTAAAACTTCCACCAGAGAACTCCTAAACCTGAAAAAAACTTTAGCAACATGGCTGGATATAAATCAACTCAGACAAATCAGTAGCCTTCCTCTACTCAAAGGATAAACAGGCTGAGAAAGAAATTAGGGAAATGACACCCTCCAAAATACTTACAAACAATATAAAATATATTGGAGTGAATCTAACAAAGCAAGTGAAAGATCTGTATGACAAGAACTTCAAGTCTCTGAAGAAAGAAATAGAAGAAGATCTCAGAAGATGGAAAGATCTCCCATGCTCCTGGATTGGTAGGATTAACTTAGTAAAAATGGCCATCCTGACAAAAGCGATCTACAGATTCAACGCAATCCCCATCAAAATTCCAAATCAATTCTTCATAGAGATAAAAGAGCAATTTACAAATTCATTTGGAATAACAAAAAACCTAGGATAGCGAGAACTAATCTCAACAATAAAAGAACTTCTGGGAGAATTACCATCCCTGACCTCAAACTGTACTACAGAGCAGTAGTGATAAAAACTGCATGGTATTGGAACAGAGACAGGCAGGAAGATCAATGGAATAGAATTGAAGACCCAGAAATGAACCCACACACCTATGGTCATCTGATTTTTGACAAGGGAGCTAAAATCATCCAGTAGAAAAAGGTCAGCATTTTCAACAAGTGGTGCTGGTTCAACTGGAGGTCAGCACATAGAAGAATGCAAATTAATCCATTCTTATCCCCTGTACAAAGCTTAACTCCAAGTGGATAAAGGACCTTCGCATAAAGCCAGATATACTGAAACTAATAGAAGAGAAGTTGGGGAAGACCCTCAAATACCTAGACACAGGGGAAAAGTTCCTGAACAGAACACCAATGGCTTAAGCTCTAAGATCAAGAATCGACAAATGGGACCTCATCAAATTGTAAAGCTTCTGAAAGGCAAAGGACACTGTCAACAGAAAAAAACAGCAACCAACAGATTGGGAAAAGATCATTACCTAAAGATCATTACATCTGATAGAGGGCTAATATCGAATATATACAAAGAACTCAAGAAATTAGACGCAAAACAACAAAATAACTCCATTAAAATGGGGTACAGAGCTAAACAAAGAATTCTCAACTGAGGAAACTCGAATGGCCGAGAAGCACCTTAAGAAATACTCAACATCCTTAGTCATCAGGGAAATGCAAATCAAAACAACACTGAGATACAACCTCACACCAGTCAGAATGGCTAAAATCAAAAATTCAGGTGATAGTAGATGCTGGCGAGGATGTGGAGAAAGAGGAACACTCCTCCATTGTTGGTGGGGTTGCAAGCTGGTACAACCACTCTGGAAGTCAGTCTGGCAGTTCCTCAGAAAATTGGACATAGCATTACCTGAGGACCCAGCTATACCACTCCTGGGCATATACCCAGAAGATGCCCCAATATATAACAAAGACATATGTTCCACTACATTCATAGCAGCCTTATTTATAATAGCCAGAAGCTGTAAAAAACCCAGATGCCCTTCAACAGAGGAATGGATACAAAAAATGTGGTACATTTACACAATGGAATATTACTCAGCTATTAAAAATAATGAATTTGAGAAATTCTTAGGTAAATGGATGGAACTAGAAAATATCATCCTGAGTGAGGTAACCCAATCACAAAAGAACACACATGATATTTACTCACTTATAAGCAGATATTAGCCCAAAACTTTGAAACAACAAAGATTCAACTAACAGACCACATGGAGTTCATGAAGAAGGAAGAACAAGTGAGGATGCCTAGGTCTTACTTAGAAGGAGTAACTAAATACCCAAGGGAGCAAATATGGAGACAAATAGTGGGACAGAATCTGAAGGAGATGTTATATGGAGACCATTCCACCTGGGTATTCATCCCACCTGCAGTCACCAAAAATAGATGCTGAAGGGAATGCCGACAGCAGCCTGATAAGGCTGTCTCCTTAGAGGTCCCCCAAGATCTGACATACCCAGAGTCAGATACTCTCAGCTAACCATTAATCTGATCAAGGGTTCTCAATGGAGAAGTTAGAAAGTAGACTGAAGGAGCTGAAATGGTTGGTGGCCCCATGAGGAGAGCAACAATACCAACCAGCCAGAGCTCCCCAGGCTCTAAACCACCAGCCTAGGAGCACATAGGGAGGGACACATGACTTTAGCTGTATATGTAGGGGAGAATGGCCTTGTTGGGCATATGTGGAAGAGGAGATCTTTGGTCCCATGAAGGCTGAACACTGAGTGGAAGAGGGGGGGAATCTGAGGGTGGGGAGGTGGGAGGGGGTAGGTGGGTGCACACCCTCATAGAAGCAGGAGGAGGGGGGATGGGATAAGGGGTTCCTGAGTGGTGGGGGAATGGGATAAGGGAATAAAATTTGAAATGTAAATATTATATCCAATAAAAGAGGGGGGAAAAAAGAAAAGCTGTTAGAACCAACATCTTTAATAAAATGTCAGCCCTCTTAAAAAATTATCTTGATACTAAAATTTGTTTTGAGAATTGTATATTGCAGAATAATCAGCCTTGGTGTATCTCCTCATCAAGCAAGCTGAGCAGACCTGCTCAAACCTCTGAGGTCCTGGAATTTCATCTGGATGCAGTGAAGACACAGCATCAGAGGCTTATCAATTTACTCTTCCCCCCATTCCTCTTCTAATATCTTAATGCCCATAATCAGCTTGAAGAAGTTAATGAAGAGTCAGCGCTCCTATTTACTGGGCTTGGGGACTAAGGTGGTAAGTGTTGGGCTGTCTTTCTAGGGAAACGTAGTGGTTTTTGTGGGAATAGAGAGGATTAGCTAGGATTTATTGCATAGCTATAACCTATTGGTAGAAATCTGTACAATTATTATCAAGATGAAGATATAATTTCTTAAATGGCACCAATTTACTTTGATTACAAATTTTAAGGTTTTCATTGGTACGAGCTTCTTATTAATATAAAAGTGAGATGAATATTGATACTCTCATAGGCACTGTACCTGTATAACACATTTAGGAATACAAGGCTTAGACCCAGTCCTTTTTAAACTTTTTTTTAACAGATTTGAGATGGTTAGCCTGTGAGTTAAGGAACTACAGCAAATTTCATGGCTTGGAGTTTATTGTTAGGGTGTTTTCTATGTTTTATTTAGAAATAGCTGAGTGGAGTTAACAGATAAGAGTCCAGATTACCTTACATGGATAGTTGGTTTTCAAAACGTCAGAAATACACAGAATTGATGTGACAAACATTTCTGTATTAATGTTCATTTTGATTAGAGACCTGTCTGCTCCTGACAGCTTCATATATTGAATTCTAAGAAGAAATTGAGCATCTTTGGAGTTACTCCAGTTGTGGGGAGACAGCCACTAGGCAAGAACTGCCTCTTTCCATCTACAGACAAATTACTGTCCAGAAAAGGACACACTTGCAGAATAGTTGACTGATTATATCTGCCTAGACAGAGTAATCAGCCCTTAATAATTCTGCAGCATTAAGGTCTGTCAGATGATCCTGGGCCAGAAGGCAGAAGAACAGATGCTCCAATGTTTTGTAGTATAGGGAGTGTCCAGGTATTCAGCGGTCTCTATAAATTGGCTAAGTTTTAGAAGCTATGCTTTGTGCTTCCCATAATTTTAGTTAACTCAGTCATTCTGGATTTCTGATGGGGTTGAAAACATATAGTCTCATAGCCAATCCTGGCTATTTACCTTGAGAGAAAAGATTTGAGTGGATGGTTTTCAGCTGACATTCATTCTAAAGCCAAGGAAAAAGCCAGGTCCAGGACTAAGTGTTTTAGTTAGGAGAGATAACAGAGGTTCTGGTTAGTCAACAAAATGATGGACTGGGTATTAGGACTATCTTGTACCTCACTGGTACAAATTGGCATAATTGTGCTCTAATTGTATTTTGAGTGAAAAGTTTTATTTTAACAGGAAGGGTGATGTGTAGGAGGAGCTAAGGTAAGAGGTGTCCCGAGAGGAAGAGAAGGAGTAAGGAGAGGAGGAAAAGAAGGAGAGGAGAAACTAGGTGATGAGAGAGAGAAAGAGAGAGAAGAGTGGGGAGACAGGGAGGCAGATGTTCACGTGTCTCTACCAGTCAAATATAGTTGATATATCTAGGTTGGGTAGTGGGTTACACCTCTGATTGAGCATTACCAAACTTATAAAGCCTTTGATTAACATTTTTAAAAAGTGTATAAAAGCAAAAAGGAAAAGGGGGCATGGAATAGGGGTTTCCTAAGGTTGGCAGGATGGGGAAAGGGGATGGCATCTGAAGTGTAAATAAAATATCCAATAATAATAATAATAATAATAATAATAATAATAATAAAGAGCACTGACTGCTCCTCCAGAGATCTTGAGTTCAATTCCCAGCAACCACATGGTGACTTACAACCATCTGTAATGGGATAAGATGCCTTCTTCTGGTGTGTCTGAAGACAGCTAAAGTGTACTCATATAAACAACATAAATAAATCTTAAAAAAGAGATAGTTCAGCTATTCAACGATTTTGGACATAAGAAAGACATAAGCTATATAAAATATATAGAAGGAATTAAATAATGGTGCTCAGTATGGTTCTTACAGTAACAGTCCAGCCCAACAAAGATGCTACTCACTTGTATGACCAGAAATTCCTTTGACTCTTAGGAGAAAGGCTGTATCAAAATAGTTTTATTTTCCTATTATAATGTTCATTATCAACCCCATTCACTTCAGTGCTACTTTGTTTCTTGTGACTTTAACATACAACTTGCTTCTTTACTCTTACAACAATGAAAGACATGGTGTCTTTTTTAAAACTGTGAATGGAATGTGATTGTTTTAATAAATAAAGGAAACATTTCGTTGAAACTGCCTCCATTTCCCAGCGCTTTGAGCTTTTAGACTTTCATAGCTATACCTTTTAGATTAGCAGCTTGTCTCTGACATTTGATAAACTGGTGATGTTAGGACCTGTATTAGTTACTTTCATTGTTTTGATGAAATACCAGGCAGGGGCTAACATTTAAAGGATTTCTTTTGGCTCGTGGTTTGAAAGATAGGGTCCACCATGGTTGGTAAGGCATGGTGGGTCCTGGCAGTGGGAGCATGCAGGAGATGGATACATTGTCTCCAAAGTCAGGATGCTGATGATTACCAGGCATTGTCCATTTTTCCCTCCTGTTCAGTTTGTTTTTCCAGTGGTTCTGCATTAGGGCTAAGCACAGGAGTTCTGGATGTTAAGTGCTTGAACTCAAACCTTGGTATCTCTGTGCCATGATACATGATTTTTCAATATCATTTTTCCTGTTAGTGTTTTATCTCCCTGTAAATAAGGAGGGAATTGCTAACACAATTACTCTGCAAACACAGTAAAACAATAAATACTAGTTTTTACTGTGTGGTTTACACTAGTTGGTTCTATCACTTTAAACATGGGACAGTATTTATAGCATTTAAGGAAGATTTCCATCTAATGTGAATCAAAAATAAAATAGGATGTGGGGTAGAACATTAATAGTTTACACTCACTGCAGCCTTTACATTCAGGCAAGGGCTACAGCAAGATTGAATCTAAGTTCCCTCCTTAAAAACATAATTACAAATGTGTTTAATCTTCCATTTCTATGTAAGAAAATAGGCTCAGAAATAATCTCCTTTATTTACTTAATCATCCCAGTACTACTTACTGAAACTAAAAAAACAAAACACTAGTCCAAGGATCAGTGACTACATTCAAAAGTTCATTGCAATTAAAACCAATTCTTTTCTACTCTAGATCAGTGAGCAATCATTGCCTATACATAACTACCAGATACAAACTTTCAACGCCATGAATTTATAGTTATTAAATCATGGCTCATAAATGTTCGAAAGATGTCTATATATAAAAAGTATGAAAGATAAAAAGAATACAGTTCATACCTTCTAATACAAGTATTTTAAAACACACGTTATATCTTCCCATGGCACTGTCTCAGGGCATCTATATTCACAAAATTAAACCACTAAATATTTCCTACAAGAGTATTAAGTGTTCTCTGGAAGCCTGGGATAACCATCGTTATTCACAAAATTTCCTCATATTATTTTTCTAATAAAATTTAATTACCCCAATACAGCAGGTCGTCCACAGCCCCCAGTTCTGGGTATTTTGTTGTTAGTTACCATCTTTATCATCTTTAAGTTTAACAGCTGTGGAATCCTGTAGTCACAACACAAAATGCCAAAGTAATTTTAAGGAGACATTTGATAAACATGATTTATTGGCTTCTTTATGTTGAATCTCCAAGCTGTGGTTAGATGTAAGCTCTTGAAAGCTGCTTTGACTGGGCTGAATGTCTAAGCTGTGATTCAAATGGTTTCTTCCTATAATTTCCACTGAGAGACTAGTTTCCTGGCCCCTGTGCACTCCTGGCAGAAAATGACAGACACCAAAGGGAGCAATTTGGCTCAAAGATCTTGACATTTTATCCTTATTTATTACTTTACATCCCATATCCAAACCCCACTGACACTGTGCAATGAACCACATATTCTTAGGTTCATAGATCTTAGAAGAAAAGAAGCCAAGGATCTGATACCAGCACTCTCAGCACCACAGCCTTGACTAAGGCATGGAATCACTGAGTCTCTTGGCTTCTTTCTCTGGCATTGGTGTTCAAAGCTATCTAGTAAACATGAAGCAAATAAAATTAGGCTTTGCTTATACAAACAGTTTGCAATCTTTAAGACAACTTATAATGCTGGTATGTTTTGAGTTTGAAAACTAAGCATAAACATTAGTGGTTATTACAGAACTTGAGATGTAGCTCTGTAGTAGGGTGTTGCCCTAGTTCATAAAACGTTCTTGATCAGACCCAGTAAAACACACACACACACTCACACACATGCACATACAAACTCACACACATGCACATACAAACACACACACTCACTCACATACACATTACACACACACACAGTCCTGAACTTGCAATCACAATTAAGATGTGAAGTCATCTTTCCTAGATGTTTAGCTAATTGAATTAAAATAAATAACCACTTGTTGTTAGTAAGAAGACATCATAGAATTACCCGGTTCAAGAAACAACACTGACCTGACGAATCACTATGGTTGAATGAATCAAATAAGTGAATCTTGTAAAGCAAGGTTAAGAACAAATATAAATTCCTGGTTATGCAATACCTTAAATTCCTCACTTTAAGTTAGCACAATCTTCCCCTACATGAACATCAGATCAACTTGAAGACTCTTCATACATATAACCCTTGATCTGTACAGACAGAGCTCTGGAGAGGCTGGATCTCATCAGCCCAGGAAGATCAAAGCTGCTGAAACAAGATCCTGCACCTGCATGCTATACAGGAACCAGTCATCATCGCAAACGAAAGTCTTGTTTGCCAGAACTACTCCTTCCTGCTTCCTGTTCCAGGCATTTGAGTGATTTGTTATACAATAGGAAGTATTGCATATAGCCAAACAGATAACAAAGTGAATGCTTACTGTGTACATAAGCAAACCTGTAATGTAAGTTGAAAACCAATCCTGTAAAGGAAGTTGAGACTGTAGGGAATCCTATCTTCTTACGATAGGTCTCTCAGCATTCCCTCTTCACAACACTGACACAAGCTGAGTAACCATTGCGTTGTTCATCAAAGTCCATGGTCCGTAAACCTCCCCTTTTATCTACAAATCTGTGAAGAAGAGCACTTGTAGATTCCTCGGTTATTTTATGTTAATTAATAGTCATTGACAACATTGTAGCTTATAGAGGTTCACATTATTAAATTTGCTGTCTATGGCAACCCAGTAGGTTACCCGTGAAATGCATATTTTTGTTATTGTGGCTACTGTATCATAATTTATTTTCCACCTCCTTTTGAAAACAGCTGAAGTGGTTGTAGCACCAGGTAACATTTTGAATCTCTGAGTGTTTAATTTTAAAATGATGAAATAGATAATCGGATATATATTCAGGAGTAAATCTAGTCCTAAACTACATATTCTATTTTTTTCTTAAATGAGAGAATTTACTTACTTCTTACCGGTTACTGTGGACATTGTCATCATACTAGCTATGGTCACTATCGTCATACTATAGGTAGGAAGCAGTCTGATTGCCAAATCATAACTTTCAAGAATTAGAGGTCTTTAACTTACTTCTTTGTTTATCCTGGTCCACCAAAATGCTACATAGTCATAAGATAAATGGGAGTCAACAGACAATGTTTAATACTACAGTAGTAAAGGTAACTTGCATGGGAAATTTGAGCATTTCTTATGAAATGTGTAAATAGCAAGATATTGGAAATGTAGCTTCTTTCTAATAGATAGTGAGGCAGTTTTTCTCTCACTTAGTTTTCTGTGGAAACTTTACTTCTTAGAAAATCATTTTCAGTGCTAGTCAACCCAAAGCATGAAACACAATCTCAGGATTAAACGTGACTATGTCTTCACTACTTTGCCATTGTTCTCTATCACATTACCATTATTTCTGTCACATGGAATTTGGTGTCAAGGACTTTAAAAAGAATAGGTCATTAAAATTATTTCTAATTTTTTTTTTTACTAATGGTAAGATTTGGTTGCTGAAAACACACACAATCTCATAGAATACAGAAAAAAAACCAAGCTAGAACTGTATTAGTTCTAGCTTCTTTCCTGCTGGCTAGCTTGAATGCTACTAGAGGTACTAGCTGCAAGGTGAGAAATGATTTCTAGTCCTCAAAGATAGTTATCTATTTTGTAAGTCTCAGAAACTATTGGAAACTTAAGTGTAGGTGTAACACATACAAAGAAATGCAAAGTAGAGAACTCATATTTTAACAAAACGAAACAAAACAAAACACCTCCCAAAGGGAAATAATGAGAAAGAAGGAAATAACATTCGGACACTGAAGAAAAATTGCCTTGGATTGCACGTGCATGTAGAAAGTCAAATGCCTTACTATTTTGTTACATTATGTTTTACATTCCTGTGGCTGACTTCATCCCATCCCCTCTTCATGAATTTTACAAAGAAAGGAAAAGTCTCAGGTGTCCAGAATTTCCTGCCATAGTAAATCACATCATGATGAGTCTAAGTGATTGTCACCTTTTGTCCTTGATTTTGGTATTTTTTCCTTTCTCTATCTGTGTGTCTTTCAACACCCACCACATTTCCTCATGCCTACTGAGGTCAATAGTCGGAGACTGTAGATGAGTGAAAGACCCAAACAGCATGCTCTCCAGTCCCCTGTTTCACATCACTAACCCCACTGCTTACTTAAAGGCAGGTACTGTTTTATTCTACATGTTTTATTACTGCCAAATGGACAACTTGCGATAAAGGAGATGATTCAGGAATAAGTGAATTTAAAAAAATTATATCCTTTTAGAGAAAACTACATGGAAAGTCAAATTTCACCATGTCATAGTTTGTGGTTTTGGTATAATGGAATAAGACAGGGAACATTTCATCTGAGATTCCACTTAGCATTTAAGTACTTATAACCAAGGCTTTGAATCTGCATATAGGAAAAAGCCACAACTTAAAAGAAAGAATTAAATCACTAACAATAATCTAAAATTGAATAAAGAAAACAAAGTTTGAATATTATTTACTTATATGTGAAATGCTGTGGCTTGAAAATGAACTTTAAGAAGTAGTAAGTTTTATATTTCTACACTTTAAATTTTTTAAACATTTTTCTAAAAACTTTAAATATTGAATACTTCCTCAGCATGATTTATATCAAAATTAATATCTTCTCTTAGAGGTGAAGGAGAGTAAGCTGAAAAACTTTAAGAGAACAATGGGATAATCCTTATATTCTTATCTATTGGATATGTGTTTTTAGTCTAAAGAGTAAGATGACTGGACTAGGGAACAGACCTTTTTGATGTCATCAGCAATCTTATTTGAGATGGAATCTTTGAATCAAAAACAAGTCCTGCTCCGATACAGAATGATTTAGCAAATCAAAATCAGTCGTTTGCTTGTCAAGCTCAAGCATATGAGGAGTGCCAGGATGAACAAGGAGGCTGAGCGCATCATTCAGTTAGTATGTCTTGCACATAGTTCTATAAATACTTGTTTCCAACAGTCAATCAAAAATAAATTGCCTTGTATTGTTGAGGGATTTACTTTTATACATATCTCTTATACCAGGCAGGAGGAGAATCACATCTCATAATCTGCCGATAGTGTTAGCTTTAGCTTTGAAGTTTAGAAACTTCCTACAGACTTTCTTTTATAATGTCAAGAAGATGAATGAGTTTAAACTGACTTCAAGCTGTCTCTTAAAGAACAAATGGTCTGCATAGCTTGTCTCTTTGATCTTGAAAATATCCAGGATCTGCTGCTTTTGAAAAAATCAAATCTGTTTAACACTTTCTAACATTGGAACTGATGAAATAGTAGCTGGTACTATCAAGTCAACCTCTTGTCTATTTCACTGTTCAAAACACATGCCATTTGCATGTATGCACACACACACACACACACACACAAATGTTAATCAGCCTAATGACTGTTCAAACTGATGGATGTAAGAAGGCAAAAATTTTACCACGGGTAAAAATTTGTACAAATATGAGTTCATAGATGTGCAAAATTAACTTTTAACATTGATAAAAAATTATACCTATTAAATATATTCCAGTAGATAAAAATACAAAATATTAAAATAATTTAACAAAAATGTCATAAATATGGTTCAAACAATATAGAAGTACAAAGTGAATAGTTAAAATCAAAGAATCCAGAGTGTCTCCCAAGAAAGTCATGCAAATCCTTCTAACAAAAGAAATAATGGAAATAAAAAAATAGCATGTTGTAATCAACAGTGGTAACAAAATAATCTGCCTTTCCATTTGGCTGTATAGGAAGCTTTCGAGATAGGAAGGATCAATATAAAGACTAGAAATAGAAAGACGTAACTCCATCATTAGTAGTTTGTAAAAAGCCTGGGTTCAGCTGGGGGCTGATCTGTGTCTTTCCAACAGTGAAGTAACTCCACTTGAAGATATCATTTCTTAGAGTCAAGGCTGAAAGACTGCCTGCCCAGCCTGAGATGCAACTTCTACTAAGCTTGTCAAAATTTAAGGACCTGAATTTATGGCATATTCAATAAATAGTGGCAGTTTAAGCATCACACATGAGATGCCCATTCTAATAATTGAAAGTTCTGCAATGTGAGCTTCCTTCACACCCTAAAGCTAAGGGAAGCCCCAATTCACTCCCTTTAAAATAAAGACTGATTTGTACTATTATACCCTTCATGAGAATTTTATTTCAGTTCGATACTGTAATAACAGTAGCAATAAATCCTCTATTCATCATAGACACTCTTATTGCTCAGTATCAAGGAAGAAGCACAAAGCATGCACTTTCTGAATTTGGGGCTCCTGAATATTGAGATATTTGGGGTGTTTCCTAGGGAAACGGATAAGTAGTATTATGTAATACTATTTATTAACTAGATGCACTACATTTGCTTAGCAACAAATTTGTATTAGCAAAAAATGTACTCAGCGTACAAGCTTGAGTCACCCTGGTGAATACCACACAGGATCTTGGAAACCTAGAATATCTTCTAACCAGTAAGGGATGCTCATTTACAAGACACAGAAAAAGAATATGCAAATTTTTGTAAACAACTATTATTTGGAAAGGCATCCTGGAATACTAAAAAGCAACAAGAAGAACAAGAGAGAACACACATACATAATTTACACACACACACACACACACACACACACACACACACACACCACATAAAGGCCTAATCTCACAATTCTAGTTGAATGATTTCTCTGGTAGTTTTACTGTACTCAGAGCTGATACTAAAACGTTAGTGTGAACACAAATCCCCTTTGCTGCTTGAATCTGTGAGAGACACAAACCTTTCTGTTTCCAAGACAGTGTTTGTTCCCTTCTGGAAATATTTTTGGTGACCTGCTTTAACTGAACTACTTTGGGGGAAATAAAAGAGAAACTTGTAATTCTGTTTTCATCGATGCTTACCACATTGGAAATTGCACTTTTCAGCACAAGAAGAATGACTCATCAATTAAGGCCTTATACTGTGCTTACAAAGGACCGGAGTTCAGTTCCCAGAACCCATATCAGGTAGCTCACAACTTCCTTTGACTTCAGCTCTAGGAAATCCCACACCTCCCAGGGCACAGGAACTCATACGCACATATGTACACAGAGAGATGTACACACACAAGAACACATCCACACATACACTTCCACATATCTAAAATAAATATATTTCTTTAAGATTAGAACTTTTCCACCATTGTCTCTTTGTACTCAGGGGATTTGTTCCTGTTCTTGTTGGATGGGTTTGGTTTGGTTTGGTTTGGTTTGGTTTGGTTTGGTTTGGTTTTTGTCACATCTTTGCCAAATCCAGTCACATGTATCTTGAATGCCTTGACAATGATGAGCAAGCCATTGATACACTTTTTCTTATATTCTGTTAAGATATTTCATATTATTGCCTCTTCCAATTCAAGCTTTTCTTCATTTTTTCATCTGCAATATTTAATCTACTAATATCATCCAGTGTGTTTATCTCTTGTGGAATTTTCTATTGTAAATCTCTGATGTGGATCTCTTTAAAACTTCTGTTTGATTTAGCTCCATTTCCTCATAGGAAAGTCATAGCTTCAAATGTCTTCATTCATTCAAACATTGGTTTATAGCACTTTAGCATGGATTTCTTTTACTTTAATTAACATTTTTTATAGTTGTGAAAGATATTAAATTTGGCTCTGACAGTTCCATGCCTATGTATAATATACATTGACTCTATTCACACCCTTATTATTTATCCTCTCTGTAATCCTTCCCCATTCATTCCACCCACCCCCTTCCCAAACAGCACTACCTCTGCACCTATATCATTTTGTAAAAATCTAGGTAGTCAAGAGAGGAAAATAGAATATTTGTGTTTCTGACTCTGGGCTATTTCACCTATGATCTCCTATTCTGTGTTAATTTTTTCCTCCTGTGGATGACATGATTTAATTCCTCTTTTAGACTCAACCATACTCCATTGTGAATACATGCCCTATGCTTTCTATACTCACTCATCCATTAATAGAGACTTAGGCTGGTCCATCCACATTCTGTCAACTATGGATAGTGCTGTGGTAAATAGTAAATGGGGTGTGCAGTAATGTGTGTCCTATGCTGACTGACTCATTTGGGTATAGATCCATGAATAATGTAGCAGGGATGAAGGTTGCTCAGGTTTTTGGTTTTTGAGGAATCTCATGCCGACTTCCATGGACTATGATCTCACTTACATTCCTATTAATTGATATAAAGGTTTCTTTTGCCTGGATGAATCTTTCATTTTTAATTTTTTCTTCTCCCGTGCAACACACCCCAACCTCAGTTTCCCCTCCCTCCACTCCACCTACTTTTCCTTCACACCTCCCCTTTCTCTCAATCCACTCCTCCTCAATTTTCTTTCAGAAAAGTGTAAGCCACTCAGGGATATCAACTGAAAATTGCCTAACAAGATACAACAAGACTAAGCACATGTGCTCGTATCAAGGTTTCATGAGGAAACCCAATAGGAAAAAAAAAGATCCCAAAGGCAGACAGAAGAATAAGGGACACCCACCTCCATTTCCATTGTTGGGCCTCAACAAGGACACCAAGCTAACAACTATAACATACATACAGACCTAGTTCAGATCCATGCCGGCTCCATAATTGCCACTTCAGGCCTTGTGACCCCCTATGAGCCCTGTTCTGTTGATTCTGTGGGATGTTCTCATGGTGCCCTTGATCCCTCTAGTCCTTACAATTTTTCCTTCCCCTGTTCCTCCCCCTTTATGGGGAATTCTCCAAGATCCAAGGGGGGAACCCGATGGAGATCTCCAATGTGGGCTCTCTCTCAGCCTATTGTTTGCCTATAGGTCTCTCTGTCTGCTTCCATCAGCTGATGGAGGAAGTCCCTCTGACGATGACTGGACTGGACACCAATCTATGAGTATAGCAGAATATCATTAGGAATCACTTTATTGATTTTTTGCTAGGTGTCTTGGCTTTCCAGCCTCTGATTCCTGGTCAGTTTGAATGGATCTTAACTGGTTAACTTTCTACCCAACATTGTATCTTTCAGCATCTCTGAACATACAATGAATTATCAGACTCCAGACATTATAAATTTACCTTGTTCAGTGATACATATTTTTGTATTACTACAGTATTCTTCCTTGACTGGTTCCTGGAATTCAGGTATTTGGAAGCAGGGATTTTAATTTCTTTTTCTTTCAAAACAAAAAACAAACAAAAACAAAACAGCAACAAAAACAAAAAAACACCTTGCTGTATAGTTAGAGCATCCCTTAGTCTAAGGCTAATGATTCTTACCCTAATTTCACCTAGGCAACAGGCAGCATTAGCTCATCAACCTAGGGCTCTGCTGGGCTCTGCCAGGATTCCTTTACCATTTTCCGGGAGCAATGGAAATGAATTGGTGAATCCTAGGCCTTGCTCAAGCTATTTACAGTCTTCCAGGACTCACTGTCCTGCATTACCTAATATCCAGCCTCTTAACCAGTCTCATATATTTTGGTCAGTAGTATCTTCAACCAGGCAATGCACTAAATCTGGCCCCTGTAACTTCCTTTTAGCCACAGGCAATATCATCTCCAGGGAACAATTGAAATCTCTTCATAAGCGGTTTTCCTACTTTGAAATTTGATCTTCTTAAATTTTATTGCATTACTTTCTTGTTTAAATTTTTCTGTAATTCCAAATTGCCACAAGAGAATGCCCAAATGTCGATCTTTAAGAAACAGGCAGATCTGCGGTGAGGTTTTTACCAGTAAAATACAAAAACAGTATTTTGAGTTCATAAAACCATTTTATTGTGAAATACAGTACAAAAATTGTTGACTAAATTGCATAGTTTAATAAAGTATCACTAAGTAAAACATTCATTTAACCATTAAATTAAGGAATATATCCAGTTCCATAGAAACTGCACATAAGACCCTTCCATCCCACACATAATCATGTATAATGTAGTTAAACTTGCTTTTTTTCTTCTCAGTAATTGCTTTATTTATACACTATTTTTCTATGCAGTAAAATATGACAGACTGAAACCTGAAGGAAACGTGGTAACAGTTCAGAGATATTGGGATTTTCTTGAGAGAGTGACTTGTAGCTCGTTGAGTAGAGCGATCATAAGCAAATTCATGTAACTGGAAACAAAGTGGGTAAAGATTCAGAAAAATAATAATTTTACCTAAATTATAAAAAATACTATCATGTCAGACTTGAAACTTCTAACTAGATGGATTGGGGACAAAAAGGAATTGTTTTTGAAAGAGAAGAAATCAAATATTTGGTGACCATATTTACATTGAAAACACATAAACAACTAAATATTTATCCTGTGCTCAGTAACTTCATAGATGTGTTCTTTCAGATTCTTAAGAAATTATCTTTGTATGGAAAATATGAGGCTTAGAAAATGACAGAAAGACAGAATTTTTACAGAATTTTTAATGATAACACAGAGATCTATAGATTAATGTTATCCATAAATATCAATAATCGTATTTTAAAATTATTTAGCATCAAATTAAATGGAACATCATCAAGATTGATTTGTTTCAGGAATAAAAAATAACAAGTTTATTAAAATTGTTAATTGTATCAAAAGATAAATAATGATACATTTTTATAATGCTAAATATTGGTTTATTTATAAACAAATATTTTCAAAGCCCAATGTACTCTAGGTATTATTTAAAATCTGAAGATGTAGGATAAACATTACCATATCCCTGTTCTTGTGAAATCTGTATTATATTGGAATCAAAGGCACTGATATTTTTAGTTAAAAAAATAATACTATAATTTTATGTATCAAAATTGAGATCAAAATTGCCAGGTGAGGGTATAGAGCATCAAAAAATGGAATATTTAATTTAGAAAATATACTTTTTAGAGACAGGGGATGATACAGAGGACTCTGACAGTATTTGAAGAGTTTTTGAAAGCAGATGTTTCTATGAAGAGAAATTGAAAATATGAAGATCCTGGTGTAAGTAAGAGTGCTATGTCTCACAGACAGCAGAAAAGCCAATGTTTTGAGGACAGCAAGAACTGAGGGAGAAGAGGGGAGCAGCAGAAACTGAAGCGTCAACAGAAGGTAGGGTTCCTGCTGCTCAGCAATTTTCTGACAAGGTCTTAAGTATGTAATTGAAAGACTTCAAACAAGAAAGACATGTAATTCATCTCCATTTATAAAATGTCACTTCTTTGAGATGAATACAGTGTAGGCCACAGGAATAGGCACAGAACAGTTAGGAGAACTCTTGAGATATAGGAGGGCAACTGACAAAGTAACGAGAATATCAAGAAAAATGAGCATTTTTATTTTTCCAAAGTAACTACAAATTCCAAGTTACTATGAGAAAGTGACATGAGAAATCACTCTTGCAAGTCAAATCTTCTATACCAGCAGTTCCCAATCTGTGTGTTGGGACCCCTTTGGGGTCTCCTATCAAATATCTTGCATGTAAAATGTTTGCCTAGTAGTAGCAAAATTATAGTTACAAAGTAACAAAGAAATGGTTTTATGACTGGGGGGGGGGGTCACCACAAAATGAAAAACTGTGTCAAAGGGTTCCAATGTTAGGAAGGTTGAGAATCCCTGCTTTACACCACTATAAATCTTACTTTGCAAGGCTTTCTGCCTCGAAACTGTATGGCTCAACTATGATGTTTTCCAGGTATAGACAGTATGGGTGGACGTCTCTACACATGAACCTTTTCAATTATGCTGTTGCATAATTTTGAAGATGCCATAAGTCCTAGAGAAGGCTTCAGGAGCTCTTGTTTCCTCAACCTGTGCCTCTTCAATCACAAATGTGTGTGTATGGGTGGGGGGGGGGAGAGTTGAAAAGGAAAGGAAAGAATCATCACAATCAGAAGAAGAAACATTTTAAATTATCTTTAAGTATTGGGGATCATGCGTTGCTCCACAAACCACATAAACACTGATCTCAGTCAGACAAGGATGGTTTATTGAATGAACACCCTAATACTGATCAGATCAAGAATGGAGCTCACAATTATCTGAGCTATGACAACACACATTTCTCAGGGCAGACTTATAAAGGAAAAAAAAAACACAATGCTCTCATATGCAAGTGCAGGAAGTGCTGCCCAGTTGTCAGCTCTGACTTAAGCCATTTTTAGACACAACAGTTCATGTTGTCCTTTAACTTGATGGGTCCTATGTAAAGCTTTGTGGAATTTCTTAAGATTAACAAGCTTCATACAGAACATACAGAACATAACAGGGGATGTGTTCAGCATGAGCCTGCTCTGGGCTGTTATTTTTCTGTCTCAATAACTGGCAGGCATATTACAGGTAACAATATGAAATAGCTGGTAGACATGGAACAAAATGGCTACAACTAGGCTGGGCCAGAGCAGACCTCAACAGAACCATACTAAACTTTAGAAGGCCCAAACCTATAATGATATGGAAACACACATAATATGCAACCCTGAAACTTGTTTTCATATATGAGAATTTCAGGGAAGGAGCCTGTGACAGAGATCCTCCACCTTCACGCCTCATATTCCAGATGTGTGATTTAATTCCAGTTCCACAATCATCTATCACAGATGTGATATCTATCACTTACTGTGAAGGAGGTATTTGATACTTAGAACCTGAGAGTTATCATTGAATAGTATTAGTTAGGTGATACAATAACAAAGCCAGCCAGGATTTTCTATCAAGAATTCTGTGAGCCTCTCACCCAACCTCAGTCACATATACCTCCCATGTGTCATTGTCATAATGAATTTTCTCACTGATTGAGGCATCACTAAATGAATAAATGTTACTCATTCCATCTCATCAGTGGTATTTGACTGAATGAAAGATTGTTAATCATTAAGGGAAAATTCACAGTGTAATAAATATTCCAATAGCCTAGATACTGGTATGATTGAAAGTTATAGACTATGTAGTGCAGAGAGGGGAGTGGTAGGTATTAACAACTTAGATAAAATTAGTGTATATTCATATTTTTAAAATGCTATGTTATTAAACTTTTGTATTGGCTATAATAGTGGCTCATTCATAAAAGACCTTGGATACAATACTGTGGTTATATGAATGAGAAATGTGCCCTATGGGCGCTGGAACTTGGACATTTAGTCCCCAGTTGTTGGCACTGTTTAGGGAAGCATAGGAAGTGTGGCCTTGCTGGAGGAAATGTTTTACAGGTGGTGGGGTTGGGGGAGGAAAACCTTTGAGAACTTATAACCTGCCCCATTTCCAGGTCTCTCTCTGCTTTATGATAGTGGTTATGTTGTTAACTCTCAGACAATTCCTATGGCTTTCTGCCATGCTCTCCATCATGATGACTCCCAGTCCCCATTGCCTCTCATCCCACCAAACGCTCATCTCCTTTAAACTGTCTTGACCATAACATTTTATAATAGCAACAGAAAAGTAAGTAATACACACATGTGAAAATATTTTATTTTATTTTATTTTATTTTTTCTGTTTCCCAAATGTCACAAAATAATTTTGTGCACAGTAGCAACAGAATCAGACTTCCACATTTCGAAGAACAGTACTCTATGAGCAGAAAAACATGTCACCAAAGAAAGCCTGTCTTACACTGTAGTCAAGAATAGCTTTTCAATTCTCATGACTTAAAAAATATATTTAAGAACAAAGAAATAATTTCAGGCAAGAATCTAAATCTTAGGCTACAACAAAGAAGTAATTATAGGCAGGAATCTAAATCTTAGGATAAAACAAAGATGTAGGCTTCAGGCATAAAAATGACTTTGGGCTAGGACAGGGAAGTAGGCTCAGATATTTTGGTCATCCTGATAAGCCCTTAGAAATAGTGATCACGGGAGTGATCACAGGACTCTGTTTACTGCCTTGTTTGTTCTTTGACTATTTGTGCTTATTGTCTTGCTCTTTCCTTGACTATTTGCATCTATTGTATTGCTAGTTCCTCAACCTAGAACTGACCTTAATACTTGTTTGAAATTAAAATGATATAAAAGCAAAAAGGAGGGTGGAGGGATGGGATAGGGGGTTTATGGGGGGATTTGGAAAAAGGATAACATCTGAAAGTAAATAAATAAAATATCCAATAAAAATGTGGATTAATAAATATTACCTTTAAAAAGCATATATATATATACATATAATCTAAGCTGAATTTGGGTTTGGGAAAAGGGTTCTAGTTAGTCATTCAAGATGCCTAGTCAACAAAGCTTTCACAAGTGGCCTTTGTCAGAGGTAAGGTCTGCACAGGCTCTGCATAGGCATCCACCAGGATACCATGCATGTCATACTTCATTTTTCAGACAGAGCCATGTAGTACAGCTTTACCATGTGCCAGAGGGAGAACTGTAAATATTGAGGAAGGTACTATTATTTATTATAAGCATCTTGAAAGAGGCTACAAAGTAGACAGAAAAATCTGAGCAGCAATGATTGAGTCAACATGGGGACAACGAGAACCGGATTGGGGTGTAACTGAGGCAAGAGAGACTGACAAAGATTCAGAGGATTCAGGCTACGCCATGGGGCCCAGGATTGGAAAATTCCTTGGATTACACAAAGAAATGAAAAAAGAAAAAGTGTAACACACAAAGAGTATCTGTTTAATCAACTGCAGATGTGATAAAGCTTCAATTATTGCCAAAGTCGAATATGTTTTTTAAAAGTAATTTATGTTTGTAAAAAGTCTTCACCAAATAGAATGACAGAAGGAAACTTTCTATGCAGAAAGTTGTCTATCAATTTCTTTCTGCAAAATAAAAACAATTACTCAGCTGCTGCCAAAAGGTTGTTTAAAGGGTATATAAAGAGTATTTAAAGAACTCCTCCAGAAATTTATACTAAGGTACATCTTATTCTACATCTCACTTTGGGAAGTAAAGCCAATAATTTCCTCCCACAACTTTTTAATAAATTCACATTATTAGAGTGATCTACGACTCAAGATAGAGTTGGGGGCGGGGATGTGGATAGTAGGGAAAATTTATAACTGAGAATCGAGTTTGGGAACTTTATTTCTAAGAAAAAGCTGTAGAACTTGTCTTAGGAAAACAAAGTGTTTGTGATAGCACAGTCAAAATAATAAGATGTATTTAATTTTTTATGCTAAATAATGCAATTTTCCATGACAGGAATGTAGGAAGTTTGACTGTACCACTACTAACATTTGAGTCTGGGTAAACACTGAATCAGCATTTCCATCCTCTGGTCACAGTGTTGTCTTACCACCATAGGGAGATTGTGAAACAAAGCAAATTCTTTCCCTGCTGATTTGACTCTATATGGATCTGCTAGCATTTGTTTACTTCTCTGTTGAGAAATTTCTCTGCATCCCAAAGCCTGAAGAGAACAAAGCAGAATGTTAAGAAAATAAAATTTCTGCTGGATATAATTT
This sequence comes from Arvicanthis niloticus, assembly GCF_011762505.2. Classification (NCBI taxonomy): domain Eukaryota; kingdom Metazoa; phylum Chordata; class Mammalia; order Rodentia; family Muridae; genus Arvicanthis; species Arvicanthis niloticus. Next base: position 1,863,181 of record NC_047677.1, on the reverse strand, counting down.
TTGCATTTCAGAAATCCTCCAGAGTAGAGGGTGGTGTTTAAAGCTGGGTTTATGAGTGAGGTGGGGACTTAGAGGAGAAATATTTGCTGAGACTAGCAGATATGTGTTACATGAAAGACAGGAGGATGCTGCTGTGCAACAAATAAAGCTTGTGAAGAATGCTAAGTTTGGATACTGTTCATACTCATTAAGATGCTATGATGAACTTGTCTCTCCAGTCCACACTAAAATTCAGCAGCTTTCTAAAGGACATGAACACTCTGTTGAGAGTTCTGTTTAAATAAAATTAGTCTGGATAATGCATGTGTTATACAATGTTAAGCCAGGATGATGAGAGAGAAGGGACCTCTACTTTTAAAAAGCTGGTATAAGTAGTAAGTGATAACTTATAGAGAAATCAGAATGTGTTGCATCTGAACGTTGAAATCAGCAGGAGTCCCGTGGACAGTGAGAATGACAGCCAGTAACGTAAGATGTATGGGATAATTTAGACCAGGAAAGAAAAAGTCAAGGATGATTTTAAGAAAAATCATTTCATATCTCTGGGTAATCTTCAAACATTCACAGTCACTTTTCTCATCAACAGTGTCAGATGTGTAGAGCTGAAGTTATCAGGGCTGGATTGCATGTATATCAAAATGAATGAGGTAGGATTTTTTTTCCTGCCTTGAAACTGATAAGACTCGAGTCTTAGTGCAAAAACTATATCACGTTCTAAGCTAATGAGAACTCCGATTTGTGCTGACTCTACTGTACTGTCAACAATCACCAGAGACCCCAATCTCCGAAGCAGAGACAGACAGAGATTGGAATGAAAGTGGTGTTCTGAGAGGAATGTTTGCTGTTTTCCCCTCCATACATGTTTTAGAAAATAATGACTCAAGACTATTACTCATGGAAGCTTACAATGAAGAAGGGAAGAGAGGAGAGAAAGAAAGATGGCGAGAGGTTAGGAAGGGGGATGACAAAGAAAGGAGAGAGACCAAAATAATTCATTGAGAAATGCACATATTGGTTTTCAGTGTTGATTCAAAAAAGGATAATAGTGAGTGGAGATAAAAGAGTAACAGATGTAGGGTAGCTGTGGATCGTCTGAATGATCTCAGTGAAGAACAATAAGGGTGTGTATTTAGGGGAAACAATAGAAGGCAATCTGTTTGCAGTATCTTTAAGTTCCAAACTTAAAACTGCCAATTACACTGCACCTGCACCTGGAGGAGCCTCAGCTCTACACCCAATCCCCCAAAACCCAGAGGAGGCTGGGATTCCAGGAGCTCTAACACGTCCAGAAGTGTAAGATGCTGAACGAGCATGGAGGCCACCAGGGTGACGGGTGAGACATGCTGATTCCAGGACAAAGAATGATTCTTACCTGTGATCTTGCTGAGTATCCTGACAATGGTGACTGGGAAGCTGTATTGGACATATGTTCCCAACCCACCATTGCTTACCTATAACCCTGAAGGGACAAGCGGCCTTGCCTCAAGATTCTAGACCTTGTGGAACAGAGAACCTAAAAGAGAAGTTATAATGACTCCTACATTGTTCTTAGATGTGACCAGTTATTCAGATGTAATCATGGACTGGCCTAGAAATCAATCTAATATTGGAAATAACAGTCTTTATTTAGAAGTCTGGTTCTGGACATTTTCAGAGACATATATGGAAGTTAGCTGCAGTTCTCGATGATGTTATGTTAGCAAGAGATAAATTTGGGGCAGGATCTGGATTTCAAACAGGTGTTAGCATATGTGTGAAGGTTCTTTTAATTTTCAAGTTAAAATTACTTTTGTTTCTTCTACAGTATTTAATGTAAGTTGCAGTGATTGTACACCTTCTAATTGTGTTTGTGTTTTGAAATCCAGCATGTCAGTTATGGAGGTCTATCAACCAGCTTTTGTTTTAGTGCCCTGAGTATCACAGAATATTGGTATTCTAAAAATTGCTTGCAAGCACTGGAAGAAATGAGTCAGGCTTTAAGCAGAAGCAAGAAGGTAACAGGCTTGATTATTGCTGGTATAACAGCTTTAATTACATTAATTGCTAACACCATTTCTGCAATTCCTTTGACACAAGAAGTTAAGACAGCTACTTTTATTACTCATTTAGCAAAAATGTTACTAATGTGTTGAATATACAAGAGGATTTAGATAGGCGTTTGGAAGAACAGATTGATGCTCTTTATTCTATTCAAATTATTAGAAGGAGGTTCAGAATTTAAGGGTATGGAGCCATCTCAAGTGTTATGCCAAATACCATTGGATTCATGTTAGTTCTAAAATGTACAGTGGTTGTCATTATAATTAGGAAGAAGTTTAAAGGCACTTACAGTGTATTTGGCATAATTCTATCACCTCTCTGGATGTTTTAACTTTACATAGTGAGCTTATGAATTTCAAGAATGCTTCTCTGCTGAGTGTTGATGCAGTAGATACTGCAGACAAAATTACCCATGGCCTGAGGTATCTCTATTTTTGTCAAGCTTCAAGAATGACATATATAGCTTGATCATGCTAGCACATTTTGTCCTGGGAATACTTTTATTCCTGTCCATCGTGTTAAAGCTTGTCTTTAACAACATCACATGTTGGCAGCCAAAGTACATGGCTTGAACCTGAAAATGGACCCCCAGACAGAGTTATTAAATTAACAGGTTGGCAAGCTAAGGACAAAAAAGATTCTGCACAGAGCCTTACCAACCTAAGACATAAGTGCATTGCTTTTGATAACGAATATTTCATGATGTGTAAGGAAGGCCTTCTTGTGAGAACGACCTAAGACAGGCTCAGTCTTGTTAATGAAATTAAAAAGGGTGGGGGCAGGGAGAGATGGAGAGCCTTTGGGGCTGCTTGGCAAGAATCTGACATCAAATGACTTGCATCCACCAGAAATAAATGAAAGCTCCTTTGAATTTATAACTCTACCAATATTTGGCATTTTAGGTATTCTATATCAGCCACTTACACGCTTATGTAATGGTATCTGATTATTGCTTTAGGTTACTTTTATTCCAATAGCACATAAGTATACATCATCATTTTATAAGTTTATTAACATCTATTCTTATTACTTGGTTGGGGGAGTTGTATTATAGTCTTCAGCCCATATTTTTGGCTTGTTTTTCTTTTCAGGTTGAAGAGTTCTTTAAATGTTTTAGATAATAATTTCTTTATTTCTTTTGCAAATATTTCCTTATAGTTTTGTCAACTCAACCCAAGTTGGGGTCTTCTGGGAGGAGGGAACCTCAATTGAGAAAATTTTACTATACAATTGGCCTGTAGGCAAATCTATGGATATTTTCTTGTTTAATGATTAATGCTGGAAAAGTTGGTGGCACAAGCAGTGTCACTTCTAGTCAGGTCTTCCTGGATTCTGTTAAGAAGCAATTCAGTGACTACTGTTGCTTCCTGGCTTCTGCTTCAGTTCCTGTCCCAGGCTCCCTGCTTTAAGCCTCTGTCCTGAGTTCCCTTCATGATGACCCTTCTGTCCCCAAGGTGATTTTAGACAGTGTTTTATTACAGCAGTAGGAATCAAACTGCTGTACTGGGTCTTTCCATTATCTTCAAAAAATCATTTTTACAGCAAAATTTTAATTTTAATTAAGTGTGGCTCATCAATTTTTTCTCTGCTGGACTACACATTTGGTGTCTGAAAAGTTATTGTCATCGCCACCATCATCTTGCATTTCTCCCATGTTTTCTTCTAGCAGCCTTATGATTCAGGTTAAATTTAGGTATAGTATCTATTTTGAGTTCACTTTTTTGTGAGAGGCATAAGGTCTGTGTCCAGATTCATTTTTATGTGAGTGTACAGCACCATTTTTAATAAAAGACTTATTTTGCTTATAATGTTATTGTTTCTTTCTCAAAGAAAAGCTAGAGTTATTTCTGTGGGTCAATATGTTAGCTCTTTAGTCTGTTCTATACATCTATTTGATGTTTTCATGAATATCATGCTGTGTTCATGACTACCGGTTTATGTTTAGGTCTTGAAGTCAGTCTTCAGTTTTTTTGGTCTTCAACATGGTTTGGCTATTCATGATCATTTGTCTCTACATGCACACTTTAGATTTGTTTTTCAATACCTACAAAAATAACTGCTTAGATTTATATTACATCTTTAAATCTAGTTGAAAATAACCTATATTTAGACAATATTGTTTTCCAACATATAAGCAGAGGATGTATCTGTATTTGTTTAATAATTTTTTGATAAGAGTTTTGCAGTTCTCAGATACATCTTCTAGATACTTGGTTAAAAACTACTCAAGTATTCATTTCAGACTAAATTAATTATAGTTTCCGCTATAAAATGATCATTTTCTGGTGTACAAGAAAGACCAGTGACTAGCATTATTTTCACCCATATTCAGATGCATTACTTTAATTGCCTAGAATTTTCATCAATTATTTCAAATTTTCTAAATAGATGATTATCACATCTATTGATGAAATTTTTACTTCTCCCTACATTTTCTATTTATTTTTCTTCCAATTTTTGCCTTACTGTGCTACTTATTAATATTAGTATGAAGGTGAGAAGCAGCAGCAAAAAGGGACATTTATTTCTTATTTGACATTTAATGGGAAAGCTTGTAAATTTCTCATAGCAACTATGATGTTACTATAGATACACAGAAATACATACATATGCACACACATATGTATATATATAGAGAGAGAGAGAGAGAGAGAGAGAGAGAGAGAGAGAGAGAGAGAGAATTGACAATGTATATGTAAAACCATTCCCAGTCCATTTTCAAATGATCCTGGGTAGTATGAATACAGTAACAAATAAATCCTAATTTTTCCTTTCCATTCTATTATCATTGTTTTATTTCATGAAATTATACACAAATATATGTATATGTATATTTCCTATGTAATGTGAACATAGGAAGGACACCTGATCTGATGCATTGTTTCTGATGTTTTGAATAATCAGTTTTTCTGGATCAGTATTTTCCACAATATTTCTGCTCTACATAGGTCGGAGTTTCTGACATGTAATTTTTTTCTCCCTGATGAATGCTTGACATTATTTGCAAGACAGGTCAAATGGCAATAAATTGTCTGAGGAAAAAATGATTTCTGTTTCACTTCTTAACAACACTTTTGCAGGATATAGGGTTCAACATTATGGGGGTTTCTCACACAGCACTTTGAATATTTCTCTGCATGCAGTTTCTGCTTTAATGGTCTCTGATATACAGTTGGTATAAATCTTACCTTACCTCCATAAAGGTAAGATGTACCTATTCCTTTCCAGCTTCTCCTACATTTTGTTCTGTTTTCATTTTGACTTTCTGAAGTGTGACTGGCCTGTGCCTGGCATAGGTTTCTTTTGAGGATCTTTATTGTTGAAAAAAAAAAATATATATATATCCCTAAATCTGTAATTAACTGTTTGATATTTGAGAAACTTGTTATTTCCGTTTCAGACATATTTTCTTTGCCTAATTATCCCTCTTCACATTCCAAGTATATATATATATATATATATATATATATATATATATATATTATATATATATATATATTATATATATATTGTATTTGCCTCACAGTACTTTGATACTGTGTTCTATTTTGTTTTTTGTTTTGGGGGTTGCATCAGGTCATTTACAGTTGCTTTGTTTTCAGTGTTAGACAGTTTTCAATATGTTCTCAAACTCTTTAATTTCTTCAACACTTATGTCATGTCTACTTTTATTAGGCTTACTGAGAAATTCTTCTCAGAGCAACAGTGATAAAAACTGCATGTTATTGGTATAGAAACAGACATGCTGATCAATGGAATAGAATAAAAGAGCCAGAAATAAACCCACACACCTATGGACAACTGATTTTTGACAAAACAGCCAAAACTATACAAAAAAAACAAGCATCTTCAATAAATGGTGCTAGCCTAACTGGTGTCTACATGTAGAAAAGTGCAAATAGATCCATATTTATCACCTTATACAAAATTCAAAATTGGATCAAGGAGCTCAATATAAATCCAGATACACTAAACCTAATAGAAAAGGAAGTCTGAAAGAGTCTTGCATGCATTGGTACAGAAGACAATTTCGTGAACAGAACACTAATGGTTGAGGCTTTAAAATCAACAATTAATAATGGAGACCTCATGAAACTGAAAAGCTTCTGTAAGGCAAAGGACACTGTCAATAGGACAAAATGGCAGCCTAAAAATTTGGAAAAGATCTTCACTAACCCTACATCCAACAGAGGGCTAATATCCAAAATATATGAAGAACTCAAGAAGTTAAACTTCAGCATATGAAATAACCCAATTAAAAAACAGGACCCAGAACTAAATAGAAAATTCTCAACAGAGGAATCTCAAATAGCCCAGAAGGACTTAAAGAAATGTTCAACATCCTTAGTCATCAGCAAAATGCAAATCAAAATGATCCTGAGATTCCACCTTATACCAGTCTGATTGGCTAAGATCAAACACTCAAGGGACAGTTAATGAGGACAGCACATGCTAATGAGGATGTGAATAAAGGGGAATACTCCTCAATTGCTGGTGGGACTGTAAGCCAGTCAACCACTTAGAAATCAATCTGGCAGTTTCTCAGAAAATTAGAAATAGTTCTTCCTGCAGACCTGACTATAATGCTCCTGGTACATACCTAAAAGCTGTTCTACCACACCCAAGGACACAGTCTCCACTATGATCATAACAGCTTTATTAGTAACAGTCAGAATCTGGAAACAATTCAGATGTCCCTCAAGCAAAGAATTGATACAGAAAATGTGGTTCATTTATGCAATGGAATACTATGTAGATATTAAAAACAAAGACAACATGAATTTTGCAGGCAAATGGATGGAACTAGAAAATATTATCCTGAGTGAGGTAATCCAGAACTAAAACAACAGGCATAATATGTATTCAATGATAAGTGGATATTATCTATAAGGTACAGAATACTCATGATACACCCCATAGACCCAAAGAAATTAAACAAGAAGGAAGGCACAAGCAAGTATGCTTGAATGACACTTAGAAGGCAAAACAAAATAGTCATAGGGGGCAGATGGATGGAGGTAACTAGGGGCAGGGGCCTGGGAAGGCAGAATCAGGTGCATGGGGAGACAGGAGGCCCAGTAGGCCAGAAGATTGAATGGAAATCTGCAGCTGGACAGGGGACAGAAAATCTTTGGGAAGTCCCAGAGACCTTGAATAAAGGAGACTCCCAGCAGGCAATGCAGGTGACCTTAGCAGAGATGCCTAACAGTAGGGACATGGAACCTGAAGAGGCCATCTCCTGTAGACACGCAGGACTCCCAGTGGAAGGATAGAGACACCTTAACTTTAGTAGGAAAATCCCACTATTTTTCGACCCCAAATTTGTCCTATTTAAAAGAAGTGCAGGGATGGAGCAGAGATAGAAGGAAAGGCCAACGTCTCCACAAAACCCATCCCATGGGTAAGTACCAATCTCTGACATTATTAACAATACTCTGTTATGCTTGCAGACAGGAACCTAACATAACTTTCCTCTGAGAGGCTCCACCCAGCAGTATTCTGAAACAGAAGCAAATACCCACAACCAAACATTAGATGGAGGTCAGAGACACTTACGGAAGAGTTGGGGAAAGGATTAAAGACCCAAAGATAGATAGAAAGCCCACAGGAAGACCAACAGAGTCAACAAACCTGGGCCCCTGGGAGCCCTCTGAATCTGAACCACCAAACAAAGAACATACAAGGACTAGAACATTCCTCTGCTCCCTCTCCACCTATGTAGCAGATAGGCAGCTCAGTCTTCATGGCTACCCTGTCTAGCCTCAGCACGAGAGGATGCACCTAACTGGCAGAGACTTGATGTATCAGGGTGGGGGGTACCCAGGGTGGGGTCCTACCCTCTTAGAGGAGAAGTGGAGGAAGGAGGGGGAAAGGACTCGGTGAAGGAGGGACCTGAAGGGACAATATAAACAAATAGATAAATTAATTAATTTTTTAAAAATGAAAAAGAAATTCTGATCTTTCACTTTAGTGCTTTCTTGTTTCTATTATTCTTTATTATTCTTTACAATTTATCATTCTTTTCACATTGCCCATGTTTTTATATTTTCCTTTATTAATGAAAGCCTTTAGCACACTAAACATTGTTTTTTTAATTCTCAGTATGTTCATTCATTATTCCTCTTGTGTCTCTTTCCGTTCTTGCTGCCTTTTTAAGTAGATTTTGTAATTTTTTTTCTCAATAATTGCATATGATGTGATTAGGCCCTTTGAAGTATGGTGGTCAGATACAGGCAAAGAAGGCGTGGTTTATGGACTATCACTGCGTCTCAGTCACGTACCTTGTCTCCTTCCTCTCACTGTGAACTTCACAAGTATTTTTTCAGTCTTCTGTTCTGAGATAATATATAATTAAGTGACCTAGATTTGAGTACTTCAGTCTCCAAAGTAGAAGTCTGAAATTGTGTGAGGTTGGGGAATTCTTTTGCCAACCTACAGGACTAAGTTGTTGGATTCTTCCTATAGAACTGGATAGAAAGATAGTTCTTCTTAGGGATAGGGATTTTAAGAAAGGAGTTAACTAGTGTGTTTAAGAAAAGAGTAATTTGAAGCTAGGGAGGTAGTTCATTGAATAAAAAGCTCAGGTTGCAAGCATGAAGACCTGAGTTCATAACTAACACCACATAAAAGCTGCACACCTGTGACTCCAGTACTAGGAGTTAGAAAGAGATGATCCTCGGAACTTTGAGGATAGTTAGTCTAAGCAATTGATGAGCAAGCAGCAGGTTTAGTGAGAGATGGTATCTCAGAAGGTAATCTGGAGATTTGTAAAATTAATTATTTTTAATATAAGTATAAGCAGCAAATTAATCTGACTGACATATTTCTTAACCAGCTAATTCTCTAATAACCATGCAGAGAGACTAAGATTTTAATAAATTGCCTTGTGTCAAATACTGAGCAACTATCACTCCATTCTAAACCTCCAAGCAAGTCAGGCTTCCTGCCAGACAATATTTCCATCATACTTGGATGCTTTCTTGATGCTGTTCTCTTCTCCTGATGTTTTCTCCACCTCCGTTGTGGCTTCTTCCTCCTCTCCTTCTCTGTCTCCACCCCTCCTAGAATCTAATGTTCTACCTCTTCTTTCTCTAAAGTTCTGTATTGGTTCAGTGACTTTTATTGGCAAGGCAGAGAATGAATGAGGAGCAATGTTTATACAACCTTGAGACAGAAGCTTCTAAGAATAAACAAAGCCATGTCTGGGTTGAAACAAGATATGAGGGCAGAGAAATTAGCATTTGAATGTACAAAAACATGCCTACTGAGATTGGTCAAGGAAGATACCCAATTATGCCTTTAGCCTCCATATGTTCCCATACTAGCAGGCACACATGCACATGCATACACACATGGGCGCAAGTGCACGCTCCTACACACACACACACACACACACACACACACACTTTTTAAAAAGAAGGGCAATTGTTCCTCTTCCCATGCTAAAAGCAAGGGGGATTCTCCCCAACATTACTGTGATAACCTGGTCACAGTCCTGAGTTTGAAACTAACAAAACTGTAAACAATTGTGTATCTGGAATATTTAATCCTTGGACTTGTCCACATGCTCTGTCTCCAGGAACTCCTTGAGCATATTTCAATTTTTTTACCGCCAGTGTGGTTTTTAGGCAAGTTCATCTAAGGAGTCAGCTCCGAGTATTCATTCACCAATCTGTCCCTCCAGTCACTTTGCTCTGTGTCCTCGACTCTTACCGGTCTACCTGAGTTCTTGTTCTGTTCTGCTCTCTATATCTTGTGAAGATGAGAAGTAGTGAGTCCCTAGGACCTTTCTTGACGAATCAGAAAATGGAAGCTGTTCCTCATCCATTGCTCACTATAGGAAAAGAACAATGTAGGAAGGAAAAAAGAAAAGCTGTACAGAGGTGGTATTTCTTTCCCGTTTACATACCTGTGACAAAGTCACCAAAAATAAACTTTTAAAAAAGGGAAAGAAATGAAACAGAAACTAAGAAAAAAGTGAGCATGAAAAGGTAACATTGATGTTTTGATGCAAAAAGGCTTTTAATTCTTGAGAGTGACCTTAGAGGAATAATCAAATCAGTTCAATGTGCTTGCACGTGAGGAAGGATGGGAGCATTCAGACAGCATAATAAATGCAAAGTGGAAAACCAGTTCTCTACAGTTTCACACTATTCACGCTATCAATAAACTACATGCATGTAATGCATATATATGCACACATAATACATATAAGTACATAATATTTAAGTATCAGTATTTTATAAAATACGTAATATATTGAAACTATTGTGATATATATGTTATATGACTAAAAACATCACAATAATTGGAGGCTCTTTTGTTTTTAACACAGGCAACAAGAGCTCTACATGGAAATATCTAATAGAGTAAAAAACAATTGGATATGTAAGTTAAAATTAAAATAAACTCCAACTTAGCAGTATTAGAACCCCTATTTTTCCTTTTGCAACGTGTGTTTTATTCTAAAAATTCATTAGCATTAGAAAGCACAGCAGTAGACTAGTTTTCTAGAGCTCATGCTTAGGACAGACAGAAATAAAACAGAATAGATGACAACATATGAAAATGAGTTTTCTTATTAGAGGAAATACCAAATAAGAGCTTCTGTCTTCCCTAATTCAGGAAAAACCTACATTCCTTTAATAACAGTTACGCCTCTTATGGGAGTGATATATCATAACTAATGGAAAAGTATTTCAAAATTTCATTCTTCTGAACTTGTGTTCCTGGGGTGTCTCTAAGGGTTCTCACAACACTTGCTGCCCAGAAGAACACTTAACCAAAGATTTGTTCTGATGCAAGTTCTGCTCAAATAACGTTAAAAGCATTTTTCAGAAAGGGAAATACAGAGCTAATTTGCTGTGATTTTGACTGAAGTTTTCCAGTGTGTTTACCGTGCTAACTAAGCTTTACTTCAGTTAGTGGTGGTTCTCAGTACGAGTCCACGTAAACCACTCATTGTGAGGGCCATGTTCCGATGGTAAACTCCACTACAGTAGATGAATTCAGAGTCTGACAGCTTTTAGCACATGAAATAATAAGAGATATGGAGACCAAGTTCACAAGTCCTGTAAAATTTCTAGTTACTTCCTGGTCTTAATGCCTATTTGTTATATTTGGAAGGTTTGTTGTTTGTTCTTCAATCCTAAGCGTTCGATCACTCTGTACACACAGGAGAATGTTTGGCATCCACTCGTGAGAGCTGAGGACTCTATGCACTGTTCTCACAGCTGTGGTCCAATCCTCCACCCAACGCAGCAAAACGGAGTTCCAGGGGACCGCAAACACTTGCCAGTAACTTCTAAAGTATAGCCAGATGTTATTTCAGCTTGCTGTGAAGAATTTTCACGCCACCGTCCTGAGCTTTAATTTCTTTCATTTAAGAAATGGTCACCCAGTCGTCAATCAGCTGCTGAGGCCCGAAAGAGCATATCTCTCATCACAGATAACCCCCGGTGCTGGCATGTGCTCCATTCATGGAATCAATCCACAGGAATAGGAAACTGAGCTCACTTGATGTGATATGAAAGATAGTGTCCAGATGTATAAGCCAGTCAACATCTGAGGAGCCTCTAGGGATTAAAGCAGGATCTCTACTTCTCCACAGCTTTGAAGAATAGGGTTCTGCCTATTATCTCTCAAGATTCATTCTGTGTTTTAGTCTGATGGCCCCATATGCAACCACTCTATGGTCAAAGAAAATAGAATACAGTGGCAGAATATACAGAATATACTGACAGAAAGATAGTGAAGTTAAAATCATGAGCCAATTAAAAAAAACTTCTAGATAAGAATCAAACATTAATATTTTCCCTATTCAATAAGACCTATTATAGTTGTAGATTTAACCCTACTGTTTTACTAAAATGAGTTAGAAGCCGGGCAGTGGTGGCACATGCCTTTAATCCCGGCACTTGGGAGGCAGATGCAGGCAGATTTCTGAGTTTGAGGCCAGCCTGGTCTACAGAGTGAGTTCCAGGACATCCAGGTCTATACAGAGAAACCCTGTCTCGAAAAACCAATAATAATAATAATAATAATAATAATAATAATAATAAATAAATAAAATAAAATGAGTTAGAGTCTAATTTTCTCCACACACATTCCAGTATAATAGCATTCTATGCTTCTCAAGTTTCTGTTACTGCTTCAGAAACAACATTTACCTTTTCTTAATTTGTGTTGCCACATTGATATTAAAAAAAGTTCTGTAAACATCATTGACAAAGTTCCAGCTTTAAAACATACCAATTACACCAAAAAGGATGTACCTAATGCTGGGAACTTTTTTTTTACAGTGTTTTATTGAGTATTACTCATCAGTGCATAAAGTCCATCCCTTGTATTTATTAAAACATATAGTGAAGGATTTTAGGCAGCTTACAATTAAGTAAACAAACTATTGATTCTGCCCATGGTAGCTGAGGTAAAATATTAAGAACCTGAGACTCCTTCAAAATGAACCAACTCCAAACATGAAAAATGTTCATCTCTTTGCAAGTGCCCCATTCAACAAGGAACACCAAGCAGAGACTTTTTGCATTTATTTTAGAATGGAGACAGTGGCTCTGACAGGTCTCCTTCCCAGCAGTTGTATTCCTTCAACAAGCCAAAAGAGATAACTTGATCCACCTGTGGTAATTACAATTAAAGAGGAAGCAAATGTATCCCTTCTGAAAGTTGACCTTCTACATCTCTAGGCCTTGCTCCAGGAGGCTAGGATTTTCTTTCTATCCAGAAGTCCTCTTCCATCCAAAGGGATTCAGATTTCTCCCTACAATCCATGAGTTGCAGGGTACCATTAGTCCTACATCTTATTGGCATTACTGTTTGAATATCATTGTCTTATATGAAATTGCTATCTACTCCTCTATTAATTTGGTTAAAATTCCATTCAGCATCATTTCCTCTGAATGCAAGCTGTAAATGATGTTAGACTTTTGACTGTTAACACCCAATGTTTGCACAATGATACCAAGTTCAATCAGTACTCTCTCCTGCACTGTACTCTGTGGTATTTGTTTTAATCTCCTAAGAAGTTTCTTCCAGGTTTTCAATGTGTTTGTCATTTTCCATAACTTAGACGTCTAACTTTGCTATTTTAGGCAAGAGTGTTTCAAGTTTTTCCTCCAGGGAGGTCATGAAGTTTATAGTTTCTTGTTTCTGGAAATAATTCCTGCCCCCCCAAACAAGCCTTCCCTCTAGACTCCAGAGTTTGTGACAGAGTCATTTTCCCCCGGGGTTTACTGTTACTGAGGTGGTGTGGAAAAATCAATCATTGGAACACCTAATATCCACACTACATCTGCAGCTACTGTGGACCACTGACCTATTTCTCATGATGTGATCGAACTGAAAATGTACTCAATCATCCAGATGACTGTCTATTGTTATTGTTATTGTTGTCAGAGAAACAGAGCTCTGAATTCTCTGACATAACTTGGTGATGGGTTATAAGGTAAGTTTCCATTTAATAGCAATTAATCTCTTGAGTTCTTGAGAATGTCTAATGGCAGAAAATTTGGAGAATTAGAAAGTCTTCATGATTAAGAACTCAGTTGTCTTAGTCCTATAGGAACCACTGATTTGCTTTCTATCACTACTGATTTACCTCTTCCAAAATTCCATGTAAATGAAAGGATGCTCTTTGTACTCTTCTGTGCACCACCCCCCTCCCCAGTATATTGCATTTGAGATTCATTTGTGCTGTTGAGAGCATCCTTGATTCTCTTCTTGTTGTGGTGGTGGTGGTGGTCGACAATGATGCTGCTGCTGCTGCTACTGCTGACTATTCAATCCATTGTCTTTTCAGTTGCTCATTCCTATGCCAAGGTGAACCTGATTCCAAAAGAGCTGATAGAGAGAAAGTGTTTTCATTGTGGAAATCCCTCCCTACCCACAAGGACTTGGCTTAATGTCATGACCTCTTATGGATGAAAACATCACTGGCTTGAGATCCTTCCTGAATACTAAGTTGACCTCTCCAGGTGCTGTTTCTCTGGCTCCATGCCAGCTGGCTTCTTACCAATAAAAGGCAAGACACTAGAAGGCAGAAGGGCATAACCCTAGTATTTCTCTCCCTGTACTTTACTTTGGTCAGCTCTTTCGATAAAGGACACATTTCCTCTTTGGCTTCAGCTTCCACTAGACAAGCACACTTTGATCTAGTTCCCACCACCTACATGTGCATAGGCCCTGAATTATAATAACAACAGTTTCAGTCTTTTGTCCTGTTAAGTCTAGTCACTAGACTTCTTTGCCCCTTATCTGACTTTCATCTCCACCTCAACTACATAACTAATTCACTGTATTCTTCTGGGTAGCTATTTGAGTTATATCTACTTCCCTGGTAAGACTTTAATTTTATTTTACAAAATCCAAGTGATTTGGCTTTTTTGCTAATTTGTGGCATAACATTTATCTCATTTTCTTCTTTGTACTAGTGCGAACAAATTATTACTATTTATACCTAGGAATTAATAAGCCTAGAGAACTTATATTATCACACAGAAGGTTACAATGCTGATAGGCAACAAAGGTTGAGTTGCCAAGAAATTAAAGATAGATTGAAGAAGCTGATAATCAGTGTGAAAAAAAAATCTAAGTAGGCTTGGTATGATTGGCAGAATGTAAGAGACTTGTCATAATATTGAGTAAAAGTGTAAAACTATTCTGTAATCTGTCTCATGTGGTTCTTTCTGATTTATTTTCTGATTATGATTATGAACTGATTATTATTGGAAAGGACTTTTTGGACATTATTTTCTATATCAATAACCACAGCAATGCATTTGATTTATTAATTTACTCCACTAATAATATCATAATCTGGATCATCTTATACCAGGGATCCTGCCTGTCTGAATCTGTTGTTGTCACTTAGCCTTTACTAGGCTCCATGAAGATGAGCCAGGTTGTCAGTTTAAAAAGAAATTTAAGGTAAACCACTGTCCACTAATTTTGTGTCATTACAAGTGGTGTTAAACACTGCCATTCTTTCTTACAAGAAACATTGTGATTGACTTGATGTTCGGCGCCTCCCGTGTCCCCTTCGCCCGTGGAAGAGAGACACGAGAGGCAGTGTTCGGGTGGTTACCACAGCGAGGCTTTATTCATATAAGCAGAAGCGGAAAGGACAGAAAGACAGGAAGAGGCACAGCTTAAATACACCCTAGAGTGACATGTTCACTTCTGATTGGCTGTTCACTCATTACCCATAATACGCCCGGGATGGGCAGTGACTTTTGGAACGCTTTCTGCCTTTTGCACCTGCACAGTCAGTTGTTTACTAGTGGGGAGGACACAATGTCCAAGCCATCTTGGAATGGCAGATGTATCACCGCTAACCGCGGCTTCCTACATCTCCCCCTGTTTAAATTATTAATATGGAACCGCCTTTTGCCTATCAAGTGCAACACCAATCAAGATTCGAACTCAAGCCCGATCAAGCAAACTCCATCTTGGGAGAATAAGCGATCAAGAGCTTACAGCCCAAAGATTCTCCCTTACCCTACCAGGTGCAATGGAAACAAGTCCTCTGGGTGCAAAGGCTAAGGGGATGTAAAGAGGAATTGACACCCGTCCCTGTGCAATGGAGTATAGTTCCCAGGAGTGCAAGGGCTGTCAACCTACTATTTAGGTACCACAGCTATTTAGGCAAGGGCTGGCTAGACTTAGACCTCTCATCGACCCAGTGCAATGGGCTGAACCCTTGGGGTGCATCGACTGAGGGTCTCAGTCATCAGCTACTTTCTTAGCATAGATAGACAAATTTCAGGGGGAGATCCTTGTTCCAAGGCTGCGAGTGCTTGGGCGATAGTGGCCTTGTCACGTTTTTGCTGGGCTTTGAGCTTACAGGCCAACCATCATGAACACTAATCCACAACATAGGGCTGTATCAAACAGACCTATCCCCACCCTTTAAGAAAGAAAGAGAAGGCAGAAGAAATTCAAGAAGTAAGATCACCAAGGGTAACAGGGTCCACTTGTGTTCCGTCAAGGCTCAAGATCTGGATCTGCAATTGCTGCTGCACCTGGTCCAAATTCCTAGTCCACTTCCCTTTTAAATAAGCAGAAAGATTATGGCTTTGAATAAATGTATCATTCACAAATCTCAGAGGTGTAATACCTAGATGTGGGGTTGCTGACACGCAGCTCATTTGAACCACATCCGTGAGCTGCTCCACATGGGCCTGGAGCAAATCAACTCTCTGATTGACCAACAGGATGTCTGATATGCATCCACTTTCTGTAAAATGGTCAAAGCCTTAGAGGTCTTTTCTGAAATTTGATTAACAACAGTAGCTGCTGTAACTTTATTAACCATGCCTGTGCCGGCTGTCACAGCTGCAGAGATGGTAATAGTAGTGACAATGGCTGAAGTAATGCCAAAGTCTCTTTTATGTCTCAAAAATGATGTAGCAGAGAAAGTTTCAGGATCAGCTTTTACTGGGATGGGCACGAAGGTAGGCACATGCACAACCAAGGCTAGGTCTAGTGATCCATTCCAGCATTGTGCTAAAAAGCATGTAACATTTCTTACAATCCAAGATATCAGAATTATTCTGAAAGTTGGATAACATAAAGAAAAATGGAGGGTCCACACACATCAACACCAGTTGTGCAGATGCATTCCTAAACACCTTATTAATTTTAATGTTATCCAAATGGCTAGAGATATTAGATCATGTAGCTGAAACATTTTGTATTTCATGAAATATACCATTCAACAAGACAAAGGCAGATACACCCTTTTTAACATTCTAAACAGTGGCTACAACACATAATTTAATTGTGTTGAAGCAGGATAAACTCAAGAAAATACACATATGATTTAATTTAGGACTTGCATCCCTTTGAAAATATCAAACAGAGGTTTAAATCCTCCTATGGTAAGCTTAAGATGAGGTTTTAGCCAATTAATATCTCGAAACAACTTTTAAAAATCACTAAGAGCAAATCAAGATTAAAAGTAAACCATTTTCTTTTTGCATGTACACTCACAAGCCAGAAGATGGCATTAGATCCCCACCACAAATGGTTGTGAGCCACCATGTAGTTGCTGGGAATTCAGCCTTTATATTTTAAAATCCTAGCCTTTAACGGCTGAGCCATCTCTCTAGCCCCAACTTGTCTCAAATATTGAAAAGACACTGCCTTTGAATCCTTTCTGGAGCAACAAGTAGTCCAAGAAATTTTTAAAGCTCGTTATATTGGAGCAATGGCTTGTAGAAAACTTCTTTAGAGAAATCCACTAATAAAGTATCACACAATGAATAATATACACTAAAAGATTTAACCTCTTAATTTTTTGTATTAAAGCAACAACAATATATATATATATATATATATATATATATATATATATTAAAACGATTAACCATTTTCTGAAGCAATTATTTCTAACAAATATCGCTTCATGGGCTCTTAAAAATTATGAATAAATTTACTAACTGTAAATCTCTCACCTTTACCAGAAATGTAAAGGTAAGGTATAAAACATCTTTTACATAAGCATTTACTGAAATGGCAGCTGGAGCAGGCAAGTTAGGCTGTATAAATCTTAAATTTGAACTTTATTTTGGATTAATTTAATAACCAATCTTTTTTGTCCAATGAGAATATCGGATAAAAGCCAACCTTATTCTCTAATAATTGTTACATACATTAGAGGAATCCAAAGCATCTCATTTTTAACAACTTTGAATATAAAGAAATGAAAACAATTTGAACCATATTTTATCAGCAGGTACAGTTATACTCATGGAGGGAAGTAGACATAATTTCTGCAGCATAATTATAACTTTTAGCCCACAGACTGTTGTAAAGTCTTTGGGTCTAGATTTATCCCTCTTCTCACAAGAAACAATGAAGACAAGAGACAAATTCCAGTAAGCACATTTCTAGGGCCTGGTCTGAAGACCCAGAACAAAAGGGATGTTTAGCACCTGGGCTTCTGCAGCTCAGTCTGTATTGTCTTAATTCAAATGTAAATGTAACCTCCCTCCGGCCTGTTCTCTGAGGCTTGACCAGGCCGAATTGTGCATTTTGGCTTTAACTTTAAGTCTTAAATTTAAACTGTAAACCTTAAAAGACATGTGTTGTATCTTTTCTCTATAAACATAGGCAAATCAAAATTTTTCAAACTCTCAGTTGAACTACCAACTGTAGCCTATGGAATATTGGCAGTTTAACTGTTTTTAAGCCTCTTTTGTAATATTAGAGCATAACCATAATTTTGAGAAACAAAACCAATCTTTAACGATGTAAGCAATCTGTTTTTCTAAAATCAACACCAAGTAGATTACCTTTATGCTATAAAGTTTTGCTGCCACAAAACAAAGTGTAAAATTTAATGGAAAACTTGTAGCATTATATAATTCAGGCTGCTGGCGGATGCGCCTGAGGCTGGGCAACCAAGTAACACTCAATAGCTGTAAACAAAGGCAGCACTGCAGAATTTGAATGTACTGGCATGGGAACAGGCCAAGATCTAACTATGGCCCACAGTGGTATACTTATCGCCAAATCGAACATCAGTATCAGAAGAATCAGGGTCATCATCTTGCAATCTGGCTTCCTTCTTCACGATCTAAACCAGCCGAGTAGGGACCCAAATTGAATGTTTTCACCTGTGGAATAAGCACAAACAGCTCCCCTCCCCGGGCCACAACAGGCCCTCAGCCAATTTTGTAGCCTCCTGTTCCTACGAGGGACAATGGCTGCACGGCATTCAGCTGTGGCATTTTCAAAGATCATCTGTTCTATTAATGGCATTGCTTGCTCTAAGCTCGTGGGGCACTCTCTGTGTGCCCACCGGGAGGCCGCTTCCCAGAGCAGACTGTCTCCCTCCTCTGGCGGTCTTTCGTGCCATGCTCCCTTGCTCTCGCTCTGCCAGGCTGCAAGCCGCCACAGGTAGCAGAGCGCAGACGCCCCTGCAACCGGTCTGGCCCGGGCACCGTCGCAGTGCCTCTGTTCCCACAGCCCGAGCTGGGAAGCACGGCAGGGGACCCTGGAGCCCAAGTGAGCCGCCAGCGCTGGCCAAGGGCGATGGGGCTCAGCTGAGTGACTTAAGGTCTTTCTTAGTCTCATCTCAGAACGGTTATTTTTTTCATAGGCGGTTGCCTCTTGTTCCTCTCCTAGCGTTAGGTCTTCTTCGGAGCTGCTAAGGTCTATGGCCTCAAGCTCCTTAATGGGGTGAAGGGGAGTCCTATTGACCTCCACTCTCTCTCCACTGGCCGGTGAAGGATCCTTACTTAAGCTTAATGAGCTCTGCAGTAGCCCTTGTTCCTCTTGAGTACTCTTTCCTTTCTCCAGGCTCTTTGGCCTGATCTTTTTCTCCAGGCTCTTTGGCCTGATCCTCAGGCTCTTTGGCCTGATCTTTTTCTCCAGGCTCTTTGGCCTGATGCCGGCTAACACGCCCTCGTTCTGATATGCTAGAGTGGCCCTATTTCTCACAACACAAATAAACTAAAAACAAAAGCAATGCAACGAAAGCTTCCACCCCAGGCATATCTTCCAAAGGCGTACCTCGTTCCTGTAGTCTTTTAACCCACCCCAAAACTGGGGGCCTCCACGTCACCTTGAAACTCTCGGGTTTCGGCTCCAGTTGTTCCGCACGCCTCCTGTGTCCCCTTTCGCCCGTGGAAGAGAGACATGAGAGACAGAATTTGGGTATTACCACAGCGAGGCTTTAATCTTGTATCAGCAGAAGTGAAGACCACGGAAGGGAGGAACCTCGGGAATGACACTGCTATTTATGCCCTAGAGTGGTGTGTGTTCACTTCTGATTGGCTGTTCACTCATCACCCAATATTACGCCTCGGGATTGGCCAGTGACTTTTGCCTCTTGCACCTGCGCAGTTAGTTGTTTACTTGTGGAGAGGACACGATGTCCAAGCCATCTTGGAATGGCGGATGTATCACCGCTAACCGCAGCTTCCTACAGGATACAGAGCTAAAGAAATAATTCTCAACTGAGGAAATTGAAGAAGCACCTAAGGAAATGTTCAACATCCTTAGTCATCAGGGAAATGCAAATCAAAATGGCCCTGAGATTCCACCTCACACCAGTCAGAATGGCTAAGATCAAAAAGTCAGGTGACAGCAGAAGCTGGTGAGGGTGTGGAGAAAGAGGAACACTCCTCCATTGTTGGTGGGATTGCAAGCTGGTTCAATCCCTCTTGAAATCAGTCTGGCAGTTCCTTAGAAAGTTGGTCATAGTAATACATGAGGACCCAGCTATACCCATCCTGGGCATACATACCCCAAAGATGCTCCAAGCTTACAGAAGGTTTGCAATTTTATGAGGTCCCGTTTGTCTATTCTTGATCTTAGAGCATAAGCCATTGGTGTTCTGTTCAGGAACTTTTCCCCTGTGCCTAAGTATTCGAGGGTCTTCGCCACCTTCTCTTCTATTAGTTTCAGTGTATCTGGTTTTATGTAAAGGTCCTTTATCCACTTGGACTTGAGCTTTGTACAAGGAGATAAGATTGGATTGATTTGCATCCTTCTACATGCTGACCTCAGTATGCTGACCAGTTGAACCAGCACCATTTGCTGAAAATGCTGTCAAGAAATTATACTCCAGACAACCAAATAACCCTGTTAAAAAAAATGGGATACAGAGCTAAACAAAGAATTCTCAACTGAAGAAACTCGAATGGCCGAGAAGCACCTTAAGAAATGCTCAACATCCTTAGTCATCAGAGAAATGCAAATCAAAACAACCCTGAGATACCACCTCACACTAGTCAGAATGGCTAAGATAAAAAACTCAGGTGATAGTAGATGCTGGTGAGGATGTGGAAAAAGAGGAACGCTCCTCCATTGTTGGTGGGATTGCAAGCTGGTACAACCACTCTGGAAATCAGTCTGGTGGTTCCTCAGAAAATTGGACATAGCATTACCTGAGGATCCAGCTATACCACTCCTGGATATATACCCAGAAGATGCTCCAACATATAACAAGGACACATGTACATAACATGTTCATAACATATTCATAGCAGCCTTATTTATAATAGCCAGAAGCTGGAAAGAACCCAGATGTCCTTCAACAGAGGAATGGATACAGAAAATGTGGTACATTTACCCAATGGAGTACTACTCAGCTATTAAAAACAATGAATTCATGAAATTCTTAGGCAAATGGATGAAACTAGAAAATATCTTGAGTGAGGTAACCAAGTCACAAAAGAACACACATGGTATGCACTCACTGATAAGTGAATATTAGCCCCAAAGCTTAGAATACCCAAGATACAATTCAGAGACCATATGAAGCGCAAGAAGAAGGAAGACCAAAATATGGATGCTTCAGTCCTTCTTAGAAGGGGGAACAAAATACAAGAGGTAGAGGGTGGGAGGGACTTGAAAGGAAAAAAGAAGGGGGAGGAAGAAAAGGGGGCAGGATCAGGTATGAGAGCAGACAGGAATGATATACAGAGGGTCAGGAAGTTGAACAGAGGTATGTAGTAATGGGGGATGGGGAACTGGGGGTAGCCACCAGCAAGTCCCAGATATCAGGAAAGCAAAAGGCTCCCAGGAACGAAGAGGGATGAAATTAGCTGAAATTTTCAACAATGGGGAGGAAAAGCATGTAGAGACCATATCCAGAGGCTAGGCAAGGCCCCCAGTTGGGAAATGGGGCCACCCACTCATTTCCAAATTCTTAACCCAGAATGGCTCCTGTCTAAAAATATATGGGGACAAAGTGTGGAGCAGAGACTGAAGGAAAGGCCATCCAGAGACTGCCCCATCTGGGGATCCATCCCATATACAGACAACAAACTCAGACACTATTGTGGATGCCAAGAAGTGCTTGCTGACAGGAGCCTTTTATAGCTGTTTCCCGAGAGGCTCTCCTAAAGCCTGGAAAATACAGAGGTGGAAGCTCACAACCATTCTTTGGAATTGCACAGGGTTCCCAATGGAGGAGTTAGACAAAGGACTGAAGGAGCTGAATGGGTTTGCAACCCCATAGGAAGAACAAAAGCAACCAACCAGATCCCCCAGAGCTCCCAGGGACTAAACCAGAAATCAAATAGTACACATGGAGGGACCCATGACTCCATCTGCATATGTAGCAGAGGATGGCATTGTCTGGTATCAATAGAAGGAGAAGCCCTTGGTTCTGTGAAGGCTCAATTCCCCAGTGTAGAAGAATGCCAAAGCAGTGAGGCGGGAGTAGGTGGGTGGTAGGGGGAACATCCTTATAGAAGCAGGGGGAAGGAGTATGGGAGAGGGATTTCTGGAGGGAAAACTGGGAAAGGGGATAACACTAGAAGTATAAATACATAAAATATCCAATAAAAAAAAGAAAAAATATTTTGGTTTAATTACTATCATGCAACTTCATTTACATAAGTATTTATTTATAAACCAACTAAATAGGTTTCCTTGTCAACTTAGTTTGGCCAGGTATATTAATACCTCAGTTGCGAACTTATTATACATAATCTACAGCTCACGTCTGTTTCTGAGCAACTGAGCTAGACTGTTGGCACATATTGCCAATGACTTTGATTGATTTAATGAAGGGAAAACAAAAGACTTATATATGCTTTGTGTAAGAAAACACAATACACCCTGGTCACTTGAGTTAATACTTTATGATATACATTTATTATATGATCTGATTTAATGAAATTACTATGTTCATGGATTTTAGTGAGTCAATGTATTTCTATTATGTCTGTCTATTCACAAATATAGATAGATGTCAAGAAAATATATTTATAGAGCTAATAGTAATGATTTTAAGATTATAATAAGCTGATAGAAGTTATTTTAAGTAGCATTTGGAGTTATGTTTTGCTATGTTCTTTGTTGTTTCCTATGTTAATTACATTTTAATAAGCCACCTTTATATCAGCAGTGAGATTTTATTTCCTCCAAATTGGGCAGAATTAATGATGATGGTGTTGACAAGCCGACCACTTGAAAATGTTTGTCTGCTTCAGGATTTCTTGGGCTGAGCCACTGTTGAACTAAATGAGTCTATTATAAAGGACAAAAGGCTGTTGGCCAGCTTCAAGTAATGGCCTCACAGTGAGAGAAAGGGACATCAGAAGGACAAGAACTGTTCTGAATCCAGCAAAGCACTTGGGAAAATCAGAACTGAGAGTCAAATAGTAACTATAATCTTACATTTTCAAGTGTTCTCCATCCTCAAAATTGTCTTCACAGAACATTTAAGTATTTCTTGTACAATTTCCCAAACATACCAAATACAGTCACGGCTTTATGACTAAAGAGTAGAAACAATTATAAAAGTCATGTCTCCTATTTCTGCTTATAGATGATTTCTGCTTTTTATTTTCCTTACATCTGGGACATCTTTCAGTGTGGAGCAAGCACAACAGTTAACAATATAAAAACAGCTCCCAGTCTCAAACCTAGAAAACTTGCTATATAACACACCTAAATCCTAATCTGAATGGGTGCCAAATCAGTGGCATTCATCACAGCATCAGAAGAAATGTATTATTGCTTTGAATATGCACTTAGAAATGCAAAAAGTTGAAGACGTCTCAGGACAGTGAAATGGCTCAGTGAGTAAAGGGGGTTGCTGAGAAAGTCTGGTGACCTAAGTTCAATCCCCAGAACCTATGTGAAGGCGGAAAGAGAGAACATAGTCTACAAAGTTGTTCTTTTGCTTCAGCATATATGATGTGGTGCACATATGTCCCTCTGCAATAGTAGTTTTAAATTAATAAAATAATAACAAATGAGATGTTTCTGGAACAATATTCTTTACTTTGATCAGGAGAATACCAAAATGCTGGAGAAAGTACATAATAATATCTACAATTCATTCAACTTGAACCTCACCTCAAATTCCCAGCTACTCACAAGCCTTTTCTTGACACATAATCCCTTGTCATAATCCCACTGAGTCCCAATTCTTCTTTAAAAGTCTTTTAAAGGAAATTAAATTGGTCAATATGATAGACACAACTCCTGTGTAAATAATTCCAGTATAAAATGACTACGTGTACAAAAACACACAAACAAAAACTAGTTGACTCAACTAAGAGGACTGATAGGAAGCCTCACCACACAGCGTGTTGATAGGTCAGTGTAAGGATATGACACCAGCTTGATCAGGATGCAGAAACTGTGTATCAAAAATGGTAGCAGTTCAATGGCCTCTAGGACACCCCAGTCTCTAAAACCTTTAAAAACAAGAGAGTTTGCTCATGAGTTCAGTATGAAACCTGGTGTGGTTATAACCCACATACCTTTAGTGGGGCCTCTTCAGACCTAGAAGGTTTTTTAAATTCTCCTTTGAAAGCTATCTCTTTCTGAATCTATTTAAAATACTGTTTATTCGTTCACTCCAATGCTCCATTTATTATAAGTTTATGAGCCCCTCTACATTGCTTGGTCATTCTCTTAGTAGGTTTATTTTGTACTATTGATTAGAAATATATAACCAAGTTTTTGTCCCTTTACTTATTTTAATTCAACTTCAATTTAAGAGATTGATACTGCTTTCATATCCAAAGTATGTTCCTCTACACTGTGAGATATAAAAGCACCTTGGATTTGGCTCTAAGAATTAAAAATCATGATGGAGTTTGTCTGTTCATTTGTTTCAGAAACAACTCTGTTTCAAAAATACATAAAGGAAAAGATATAACTGTTAGAAGTGGACATACCCATATTTTGTTATTTAGAAGTCCAAGGTCTTCTGTGCATGTATATATTCTTTTTACTTTATCAAAGATGAAATCTTTCTTCACTTGCTATATATAGCCAGCATGTTCCACAACTTGTATCGCTGTGCTATTAAACGTTTAAAATTTTTAAGAAATAATGCTTGCTTTTATAAACTCATACACCAAAATTAGAATGATACAAAGATTAACATAGGGTTTATACAAGGATGATGCAAATTTGTGAAATGTTCCATATTTGAAAAATAATAATAGTATGAAAAATCAAATACAAGAACCTGAAGATGTGATGTAGCAGGCATATGAGTTTCCATGGGAAAAGTGTTCATACCTAAGAAGAAGCAGCAGGCTAGGAGGCTCAGAAAAGAGAGGTGGGGAAGTTAGGATAATCCTGACCTCCTAAGCTCTCTAGAGATGGTACAAAATTTTTGGCTTTTAATCCTGATGTGGGGATCACTCCCAATTTCAACTCTTCAATTCAAACCCTACAGGTCATGAGCTATATAAGGCATTTAAGGTTGGCTGCAATAAATGTTCTCTACTGAAAGAGATCAATGTCTAAAAAAATCAGTATCTTATTTTTATAGTGAAATTAAAATATTCATCCACCTGAAACCTATTGCTTGTCCTCATTTCTCTTTCCCGTCCTTGCTAAGTCTTGCAAAGTTACTGAATTAATTGAAGACAGCACCATTGTTTCTATACAGAAACAAGAGTCAAACCATCAATAACTTGACCCGAGACACTTTTGGGTCAATACTTGTCACAAAAATATTATGTTGTATGCATAGGTTTATTTATGCAAAAATTTTAAATATCAGAAAACCGAATGCAATTGTCCATTGTGCGTGTGGTATGTGGTGTGTTTGTGTGTGTGTGTGTTTTAATATGTATACTGTGCTTCCTTTGACGGTGGCAGTCTGGTAACATAGACAGAAGTTGCAGAATTCTGTATTAATTATGATCCAATTCTCCATGGCTGTTTGTTATGTTAGGAACACTTTGGCTATTTGGCTATGGGGACAGTTAGAGAAATGGAGAAGAGAAGTGTCTTTTCAGGACAACTGTACCAAAGTGCCAGTTTCTCTGTTCCAATCATGTGTAGTGAGAGAAATTTCTCGTCAAGTTGTTAATCATTCCTTCCAAAATATTGCAGAGACCTTGCATGTCTCTTTTCTTGGCTCTTTAAGACATTCCACTTTCTTAACATTGGCTGGAAAACTTGATATGAACCGAAAACCATTCTGGGAGTATCACAAACCCTTCCACTGGCAAACATTTGACTCAGCTAATCAAACTGTATTGTGTGTTTTCATATGCTTCTAGCTAGTTTGGAAATGAACTTTCATTCTCCAATAGAATACTATTCAAGAAGACAATGATGGTTCAGTAATAAATGAGTACACAGAATAGCAAAATTTAAAGAAGTTAGCAATCCCCCCCCCCAAGAAAAAGCATTATAAAGTAAGACACTTCCTCCTTAGAAAACCAAAGAAAAGCAGCAAAAAGAAATCCAAAGAAGTCAGTACAGAAGAAGTAAAAAATGACTAGAAAAAAGACTGAATCAAGGAAGTAAGAATATAAGAAATGTCAATGAAATGAAAGGCTGGGTTTTTGGCAAATTAGAAACAAGAGAGGCACTAATGACAGAAATAAAAGAAGTCTCTAAAGTAGTCTTCTGCCAGGAAGCTAGAAATCTTAGAGCTTTCTAGAAAGAAAGAACTCAACATTGATGGAAGTTTATTTTTTCCTAATAAAAGAGGATATAAAAAGTCTGACTAAGCCTACAATAAGAAAAGAAGTGAAACTTGGAAGTCAAATGTTTACAGGGGCTAGAAATATGGTCCCATTAGCAGAGTGCTTGCCAGCATGAGCAACCCTGGATTTGATCCCCAGAGTGACAAAAAGTAGGCATGACAGGGTATGCCTGTAATCTGGGCACTCAACGGGAGAGTACAGGAGGATTGAAGTTCACTGTCTTCCTCAACTACACAATGCACAAGGTAGAGACTAGCAAGGTATACATGAGATCCTGCATCAATATAAACTAATAAATAAAACAAAAATAAAAATCATCCCACGAAGGAAAGTCAGGACCCACCACATGAATTTTTAAGAAGGATAATGAATAAACATTCATTGTTCTTCACAGATAGTCCATGTGGCCCTGAGCATCTCCATATGACTTATACTCACACCTTTAGGCAAGGTTTGCTCTCTTTCTACCCCATCAGTTTCTGAGATGCTGGATTCAGCAGAGAACAAAGGGAGCAATGGCTTTTGAAGGGCAGAGTACCGCAGTTGGCAATC
Organism: Arvicanthis niloticus; assembly: GCF_011762505.2. Taxonomy (NCBI): domain Eukaryota; kingdom Metazoa; phylum Chordata; class Mammalia; order Rodentia; family Muridae; genus Arvicanthis; species Arvicanthis niloticus. The sequence goes on along the minus strand of NC_047677.1, from coordinate 1,836,146 downwards.
CTATCTTGTGTGAAATTGCTGCTGTAAGAAGTTTCCCTTCTGTCTTCTTAGTTTCAATCTGCTTACTCCCTTAAGACACAGCAGAAGGCTTCTCTGGAAGCCTGTTTAAACATAACTGAGAAGTCCCTTCTCCATGGCTGAGTGTATATTGTTTGTGTTTGTCTATACCACGGCTTGATGTCATCCTGTGGGACTGAGGGTGTGTCTAACTTTCATTTTGGCTTGTTATCTTCATATAAAACTAATCTATGAAAATATGTGAAAGGTACTTATAGCATCTACCATCACACTTGTGGCTCTATTACTACAAAACTGAATTTCATTAATAAATTCTATAACGATTTGAAAAATCAATACTGCAAATCCAACCTCAGACAGCACAAACACTAGAAAGACTTGCCAGTGATGCTGAAACCAGAGCCAGATGAAGACACACAAGAAAATTGTAGACCAAGGTCATTCACATGCAAAGGTAGAAGCTGCTTTAATAAAATATCAACAAAACAATTGAAACAATAGTTGCAAAGACATAAAATAACAAATGAAAGATTTATCCAAGACTTGTAAAAAGGTTTTTACTTCTAGAGTCTGCTAACGTAGTGGGTTGGCCTGATGCTGTTTATATTCTAATGCTAATACTGATTCCTCAAGACCTGGTTGCTCCAGAGACAAGACCTGGTTGCTCCATGTAGACCTAAGTGACCTTGCCCCTCAAGTTATTTCTTAATGGTGAGTAAAGTTGCTGACTGCCAATAGCTGGACAGAAGAGTCATTGGCATGGTTTAGGGTTCCCCGGCTTGGGGATTGAAGAAGACCCACGAGGGAGAAGAGAAAAATGGAGGACAGTCATGAAAACATGGCCCTGAGGCCTGGAAAATTGTAGTTTAGAGCAGCCCAAGTGAAACACAGTAAGTAATAACTTGGCGTTATCAATAGGAAGGTAGATTCTAATAGCATAGAGGGTAGATATCTGCTGGGCTCTTTTGCTGTTTAAGGCTTATTGTAAATAATAAGTGTTCTGTGTCTTTTATCTGGAAATTGAATGATCAAGGTTGGGTAGAAACCCCAGATTGGAATTAAAATTTTCTACAACACGCTAACATAATACATTGGTATTACTTTCTATTGTTGAGATAAGAAACCAAGAGCAAGGCAACTTATAGAAAAAAAGGTTTATTTGTACTGGAATTATCGTTTCGGGGATAAAAGACAAGCATCTTCACCAGAGGGATGCATTGCAAAGGCAAGCTTGATGGCTGGAACTGAAAGCTAGGAGATTGTATCCTGATCAATTTGCAGGAAGCAGAGTGCAAACTCTGAGTGATGTGTGGTTTTTGAAACCTTAAAGTCTCTCTCCAGTGACATTCTTACTTCCTCAGAAAGACAGTACTCCTTAAAGCCCCATCTTCAAACATCAGAAACTAGCAACCAACTATTCAAATGCCCAAGACATGGGGGACATCTCATTCAAATCCTCAAAATCTTTCATTTGTAGAAATTTTTTTTTACCTAATGAAAATTGAAGATACATTGTAAATTGAAAAGTAAAAATATGGTTCAAAGTCATTCATGATAATCCCATGGATATGAAATATCTAGAACTTATGGGGATACAAGCCAATCAATGGCTAACATATTGTTAATTTTTCTTAATTTTAAAGATGGAAAATGATGTTATATTAACACATTGCTGTATCACAAGCAACTCATTATTGTTGTGAATTTTTGTTTTGTTTTGTTTTGTTTTACTCGTTTATAATGTCCAGGCACAAGTGATCAATACCACCCCAAGTCTGTCAGTAGATACTTTGGGCACCTTTCATTGAACAGAAATATGCTATGGTTTGAATGCTGAATATTCTCAAAGCTCGTATGTTAAAAAGCTTGATCCTATTGGTGTTATCAAAAAATGCTGGATCATTTATGGGGTGATGCCTTGTAGAAAATCCTTGGATTGTTGGGAGAATAGCTTGGAAGGAGACTGTGTCTCTGAACTCCTTTTTGTGTTCTCTCTGTTTTCTGGCTGAAGAGTTAACTGATTCATTTCACTACATGTTCCTACTATGAAATGTCACCTTTGTCACAGCACATCACTGAAGCAAATGACCTTGAAGTGGAACTTCCAGGGGAGTGAGCAAAATAATCATTTTCATTTTCAAGTTTATTTCTTCTGGTATTTTGGTATAGTGGATCCTTGGATAAAATGCTTGGTGCACAAGGAGGAGGCATAGAGGTTGGGTTCTTGAAAGCCACAAAAAAATGAACTGGCAGCATTTATCTGTAATCCCATCATGCTTGTGGTGAGATAGGAGGCAGAGACAAGAGACTCTCTGGAAGTTTATGAGCCAGCTATTCTGGAGTACAAGAGGCTGTACTTCAAACAAGCAGAAGATTAGAATGCATCTACCTAGCATGCATGCACATCCATTCACAAACACGTTTGCAAATAAATGCACACACAGTTATTTTAAAAACAACACATGGATAAAATTCTAAATCATTCCTAGGTTCTTCAACAGAATTTCTCTAAGGCTTAGCTAGAAATAGTCTTCGTTTTACTTGATGTCAAGATTCCAGCACTTGGGAGGCAGAGGCAGGTGGATTTCTGAGTTCGAGGCCAGCCTGGTCTATAGAGTGTGTTCCAGGACAGCCAGGGCTACACAAAGAAACCCTGTCTCGAAAAACAAAACAAAAACAAACAAACAAACAAAACAAAGAAACAAAAAAACAAAAAAAACATACTTGAAGTCAAGATAGAATGTTATGAAATAATCCAAACCAAGAGATTCTGCTATTATTACACAAAAACATACAACCTAGTCAGCGTTACACCTAACTTTCAGAAAAAAAAAAAAAAAAAAAAAAATGGTATAAATTAAATCAAGAAATGAAGCCTACCAAAGACATTTACTTACAATATGATCGCTGGATGAATTAAACTGTTCAGTCAAAATTTAAATTAGCCATCTCATAAATCATAGTTAAATAGCAAAATCAAAAAGAATTGCAACTTAGGCTTTGGATGACTGAATTGAGGAGCTAAGGTCATCTGTGCTATTGATTAAGGTCTTAGCATCAAATATGGACATTCTACAGGGGGCAAAGCCAATCTTAACACTAACTAGAAAGGACAGTAGAGCTCAACAGACATCTGCAACATAAGGTGCTTTGATGGGACCCACCATGTTTGGATGAGGAAGGGCTATGGCTCCCAATAGTCAGGGGTTCTAGATTAGACAACTCACATAGAGAAAGGTGACTAACAAGATGGAAGTTCAACACTTAGAAATTAGAGGTAAATCTCAAGTGACAAGGAATTAGATTCAGAGAACACAAAAAACAAAACTGTCAATTTCATTTTATTTTGAGATTTAATAGACTGAATCCACACAGAAGGACCCATCAGCCCAAAGACAAAGAAGATGGGAGCCAACAAGAGCATTGTATTTAACTTGCTGCTCATTGTAAAGGCAGGAATTTGTGTGTATATGTTGGTTTTAAATAGTATTAGGAAAAGGCATGCCTGGTTCCTTATGAAAAAAAACATCTGTTAGAGAATAAAGTCATAAGGTCTATTTTTGTCTTCCTCACATTCTGCTGATCTCATTTTCATATTCCACTAACCTCAATAAATAAATAAAATTTTAAATGCAGAAGTAATATTTAAAGTCTAAAATGGCACTGGTAATGAGATAGGATATAATTAAACAAAAGTCAATTTTTTTTCTTTTAAAAAATCCTTTCCCATACTTTTTGTTAAATGACTAAATATGATTTTCACACACATGCTCAAGAGATTCAGGGAACTAAGGCCTGTGCTTTCCTAATCCTCTACATGAAAGCCAATGCAAAGTAAGTTGGATGTAGACTGTATTTGCACATGACACACAGATTTAGGATTATAAATTTATAATCCTGACACTTATAATGGTTTAGTTAAGCAAGCATCTGTGACAAAAAAGTAAAATTTTCCATCTCTTTCTGTCCTCAAAAGATACTATTACAACCTAAAGTGTTAGTCTTTTCTAACCCTGAGAATATGACAGTAATAAGACAAAAACATACACACTCAGCTATAGATAGCATTTCACAATACAAGTAAAAATTCATAAATGAAGCTATAACCTCCTAGAAGGAATCTTGGGCCACAGGTGTTTTTTTCTTCAAAGTATGTAATTGCACATTATAAAACAAAATTATCTGTCTCACAGGTGGAATAAATGGTGAAGCATCTTATTAATTTCTTCACCGACAAAATAACAGAAATACAATCAGTCACATTATGGAATGTAAGAAAACCTTGGCAGAAAGTAAGTGCATGTTTCCCCAGAGCCTTGATTAGTCTTATTCTTTTGAAAGCTTTCAGTCATGTGTTAAAGACAGGTTCCTAATCCAGTGGATCTCAGTGCTGGTCATTGTAGGTATTCACAATGCTGGTCATTGTAGATGTTCACAATGGTGGTCATTGCAGGTGTTCACAATGGTGGTCATTGCAGGTGTTCACAATGGTGGTCATTGCAGGTATTCACAATGCTGGTCATTGCAGGTGTTCACAATGATGGTCATTGCAGGTGTTCACAATGGTGGTCATTGCAGGAGGTCACACAGGCTCAGATCTTCATCAGAAAATCGTTTTACTGAGTATTGATTATCAAAGGTAGCCAGGTGTTAGTCAATCAGCACCACCACCCAATACATATTGTTACTATTATTTTTAATATGTTCATTAGGTATTGGAAGAAAAATTCAGAGAGCTTGTCCAAATCCAAACAATATTATTGGGATATGGATGGGTTCATTTAAAAAAGAAAGTCTTGTTTATTCCCTAACAACCATAGAGCATAGGAAAGTAAGGTTTTTTCACTTTAACTGGAAATCTCTGTTCCATTTTTCTCAGTCTTGTATCATCTACCAACATCATGAGGCATACTTCTTTGTGTTAGCTTTTAAAACTGAAACCTGCAAAGCAGTCATAGAACTTTCAACATTCATCAATCTTTAAATTTAATAAACTTTCTAGGCTCCTTCTCCATGGCTAGAATAACAATTCATGATTAAAATGCACTAAATGATGTGTGAACGGCAACACTGTGTCTGGTGAATACCAAAAACCAGCACAGAAGAGACCTGGAGAATGTGCAGAGGAGTTGCTAAGAACCCCAAGCCTACCGACCAGAATTAATACTTTCTACTTACTCACAAAGTCATCCATGCCCACATATTTACAGCATGGGGTCTTGATGGATCTGAATCTCTTGCTGTTTGATTCTCTACACCCTGTAGCTATAAGGAGTATGAGGAAGGCTAACTGTTCTCTCTTCGGTATTCATAAAGCACACTGCAAATATCATTAATACCAGCCTTTCTGGGGTAACACACCTACATTGGAATTCAAAATTACTCTCACCTGTCTTCATATTTATTTCTTCATGTGTAGTACTCAGACTAAGCAAAAAATGGTTCTAGAAAAGAAACAAGCAATTACTCAACACACAGTAATAACCATGTTGGTGTCGTTTCTACTCTAACTGATGACAGTCAGAAGGAATCATCTGCTCAGCCTCTACATGTTGCCAATCAGTGAAAGGAAAGGATCCCTCAAGAAAAAAGTTCAAAATTGTGTAACTCTGACCATATGCAAAGTAGCATCTGTAACTTTCAAATCACCTCAAATATACTTCTCCCTCCCACAATCTCCCAGGACCACAGGGTCAGCAGATACAAGGTCCATCACCTCTCCTCACCCACAGCCTTCTCAGGCTAAGCAATTACACCTCTGGGATACCATGACATTCTATATAGTTCTTACAGAAAGAGATATATTTTGTCAATGAGTTTATAGTGACCATTGCTTTTGGGAGAAGGTCTAGGGAAGACTTTCTTTCTTCTGCAGGAAAACAAATAAGGATGAGATGTGACTAAATGGTTTTGAGTAGAAACATGTTTTACTCCCCAAATGATGATAGAAGCACATAAGGAAGAGAAGAATAACTATGCAAGTACATGGGTTTGTGTATGCTAGTGTACTTGCTGGTGTAGAATCCCATTAGCTGGTATAAATGGCTTACATATAAGATATAACTTGAGCACAGATGTCAAATGATTCTGAAATTAGAAAATAGGGTTGGGGGACAGTAATTAAAGTTCTCTCAAACCTTCAAGGTTTACAGTGCCTGTATTTTAGATGGCCATAACCAATGTTTTCAGAGAAACATTTTTAAAATGTTTCTCTGAAACATTATTATAGTGTTGGAAGCACTATACTGAAGTTATTATTGAATACTCTATGACCTGAACAAAAATGCATTCACAAAAATGTTAAATTTACATTAAATTTTCAATAGCAAATTGAGAAATGATTGAAATATTCAAATCATCGTTAAAAGCTTATTGATGTTAATAAAATATGATAGTAGCCATCTATTAACATGTTGTTTACAATGTGTTTATCATTGGAAAATGTCCATGAAAGCTTAGACAAGAAAGTACACACAGAATAGAAAAATATGTGTGAAAAGTGAATGGGCTGATGTTACAGAGAAAACAATAGATCTGGGTTTTTTTTTCCTCCTAAGAGAAACGGGTTTGAAAATGCAACACATAATGGGTTAGCAGAGAAAGCAACAAAGCCTGAGGAAATCTCTCAGAAACTAATTTGAAGATTAAGAATTCTTACTACTATAAGTAGGTAGAGTACTTGCCATACAAATATGAGAAACACATTAACATGGGTGAGTCACAGTGTCTGGAATCCTAGCACTTCCACAGCAAGATCAGAGGCAGGAGCTTAAGGGCCAGGTCCTTTGTAATATGCAGAACAACCAAAAAGAAACCTTGCCTCAAATAAGGAAGAAAGTGAGGATCAATACTTAAGGTCTTCTGACTTCCACATGTGCATCATGATCCAAGTACATGCAAACATGCACACACACACACACACACACTGAACCCAAATGTTTTATTCATGAACATGCACAGACACACAGATACACACACACACACACACAAATAAAATGTAGTCATCTACAGTTCTTAATAATCATTTTTAGAACCGTATTTTCTAAATAAACCCTGTTGGTTCTTTTGAACATTTTAAAAGCCTATTATATACATGTGGACTCTTCTATTTAAAAATGGTATTCATATACATTTCAAAAAGAGGTGCTGAACTGGGGTCAATACTAAGTTTAAAGAGCCTCAAGTGAAAATGTGCGAGACTGTTAAGCTAAAGCCTCACATGACATGTGGAGAACATGAAGCTTTCCAATGTGCATGTGACCTATGGCCCCACACTACACATATAGCAAAATCTTTAAGAATAATTGACTCTTTGCTCTACATGGGTACCCACACCTTTGACAAATCTATCTCTGATGGGAATGAGTACCTTAGTATAGAACACTAACAAAACATGAAATGGAAAAATAAAAATATTGAGAGAAGATTATTGCAGTAGCAAATGATCAACTTAACCCTCTCTGAAAGGTCCTCACAGAGACACCCACAGGTCGGCTCATTCTAAATCCAGTCAAATGAGCAGTAAAGATCACCTATCAAAGTCTTGGTTCAAATTCCATCATGATTTACCCACTACTGAGAGTTTGTTTAGTCCTTTCATATGAATATAAAAGCTAAATCTAACAGGTAAAATATATGCTATCACATATCTGTGTATACTTTAAAATAACATAGTTATTCATTTATATGTAGGACATGGTATAATGAACCGATTGAGTTATTTCAGTAGTGTTAGGAGCCGCAGTGAGCGTGACAACATTCGCCATTACAAGATGGTGTGGGCATCCTGTGCTCCCACAAGTAAACAACTAACTGCGCAGGTGCAAAAGGCAAAAGCGCGCCAAAGTCACTGCCCATCCCGGGGCGTAATATGGGGTGATGAGTGAACAGCCAATCAGAAGTGAACACGCTACTCTAGGGTACATATAGCAGTGCCTTTCCCGGGCTTTGGGTCTTTCAGCTTCTGCTGATACGAGAATAAAGCCTCGCTGTAGTAACCACCCGAGCACTGCCTCACGTGTCTCTTTCGCGGGTGAGGGGGACTCGGAAGGGGCGTGGAACACAGTAGTCCAGGTCCAGCAAGTGTATGACTGCATTTTGGATTTTATAATTCAAGTTCACTAAAAGCTTGGTCTCCAGCCACCAGCACTGTCAGGTGGTAGGAAAGGCCTTAGGAAGCTGATCATATTGGAAGAAAGTTTCGTTATCATTATTAGAGGTATGCTTTAATGGGAATGCCAGATTCTAACCCCCACCTCCCTTCTTTGCTTCCAGGATGGCATGACATAGCGTATTTGTTGTCCCAAATGTTGCCACCATGATATATGGCTTTTAGCCAGACTCTAAATCAACAGAGCCAAATAAATCTGTCCTTGTTTTAAGCTATTTCTCTCAGGTGTTTGTCACAGATATGAAAACTGATTAGCTCATGAAGGATGATAGGACTTAGCCATTTTAAGCATGTAGAGATTTTGTATGATGAGTAATCTGTTGAATGTTGTTTGAATAAGTGGTAGAGCTATGATTGAGGTCTAGGGAGCCAAACTTAAAAGCCATAGTAATAGGGTTCAGTATGTATCTAACTCTGTGTATTATCTATATTCCACAAAAATCAAGAAATACTATATATATATATATATATATATATATATATATATATATATATATGTGTATATATATATATATATAGAGAGAGAGAGAGAGAGAGAGAGATCATATATATTCACAGAGACTAAATTAGATTATCCTTCTCTCTTAATCTTCTCTGAAAACCCCTTACAGACATACCCAGAAGTATGCCAAAATTTATTAGTTCATTCTAAATCCAGTCAAATTAGCAGTGAATATCACCTATCACAGTCTTGATTCAAATTTCATCATAATTTATGGTTCTGTTAGTTTATTTATTCCTCCGATTAGACTATAAAGATTAAACATCTCAGGCAAAAGACATGCTGCCCCACATCTTTGTATTATATATAACATTATATAGCTATTTATTCATACATAGGACATTGTCTAATAACAAGATTGAATTTTTGCATGGTAAAAATTATTAAGGAAATTTAAGGCAGGGTGTGTATTTCAGTGTGTCAACCCTTTCAGTAGATGCTTACCTGTAGCATCTTGTGAATTACCTATATGGTCATAATTTATGGTCATTATTAATATTTACAAAACAAATGAATTCAACTGACTTTTATGTTGGTTGACATAAAACACCATGTAGGCAATATGGAACACTTTGGTACAGATACTGGGAAAATAGCAAAAAAGAAGTCAAAAGGAAAATGGGAAAGGCTGTGTTCTTACAAATGTGTATTCCAAAGCAAAAGTCTAATCACTTGGGAATAGGCACATGCTTCATTTCAGATGGCAACAGCACCCTCTGGTGAAGAGTAAGCATAGTTTACAGCTTTCTCCAGAACAATATAGGTGATATGTTCCATGGGCAAATAAGTATAATTGGGAGTAGATAGCTCAGTGTATTTACACAGCACTGATTAAAGGTATCAACTCCGTACTGCACATTGCAAAAGGCCATAAGAAGGGATAACTTGACCATAAATGGTGGCAAAGGGGATACAGACAAGCTTGACCAGACTTGGACATTATAGTCTGCATCATATATTGCCTTATAAATATGAATATATTTACATTTTTATAGATGGACCATTCTCAAATAAGATTAATATAAATTTAAGATAAAGCTAAATATTAAAAGTAGTCCCACCCGTTTGTTGGTTAAGCTAGCATTTGCTCACACTGAACTTATTTCATTTTAGAAACTGGAGATCCCTGGAGGCCTACTGTCACCCAGGACAAATGGGTGAGATCCCCAAGCACCAAGCCCATACCTGCTGAGTTCCCACAAAAGCCCAGAAGCCTTGAGGTTTGCTCTGTTTCCTCTGTGCTCCATTTTACAGTCCACAACTCTTACCACATATTAGAGGCTTGTAGCCATGAGTAACCACCAGGTGAGAACTCTACCCCAATTCTCTGCCTCTGGGCAAACTCAGCAGTGGTGAGCTCTGTCCTGTCCCCTCTGCACTCCATTTCCTGGGTCACAGCTCTACCTGCATCCCTGGAGGCCTGCTGCTGCCCAAGACTAGCAGGTGAGAATCCCCAAGCACCAAGCCTCTGCCCACTAGGTCTCATGGCAAGCACAGAAATCTTTAGGTCTGCTCTGTCCCCTCTGTGCTCCATCTTTTGGTCGACACCTCTACCTGCAATCCCGGAGGCTTGAAACCATCAGGGACCACCAACTCTACCGGCATGCCTGGTGGCCTGCCCCAACCCTAGACAACCAGCAGCCTAAGGCCTTCAGGTACCACCAGCTCTGCCCACATCTCTGGAAGTTTGCTGATACCAGGGACAATCAACTCTACTTGCAATCCCAGAGGCCTGCTGTCATCAGGGACTGTCAGTTCTACCAGCAGCACTAGAGGCCTGCTCCTGTCCAGGATGACTAGGTCTGACAACATCAGGATAAAACAAATGGCTAAGGGCTAACGCAAGGACACAATCAACAAACCCCAGGGCAATATGGCATTCCTAGAACCCAGCTACTATTCTACTACAGCAAGCCCTGGATATCTTAACAAATTTGAATTGTGAGAAATGACCTTAAATCTAATTTATAAAGCTTATAGAGGCCTTTAAAGTGGAAATGAATGAATCCCTTAAAGAAATACAGGAAAATACAGTCAAACAGCTAGAGGCCCTTAAAGAGAAAATGAATCACTATAAAGAAATACAGGGAATTGTAATCAAACATGTTAAAGAAATAAATAAAACTGGTGAAGGCCTGAAAATGGAAATAGAAGCAGTAAAGGAAACACAAACTGAGGCAATCCTGGAAGCAAAAAACCTATGAAAGACAACAAGAAACAGAGACACAAGCTTCACCAATAAAATATAAGAGATAGAAAAAAGAATCTCAGGCATAGAAAATATGATAGAAGAAATTGATATATCAGTCAAAGAAAATGCTAAAGCTAAAATGTTTCTAACACAAAACATCTAGGCAAATTGGGACACTATGGGAAAACCAAACCTAAGAATAATAGTCATAAAAGAAGGAGAAGACTATCTACTCAAAGGCCCAAAAAGTATCTTCAACAAAACCATAGAAGAAAATTTTCCTATGTTAAAGAAAGAAATGCCTATAAATGTACAAGAAGGTTACAGAACACTAAATAGAAAATCCTCCTACAACATAATAATCAAAACAATAAATACACAGAACAAAGAAAGAAAATTAAGAACTTTCAAGGGACAAAGGCCACATAACACATAAAGGCAGACCTATTAGAATTATACCAAACTTCTCAACAGAGATGTTAAAAGCCAGAAGGACCTAAACACATGTCTTATAGTTTCTAAGAAATCGCATTTGCCAGCCCAGACTACTATACTCAGCAAAACTTTGAATCACCATAGACAGACAAAACAAGAAATTCCATGATAAAAACAAAATTAAACAATATCTTTCCACTAATCCAGCCCTATAGTGAATAGAAGAAGGAAAACTCCAACACAAGAAGGGTAACTACATCCAAGAAAACACAAGAAATAAACAATTCCAGAGCAACAAAACCAAAAGAATAGAAACACACACACACACACACACACACACACACACACAGTACCACTACCAATATCAAAATAATAGGAATTAAATGGAAGGCACAGGCTAGGAGTGGATACATAAACAGGACCCATCATTCTGCTTCATATAAGAAACACACTCCAGCAATAAAGACAGACATTACCTCAGAATAGAGGGCTGGAAAAGTTTCTCCAAGCAAATAGACCCAAGAAATAAGCTGGAGTATCTATTTTAATTTCTAATAAAATAGACTTTCAACGAAAAGTAATCAAAAGAGATGGGGAAGACACTTCATACTCGTCAAAGGAAACATCCAAGAGGCCATCCCAGTTCTGAACATTTATTCCCCAGATGCTAGGAAACCCACATCTATAAAAGAGGGTACACATTACTAAAGCTAAATCACACATTGAACTCCAAACGTAAATAGTGGGAGACTTCAACACCCTACTCTCACTGATAGGCAGGTCATTAAGGCAGAAACTAAACAGAGAAATAAAGAAACTAATTCCCATTATGAATCAAATGAACCTAACAAAATATCTACAGAACGTTTCACCCAAACACAAACGATCAAGTAGGCTTCATCCCAGGGATGCAGGGATGGTTCAGTATATAAAAATCCATCAACATAATCTACCATATAAGAAACTAAAAGAATGAAGCCAAATGATCATCTCATTATATCCTGTAAAAAACCTTGTGAAATCCAACACCCTTTCATGGTAAAAACCTTGGAGAGGTCAGTGATACCAAACACATACTTAAACACAGTACAAGCAATATGCAGCAAGCCAGTAGCCAACATCAGATTAATGCAGAGACACTTAAAGCAATTCCATTAAAATCATGGGCAAGAGAAGGTTGTGCATCCTCTCCCTGTCTCTTTAATATAGGACTTGAAGTTCTTAGCTAGAGCAATAAGAGAACTAAAGGTGATCAAGGGCATACTAACTGGAAAAGAAGAAATCAAAGTATGGCTATTTGAAGAAGATATGGTAATATGCATAAGTGACCCCAAAAATTCTACCAGAGAACTGCTACAGCTGATAAACATCTTCAGCAACCCAGCTGGATACAAAATTAACTCAAAGAAATTAGTAGCCTTCTTTTATACAAATGATAAATGGGATGAGAAGAAGATAGGGAGACATTACCCTTCACAATAGCCACAAATAATACAAAAAAAAAAAAAATCTTGGTGTAACTCTAAACAAGTGAATGAAGTTCTTTAGGACAAGAACTTCAAGTCCCTGAAGAAAGAAGTTGAAGAAGAACTTTATATGGAAAAACATAAAACCTAGGATAGCTACAATTCTGCACAATAACAGAACTTCTAGAGCTATCACCATCCCTGACTTCAAGCTGTACTACAGAGCAATAGTAATAAAAGCTACATGGCATTGGTATAAAAACAGACAGGTTGATCAATGGAATTAAATCAAAGACCCAGAAATAAACCCACACACCTATGGACACTTGATTTTGACAAAAAAGCCATAACCATTCGATGGAAAAGGGAGAGTATCTTCAACAAATAGTGTTGTTCTAACTGGATGTCTGCATGTTGAAGAATGCAAACACAGCCATATTTATCACCCTGCACAAAACTCAAGTCAAAGTAGATCAAAGACTTCACTGTAAAACTAGATTCATTAAACCTAATAGAAGAGAAAGTGGGGAATAGCCTTGATATTTAAGAGAATATCCATAGCTCAGGCATTAAGATCAACAATTAATAAATGGAACTTCACGAAACTGAAAAGTTTCAAGGCAAAGGACACTATCAATAGGACAAAACAAAACCTATATAATTTTTTTAAAAATCTTCATCAAGCCGACATCTGTCAGAGAGTGTGGTGGTTTGAATATACTTGGCTCAGGGAGTGGCACTATTAGGAGTTATGGCCTTGTTGGAGCAAGTAAGTCACTTTGGGGGTGGGCCTTGATACCCTCTTTCTAGCTGCACCTGAGACAGTCTTTTCCTGCTTGCCTTTGGAACAAGATGTATAACTCTTAGCTTCTCCATCATTATGCCTCCAAGGATGCTGCTATGCTTCCTGCCTTGATAATAATAGATTAAACCTATGAACCTCTAAGGTAGCCCCAATTAAATGTTGTCCTTTATAAGAGTTGCCTTGGCCATAGTGTCTCTTCACAGCAGTGGAAAACCTATGACAGAGGGCTAATATCTAAAATATATAGAATTCAAGAAGTTAGACACAACGACACAAATAACTCAATTTTAAAATGGGGTACTGAGCTAAACAGAGAATTCTCAACAGAGGAATCTCTAATGGCCAAGAAACACTTTTTTTAAAATGTTCAACAACCTTAATTTTCAGGGACATGAAAATCAAACTGACTCTGAGATTCCACCTTACCCCCATCAGAATGGCTAGGATCAAAAACTCAAGCAAAAGCACGTGCCAGAGAGGATGTGGAGCAAGGAAAACACTCCTCCATTGCTGGTGGGAGTACAAACTTATATAACCACTCTGGATATCAATTTGGCGGTTTCTCAGAAAATTGGGAATAGGTCTACCTAAAGATCCAGGTATACCTCTCCTGATCCTATACCCAAAAGATGCTCTACTATACCACAAGGATACTTACTCAACTATGTTCACAGAAGCTTTATTCGTAATAGCCAGAAACTGCAAACAACCCTGATATCCTTCAACTGAAGAATGGATAAGGAAAATATGGTTTATTTACACAGTGAAATTCTACTCAGCTAACAAAAAGAAGGACATCATGAAATTTGCGGGCAAATAGAACTAGAAAATATCACCCTGAGTGAGGTGACCAAGACCTAAAAATGACATGTATGCTATGACTCACTTATAAGTGGATATCAGCCATAAAAGAGAGAATAATCATGCTACAATCCACAGACTCAGTGTAGCCAAATAGCAAGAAGCGTCCAAGGAAGGATTCTTGAATCTTACTCAGATGGGGAAATAAAATGAACGTCTGAGATAGATGGAGTGAGGGAACAAGAGGTAGGAGTGGGGATGGAGAGGAGAATGCGATGGTGGGGATCAGGTATAGGGGGGACAGGGGAGAGAGAATGGAAATCTGTGGGGGACAGTGGAAGCATCTCCAGAATGTGGACTGAGACCAGGGGACAGAGGGTCTATGTGCTGACTCTACCTAAGACCGCTAGCAGTCAAGGATATGGAGCCTGAAATGGCTACCTCCTGTACCCAGACAGGACTCCTAGTGGAGGGATAAGAACACCAATCCACCCACAAAACCTTCAACTGAATATGTGGCCTGCCTACAAGATGTGCAGGGACAAAGAGAGAGCAGAACCTGAAGGAATAGCCAACCAATTACTCACCCAACTTGAGACCTATCCCATGGGCAAGAACCAATTTCTGACACTATTAGTGATACTCTGTTATGCTTGCAGACACAAGCCTAGCATAACTGTCCTCTAAGAGCTCCACCCAGCAGCCAATGGAAACAGATGCAGAGACTCACAGCCACACATTAGAGCTCAGAGAGTCTTGTAAAAGAGTTAAGGGAAGATTGACAGACCAGAAGGGTAGAAGACCAACAGAATCAACTAACTTCAGCCCCAGGGGTTCCCAGACACTGAACCACCAACCAAAGAGCAAGCATGGGTTCGACCTAGGGCCCCCACCCATATGTAACAGATGTACAGGTTGGTCATCACACGGGTCCCCCAACAACTGGAGCCAGAGCTGTCCCTGAGTCTGTTGCTTGCCTATGGATCCCATTCCCCTTTCTAGACTGCCTTGTCTTGCCTCAGTGGGAGAGAATGCACCTAGCCCTACACTGATCTGATACGTCATGGTGAAGTGATACCCAGACCCCTCTGCATTCTCAGAGAAAAAGGAAAGGGGGTTGGAGGGAAGGGTTTTGTGACCAGGGTGCTGGGAGGAGAGGAAGAGGCTGCAATTGGGATATAAAGTAAATAAATTAAGTAATGCAAGAAAAATGTTCAACATGATCAGAAGCAATTTGTAATACAGCAGCCCACATCACTCAATCCAACTAGTATTAAAGTTCCTCTTGACTTAAAAAAAAAAAAGAAACCATTTCTATATTACAGTGATTTTTTCAGAAAATGCAAATTCTGCTTTAATAAATGAACGAGAGTGTGCCCATTTGAGTTAATCAAATTAGGTGCAGAGAAAAAAAATATCTCAGAGATGTATCTACAACATGCTATGTACTTTTCATTTTCATATGTGTGTTTCAATATTTTCAGTGGTCCGAAGGACATGAATATGTCCACATAACTCACTTCTTTGTCTGTGTAAGATGTGCCCCATTCTCAGCCATAATTTTCACTGTTCATGTTATCCAGAAACACGGTCACCTGATTCATGGCATCCACCCTCTGATAATATATGACATAGATTCTTTTAATTATCCTTCTTTTCCTAGTCAAGTAAAGCCTCACGGTGAACATCAATTTCGTCCTGTTTGATGTTTTTCCTCATTGCTGTAATCCCGATACCTAAAATAATGTTCACAGTAAGTGCTTCCTAACAGCAGTTGAATAAATGAACCTACTGTGGTTTTTCCACACAGCTGAAGTCTTGGTTACTCACTATAAGGAGAAGTAGCTATTTCTTTTCTTTTCCATAGCTCTGGTTTGGCTTCTGGTGACCCTGACCCATTTAATGTGGCAAAATGACAAGGTAGCTGTCCCAAATTTAATGAGACTGGTAGTTTTATTCCCCAACTTCATTTCTCAGACAAGGATCTTGGCAGCATAAGGCCTCTGGTTTTGGATATATTTTCTCTTGTAGTTAAGCCACCATGCTGTCCAAAGCCCACAACACTTTGATATCCCAGCCCAATTGAACTTCCAGCCAGTATCCAGGATAAAATGCCAAGTCTGAGTGACAAAGTTTGCATGCATTACCTGACTGCCTTTTCACATGACTACAAATGCAGGCAGCCTCATGTGGAGCTGCCTAACTAATTTCAAGACAAAGAAAAGGGTGGCTGTTGTGCATATGTAGTTTATTACAACAAGAGCAAATTGTTGAACCTATAACCTGTCACACCTATGCTGGCTACCATGAAGAACATCAAGTGGGCATGAAAAGATTGATATAAAAGAATACTCACTGGAAGAGCCAGGAAACTCATTTCTATAACTATTTCTTGTGAGTTGATGGGTACTGTAAGGAACCAGTGAGAACTTAAGAATTTAGAGAAAGAATGTGTTCAAAGAAAACTTTGGGAGAAAGTAATGAGTTGACATGCTGATGGAGCATGTTTCTAAATGAATTTAACTATTATAAGTGAAAGAGGTATTGCTGGAGGAGGCAGAGGTGATAAAAAGCAGTGCTGCTATCTATTCATCTAGCAGCACAGATGTGGTTTGACAGAAGCAGGTGTGTATGAAGAAAAGGGAGAGCCAGAGAAGAGTCCTGGAAATGGGTCAGGAAGCTATGCTACAGCTGTATCACTTCACAGTCACAGCTAAACCAGAAGCTCTTTAACCACCACATTTACCACGCTCATTATAAACATTGCTTAAGCAGCATAAGTGGATGTTTGTGATTCTATGTTGGAAATAGAGGCATTCTCTAGTTCTCTTTGAGAGACCCTCACTCTACCCAATGGGATACAGACAGCACACCCTGAGTCCTTTTACTCACTCACACACTAGCATTGTTTCATGGTTACCACTGGCCATGTTAAGAGTCTGTGCAGATAGATTTCTAGTATTTACACAGGATTCATTATATAGACGTGTCATTTCCTTGGGAGATATCTGAGTGGGAAATTTTTACAGTGGTTTCCAATTTGGAAACAGCTCTTGCATAAATGAACACCAAATGTATATTCAACTGGCTTACTTGGCTGTAAGTAATGTCATTGGGTTTTCTATGATGCATTTTTGTGTGACTATGAGAAAAACAGTCAACATTAGTTAATAAATGTATAACTTATAAAGATAAAAAGAGGAAGATATTTTGATGCATACTTCTAAGATCAAGGAGCCTGATGTTTGAGACTCTGCTGTGAATAGGAGCAAATGAATTAGGTCATAAGCTAGGAAACACTGACACTGGAGTTCAACCATCCCCTGTGAGGCCAGGACCAGAGTAATCTCGATGGTTTCACTTCCTAAGGTTCCAAATATCTCATTACTTCCTTCCTGCAGAACCAAGCCTTTGTCACACAGACATTTTTTGACACCTAGGCAAACAACAGAAACTACACTGAAGAAGTGTGTAAAAGAGTCTTAGGAAATATTTCTATACTTTGCTATGGATTTGAAGCTGTTCTAAATGATGTACAGCTCAGATTTCAGAGTAGAATCTATTCTTGAAATAAAGAGGAAAATACTGTCTTGAAGTTCTCATGGTCATGTAAAACCATAAATTATCCAGGAGGCTCTTTTGGCTTTGTGGGTTTGAAATCTTTCAGGCAAAAATGTAGTTCTTACTCTGTCCCAACTTCTTGATTGATTATTTATTTAATATGCAATTACAGCATGTCCAACTTTATAAATAAAACTAATCCTTTTTGGAGCAAATAAGACAATTTGTACAAAATTGAATGAAAAGGTGAATTAAATGAACAGAATTATTTAGGCCACTTAGGAAGAACTATAGAAAGAGAGCCAGGAGTAATCATCCACACCAGCAATTCCAGCACTTGTGAGGAGAAGGATGGAGGATCAGGAACCCAAGGTCATCATTAGCTACCTAGTGAACTCAATGCCATGCCAGCCTAGGTTATATGAGATCCTGTCTCAATGAATAAAACTGTGAAGAAAGAGTAATTCTGAAAATCAGAGTAAAGGTGATGAAAAGATGACTCTCAAGTAAAATCAGTTTTTCCCAAGTAGAATCTCCAGGACACACGTGTTAGAATGAGCAAATTGTCCTCTGACTTTCACATGTGCACCACTGCACACATGAATGTTCACATACATACACACACACAAACAAACATACACATACATAGAGAAATGTCATTTTAAAAATAAAACAAAATAGCAACAACATAGAACTAAACAATACAAAAACAATTAAACCAGACCCTTATTTTTCTTTACAAATAAATGTATAAGGTATAATAATTGATATGTAAAAATTACGCATTTACTCTAGAATAAACCAAAATATATTTACTTACTTTCCCATGTCATACAAATAATGAAATTGGATTTCAAAAGTTGCTTGAATAGATAAAGAATGATTGATGATTTAAGGGAGACAGCATTGTTCACAGAGTGCATATAGGAGAAGACTGAGAGGCAGGGCTGGCGACTACTAAACAGAGATCTAGGATGTTCTTGTTAAATCTAACAGATGATTACAGCACTTTACAACTCGGACTTCATCAAAGACATGGTGAACCTCAGCGCGGAATGAATAATGTGGTAAGGCTTGTGCATGCCTCTAAAAATAGCACTGTACAAGACCATGCAGCTTCCTGAAAACCGAACAATATTTTTCTTTGAAAGCATTAGCAGCTATTTCTTAAGAGGGTAGATCACTCAGCTCCATGTCCCTAGCCATCTTTCTGTGCAGAGGTAAAAAAAAATTTTTTTAGTGCTAAGTGACTAATTGCAGAGTGGAGATGTCTTGGCAAGAACTGCTTCAACAGTTTTAGTCAGTGAGAGTTATATGCAAAACCTGCTTGCAAGTCTTTTAAAGTGCAAAAGGGGGAAAGAAAGGAAGCTAGCTGTTAGAGGGCATGTGTTCTTCACATTTTGAGAGTAAACACACAAAGTATCCCACATTTTCTGTAAAGTAAGATATTCAATTCAGGAAAACTCTTCAAATTGATATGCATAAGTCCTGTCTCAGGTTGTGAAATTCTAGAATTCACAGAGAAAATGTTCCCTTTCAGTTAGTTTGAAAGTAATACATTATTAAACAATTTAATTAAATAAGACTGAAACCAGTTTACAACCAACACATCAGTTTGGTTAAATGCCTAGTTACCATCTAGCTCAACACTTTAGGGTTTTAGAAAAGCTGTTGGACAGCCATCATTGTTCCTGAATATTTAATGTGATGAGTTAGCTAACATTTGGTGCCAGGCAAGGCCTGCAGTTGTTTCTTACAAAACTGTAATATCATCCATTTTTAGCGAAAGAAAATAGTGACCTCATCCATCAGATTGCATTGCAGTCGTTTCCACGTAAAGAGTTAGTTTAATACAATAGTATCATTAATAAAAAGGTTGGGGAAGATACTTTTAGCTCTAATAACTTTCTAGAATAAATCCAAGAGTAAGCTATAGGGTAGCAATATTCTCATTCTTTAATTCAAAGTTTAGAGTACAATAAACTTCCTCTGTGCTAAGCGAGAGCTAATCTAATGATAGCTTATCTTCATATTTGCATGAAGTAAAGAACAATTTTCACCTTAGTTTCATGGAATTGATCAATGCAATGTAAAGAAATAATTTTTTATTTAAGAAACGTTACTTCTTCATGTTTAATAAATTTTTTTTACATAGAAAACATCTATAAAATGTGTAAAGGTGCTAAAAATCTGCTTTGTTTCTTGGCTATCACTTTTTTTGACCTAAGAGAAAAATTCTGAAGTAATTTCAATTAAATACACTAATAATAAAAAATGGAAAATAAATTTAAAATTATTCATTGTTTATTACCAAAATTGTATGGTATTAAAGATATTGTCTACACTAGACAATGCTATAGATCACCAATGCAAATCTTCCATTTTTTTCAAGACGTGTCAGACACTGAAAATTATTTCATTGTGTTTGTTTGTTTTGTTTTGAGACAGAGTCTCATTCAGTGGCATAGGCAAGCCTCAGTCCCATAATCTAACCCAGGCTGGCCTTGAATTTATGGCAAACCCCTGTATTAGATTCCCAGAGTGCTGAGATAATAGGCAAGCCCCATACTGTCAGCTAGCAAAATTATAAGACTACAACTTCACAAGACTTATCACAGTTTTTTTTCCTTCTCTCTATAAAATCCTAAGTACTAATAATAAAAAAGAAAGTTTTAATCATTTATATAGGGTCATGTAAAGGAGTATATATTCGAAAACAGTATATATAATAAAAGCTCTTTTATTGTTAAGTAAAATTTGATAATTGTTTTCAAAACTATTTCTTAAAAATCTTGAGTAGCTAAAAATATTCGTAGAACTTGGTATCCATTATTCATTCTTAATATAGTTAAGGTGAGAAAGTTAATGTACCAGATAGAAGAGATAAAAGTCATTGTCATATTGAGAACATTGTTGTGTTGTGATTTCAACATACAATTACAAATTTATGGTGCCAAGATGGTATTAACTTTTCTAAGAAAATTAGCTCATGACACATAAAATATAATTTTTACATATATACAGAGAAACACATGCAAAAACCGAAACCCATAAAAACACAAACTCAAAAATGCTAATATACGATCAAAAGACTAGTAAAGGTTTTTCTTTGAAAAAAATGCCCAAATATAAGACAAAAATTCTCCAAAAATACCATTGATGTTGTTTTTTGTTGGGCTTCTACTGCTCAGCATGAGGCCTGCATTTAAGTGTGGTTTATATATCTAGTGACACTCTGTTCTTAAAAAAAAAATTTCTTCTTTAAAGGCAGTTGTCAATGAGAGTTATTCATGTGATCTCCTAGCCACTTACTATACTCAGCATTGAGACTCCATCTGGTTTGGACCTGTGTAGGCCCTGTACATGCTGTCAGTCTCTGAGAGTTCTTATGTACATCAGTCCTGTTGTATCTGGAAGACACTGTTGCCTTGGTTTCATCCATTAACCTCTCATCTTCACAATCTTTCTACCTCCTCTTCTGCATAGCTCACTGAGCTCTGAGAGGAGGGATTTGATGGACACATCCCATTTGGGATTGAGTGTTCCAGGGTCTCTTAGTTTTTGCATACTGTTCAAGTATGACTTTCTGTGTTACAGCTCATATACTACAGATGAATGTTTCTCGGAAAATGGTTGAAAAGGACTATAGCAGAATAATATTATTTGGTTTTCCTCTAGGCTATCTAGTCTCAGGTTCTTAGACACCAGCATCAGGTCTGAGTTACACCTTATGTTTTGAGTATTAAATTCAATCAGATAGTGGTTGGTTACTCCTACAACACTGTTATAAGTCAAAGGGTTTCTAGCTCACTTGGTGTTTACTTTTCCTCTATGGCATGGTTCAGAGTATATTACTACCACTAGTTAGTAGTAGTAAAGGCCCTAGGTAGGCACCAGCTTGACTTCTCCAGGTTCAATGAGTTATATATGTGTTGTCTTCAGCAATAAACCTTACCATCAGTTTGTGGGGAGCAACCAGTAGTGTTTTGGAGGAATTTTTGATGGGGACCCCTTTGGCCAACAACTCAATTGATATAACCCATTTCTAGCACTAAAGTTTTCATTGATGATGAGAAAAGTCTAGTTGGGGCTTTGTCCCTCCCATTATTTGGTGACTACATTTAGTATCTTTAATATATTCATATATTTAGAGGAGCTTCTATTGTAGTGAAGACCCCCATACTCGGGAGACCCTTCCTCAAGTCTCAGGAAATCACGACCACCCAAAGACCACAAGAAACCATACCTGGATGCAATCAGCAGAGGTTTATTAGGGAAGAAACCTGGCAGCCAGTGGTCTCACCACACACTTGTGCAGGAGTGGGGTTTGACCCCAACATCCAGTCCGTGGAGGGTTTTAAAGGGAAAAACCACAAACCAGGGGAGTGGGGGAGGAAGGGGGGCCCCCTTCCCCCTGTCTCCACAAGGGTACTCCCTCACCCACCCATTCCTGCCCCACCACCCTGCACTGGGGCATCAAGCCTTCACAGGACCAAGGGCATCCCCTCCCATTGATGCCAGACAAGGCCATCCTCTGCTACATATGTACCCAGAGCCATGGGTCCCTCCATGTGCATTTTTTGGTTGGTGGTTTAGTCCCTGGGAGCTCTGGGGAGTCTGGTTAGTTAATATTAATATTCTTCCTATAGGGTTGCAAACCCCTTCAGCTCCTTCAGTCCTTCCCCTAACTCTTCCATTGGTGTCCCCATGCTCAGACTCATGGTTGGCTGCAAGCATCAGCATCTGTATCATTAAGGCTCTAGCTGAACCTCTTAGGAAACATCCATATCAGGCCCCTGCCAGCAAGCACTTCTTGGCATCAGCAGTAGTGTCTGGGTTTGGTGGCTACGTAAATGCAGTCAACTCATTTTTAAAAAAAAAAAAAAAAAAAAAAAAAAACACGGTCAGTTTCTCACAGAATCTTGGGTTTTGATTTTTTTTTAATTGTTCGGGAAACAAATCATCTATTCAACTTGAAATCTAGGTTTAAAAAACTAGAAAACTAGGAGGTAAAGAAGTAGAATTTTAAAAGTATTTTACTTTGCCAAGTTTTTAATTCAATTCTAGTCTCTAAACAAAGCAATAGACTTTGAGGTGATAATTTCTCAGCCACCTTCAGCTGAGATGTCATCTTGGTTTTTAATTTAATTATATCAGGAATAAACAGAGAAACTCATGTCTGAGCAGGTCTGCAAGAATATTTTCTGAAAGGATTAACTGAGGAAGGAAGACCTTCCCCTAATCTGTGCAATGTAGTTGGGATATTAAGGTCCAATGAAGAAGGTGTTGCTTTGGGTCAGCCTGCCTGCCTTCTCTCCCATGCAGAAAGAATTCATCTTCTATCTTGCAGTGACAACAGGACTCAGCTTCTCTGGCCTCCTAGTACAGATTAAAGACTACAGCTTTTTAGGAATTCCCCATCACCTGTCTGGGGTTGCTTAGGCACACAGCATCATAGACTAAGAAGCCATGTGGTTCTCAGCATGTCCAACTGTTGTTCAACTGAATAGCCTGAACTGTGGAAGATAGTTTTAATCCCCTATTACACTAAATATTAATTTAATAATTAATATTAAATAATTATTTAATAATAAAAGGTTATTTTTATTGCTTTGTTATTATTATTTAATGAATTGATGTTTTGCCTGTATGTGTGTCTCTGCAAGGGTGTCAGATCCTCTGGAACTGGAGTTACAGACAGTTGTGAGTTGCCATGTGGGTGTTGAGAAGAACCCAGCTCCTCTGGAAGAACAGCCAGTACTCTTAACCACTAAGCCAACTCTCCAGCCCTTAATTCCCTGCTCATCTGCCTCTGCTAAAAACAGATCAGCTGCCGGGAAGAACTTTAACCAAAGCCACATCAGAGTTAACTATGTCCGGTCATTACATCCTGCATCCTTGAGTTTTTTTTCAATGCTCTGCCACCACTTTTTCCCAGACTTTTACTTGCATTACCTAACTTCATCATATTTTCCTTACAGTTTGTTTCGTACCTCAGCTCTCTTCCTATCCTAATTCAATCCACACAGGCTTCTGTGGGCCATCATGAGCAGCCAGCCCCAGCTTCTGAGCATGCATCTCTACTATACCGCCAGGCACAGAGACTCCTCTTTCACAACACCATTGCATCCAGTGGGCATCTCTTAATCCAGCAACTATTTTGGAGTCTTGAGTGGGCATCATCTCTGTTCCAGATCTTTCGCCTGTGAGTCTTTAGCAGCCTGAGGGTTATTTTGGTCTTTTGACCCCATAGTTTACTCCTAAGATCTTAGAAAGTCCCATTAAGGGCACAGCAGCAGGAAGGTTGAGAATCACTGCCCTAGAGTCACCTAATGTTGGTACTGGAAGCAAAACACCTGTCCTCTGCAAGAACATCAACAATATTTAAACACCAACCTCTCTCTCTAGCTCTGAATTATTTTTTTAAATTGTTTCAATTTTTTAGTGTGGTAATATGTGCCTGTGTGCACGTGTCCATGTGCTCATGTGCACAGATGTCACAATGTTCTTATAGAGGTCAAAGAATGTGTTTGGCAGTTGGTTCCTTTTATCTGTCTTGTATTTCCAGGGCCCAAATTCATCTCCTTAGACGTGATGGCAGCACCTTTACCCACTGATCAATGTCTGTTGCCAAGAAAAGGGTTTTTTGTTTGTTTTTTTTTGGGGGGGGGGGGGTTTCTAATCACAACTAATATTGCTGAAAATACCATTTCTGTACCATGTTTAACAGCTTCCAAGGGAACAAAGAAAGTTAACCAAATGTCAACTTCTCATGCAGAAAGCTAAAGATATTAATAACCACTGAGCCACGCAACACTCTAAATTTTTCTGACTGAAGTTTGCTTCAAGTCCATTGTGTATCTGAAAAAGAGTCACAAGTAATTTGTGTGTAGAGCTCTATGCTATGTGAATGTGCAGTAACTACTGTCATCTCAAACGACCCAGAGAACGAAAAGGGCCCCTCCAAAGTATTCAGGTGTCTAAAGTAAACCAACCACCAAATGCCCAGTTTAATTTTGAAAATTAGAAAAAAAATAATTTAAGAAATGTGAATGACATTTAAGCATCCTCCCTTGAGCCATCATTGATATTTAGATTCTTTGGGACTGTGGATTATATAGAGTAGGTATCCTGTACTTTATGGTTAATATACATTTACATGTGAGTATGTACCATGCATCCTCTTTCAGGTCTAGGTTACTTCACTCAGGATGATATTTTCTTTCTTTTTTTAAAAAAATATATTATTTATTTATTTTATATATATGACAAATACACTATAGCCGTCTTCAGACACACCAGAAGAGGGCATCAGACTCCATTAAAGATGGTAATGAGCCACCATGTAGTTGCTGGGAATTGAACTCAGGACCTCTGGAAGAGCAGTTGGTGCTCTTAACCACTGAGCCATCTTTCCAGCCCCAGGATGATATTTTCTAGTTTTATCCATTTTCCTGCAAATTTCATGATATCTTTGTTTTTAATAACTGTACTAGTACTCTTCCATTGTGTAAATGAACCCCAATTTTTTTAACCATTCATCGGTTGAGGGAAATGTGGATTATTTCTAGTTCCTGGATCTTATGAATAAAATTGTTATGAACATAGTTGAGTAAGTGTTCTTGTGATATGGTGGCGCATCTTTTTAGACTATGTCAGGGAATGGTATAGCTGGGTCTTTAGGTAGAACTGTTACAAATTTTCTGAGAAACAGTCAAATTGATTTTTAGAGTGGTTGTGCAAGTTTGCACCACCACCAGCAATGGAGGAGTGTTCCCCTTGATCCATATCCTCTCCAGAATGTGCTGTCAACTGAGTTTTGATCTTAGTCATTCTGATGGGTGTAAGGTGCAATATCAGGGTTGGTTTGATTTGTATTTCCCAGATGACTAAAGATGTGAACATTTCTTTAAGTATTTCTTGGCTATTGGATATTTCTCTGGTAAGAATTATGTTTAGCTTTATACTCCTTTTTTAATTGGGTTTTTGATTTATTTATTGATGTCTAACATTTTGAGTTCTTTATATTTCATATTAGCTCTCTGTTGGATGTAGGGTTGGTGAAGATCTTTTCCCATTGTGTAGGCAGCTGTTTAGTCCTATTGATGATGTTCTTTGTCTTACAGAGACTTTTCAGTTCCATGAAGTCTCATTTAGTAATTGTTGGTCTTAGTGACTGAGCTATTGGTGTTTTGTTCAAAAAAAAAAAATTGTCTCTTGTACCAATGCATTCAAGGCTATTGCCTGTTTTCTTTTTTATTAGATTTAATATAGCTGATTTTATATTGAGGTCATAGATCCACTTGGACATGAGTTTTGTACAGGCTAATAAATATGGATTTATTCTTGTACATGCAGACATCCAGTTAGAACATCATTTGTTGAAGACATTTTCTTTTTTCACTCTGTGGTTTTGAGTTCATTGCCAAAAATGCAAATGTCTGTAGGTGTGTGGGTTTATTTCTGGGAATTTGATTGGCTTTCATTGATCATCCTGTCTATCTATACCAATACCATACAGTTTTTATGACTATTTCTCTGTAGTACAGTTTGAAATTAGGAATGATGATACCTCTGGAAGTTCTTTTATTTTAAAGGTCTGTTTTAGCTATCCTGGGTTTTTTGTTTTTTCATATGAAGTTGGTAATTGCTCTTTTAAGGCCTGTAAAGAATGGTGTTGAAACTTTGTAGGGAATTGTATTGAGTCTGTAAATTGCTTTTTGTAAGATCGTCATTTTTACTATGTTAACCCTACCCATCCATGAACATGGGAGGTCTTTTTATCTTCTAATTTCTTCTTCAGCTTCTTTCTTCAGAGAATTAAAGTTCTTGTCATATAGTTCAAGGAGGGCCCAAGGGAGGATGCTTGGATCTTACTCAGAAGGGGAAATAAAATAGTCATTAGAGGTGGATGGAAGGAGGGAAACGGGTGGGAGAGAAAAATGGGAAGGGGAATATGTGGGGTGTGTCAGGTGTAGGGAGAAAATTGAGTGAAGAATTAAATAACCCAGGAGGGATAGGGACTCCACAAGAAGACCAATGGAGTCAACTAACCTGGAAACTTGGAAGCTCTCAGAGACTTATCAACCAACCAAAGAGAATACATGACCTGGATCTACCCATAACCACCACACGTATGTGTCAAATGTGCAGCTTGGTCTTCATACGGGTCCAACAACTGGAGCAGGAGCTATCCCTGACTCTGCTGCCTGTCTGTGGATCCTGTTGCCCTAACAACTGGGCTGTCTAATCTGGCCTCAGTAGGAAAGGATTCACCTAGTCCTTGATGTGCCAGTATAGGTTGGTACCCAGGTAGGCCACCCACTTTTCAGATAAGAAGGGGGAGTGTGAAGAGGCTACATGAGGGAAAAATTAGGAGGGAGTGGGACTATAATTGGAATGTAAAATAAATAAATAAATAAATAAATAGCAATGAGAGCAATGAAATATAAACTTGGGCACATGCCAAGGATTTATGTAACTGGGTCAAATAATAAATACACTTTTTTTTTTTTTGGTTTTGGTTTTTTTTGGGGGGGGGGGTTGTATTAATTCTGTTTTATTTGTCAACTGGAAAACCAGACAATCTTCCAGTGCAGCAGGGAATTAATTTAATCCTCTTCCTCATCATCCCCAGCTCCAGCACCACCCTGGCCTTTCTTGGCATTCTTCCTCTTCACTCGGCCTGGACGGCCACCACCATAAGGAGAACGGAGGGAGAAGTCCATGTGCTTCTGGGAGTCCAGATGAACAATGAAGGATGGGATGTTCACCACCTGCTTGAGGACCCTGATGTGACACTGGAGGATGAGCATGCGGGCATGGTGAATAGATTTGGCCAGGCCCAGCTTAAAGACCTGGGTCTGCAGCCGTCTCTCCAAGAAATCCTCAATCTTCAGGCCCAGGATGTAATCCAGCTTCATCTTGCCCTCATCCAGCACCCCAATGCGAACAAGTCGCCTCAGTAGAGCACTGCCTTCAAACAGTCGCTGAGGATCCTTCTCGTCCAGTGTCAACAGCTCCCAGGCCGCCTTACGGATCTTGGCCAGGGTAAATTTGACCCTCACGTTTGTTCCGGAGTCCATACTCTCCAATCAACTTTAGCTCCTGATCAAGACGCGATTTCTCGAAGGGTTTCCGTGGGGTCACATAGGTTTTGTGACAAACCCAGCTTCTGGCGACCGGCATATTGACTTCGCTAGGCCCGCTGCGCCTACGAACTCAGGCCCGTGACCAATAAATACACTTTTAACTATTTGAGAACTATTTGATTTCCAGAGTACTCTACCACTTTTGTCACCCTTCAACAGTGAATGAGGTATCCCCTCTTCCCACATACTCATCAATATTAATTGTCAGTTGTTTTCTTAAGTTAAACCATCCTGGATGAAGATGAAATATCAATGTTTTATTACATATTTATCAGATTGCTAAAGATGTTGACATCCAACTGAGACTTTGCTCACAATAGCTAGGAAATGGGAAAAACCTAAATGTCCTCTACTTGATGGTTATTTATGCATCATAGCTATAATATTTTAGATGTGCATATATCACCTGGAGCAACCAGAGAAACCAAGAAAATAAGAATGGTCCATGTCGACAAGTGTATTCTTGAAACAGCAGGGAGACTGAACTCAGAGTGGTCGTGAGAGCATGCACAAACTCTGCAAGCCCAAGCCAGATCAAATTCCAGCATGGAGAGGGGATTTCTACACCCAGTTCCACGCCAAGCCAAGGAGGTACTGGCAATTCTTAGCTGCTTGGAGAGGAAGGGTCAGTTTTCTCAAAGAGTGTAGCCCCTGATAAGCTCATCATGCTCCAGTGGAAGGCCACACATATAAGAATATTTGAGCAGCATAAATTGGGTCTTGATGGGGAGAAAAAGACACAAAGTTGGTGGGAAGAGAGGTAGGCTGGATCCAGGAAGAATTGGGGGAGGACGGGTGAAGATGATCAAAACTCATTGTATAAAATTTTAAAATAAAACAAAACAAAAAACAATAAAATATTAAAAATAGAACATGAAGGTAGAAGGGAGAAGTATTTGGGGCTTCTGAAGTGAGTGGGAAGGGGGAATTTGATTGGTTATGAGGATGATACACTGTAGAGCAGTAAAGCCATAAAATATATATGAACATGATCCAAAAGTTGTCTGGGTTTTTGTTTTGCTTTGCTTTTGAAGAAGGTGAGTATAGTGGTTTGAATGAGAAAAGCTCTCATACATTTGAATGCTTGGCCTCAGGCTGTTGACCTGCTTTGGAAAGACTGGATGTCTCATCTTTGTTAGAGGACATGTGTCAATAGAGGCACAGACTCTGAGGTTTCAAAAGCCCACACCATTTCCAATTGGTGTGTTTCCCTCTCCTCCCTCTCCCTCTCCCTCTCCCTCTCCCTCTCCCTCTCCCTCTCCCTCTCCCTCTCCCTCTCCCTCTCCCTCTCCCTCTCCCTCTCCCTCTCCTCCCTCTCCTCCCTCTCCTCCCTCTCCTCCCTCTCCTCCCTCTCCTCCCTCTCCTCCCTCCTCCTCCCTCTCCTCCCTCTCCTCCCTCTCCTCCCTCTCCTCCCTCTCCTCCCTCTCCTCCCTCTCCTCCCTCTCCTCCCTCTCCTCCCTCTCCTCCCTCTCCTCCCTCTCCTCCCTCTCCTCCCTCTCCTCCCTCTCCTCCCCCTCCCCCTCCCCCTCCCTCTCCCTTCCCCTCCCCCTCCCTCTCCTGTCTCTTTCTCCCTCCCTCCCCCTTCCTATCTCCCCCCTCTGCCCCATGCTACCTTATGGGACAGGATATAAGCTCTCAGCTACTGCCCCAGCACTATGCTTGCCTGCCCCTGCCCATTGTCATGCTCCCCTCCATTGATGGTCACGGGCTCACTATCTGAAAATGAAAATCCTCAATAAACTGTTTCTTCTGTCAAAAAAACAAAAAACAAAAGACAAAAGAATGGTCTTTGTCAGGGAAGCTCTAGAGAGAGGAAGAGTAGGAATATAAAAAGGGAAATGGAAAATGTGGATCGTGGATATTTCTGAGGCGACTGAGGCAGTAGGAGGAAAGAGAGTCAAAGAACACTAAGGATGCTTGAAGAAGCTACAGGAAAACATACTTTGTAGTGAGCCACTGTTTCAGTGGCTACACATTTGCATTTTCCAAGATGGCGTTGGCCTCGTGTTTCCCCAGCAGTAAACAATTATTCTGCGCAGCTGCTAGGCAGAAAGAGCGCCAAGTCACTGGCCTATCCCGAGGGGTAATATTGGGTGGTGAGCGAACAGCCAATCAGAAGTGAATACGTCACTCTAGACTGTACTTAAGCGAGACCCCTTCCTCAGCTCTCCCCTTCCTCTCTGCGTTTTCCCACGTGTGGGAGACAGATTAAAAAGCCTCGTTTTGCAGTAACTACCCGATCTCTGCATCTCGTGCTTTCTCTCCCACGGATGCAAGACTCAGGGGGGCGCATTAGAATACTTTATGTTTGTTTTTAAATAAATGTAATAAATACCCACATAAGTATACTTGTATGAGTATATCATTAATAAATGAATTTATGCCACTTAGGATGACAGTGTTCCCTATAAAATCCATAGACTGTCAGAAGTAGGTATGGGAAGTCACCCTTTTAGTTGTTGGTTATGGGATTCAAAGAAAATCCCCAAACAATGTAAGACATTGCCATTGGCCGTGTTTGCCTCCCCGGACTTGGAATGAAGACATTGTTGCTGAAGTCACCTTATACCACCAACACTGGGTTTATAGAAATAGAGCTGGAACTGACATGAAAGCCTCCTAGCAGACAAGTGTGCTGCCCAAGCTTCCCTGAGGGAAAAGCAATAAAAAGTTCTACCCAGTTATAAATCATACAAATCACAACAATGACTATCATGAAAAGATTTTCCCCAATGGTAGAATAGTGGCAGTATGTCTTGGGGACAGCCAACAGCAGACTAATTGTTCTTTAGGCCCACTCATTGGGAAAGAATTAATTCATACCTGCTACTATAAACTTAGCCTTTGGCTGATGAGGTCATGGACCATATTGTTGCCTAATTCCTTAACCAGTATAATTCCCAGATGCACTAAGTACCAATCCTGTATCTACAAATAAGTGTAGTGTTTACACATCATTAAAAAAGCTGCTTTCTGCAGCAGATGACGAGAATCACATAAATCCACAACTGGTTCATAAGAACAGAACAACTGTCCATGGGCTACTGAATACCAATTGATACATTACATTGAGTTGTAACTCTATCTTTATACCTAAGGCTCAGGGAACATAATGGAAAGAGGAGCATAAAGATTATAAAATTCAGAAAATGAAAACATCTGCCATTAGATAATGTCTTTCATATATCCCATGGAATCTCAAAAATATATTGACTTAAACAAGACCTGAACAATGACAGCACCTGCTGACACCTCAAAGTGGATGAAGAAATGGCAGGGTGCTCTAATCCCAGATGAAGAGTTACAGGCAATCAATGTCTGTGAGACAAGCCCCTTATAACTTATCTAATTCTAAATGGTCATCCTTAAACAAGCATATAAATATATATATATATATATATATATATATATATATATTACTAAAGAGACTAAGTAGGTTCTTTGTGTGTACATACTCATGCACACACAAACGCGTGTACTCACACACATCTACACATATATGAAACAAACAAAGAAGAGGTCACTAACTTGAGGAGTGGGACAGGATACTAAAGGAATGTGTGGCAATTTGAGTAAGAATAGCTACATAGGCTCACATATTTGAATGCTTAGTCACCAGGGAGTGTCACTATTTGAAAGTATTAGAAGGATTAGAAAGTATGACCTTATTGGAGAAAGCATGTCACTGGGGGTGGGCTTTGGAGATTCAAAAGGCCATGTCAAGCCCCAGTCTCTTCTCTTCTCTTCTCTTCTCTTCTCTTCTCTTCTCTTCTCTTCTCTTCTCTCTCTCTCTCTCTCTCTCTTTCTCTCTGGATCAGAAAATAGCTCTCAGACATAACTATGGTGCCATGTGCCATTCCATGATGATAATGGACCAAACCTATGAAACTGTAAGCAAGTCCCCAGTAAAATGTCTTCTTTCATAAGAATTATCTTGGTCATGGTGTCTCTTCACAGCACTAGAACAATGATTAACATAAAACTTGTACCAGGGACTAGGAACTGCTGATAGGGCTGACCATGTAATTTATTGGAGGAATATGGAAAACTTTGGGCCTTTGATGCAGAAAAGCTGTTAGAAGCTGTAAATCGGGCTTATAGAACCATCATAGTGGGACCATGGAAGGCAGGGCAATATCAACTGTGTGGGCCCAGCTCAAGAAGTCTCAGGAAACAAAAATAATAACAGTAAATGAAAGTGGTCTAGAGACCAATCTTGTGATATTTTGGCAAAAAATAAAAATTAAGAAAAGGAGTGGCTTCTTTTTACCCTTGCCTTAAAAATTTGCCCCAGACTAAATTGAAGAGTTTTGGATTAATGACATTAATGGGGGCATCTCAAGGCATCCTTGTATTGACTGTGTTGTGTAGTTAGTAATGGAAACTCTTATACAGATCTTTAATAAAAAGGAGAAAGGTGAACAAGGAAAAACTCAAAATGTACAGTTAAGGAGCACCAGGAAATTTAACATTTAGTGCTCAAGAGATAAAATGTTTTTAAAGAAAAACCTAAATGCTAAATGAAATAAAGGAAGTGATGTCCTCAGAGAAAGAGCCCATCCAGCTGAGCTTTCAACTTGTGAAAAGAAATTAACAGAAAGTTTAAGCAGTGAAGGACACTACCAACAGAAAAATGATTCAGGCCATATCATGCACCAGGACTTGGCAACTTTGGCAGTGGCCACATGGTTCTGGATTTAGAGTCAGGAATAGAGAAAAAAAAAAGTTGTAAATGCCTTCTGGGGTTAAGAAAGCCACTGAAGTCAGTTGTATGTCAGGAGTGACACTCATAGAGGCCCACAGAGGCCATTGTGTGAGGCTGTAAAGATGATGCCTTGGTTTTGTTGGAGACTCCAAGATGTTAGATGACAGAATTGTGGGATACCAGTCAAGGAAAAATGCTAGCAAGATGTTGAACCAGCCGAAGAGAAAAATGTATGTTGCAGTCAACAAAGCTGAAAGGAGTCAAAAATCAGAAGAGCACTTTGACATCAGACATGGAGATGCAGAATTTGAAGTTTGGCCAGCTGTACTTGATTCTTGCTTTGATCCACTATTTCTTCACTATATTCTCTTTCCTTTCTTCTGGAATGGCAAGCGAAATCTTGTGCCAATGTGTGCTGGAAGTATGTAATCTGCTTTTTAATATTGATTTTAGCAGTGGTTTGCGGTTAAGAGGTTGCCATGAGTCTCAAAGGAGACTTTCAACTTTGGTCTTTTAAACAGTGTTGAGATTACAACAGACTATGGGAAACTTTGAAGTCAGACTGAGAAAATTTGGCATTATAATATGACTATAAACCTGAGAGATCCAGTGACCACATGGGGCTAGAGAGATGGCTCAGCAGGTAAGAGCACTGACTGCTCTTTCAGAGGTCCTGAGTTTGATTCCCAGCATTCACATGGTAGTTCACAACTTTCTGTAACTCCACAATCTGACACCCTCCCACAGAAATAGATGCAGACAAAACACCGATACACAAAAATAAATAAAAATAAGTAAATTATCTATATAAAAAAAAGAATAACTTCCCATAGGCTCATATATTTGAATAGATAGTCACCAGGGTATGACACTCTTTGAAAGAATTATAAGAATCAGAAGTGTGCCTTTGTTGAAGAAAGTATGCATCTGGGAGTGGCCTTTGAGGTTTCAGATGCCCATGCCAAGCCTTCTCTCTCCCCTCTCCTTTTCCCTCTTCCCTGTCCCTCTCCTTCCTCTCTCTCTCTCTCTCTCTCTCTCTCTCTCTCTCTCTCTCTCTCTCTCTCTCTCTCTCTCTCTCTCTCTCTTCCTGCTTGTGGACCAGGATGCTGATTTGAATTCCAATAACATGTTTCCTCGCATGATGATAATGAATTAAACCTTTGAAACTGTAAGCAAACCCCTAATTTATAAGAGTTGTCTTGGTGATGGTGTTTCTTTGCAGCAATAGAACAGCTACTAAAATAGAGTTGGGGAAGAGAATGGGATAGAAATAAATAAACATAATACTAATGCATATAATTCTCAAAAAATAAAAACTAATGTTTAAAGATATGAAATTGTCATTCAAAAGCTACCATCTGATTAAGGAAGAAGAGAATTATAAGATAAAGTTGTGTAATCTCTTCACCAAATATAATTCAATATTTAGAATGTTTATTTTATTTAAAATACATTAATATTATATATTTCACTATTTCACTGATAATTGCTGTCAACAATATTTCATGTTCTAAGGCCTAGAACCTGTGACTTTCACTTTCATATGGCAAACCAATATGTTCTATTTAAGGGTCTTGAGAAGAAGAACCTAATCTGCATGATAAAGGGGGTCTCTAAGTATAGTCCTATAAGTCCTCAGAAGTGAAAAGTGGTGGAGTTAGAAGCAAACCACATAAGAGAAAGTCAGGAGAAAATGGAAGCAGAGGTTAAAATGATGTGGCTACAAGACCAAGGCATGACAATGGTGTTGATAGGCACTAAAAAGTGTAAATAACATGAGAAAGGGTCACTCCTTTCCTGAGTCTCCAGAAAGAGCTCAGCCCTGAAGATAATCCTGTAATCTCAGATTTCCAAACTAAATTTCCACCCTTTTAATAGCCAATCTAAGTTCTTAGATGTATTGGAACACCCAAAAATAGCAGCAGCATTGTGTGCTGGGCATAGGTGAATCTCTAAAGATAGGGGGATGTTTAATTCTGTGTTGAGTCTACTGGAGTAAGACCATTCATGTACATTCCCTAGGCATTCCCAGTGTTGCCAGGAAAGACAATAGAGAAAAGTATAAAGCTCAGCAAAGACAGAATTCTATACTGAAAACAAATACTGAAGCAATGGAACTCTAGGTCAGAGGATCTAACAAATTAGTATGGAGCCCATTAAGTCATTAGACAAGGTAACTTAAACATTATTACCCTTAAACATTATTTGGCTTGTCAAGAAGTGAAAGTAGAGGCTGGGAAAATGGCTTAGCAGGTAAGAGTACTTGCTGCTGCATAAAGAAGCTTAGGACTTTGGTTAAAACTCTCAGTAGTCACAGAAAGAGGCAGGCAGTTATAGAAAATAACATTGAAGTATTTATGTGAAAATTCACTTTAATGGAAGAATTCCTTCCCCTGATATGCTTGGTATTTTTAAAAGTGAAGTATTTCCTCATTCACTTGGCTGCAACAGCTGGCAATGAATTTGCATTTGTTTTGTCAATCCAGTGGCAAGTGTCTGTATTTAAACCCAACTATTAGACAGGTCATTAAAATGTCTTTAGTTGGCCAGAAAAGAATTTTCATTACCTTTGATTCTGAAAAGAGTAGGTAGACTCAAATAAAAACCCTCAGTTCATTATATGAAGTTCATTTAAGGGTGCCAAATGGATTTTGGAAAAAGAATCTAGGAAATTAACTACCAAAAAAGAAAAAATTAAATCCCAAATTCACATTTTCCCTCTCTGTGTGCAGAGTGATAGTGTGCTGAGACTATTTAGAATATAATAATTTTATTATGGCTTCATGGGCCATAGAGTAACTTAATTAAATCTATGACTTAATGTTCCAGAAAAGAAAAATATATCCTAAAAAAGAGAACTTTGGAAGAGATCATAAGTGCCATGGAGTATATATGAAGTGACATCAGCAAGCTACTTTTGTGAAGGGATTTCTATACTGAACCAACAGCATAGATATTATGCAGCCCTCACTTTGTAAAACTAAACAAAACAAAGCAAAACAAACAAACAAACAAACAAACAAACAGTAAAATCACTTCCTAAAGTATCTGGCCTGACCGACTAGATGCTGAAGATAATACAGAAATGCTACACCAGAAAAACACTGTGAAAGTTTCTGTAAATGTAACTTTTATTTTCTGAGATATGAGAACAGTACCCAAGCTGTTTGGATACACTTAGGCTGAGCCCAGAACATTTCCTTCTCTATTCTGACTATCCCTAGGCCAAAACCTAAAAGCTTCTAACCTTCATACACTCTAATCTCCCAAGATGACTGGTACCAGATGTAAAAGTAACTTTTATTCACTAGATGTAGTTGTCATCTCAGAGGCTTACCGCTGAATATACTCATCTTTTCTAGTTTTTCTGAACTCTGGCTGGCTGGTTCAACTTAGGTGTTCTGGCTCACACTCTATCCCAAGCTGACTGATTCAATCTGGCTTCTGTCTACAAGTGTCCATTTATCCAGCATGAAATTATCTGTTATTTAATGAACCCTTAACAATTTTCAGTGTGCAAGCCAAATATTGATGATAAACAAGAGCTAAGAAATCAAGTCTTGAATTTACAGAGTTAACATCACCATTTATATAAAACTATGACCTAAATTCTATTTCAAATCTCATTTTCAAGAGTTAAATCTCAGCAGGGATCTCTGCT
Organism: Arvicanthis niloticus; assembly: GCF_011762505.2. Lineage (NCBI taxonomy): Eukaryota > Metazoa > Chordata > Mammalia > Rodentia > Muridae > Arvicanthis > Arvicanthis niloticus. The sequence continues at coordinate 1,799,680 of NC_047677.1, read as the reverse complement.
TCATAATTATCTTTGATTAATATAATCAAAAGACCCAGAAATTATCTGAAAATATAAAAAATAAGCACAGATAAACAAGTCTTTAGTCTCACATGGAAACTATAGAGCAGTGGTTCTTAACCTGTAGGCTGTGACCCATATGGAGGGCAAATGACCCTTTCACAGGGGTAACTTAAGCCCATCAGAAAACACATGTTTACATTATGAGTCATAACAATAGCAAACTTATAGCTATGAAGTAGCTACAAAAGTAATTTTATGGTTGAGGGTCACCACAACATGAGAAACTATATTAAAACATAGGAGCATTAGGAAGGTAGAAAATTACTGCTCTAGAGTTACCATTAGTATTTATGGGGTTTTTTTTTGTTATTTAATTACTGTGAATGTGCATATGGGAAGTTCAGTGAATGAGTAAGAAGATAAAACAGCTGTTAATGAATTTATCACTGTATTTTTTTAACCAGTGATAAATCCATTTACAAAGCTTACAGCTCCCAATAGATGTGTGAATGGAAAAAAAAATGATGTTTGAAAAGCAACAAGTATCTACTTCCCTACACACTCTATACTTGGCATGAAACAGGGGAAAAATGTTTTCTAAGTCAATAAATCTATCTTTACTGCTGAATCAAAATTTTGTAGCCAAAAGGAAATTTTTTGATACAATAATAATTCTTTAATTAAAAACAATAGTAAAGGTGTTGATAGATATTATCAGAAACAGGATGTTGGGCTCAAATACAATCCAACATAACCATTCTTTCCCAGTAAAAGGCCACATACTACAAAGGACTACTTGTTTCCAATGTGCATCAGACTTCATAATTTATATAATGTTGCTAATAATTCTGACAGTCATTTGCTTCTTGCAATGCTTATCATATACTAAAGATGTAGAAGATATCACATAAATATATTTAAAATCATAAGCAGGCCAATCTGGTGGCCAAGTGGATGTCTTCAGAAAACTGACCTGAGATTGGAGTGGAAATAGCTTCTGTGGCAGAGAAGGGACCTTGTCGGAAGCAGTGCATGGAAAAGTGAATGAACCTGGCTTATGTGAATCTCTGCTGGAGTTTAAATATTTTCTCAACCAACATATGTGCATTTGTATGAATCTGTTTGCTTATGGTGTTTTGTTCTCTCCATCTTGAGATCAAAGGAGTTCAAAATAACATTATGAGATTATTAAATCCACATGTAAACACATGGCTAAAAATATCCTCAGGTCCAATACAATAGCTTCTAAAATAAGTGCATAAGAAAATGGTGGACTAAAGGCTTCAAAAAAGTATCCAATTCTACACTGGCTAGATGAGAAAATATACAATAGCAAGAAATTGAATTGCATTCTCAAAATGAAATGAACATTTTCTAGAACAAAAATGATGAGTGGGCATTCTAGACAGAAGAAAACTACATTCTCAAAGAAATAGAAGCTTAGAGAAATACACAAAAGTTATAGAATAAAAAGTGATTCTGTGATCTCATAGTCTCAGCTTCTATGCTTGCTTCCTCCATGGACAACTGGCCATATTCCATAAATCTACCTTTATCTCTTTCCTTCCTCTCTCCCTCCCTTTCTTCTTTCTCTCATTCCTTTCTCCCTCCCTCCTAATCTCTCCCTCCTTCCCTCCTTCCCTCCTTCCCTTCTTCCTTCCTTCTCTCCTTCCCTTTGTTTGAATTTTATTCACTTTATTAACTGTGAGTTTTTCCATACAAATGGGTTGACCTACTAAAGTAGACATACTGGATACAAACACAGCATCTGATCAGAAGCCAACAACATGGTCCCCAACTGGGAAAGACACAATGAGTGAGTGAATTGAGTAAGGAAATATTTGGTAAACTCAAGAAAAATGAGAGGGCATGTGGTGGTTTGAATATGCTTGGCCCATGGGAAGTGGCACTATTAGGAGTTCTGTTTTTATTGGAGGAGGTGTAGCCTTGTTAGAGGAAGTGTATCACTGTGGAGACAGGGCTTTGAGGTCTCATATACTGGCCAGTATTATCCAGAACCTCCTCTTAGCTTCCTGCTAAAAAACAATCTTCTTTTGCTACCTGTGGATCAAGATGTAGCACTCTCAGGTCCATGTCTGCATACTGCCATGCTTTTACCATAACAGTAATGGACTGAACCTCTGAAACTGTAAGCCAAACCCAATTAAATGTTTTTCTTTATAAGAGTTGCCTTGTTCATGGTGTCTCTTCATAGCAATGAACCCATAAGATGGAGAGAAACCACAGTATTCATCTCATCGAAGTAGCAGAAGTGAGAGCTTCAGGTAAAATTTATGGTGATGGACATGGAAATTAGAGAGCACCCTCACACAAAGTTTTCAACTGTGGAGCTGAGCATTTCTCTGATTTCCCATGTCTCCTCCATGAACACATTCTTAGGATTACTATGACCAAAAGCAACTTAGGAAATAAAGGGTTTATTTCACTCACAGTTCCATATAAGAATTTGTCATTTATAGCAGTGAAGACAGGAAATCAATCAGGACAGGAAACTAGAGGCAGGAGCTGATGCAAAGGCCATGACAGAATACTGACTACTGGCTTGCTTCCCATGGCTTTTTCACCCTGAGTATTCAGCATCACTAGTTCAGGGCTGGCTCCACCCACAATAGACTGGGCCCTCCCCCATCAATAACTAATTAAGAAAATACCCACAGGCTTGCTTACAGTTCAATCTTATGAAGGTATTTTCTCAATTGAGGTTCCCTCCTCGCTGATGAATCTAGCTTGGGTCAACTTGATATAAAATTAACTAAGACAATTGTCTTACATTTCTATCTCCACCCATCTCATTACAGAGCTGCATAATGGGTGTGGCCCTACTGAAAATTATCAAGCCTGTTGTGGCTAGCCATTTCTTCAAGGTATCTGTCTTCTCTCCACAGAAGTTCCAGTTCTTAAGATTCACAAGTGGGTATTTTCAATGGTGTTTCATTTTACACTGGTTATTTTTCTGGACTTATCCAGGGACTGTGTGACCATTGATTTCCCTGAGCAGTGTACTGGTATGACAGTTAGTCTTGAATACCTCAGCTTTCCGGTAACTGGTGCAAACCACCTCCCCAAATCTTTATCCTGAAACGCTTACCTATCATGTTTGTCACCTCTATATTCATATACCATGTTGTATCAAACTATCAGATCTGAAAACTACACAGAATTAGATTTAAATCACTTTCATAAATTGGCAACTTAGGACCTTATGAGGATTACACAATCACTGCTCCAAAATTCCTATACAAAATAGGAAAGGCAAGTGCTGTTTATAAATTAACTAATAGAATGTCTCCTAAGAAAACAAAGCATATGTGTATCGCAATAAAGGAAGAAAGGGTGAATGAATGAATGATAAAAATCTCCTGGTCCACCACGATGAAAAGGCCCTAGAACAAAGAGCACAAGTCTCTTTGAAAAAAGACTGTCCTGATGTGAACTTCAGCCTTTATACATGCTAGCTTTATCTTTTTTGGGCTTCAGACTCTGGTTTTCTGGTTTTTATTAATAAAGTGGAGATAATAAAATCAGCCTCAGAAAGTTTTGTGGCTCTCCTGCTGTCTGTCGACAGTAATTTCCCCAACCAGAATATTGTCTCTACAGCTATGAGAATACACTGCCAACGGTATTTAACCTTCACACCCAATCCTAAACAGCCCCAATTACTGAGGGTAACAGCATCACACCTTCAACTCAGGCACAATATTCTACATGTTTATGAAGATACTGTCAATTCCTAATTCTTATTACTTTAGGGATTTTTAAGGCTTAATAATGTTCTGAAAGACAAGTAACAAATAAAAAAAATGAGGAAATTTAGAACTCTTGCTGGCATGCACTACGTTACAAAGTTCACTTATAATACATGAGAATAAGTAATAGTTGCTCATCTCTTTTTACATTTATTAAAGGCATATGATGAGTTAATTATTTGCATATCTATATCCAGGTGGCATCTCATATACCCAGCACAATCCATATCAATAGCTGTAACAACCTTGGCTATTAGTTAGATAGAAGCATATTCTTATTTTATTTTTATCTTCATGAGTATTTTGCTTGTGTATATGAAAGTGCACTGCAGGGTTGTTAGCTCACGCATGGTCGTGAGCGTGGATCCTGTTGGGCAGTTGTGGTTCCCGTGTGTCAGGCACGACCCTCAGGGAGAAGCAGAAGTGCGGGATTTTTGACTGAGTTCACTCCACACAGCTCCCAAGGACGCTGTGCTGAGGATCTGCTCGGGGTATGAGAGATCTCAGTCTGAAGTTCTGCGGGGAGAGTGGGGGGGGGGGGGGGGGGGGGATTGCAGGGCTCTTGAGTGGACCCAGAGGCTGGTGGTCTCCATTTAGGGCTCTCAGACACCACTGGGGAGACCGTGGATGAACAGAGACATGAGAAGAATGAGGGGGGAAAGAGAGGCCCCATAACGTCCCTTGGGAAAGAGACTCTTGGTTGCTACACTCTCTTGGCAGGGTTAGCTAGCTTGGTTGAATCAGTGGTACCCATGGCGGCTGAAATGCAGAGAATTTCCTCCATGAGCGATTAGAAGGTGGCTTGATAGTTGAGACCTTCTCTAGGGTTCCCCATGGTGGGCCCCAAAGACACGAGGAAGTCTATGATTTTCAAAAGGTTTAACATCATGGCAGAAGGTAGATGAATCTGGTTGTATCACACCTCCCTCCATAGGGCAGGGCAGGCCTGACTTAAATAAGGAGGAGGAAGGGAGAAGGGTTTACAAAGGAATGCTTAATGGACTACACCTCTGGCCTTTAGGTATCTTATTTATATGGAAATCTATTGAGGCTGAGGCCTGTAGTCACAACCTCTACCTCTGGAGGGGCACAAACCTCTCTTTGGGAGGGGCTGTATTGCCCTATGTGACTGAAAGGTGCGGATCAATGGAGATCTTGGTCACATGTCAGGAGCCTGGAATCTGGGAGTGTGGCCGAACACCAGCCGTTATCCCATTAGAGTCCGGGATTTGAGGCCTGCACTCAACCAAGGAACCAAGCCATCCTTGCACAGTTCCACAGTGCACCACATATGTGCAGAACCCTCAGAGACTTAAAGAAGCCAAGAAACCCCATGGAATTAGAATTACAAGTGATTGTGAGCTATATGGGTGCTGGGTACTGAACTCAGATCTGCTGCAAAAGCAGCAAGTGCAAGGAACCAGTGAGCCATCCCTCCAGCCCCAAGCATGCATATCCATTCTTCAAGAAATGTAACTGTGTCTTACAGTGCTTCAAAAAATATCCAGCATCATCAAAAAATAGAGATGGCATCATCTTTAAATAGTTTTTGTGATTATCAAGGAATAGTGTCACACCTATGATCTATAATGCCAGTCTGGAGGCAGAGGCAAGAGGATTAGAAGATCTAACTGAGCCTCACCTAAGTAGGAAGTATGAGACCAGTCTGGGTTACATGAGATTTTATCTCAAAAGACACACTCATGCAGAAGACAGTAGGGCTGCTAGTATACACTTTTTTCTTATATGAGGACATCATCTACGTTACTGAATTGCCTACAGCTTTAAATGTTGAGGTCTCTTCTGTTGCTATGTATTGTGATGCTAACTGTGGGCCCCCAAGACCTGATTGCCCCAGAGACTGTAGGTAGAACCCAAGTGACACTATGTGACCTTGCCCTCTACCAAGTTATTTCTCATTAGTAAATAAAAATGCTTACAGCTATGACTGGGCAGAATTGAGATTGGTGGGGCTTGGTGTTCCTGGATAAGGAGTCAGAAGAGACCACAAAGGATGGTGAAGAAGGGAAGGAGGAAGAAAAAGATGCCATAAGTTTAATCTTATATCTGAATAAACAAAATAAATATGTGACTACACATACAAACAACAGAGGTCTAAGGTGACTCACTTAAACATTATTGAAATGCTGGTTCTGTTTTGGACATTGAAGTTTAGATAGAAAATTCTGTTTCATGATTGGATAATAATTGCTGATAAAGGGAATAATATATTGTTTTTAAACAGGAAAAATGTATAGATGTGCTGTCATCTAGGCGATGACTAGTCATAAATCTATTTCTAGGAAGCAAGTATTAAAAAAAAAAAAAAAAAAAGAAAACTTCTACTAAGTAAAAGTGTAGTCTCCCATGCTTTTTTCCCCCTCATGAAAGGTTCAAAAATGGTCCCAGTCACTTGGGAGACCTTTGTGAGATCTACCTTTGCACATGTGATTAGAAATTTTTCACCAATCCCACAAAAAAGCAACAGAATGAAATCCATTGAATAACAGAATCCTTTCCCCAAATTATTTTTCCGAATCCTCTGCCAGAGCAAACACATGGTCTGTATTAGTCAGCTGGGTCCGCATCAATGTGTCAGCTGTATGCACTGCTCGGTGTCCTCTGCCAAATCTATTGCACTAAATCCCACTGTTTTTAAACCTAACTCCAAACATCCTTTTAAGTTCACAGAACATTCTAAATGCAGCATAAATGTTCAACATTCTAAAGCATCTTCATTTTGGAGGCATTAGAGACTGTTCGTCATGAATAAATATCACCTTGGACTTCTTTAGGTACCTGCTGACAGAGAAGACCAAAAGCCATTTCTTTTGGCACAATGCAGAGAGAAATAAGAAAGCTTCTTTCTTTTTCTTTCCTTCTTTCTCCCTTTCTTTCTGTCTTTGTCAATATACTTTTCAAGTATTCCCTAAGGCAATGGGAGATATTAAAATAATTTGACAAGAAATGTTATTAGACTCTTGAAATAGGTTATTTGAAAGCACAAGTATGTGTTGCATAATTCTTCCCTCAGCCATGTCACTGAGGAAGTCCCTGGTGCCGTCAAAGAGCACCCATACCAAACCAAATGATGGTGCTTTGACTCACACTCAAACAATTGTACATGAGGTAGAATATTCCATTTTCTAATACAAGGTTGATTGTGATAAAAAATTTCCTTATTTCTGAGAAATATATCTTCTTTTTATATCAGTATTGCTTTGGCTATAATAAAAATGATGAAGCTAATTAATCTACTACATGACAACATACTACAACCCCCAAAGGCCATTGCCTCATATTATACCATATTCCAGGCATTAATTGAATAAGACAAAATATCTGTGATTTCCCACTTACTTTAAATATTTATAGTTCCATGTAACCATGTATAAACATTTCACTTTCAGTGAGGGAGAACATCAGAGAAAACATCCACAAACACTCAGGTATCACACACACACACACACACACACAGACACACACCAACTATGTTTGATCTTGGGTTAAAACAGAAACTCTGCTCCTCTCTTCATCCATTGCTCCCATCAAGCCCAGTGTCTCCACTAAAACTCTAATCTTACCTGTTGTCTCCAACATCTAAGCATTATCTCCCATGACAAAAAAAATTCTCCTAATTCTCCCTGATCTAAAATAAGGTTATTCCATCAATGTAAAAAAAAATGACTTCATGAAACTAGAGGTTGCTGTAGTGGTTAAGAATGTGTGTTGTTCTTGAGGCAGTCTTGAGTTTGATTATCAACACACACATTAAACAGCATGCAGCATAGGTGCCTGTGCCTGGACTTGAGAGAGAGAGAGAGAGAGAGAGAGAGAGAGAGAGAGAGAGAGAGAGAGAGAGAATGAGAGAGAGAATGAGAGGTGGGGCAGGTGGGCAGACAGGCAGGCAGACAGACAGACAGACAGACAGAAGTCACTCTGGTCTCCTTGGTGTGCCTGAGGTTGCCAGGCAACCTTCCACCTGAGGATCTTTGCACTTTTCTTTTCTCTCCTAGAATGCTCATTCCCTCACTAGCCATAACAAATAATAGTTGGCCCCTTTGAGTTTAAACTCAACATGTTACTTTCTCAGAATTGTTTCTCTGAGAGCTTTTCATAAAACTGCAACCAAATCGCCATCTTTCCTTCATCACTGCTTTCTCTTTGACATCATAATTCATACCACCACTCTGTGTGCTTTCTCACTTGCAATTTCTGACAGGTTGTGAGGTTTTGTGTGGTTTCTTTGCTCCTGTAGAAATAGTGTCTTCAATGTTTAGGAATGTTGTAAGAGCTCAGTAAGCACTTGTGAGATAATTTTCCAAGTGCAAAGTGAAATCTTATGATCATTAACAGCACAGATGGCAGAGTGCAAAAGTCCTGAATATAAGCCCTGGCTCTTTCTCTTATTGATAAAGTAATTCTCTTTACATAACTAACTTCTCTTATAAGGTGAGTGTAATTGTGCCTAGCTCTGAAAATGCTTTCTTATAAGCTTGAATGGAAATAATAACATATAAACAGTATTACACAAAAATTCTAATTGCAGTGATTTGCAGTCACTATTAGCAAAAATTATTAAGATAAGATTTCCCAAACAGATAAAGTTAATTTAGTAAGTCAATTATTTTGATTGATTCAGTTTTAATTAAAAAAAGGCTTTTCATTAAATAGTGCCATTTGGTCCTAATTAAAAGATAATTAAGAAAATCACAGTATGAACTTCTAACTGATGTTTAATTATATAATCTAATTTTCTAAATGAAATCTAATATAGATGGACTTTTTATAAGGAGATCTGTGATTTTCACATATAAATACAGCACTCAACAGCAGCATTGTAAATAAAATGCGTTCTTATATTAATTACTCCTATTATTAGGAATTATGTCAGCTTTTGAGTAGTAGCCTTTGATTTATCTGATAATTTCTAGCAATTGTTCGGTATGGTGGTTTGAATATGCTTGGCCCAGGAAATAGCACAATTAGGAGGCATGGTCTTGTTTGAGTATGTGTGTCACTGAGGTGTGGGCTTTGAGACCCTCCTCCTAGCTTCCTGAGGAGTCAGTTTTCTCCTGTTTGCCTTAAAAACAAGATGTAGAACTGTCAGCTCCTCCAGTGCCATGCCTGCTTAGATGCTGCCATGCTCCATCCTTGATGGTAATGGACTGAACCTCTGAGCCTGTGAGCCAGCCCCAATTAAATGTTGTCCCTTATAAGAGTTGCCTTGGTCATGGTGTCTCTTCACAGCAATGAAACCCTAACTAAGACAATCTAATATCAGAAAACCTAGCATTTTACTTTTTATTTATGTTATTCTTTTACTTAACCACTTCCATGGCTCGGGCAAAAAGGTTACTGTGTTCAATGTTTTTGATGTACAAATGAGTTAATTATATATGTTCCACATACACGCCTTAAAGACTGATATATAAGACTTTCCAGTGTCAAATGTATTATTTGTCTCACATAGAACATTCAGAATTATTTGTTTAACAAGGAAAAAAATTAAACACACATTTGTAAATGAAGAATAAAAAACTATTGTTTCAAAAGGGTATATTTTGATTTTCTTTTAGCTTGGTGATGTTAGATTTCATTTAAACAAGAGAAAGAGGGATATATATGGATAGATTAAAAATATTACAAAGTCAATAGAGAATATTAAGCAAATTTCACTGAAATTAACTAATCTAACAGTTATTTAAAGGATTTGAAGGAATTTTATGAGAAGTGTAAAATTTGCCATTTCTGCTTTTCCCCTTCAACTAAGCAAGACTTCAAAAGATAAGAAAACTGAAGACAAATGTGGTCTCAGCACCTGTTACCTTGAAGAAAAAGAGGCCAAAAATATTAGGTCTTCCATTTGAGAAAAACACTAAGAACTCTGGTATTGATAGGCCACCCAGCTCAAAGGAGACCTATATTCTTCATCAAGCCACTCTGCTATATCTGGCTTAAGGGGCAGAAGGTTATCCTGTGTACCTGGTAGAAAGTACTTCCTCTAACTGACCAGTTCACAAGATCCTGAACCACAAGACATCTACCCAGCATGCCTACAAATACAGTCCAGAGACAGAGCATGAAATGTTAAGGCTGTTGGCATGTACCAAGAAAAAAAGATAATGGTGAAAGGAATAACCCTACTGAAAAGCAACCTATCCTTCAAGCAGGGGTTAGCACTATGACTGCCTCAGTGGAGAAAAAAAAAAAAAAGGCTCACTAGTGAGGATTGCTCATGACATACATGCCATCAAACTTGTGGTCTTCCTGCCTTCTAAGATTGTAAGATTGGAGTCCCTTGCTAAATCAAGGGGAAGGATAAGCTATTACAACTGGTCCACAGGAAAAAAAATGTACTAATATTATTTTCATGCAGCTTAACACAGATGACAAAGGAACACTGGATAAGTAGATGGTAGATATCAGGATCAATTACAATGCTAGACATGAGAAAATCCACCCTCATTAAGAAGATAAAGTCCTGTGCACCAAATATGTGACTGCATTGTCAGAACAGGAAAGACAAAAGCCAAAGAGTTTGCCATCACATTGGGCTAAAAGTACTCTGCTGAGTTTATATATATGTATAATTTAAATGTTGCCCTTTAAAAAGAAAGGTATAAGGTTGAAATTTGGTTTAGAGTATGTGGGTCACTAAATTAGTATAAAACAAGACATTTGGGCATTAACATGTTATGAATATGGAAAAGTTTGCTGTATTTTCATAGAATATAGTAGAAAATATAGACTTTAATTTTAAAATGGAAAAAAAGATCAAATAGTCATTTAGTGTAGGTTGAATTTTTCCAAGAGTTTTCTAGTAAAAGCTAAAAACTAGTAGGTGATCTTCCTGAGATGGTTCTACCATGGACTGTAAAGTTAATGACAGATTTCCTTCTTTAGGCAAGGCTAAGGAGATTACATTTGAGGAAAGATTCCTGCTATTAGTATGCTTTTCCTTGACATTATTAAATAAATAACAATTACTAGGTATTAGCCCACCCTTTTGAGCAGATCTCTGCAAAACAAGGAAAATGTACTGTCTTATAGTGATGCTACATATACAAATAGATGATTTATTAATTCTTAATGATAATTTAAGCATTCCTAAAATTATATTAGTAATTATTAAGATCATTTATAATAGGACTGATAATAATTCCTTTCCTATATCAAAACTGCAATGAGAACTCTGACTGTCTTCAAATGTCACCAGTTAATTGCTTCTGAAATAGCAAGCAGGCATCTACAACTTAAAGCACATTCCAAGAGGTTGTAAAAGAATTAACCAAAGGTCATAAAAGTGGAACCAAAGATTTATCATAGATGAAAGAACAGAAGATAAAATACTGGCTGGTTTTATCTATACAAAACTCCAATAATACCTTAGTCACAAAAATTATAGTTTTTAACTTTCAATGAACCTGATGAGCTTGTGCCAGATAATGAATGTTTAGCCAGATAATTATTACTCTTAATGGATATGCATGTAAACATTCTCTGTTATAAACTTATTCAATTTATGACTTGAATTTATGTGTAAACTTTTGGTGAACTTTTTACCATATGATCATGTATTCTGGAAGATGTATAAGTGCTGAGGACAAAGAAAGAGAGGTTTTTAAACAGAACTCAAAAAAGAACATTTTAGAGAGAAGGTTTTAGAAAAGAACTTTCTTAGAAAACTTTCATAGAAAACTTTTGGAATGAAATTAGAAGTAAAGATTAAAATCACCTTGCAAAGTATCTCTTTTTCTTTGTGCAACTCCAATTAGCCAGCTGGGACTTAGAGAGCAAAGCCTAGTTGACTTAGTTCTACTATGAGGTGTTAAATGCCTGAGACTGCAGTTTTTGGCCTCAGAGGAACTCAGTCAGGTCACCTACAGCAGCAAAGTGACTAAGACTTAAGATAGATAAATGTTTTATTATTAAACAGAAACCCTAAGTATCTTGCAAGACCAAGTCTTCTCCCTGTCAATCCTCTTTCCCCTCAGCTTACTTCAAGCAAGAACCAGAAAAAAAAATTCTACCTGGGCTGGCCGCTGGTAGAATTTAAGGGAACAGAAATTGAAGTGTTCATAAAAAATATATGCTACCTGGAGTAAGACACACTTCTCTGTATACAATAAATATTAACAGTGAGGTATACACACTGATATATAGGCGATTACTTCAACATGTGTGTAAGAAATTTACATAATCAAGTCATCAAGATTATATCAATTCAAGGTAGAGTACAAATGGAAACTGGGGAAGACATGAGTGATACTCCAATGAAATTGATGATGAGTAATGGTCTACACTTAACAACAAGATTTTTTTTTTTTTTTTTTTTTTTTTACAATTCTGGTAGTTTTCAAGTCCAATAGGGTAAGGGTTTTCTTCATAGCTTTTAGATAGAAATCTTTTTGTTGTGTTCTCAAATAGTAAAGTAAGACCTTTTATTTTTATTTTTTAAACCTATTACTAATTCTTTGATACTTTTAAAAGATGCACTCAATCTAGCTCTTTCCTAATTTATTCCAGATCTTCTTCCATGTCTCACCCACTCACCACTTCTCGGACCTCATGTCTTCCTCTTCTGTAATAACTCATGGACTTTATTTATGCTGCCCAAGTAATTGTTGCATGAGGCTGTCCACTAAAGTCTAATCAACCTATCAGGAGATACAGCCTTAAAGACAAACAACTTTCCTTTATTCAGAATCTACTGACTGCCCATAGCTCCTCAGTTAGTGGTAAGAACTCATGAGCTGCTTTTTACCCTATGCCTACATATTGAGTGGCCTGGCTTCATGTTCAAAAACCCCTGATTTGCTATGGTTCTTCCAACCTATGGTCCTTACAACTTTTTTTTATCACTTTTTCTCCAATGGTTCTTTATCCGTAGATAGGGAATTTGATCTAGGCAGCCCATTTGTGGTTGAATACGCCATTAGAACACTGTCTGCACATTTGACCAGTTACAAGTTTTTATGTTAACTGATATCTACTACACGAAGAAACTTCATGCATGATATCTGAGGACTGGTCTAATCAACGAGTACAGGGATACAAACCTAAAAGGCAGTTTAGCACCTCTAGATCCTGAAAGCTCCCAACCAAGGGGATTTGATCAAATGTATAGTACAAAGTATACACTGTGATTCCTCTTGTGGAGTGAACCTTAAATTCAGTTTTTTAAAAGTACTTGTTTAGCCCTGTAATGTCCATTCCATCAAGTTAGAGACAGGGTTGCCATCCCACAGTCAAAAACTCTGACCTATATTTGTTTCTGTCTGAAAGAACTGCAGGAACAAAAATTGGAAAAGATCCTGAAGAAAAGGAGGTCCAGCAACAGGCCCAAAGTGGGATTCAGCTCAAAGGGAGGTCCCAAGGCCTAATACTATTTCTGAGGCACTCACAAAAAGGGACTTATCATAACTGCCCTCTGAAAGACCCAACAAGCAGCTAAAAGAGTCAGATGCAGATATTTACACCCAATCAATGGACAGAAGCTCCTGACCTCTGTGGTTGAATTAGGAAAAAGGTGGAAGAAGCTGAGAAAGAGGGCGATCCTGTAAGAGGACCAACAGTCTCAATTAACCTGGACTCCAAAGATCTCTAAGATACTGGACTACCAAAAAGGTAGCATACTCCACCTGATATGAGGGTCAAATACAGGGTCTGGGTTCAGTGAGAGAAGACTCACCTAACCTTCAAGAGATTAGAGGTCCCAGGGAGTGGAGAGGCCTGGTGGGGTGGAGGAGTGGGGACATCCTCGAGGAGACTGGGAGGGAAAGTGTTGGGGGGATGATGTGAAACAGTCAGAGGGTAGACCAGAAGGGATAAAATCTGGACTGTAAAAAAAAAAAAAGATTAAAGAATAAAATTTTTAAAAAGAAATTTTAATGAAGTATCTTCTACATTTGGATCACTGTTGCAAGTTGCATTTTTTTCTTTTGCAATACTAAATGCAATAGTTCATCCTGATGCTTAGGTGATTTCTTTATTTTCTTTTAATTTTTATTGTGTATAGATTCAAATTCAAATGAAGATGGAGGAACATAAGATACCAGAGTATTGTTTTATTTTGCTAGTTTAGCCCTTGTCACAGAACAGCTTTATTGAATTTCAGTGAAACCTTTATAATTTTTGTGGATAACTTTCCATCCTATCAACAAAATGAACCAAAACCTGTAGTGATACCAGTTAAAAGTAATAGCTCAACTTGCTCTGTTACTCCAATGCACATTTAGATTTAAGAGAACTTCCAAATATACTAACGACTAATCACCAAATGTCAGTGTTATAATAGAAAACTCTGTGTGTGAGTGTGTGTGTGTTCAACACTGAGTGTGATAGATATAAGTGTAAAGGCCATATTTTTAATATTTTCACAGTCATAGATAGCAATATGTGCTTTTCAGCTTAAAGACAGCAGCTGAGATGGATAGCTCAACAGAATGTATCTCAAATAACCTGTAAGCCCATGAATTACTTGTGCAATATTGGAAGGAGATGAAGTATCTTCAAGCTCTTAGACCAAGCCAATAGGCATTATCTGCTGCCAGACCCTGACCCACCCCAAAACTGTATAAAAGAGCCCTATTCAGGGGGAGTAAAGGTGTGTGAGAATCATCCCGTTGTCCAAGAGTTTCTGTCATAAAAGCTGTAACACTTGGGAAGAGATCTGCTCTCCTGAAGTGTTGCCGCCAGCAGCAACAATGTTGAACCAGGTTCACCTGTAAGAGAGGCTAAGAACAGGGAAACGGGTGGGAAGAGATGGAGCCAAGACAAAGTTCTCTGATCAAGGCTCGAAGTTTAATAATTTGCTTTCACATATAAAGGGGAAGCCCCACCCCGCAGAGTCTCTTCTCGGTTCAGCCCAGGGGCTGGGCAAGGAGATAGCAGTCCGGAAGTTGTCAAGGCTAGCTCAGCAGGCAGTCCATTCTTCTTAGTGCAGGTAGCAGGCTCCAAGGCGCCAAGGCTGGTAATGTGATGCATCTCCTAGATCCTACTGTTGCTTGGTCTATTGTGGTAAATGACTTTGCAGGCCTGCTCAGGCCTGGAGGAAGGGGCACACTGAAGCACCTTTAGGACCCTTCCCTCCTTGTTGGCTAGCCAGCTTCTTACAGGCCCAGCTCAGGCCGGCTCAGTGGAGGAGGGACAGGTGCAGCACCTGGGAGTGACTAGGAGGCAACAGTGGTGGCAAGAGCCAAGAGCCGGGCACCAGCAGCGGAAGTGACTCCCCTTCCCTGCTCACACTCTAACCCCGTGGTCCAGACCCCCTCACCTGGCTAGGTGGAGATCTTCGTGGGACACCATCCAGAGCAGGGACCCACAATGAACAAAGATCCTGTGAGGCATAATCTAGTCCTGGAGTACCTAGTAGGCTCTGAAAGAAATCATAGGGGCCAGCCAGATGGTTCATCTTTTAAAGACACTTGAGATGCAGCCTGGCAACCTAATATTGATCACTAGAATCTGTGCAGAAGTGAAAAGGGAACAGACTACACACAGTTGTTCTCTGACCTTTACACACACACTGTGGCACATGTACACACATAATACACTGGCACACATGAATAAATAAATAAATAAATAAATAAATAAATAAATAAATAAATAGTGTGCATCCTAAGCACTCAGATATGTTTAGCATACACTGATTTATCACTTTTTATACTGGAGCTACTTGCATGATCACTTAACACATGAGCTTTAAGCTGTCTGCTGTTAACTCAAACTTCTAGCGTATAAACCCAAAATTGTCAGCGTGAGCCACTCTTCTCTTTCTATATAGTACCAACTACTCATGATTCTAATAAAAGAAAAACAAGAGTTCCCCATGAAACTAAAATTGGAATTTGAAGTTCATACAAACACTTTAATTGATCGCTTGAGGTATCAGTCAGGCTGGTGAGAGTCCAGAATACTTGACTGGAAACAAAGCAGTCCAAAGCCATGGAACTCAGTTTCTCAAAAGATGGAGAAAGATTGAAATCCTCAGACAGGGAAGAGCTCAGCAAAGGTCCTCAGACATTTTGGTAAAAATCTAAAGAGTCCAAACTAATCAAGTTTCATCTAAAGCAAATCTCCAAGCCTTTCATGAGTACCAGTTACTAACCAAAACTCTACTAAGTACTCAGTAATTCATGCAATTTGTAACCAACAACTAGGTAATGCAATGAGTAAGATCAAGCCTGAAATCAGTCTTAGAGTTTATACAGACACAAAGTTTTGTCAGGGGTGGAAGTGGCCATTCAAGAAATTAAGAAATCTTTAATTACTTGTTATTTTATGCTTAAAATCACCCCAGTTAATTTTAAAAGCTAAGAAAATCAAATTTCATGAAACTGAGTGATTAATAATTAGCAAGAATATTAATAACTTTGCAATTACTTTTTCACACTACTGAAATTACACAGTAAAAACAGTAAGATTTACTAACAATGAAATGAAGACCTTTATTATCTAAGCTTGTTATGTCTTACAGGATTAAGTAGACAGAAATTTAACTCATGAATTAACACTTCTACTTTTATGATAGTGTATTTTAATATCTTCTGAAAATAATGATATAACAACATTTATGATAGGCAATGTATAATCACGGTATAAATTAGTTTGTGGCCAATTTTCTTTCAAAAGTTCTTAAAATTTCAGCTAAATGGTGAAATTATTATATTCCCATCTTCACATGCTTTATTAATTTAATTGGACATAAGATAATTACCAGAAAATACTGCTAATGATATTTTTCCACTTTTAATCAACTAATTTCTTGTTTTTAAAAAACCATCAAAATTAGTGAAATGTCAACCTTGAAAAACATTGTATAAGTGAGTGCTCTAACTTTTCCAGGTTTCTAAAAGGGTTGTTGCTATTCTGGATCTTGATAGTTTGGAAATTTTAGAGGAGGACATGCCCTTACTTACATGCCCTTCACTGAACAATGTGTTGGTATTTGGAAAAAGCTATTGAGTCATCTTCCACTGAGCAGGCAGCTTCAAGGACACTCATGAAACATTGAGTGAGGAGTGGGCTACTAGCCTATCTAGCCAGATCAACTGAATCAGCCTTGTCAAGCAACAGATGTCACAGCCAGATGGTCTTCACATTCCGCTATGGCCGTCCTGGGTCCCTTGCATTGATAAATGAGCTTTCAGACTGCTCATTAATTTGTGAAGGGAAGGAGTTTGGATTTGGCATGAGACTTCATGGATGCTTTGCCATTTTAATAATATAAAATCTGTCCGATAAACTTAGAAGGTACCTTTGTATAGATTTAATAAAACTCTTTTAGATTTTTTTCAATGATGCTTTGAAGTTCCCAGGTTGCAATTTTTAATGTTTTGTTAAATTTATTCCTAAATGGGAGACAATAATAGAGTAGGGCACTTGATATCGTCTTCCAGCCTCCATACATGTCAAGCTTACTCAGCAAAACACATGTGTAGCTCTCTTACTCCCGCTCTTCTTCTCTTGCTCTCTTCCTCTCTTACCCTCTTGCCTCTCTGTCCCCTCCCCCACCTTTCTCTCTCTCCACGTGGTCATGGCCGGCCTCTACTTCTCTTCTCTCTCCCCACCTTTGCCCTTTCCCCTGAATAAACCTCCTCCCCCTTGGAACCGCATGGTCTGGAGTAGTCTGTTCTGAGCTGCAGTCGGACTTCTTCTTAAAACAACAACAATGGCCGCTAAAGGCACTGGGCAGTGACTTCCAGCTGCTAATAGGAAGTCCCGCCCTACCGCCACAGCGGACCTGACCTATGCCCTCAGCTGCGGGCCCATAGTCCCAGCTTTCCAGCCATTTGATCGTATGCCACTATTGTCAGCTTTCTTATTCTGTTCCTAGCCAAATGTTTTCCTGCTAATACTAAAATGTGCTTTTCTCTACCTACAAAACCCGCCAAAGCTACTTAAAACTCTTTCCTATCCTGTCTTTTTTGTTTTTCGAGACAGGGTTTCTCTGTATAGCCTTGGCTGTCCTAGAACTCACTCGGTAGACCAGGCTGGCCTCGAACTCAGAAATCCGCCTGCCTCTGCCTCCCAAGTGCTGGGATTAAAGGCGTGCGCCACCACCGCCCAGCTCCTATCCTGTCTTAATAGATTCTTACTACTGCTATTAAATTCTATTCAGTTACAACCAAACCTTATGGCTCTCAATCTTGTCAGAAGTCTGCTGATACTATATTTAAGTTTGTAGCCGACAGAACTCCCAAAGCCTGTCACAGTTGACCCAAGATGGTTTCAGAAGACTTGGACACCTAGAAGATACAGCCTGGATTACATGCGATGATACGGTCACTAACAAATGCAGTGGGCTAAACTGGATGCTGTGAGTCAAATAACTTGGCTAAACCAAGGTCTCATCACCTGAGAAACAGGACCACTTGGCTAGAGGAAGCATCCGATGATAAGGATGTTTGAATCCAGTGGCTTCCTGACTGTCAGATCCCACTTCCTGGGAAGGTCATCAGATCCCAGAGCAGCAGGACAGAAATGAGCTCACTCACTGTGTGCCTCCAGCCGGAGATCATGGAGGTCTGGGAGGACCTGACAGACCTGACTAAGGCCTGGAAGAAGAGGCTTGTTCAACTGGAGATCATCTGCCACATTCTCTGGTCTCAAGTGCAGAGCTCACCGTCCTCAACAAACTCAAGACTAAAAGCTCAGAATCCATCACTTGGCAGGCAGAAGCAGGAAGAACTCTGAGCTGAGAAGTTTAAGGGAATCCCAGAGGATGCAGGATGATATCATGTCTTCCAGCTGAGAATGAGAACTCTCACTGATCCTGTGAAATGCAGCTGGCCACATGTTTCTAACACAAGCTGCTTTATGTCACCTCTAAAGGACATTCCCATCCCTTCAGTATCTGCCAAAAGAAGATTACAATGCAGGCAGAGCTTATGAAAGGACCTCACTTCTCAGGATGGCAAATATTCAGAATACTCAAAGTCCAAGGATGGATATGAGAAATAAAGTTTCAAATAAAGTCTACTTTAAAAATAACAGAAAAAGGAAAAAGAGAAAAACCAAAAAACCGAAAAAAAAAAAAACAGATAAACAAAAAACAAACAGGCAGTGGCCACTCATGCCTTTAATCCCACATTTGGGAAGCAGAGGCAGGAACATCTCTGTGAGTTCCTGGCCAGCCTGGTCTGCAGAGCAAATTTTAGGACAGCCAAGGTTACACCAAGAAACTCTGCCTTAAACAAAACAAAACAAAACACCAGGAAAAGGGTGTCAGAATTAACCTTATCCAATCTGAGTAACTATTGTGGTCTAGCTAACCCTCTGGATAAATGTTTCTGATTCCCATCCTTTAATCAGAATAAGCTCCCATGCGGCTGTCACAAGAGATGCCCACAGGTAAACACATAAGTACATACACCCACAGGGACAGACACTCGCTGGCTTTTTGTGGTTCCAGAGGCACCTCATGTATGCGTCTCCATCCCATTACATTTGGTGGCGTGAGTTACTTCTTTGGAGGTGGGACATTCTCTTCAAAGAAGCCCTGGTTGACAATATTCCCTGCTGGAAAGTATCTGGCCACCACAAAGGAGGACCCGTCACTCGCAGATGCCTTCCCCACGCCTATCTTCTTGGTATTCTTCCATATCATGGCTGTGAAGTGTCCTGTGGGATAAAAGGGAGGAGCAGGTGAATCAACAAAACCCCAAGAAGAAGCTTAAGGGATCCTCAACACCCTGTGTGCTCTTGTTCAGCTCGGGTTATCTGGTATTTGCAGGTGCCAATCATGAAGAAGAAACAGAGTCATTGGATTTGTAAAGCACATCCTGCCATTCAGTCACAGACTTCAGCCAACTCAACACTTCCTCCTGGGCTTCCTGAGATCCTGATAAAGCACCGGGGTCCCAGCGACTGTGACACCAGCACCCATCCCCAACAATGGCCCCCAAATGAAACTCTTCATCTTTTAGATTTTTAAATTTTACTTTACATGTATGAATGTTTTCCCTGAATGTTTATGGTTCCCTGGGAAGTCAGAAGAAGGTGTCACATCCCCTGGAATCGGAGTTCTGAATCGTTGCGAACCACCGAGTGGGGGTTGGGAACTAAACTTGCATCCTCTGCAACAAAAAAAAAACAAAAAAAAAAACAAAACAAAAAAACACATGTGTAATTATACACAACACAGACATACACCAGTGCGCTCTCTCTCTCTCTCTCTCTCTCTCTCTCTCTCTCTCTCTCTCTCTCTCTCTCTCTCTCTCTCTCTCTCTCTCTCATGCACATACATTCCACTACCAGTGACAAAAATAACAATTTGTTTGTTTTGTTTATTTCTTGAGATATGGTTTCTCTCTGTAGCTCTGGCTGTCTTGGTCCTCATTTTGTAGACCAGACTGACTTTGAACTCACAGAGGTTCGCATGCCTACGCCTCCTTAGTACTGAGATTAAAGGCTCATGCCACCATGCTCAGCAAAAACAATAGTCTTAAAACTTGTTTCTTAGTGCTGAGGAGATGACTCTTCAGTCAAGGGCAGTTATTCATGCAGAGGACTAGGGCTCAGCTTGTAGCACTAACATGGTGCTTCACAGCTGTCTGGAAGTCCAGTTCCAGGCCACCTAACATCCTCTCCTGGCTTCTATGGGCACCAAGCACATGCATGATAAACATACATATATGTAAGCAAAACACTCATGCAAATAAAATCAAAAGAAATATTTTAAAAATATATGCTCTCATTGTATTTTGAGAGAAAAGTTTTATTTTAACAAGAAGGGTGATATGTAGGAGGAGCTAAGGTGGGAGGAGTACTGAGAAGAAGAGAAGGAGCAAGGAGAGGAGATGAAGAAGGAGAGGAGAAGCTAGGTGATGAGAGAGAGAAGGGGGGGTGGGGACATGGAGGCAGATGTTCACGTGTCTCCACCAGTCAAAGATAGTTGATATATCTAGGTTGAGTATTGGGTTACACTTGTGATTGAGCATTACCAAACTTATAAAGCCTTTGATTAACATTTTTAAAAAATGTATAAAAGCAAAAAGGAAAAGGGGGCATGGGATAGGGGTTTTCTAGGGAGGGGAAATGGGGAAAGGGGATGCCATCTGAAATGTAAACAAAATATCCAATAAAAAATACTTGCTTTTACACTCATTTAATAATTAACAGGTTATAGTTTGTTCAGAGACAGCCTGTCTTTCTAGATAGTTGAAACTGTCCTCAAACCCAGGATCCTCCTGCTTCTGTTTCTCAAAACATGGGATTACAGACATGTGTTGTTGTGCCCGCCCTAACAGATTCCTTTTCAAAATTGACAATCTTAAAATTAGGCGGGACAGGACTTTCCCTGCTATGCTCCTTTTAAAATTTGAAATATATATATATATATATATATATATATATATATATATATGTATGTATATGTATATATGTGTGTGTACACACGTGTGTATACATGTGTTTGTGTGTGTGTATATATATAAGTAATATATACTTCATACTTTTATAAAGTATATACATGTATATACTATTTTAGCTAATTCTGTCTTTGTAAGTCTTGTCAGTTTAAAGAGGTCAAACGATTTTTCTAGAATTATACAAAGCAAAGCACATTGTAGAGAAATCATTTTTTCCCACAATAGTTCCACAATCTTGCCTAATTCCTATTTTGGCTTATTCTCAGCACCGCAGAATTAAACGCTAATGTTTATAGCCTTTTTGTTTGATTTTATTTCTCTAGACTGCCCATAATCCCTTCTAATCATTTCATTCATGGCAGTCATACCCACTGTGATAATGCCTGCTTTCACATTGCAGCTTAGTGTGTGTGGTTATAATATGCCACTCACTTGGCACATATCTCTCATGCTGTCAAACATTCCCAGTGGACTTTTTTTGTAGCCTGGTAGTCATTAGCTTGAAGCACTCTTTGTTCTAAAATATTGTTCTTATGCAGGCTGTTATAATCTTTTAATTCTATGCATTATCTCTTCTTTGTCAGGGAAAAAAATCTCTAACATGAACAAAATACACATCAATTTATCCCTGTCTTTCAACATCATATAAAGAATAATGCCTAGCCCTGGTTTCAGAATAATATTTATTATAAATAAATTACTGTACAGATAGCCTAGACAGATTCTTGTCAAATAAATTCAAGAAATGTATGATAATTTCATATAGGAAGGCTCTTATAGAATACAAGTTCACCAATCAAACCATAGGCTTGAAAAAATATCTGATACAAGGTAGAAAGAAAAGGGTTTTTTTTTAATCAGTAAAAAAATAAATAAATAAGCATTTGACATTCTCAAGATACTAATAGCAAATGCTGTTCAAGAACAGCTTTTAATTTTTTTAATTTCAGATATATTAAAGAATCTTCTCTTTTGTACTGCTATGTGAATGAACTGACATGCTTCTTGCTGCAGGGAAATCTCAAAGTGGCCCTGGAGAAGGTGACTTTTGTAGAAATGGGTGCGTCTTAGTTTCTAGATTGCTCTTCTCTCACCATTGACAAAGCCTCAAAGCAGCAACTATTGAGACTGGCACCCATGTGTTGCTTTCAGTGTGAGCACACCCAGTACATCCAATGTCTTTCTTGCTAATAGAGCTCTGAGACTCCATACAGGGAACACCAAGAGCTTTAAAAAAAAGAGGTCATTCTGACGCATTACTACCTTCTGAGATAGTTCTCAGAGGCTACTGGACAAAGGAATTAAGTGTGACAAAGTTGATAACTCAGTAGTTCAAAACTTCAACACATCCAGGATTGCAAACTCCAGTAAGATAATGATGAATTAGGAGGATTTTGGTTCCTCCTCAGAAAACACTGTGTCCTACAGAAGTAACAGCTGGTGATAAATGATCAATGGTATCTGTGCAGTCCTTTATTTTAATCTGCCTCAATTCTTTTGTTTTTACGTAAGAAAATTTCACAACCAAAGTGTTTTTCATATTTGAACAGCTAATCCAGCATTAACAAAGACCATTGCCACTTAGATAACAAAACCCATAAGCCCTTTAGGACCAATTACAAGATGTCATCCTTTGATCTCTGGGGAGGTACTCCTACACTCCAGCCTCTTTTGATTTCTGTTGCTTAAAAGCCAGAGAGATCTGTCAGAATTTGTCCTTGTGATTTAAATAATGTTTTCTGTTTCTTCTCCAAAATGTGAAGAAAACTCCCTTGGTCTTCAAAGTTCTGTGTCAGTGTTCAGGAACTCTGTGAGAGAACCCTGAGTGACTGTCCTGCGTAGGGAGGAGACTAGACTAGAGACTAGAGAGGAAACATCCAGAAGGTTTTAATGATTCATCCTCCTGCTGTGGGTCCCTTTAATTATCTCTTTCCAAATAGCCTGGCCAACCTCTAGAAGGCGTTCATTAAAGTACTTCTTCTTCTTCTTCTGGTTTTTATGAACCGATCGACAGCCCATATAATTTTTTTTTTCGGTGATGGTAACATGTGAAGGGATGTGTCTGTGACCCATCCTGTGGTCAAGAAATGGCAGTGACCTCTGGAATCCAGTCAGAGGCTGGGCGCTGCCTACACCTCCTCTCATGACTAATCAGCCTGGGACTTGGACCATCCCTACTCCATCACAACAGTTGGAACGCACAGAGATCATGTGAAGGAATAAACACTCACTTTTAATTTCTTGCTCAGAGGATGCAATCATTTCACAATGAATGGATATAAATGACTCATTTTAAGGGGCAAAGCAGTATCTACATGTGGGATTTGTTATGAGACTTTCAGTATTTTTCTTGTTGATCTATTGCTTGTTTGTTTAAAACAAGACAAAAAATGTTAAATCAACTTATAAGAGAATAATGAATAGGTCCTTTAACCAGGCCTGTGATATAAACTCCTAGGTAAATCTATTCTGAGAATCATGCTTAGTGTCCAAATTTGGATTATTTACATTGAAAACCTGGAGTAATAGGCTCTACATATCCACAAGCTCTTTTCTTTCCAATAAAAGTCATTGTTATTATGAAGAGTAACAAAGCTCTACCTTAAAAAGAACTTAACATGTTTTGTTCTCACATACATGACCAGAAAACCGACTTTTTCCTAGCTTTAATTTTACTCTTTAATTCATTTTATTTTTTTAATTGACACATGTCAATCAATGTTTTGGATTGAAATAGGTATTTAAATACATTTATACTATGGGTAGGATCAATTCTATCTCATGTCAAAACTAGTTATACGAACAAGGAATAAAGTTGTACATTCACAAAATTGCTTGTTCGTATAACTAGCAATTTTGTGAATGTACAACTGTTGGCTGTCAACCTTCCCTTGCTGTCCTAGAGAATGTTCAAAGTCACCCTCATCTCCAGCTGTGCTCCTTGTATCTGCTACCCATTTTCTCTCCATGAACCCCACCTCCACATTTCCCAGGTTCTAGCAACTGATACTTTACTCTTTTTACATGATCTTAATTTTCTGGCATAAATAAGACTACACAGTGTTTGTCATTCTGTGCCTGATGCTGCATGTAACTTGATGTCCTTCAATTCCTCCACAGGTGACATGATTTCATTAATTTTATGGCTAAATGTCGTTTTCTGTATATTTATGTATACATAGAAGGAAGGGTTTTTCAGTAGCCACTCTCTCATTGATTGACACTTGGTTGGATTTTTGTATCTTGGATACTGAGAACCACTTTTCCAAATATAGTTACCAATATTTTTAAAGCAACAAAGCACCATTTTTTTTAATCTCCAACCTCAAACATAGAAATATATGTAACTATAATGTATAAATTAATTAAAATTGGTTTTACCTTTCAAAAATTACTGAAATTAAATTTCAAATAATCCAACCAGAAACAAATGGTATATTTACTTTGTAGATTTATTAATTAGCTTGATTTAGTTATTTCACACTGCATTCAGGAATCCTTATTTTCCCTTTACCCTGTAATACATACAACTATAATTTGTTAATTAAAATTTGTCATTTAAAAAAAAACTGGCTCAACTTTTTAACACATGCTCACCATTAACATCATTAAAGAGAGTTTGCCCATGCTCCAGTAAGCCCATAGATAACACAAATCGTACTTTCCATTTCAATTTTAATTTTTTTTGGTGGGGGAAGGTTGTAACAGTAGAGGGCAGACATGGAAGGCCTGGTAAATAAGTGCAATCCAGGTGCAAGATTTGAAATTCCCAAAGAACCAAAAAAATTTTATGCTGAAAAAAAGAGAAATAAAATCTAAAAATATTACCTGTTACCCTTTGCACAGTAGACATGCATTATATTTGACCTAAATTACAGAAAATACCAACAAACTTGTTTCCACACCTGTCTTTTGGACTACCTAAGAGGAAAACATATTCAAATAAGTACTATATAACACTTCTAAAGATACAAGTGAGAGTGGAGAAAGGATTGAGTAGCACAAATTTGCTCACCTATTTGAATGCTGTGAACTTTGCTGGAGAAATAGTAAAACGGATCCCTAGAATGATGCAACTGTGTGGTCTACTTTGTAGAGTACAAGACAACACCAAGTGTGAGAGACCATATCACTAGGAATAGAAAACACAGGAAAGTTTAAAGCCCAGACCGTAATTCTTAAAACCTGAAAAAAAAAAAAGGTTATCAGATCTCATGTAGCTATGTAAGGATGGTCACTTGTGAGCCTTCTCAGTTATGTATGTATGAGCTCCATGAACTGCAGGAGCTTCACAGACATATTCCAAGTGAGAAATAAGATGGAATTTATTTTACTTCATTTTAAAGCATTCGATAAAGTCACTACAATTAAAGATGGTGTTGATATAAGATCAGATTCATCAATAAAATAGGACACATATTAAAACCCCTTTTTATATTATTTCACCTTTGATGATATCATATGTCATTATAAAAACTTAAAAACTGTTTGCAGGACATTGTCTTATGACCTCAACATGGAAATTATTGCCTGTGTGCCCATCTCCACACACCACAATGAAATAAAATGTAAATAAAATACTAGAAGAAACTGAAATATCTATGCTGATATAGGAAAGGACACTGTACTCTTGAGTACATGAGAGAAATCACAATGGAGCAGCAGGTTTGACAGTATAAAAAGGTCAAACTTCAGTTCAAAAGAAAGGTAAAGCCAATAAACTGAATCAATACTTTATAAAGACTGAAATGTCTTTCAACATATAGCAGATTAATTGTTCTTCCAGATGCTAGAGGCTTGGGCTTTCCATGTCACCAAATTTATTCCTTGGTTTCTGGGAAGATTTCCATTTCACAGTAATGGTTCCCAGTTTTCCACAGATAAAGAATGTAGAGATCAAAGTAGGAGTTCTGAGATATTCTTCACATAACACTAACAATAGTTTTTGTACAAAAATTAAAATTGATCATCAAAATTGGTGGATATATGAAAGAGGTTTACTAAGAATATTTTATTTAGTCAATAGGAATGTTTCTAACAATACATGACACTTAATTAGTAATAATTAGCATTTACCGAAATGAATATGTTTCTGTGATCTTACTTTAAAATAGGCTAAACACAGGTGTGTTGGTTCTTGATTCAACTCCCAGGTTTGCAAGTCTTTGAAAATCCCCAACACCATGCTGCTTTGGTTTCTATAGCTTTACCGCTTATTTTGAAATCACAGAGCATGGTACTTCTAGATTTGTTTTTGTTTAGGATTTCTTTGACTATTTGATTTTCTATTATGACATGCAAATTTATCATGCAAATCTTTATAGAAATTGTTGGCAGTCAATTTTTGATAGTAAGGATATTTTGACAATATGCTTCCAGACCAGGAACATGAGATACTGTGTCACTCACTGTTTATATCTTCAAAATAAAATATTTCATCAATTTTCATTCTTTCAGTATACAAGTGTTTATCCTATCTGTTAAATATTTTCATATTTAATTATTTCACAGCTTTTATAAATGAGATTGTTCCATTGTATTCTTTCTTGAAGAGTTCTTTGATAGTCATTAGAAATATTATTGACATTGTGTTTAAATTATAACTTTACTGCGTTTATTAAATGTTTCTAAGAGAGGTTTTCTTAGTGAAGTTAGAAATTAATATCCACCTGTTGAAGAACAATAAGCAACTTGTGTTTAGTTTCACACATTATTCAAAAGTTATTTCAAAGTAAGTTTACAAACTTACAATAAGACTTGAAACTAGAGGAAAGTATGGGTGAAGCTCCCTGACATTGTCCTGAGAAATGATGTATTAGAATATTTATAATTTCCAAATACAGCCACACAAGTGAAAATAGATAAATATGGTCAATTTCAAAAACTTCTACATAACTAAGAAAATAATCAATGAAGTTAAAAAAAACTGTAGGGCTGGGAAAAAAATTCACTAACCATAAATCTAATATATGAAAAGGTTAATATACAATATTTATGAGAAATTAAACTTAGTAATAATAAAAATAAATAACTGGGTTTCACAGTGTGTGAAGGAATTGAACAGACATATTTTAAAAGAATCCATCCAAACAGCCAAAAGTTAAAACTACGGACTGCTCTTCCAGAGGACCTAGGTAACATTCCCAGGACCTACACAGCAGCTGACAACTCTAACTCTAGTTCAAGGGATCCTCACACTCTCATTTGGCCTCTGTAGGCACTAGGCATGCATGTGATACAAATGCACATGCAGGCAAAATACCTATACACGTAAAATATACGTTTTAACTTATAAGGTAGTTATCATATGATGCAGCAAGGACACTGTGCAACCTAAGAAAACAAAATCATGTTTA
Source organism: Arvicanthis niloticus (assembly GCF_011762505.2). NCBI lineage: Eukaryota > Metazoa > Chordata > Mammalia > Rodentia > Muridae > Arvicanthis > Arvicanthis niloticus. The sequence goes on along the minus strand of NC_047677.1, from coordinate 1,772,179 downwards.
AAAAAAGTTTACATGCCCATAGTCACTAAATATTATTCACAAATCATAATTGCCACAGTATGGGATCAGTATACATACTCATCAATGAATAAATGGATAAATAAAACTGTGTATGTGCTTACACTGTTTGTGTGTGTATGTGTGTGTGTGTGCATGTGTGTGTGTCCAAAAAGTAGTATTATTAAATAAACTGGGCACAACAACTCAGACAAGACTTGAGAAAGGGGTGTAAGAGAATCATTTGTTTGACATAATCATTTGCTATACAGAAAATTCAAGGCCGGCCTGGGCAACAGGAAACTTTGTCTCAAAACAGCATCAAAGCCTTCCAGTTTTCATCTGCACCAGAGCTGACCCTGTGCCACAACTCTCCATACCCAAATACCACCAGGAGAAAGCTGTTCTCCCAAGAGTGCTGACACACATGAAAGCACAGGTGAGACCACCACTTCTACTCAAATTCCTGGATCAAGAGGGACCCACTCAAAGCAGTGAGAACACAGGAACCAAGAAACAACAGGGGACAGGATGCTTCCAGTTTCTGTCTGCTCCCTGGAGCTGACCCTGTGCTATGGCTCTCATACCCAAATTCCTCCATGAGAGAACTAGTTTTGCAGGACTGCTGATACACAGGCCTACAGAAGAGATAAGCCACAGTCAGAGACAGCAAGTCCAGCTAACACCAGAGATAACCAGATGGCAAGAGGCAACAGCAAGAACATAAGCAACAGAAAACAAGGCAACTTGGCATCATCAGAACCCAGTCCTCCCACCACAGCAAGCCCTGGATACACTAAAACATCAGTAAAGCAAGACTCTGATTTAAAATCACATCTCATGTTGCTAATAGAGGATTTTTAAAAAGACATAATTAACTCCCTTAAAGAAATACAGAAGAACACAGGTAAACAGGTAGAAATTTTTAAAGAGGAAACACAAAAATCTCTTAAAGAATTATCGGAAAACACAACCAAACAGGTGAAGCAATTGAACAAAACCACCCAAGATTTAAAAATGGAAATAGAAACAATAAAGAAATCATAAAGGGAGAAAACAATAGAGATACAAATTTAAGAAATTTAAGAAAGAGATCAGGAGTTATAGATGCAAGCCTCACCAACAGAATACAAGACATAGAAGAGAGAATCTTAGGTGCAGAAGATACCATAAAAACATTGACACAATAGTCAAAGAAATTGCAAAATGCAAAAAGTTCTTAACTCAAAACATCCAGGAAATCCAGGACACAATGAGAAGATAATAGGTATAGAAGAGAGCAAAGATTCCCAACTTAAAGGATCAGTAAACATTTTAAACAAAATTATAGAAAATTATAGAAATTATAGAAAACTTCCCTAATCCAAACAAAGAGATGCACATAAACATACAAGAAGCCTACAGAACACCAGATAGACTGGACCAGAAAAGAAATTCCTCCTGTCACATAATAGTCAAAACACCAAATGCACAAAACAAAGAAAGAATATTAAATGTAGTAAGGGGAAAAAGGTCAAGTAACAGATAAAGGCAGACCTACCAGAATTACACCAGACTTCTCACCAGAGACTATGAAAGCTAAAATATCCTGGCAGATGTCATACAGACCCTAAAAGAATAAAAATACCAGCCCAGGTTATTATATTCAGCAAAACTCTCAGTTATCATAGATGGAGAAACCAAGATATTCCATAACAAAAACAAATTTACACAATATTTTTCCACAAATTTAGCTCTACAAGGAATAATAGATGGAAAATTCCAACACAAGGTAGAAACTACACCATAGAAAAATCAAAAAAGTAATCTTCTTTCAACAAACCCAAAAGAAGACACAACAAACATAATTCCACCTATAACAGCAAAATAAAAGTAAACAAAATAAAATAAAAGGAAGCAACAATCACTGTTCCTTAATATCTCTTAACAGTAATGAACTCAATTCCCCAATAAAAAGACATAGACTAATAGTCTGGATAAGTAAACAAGATCCAACATTTTGCTGCATACAGGAAACACAACTCAGTGACAAAGACAGGCACTACCTCAAAGTTAAAGGCTGGAAAACTATTTTCCAAGCAGATGACCCCAAGAAACAAGCTGGAGTCACCTAAAGAAATGGTCAACATCCTTAGTCATCAGGAAAATGCAAACCAAAACGACCTTGAGATTCTACCTCACACCAGTCAGAATGACTAAGATCAAAAATTCAGGTGACAGCAGATGCTGGAGAGAATATGGAGAAAAAACACTCCTCCATTGCTGGTGGGATTGCAAGCTGGTACAACCACTCTGGAAATCAGTCTGGTGGTTCCTCAGAAGAGTGGACATAGTACTACCTGAGAACCCAACTATACCCCTCCTGGGCATATACCCAGAAGATGCTCCAACATGTAATAAGGACACATGCTCCACTATGTTTATAGCAGCCATATTTATAATAGCCAGAAGGTGGGAAGAACCCAGATGTCCTTCAACAGAGGAATGGATTCAGAAGATGTTGTACATTTACATAATGGAGTACTACTCAGCTATTAAAAACAATGACTTTATCAGATTTGAGGCAAATGGATGGATTTAGAAAATACCATCCTGAGTAAGGCAACTCAGTCATAAAAGAACACACATGGTATGTACTCACTGATAAGTGGATATTATGCAAAGAGCATGGAATACCCATGATACAACTCACAGACCCCATGAAGCTCAAGAGGAAGAAAGATCAAAGAGTGGATGTTTCAGTCCTACTTAAAAGGGAGAAAAAAATAATCCTGGGAAGTAGAGGGTGGGACGGACTTAGGAGGAAGAGAAGAGGAAGAGGTGAAAAATAGGGGCAGAATCAGGTATGGGAGAAGATGTAGGAGATGTACAAAAGGCAAGAAATTGAACAGAGGTGAGTAACAATGGATGATGGGGAACTGGGAGATAGCAACCAGAAAGTCCCAGATGCCAGGAAAACAAGAGGCTCCCAGGACCCAATGGGGATGACATTAGCTGAAATACCCCTACAAAGGAGAGAGAGAACCTGTAGAGACCATATGCAGAGGTTAGGCATGGCCCTCTGTTTGAGGGATGGAGCCACCCACCCATCTCAAAAATTTTAACTCAGAATCACTCCAGTCTAAAGCAAATACAGGAACAAAGGTTGGAGCAGAGACTGAAGGAAAGGCCATCCAGAGACTGTTCCACCTGGGGATTCATCCCACATGCAGACACCAAACACAGACACTATTACTAATGCCAAGAAATACTTTCTGACAGGAGCCTGATATAACTGTTTGCTGAGAGGCTCCACCAGAGCCTTACCAATAAAGATGTGGATGCTTGCAGCCAACCAATGGACTGAGCATGGGGACCTGAAGGAAGGAGTTAGGAAAAGGACTGAAGGAGCTGAAGGGGCCATATCTGGCATTAGTGGGAGGGGAGGTCCTTGGTCCTATGAAGGCTTAATGCCCCGTGTAGAAGAATGCTAGGGCAGTGAGTCAGGAGTGGGTGGGTTGGTGGAGGAGCACCCTTATAGAAGCAAAGTAAAGGGGATGCAATAGGGGGGCTTCAGAGGGGAAACTGGGAAAAGGGATAACATTTGAATGTAAATAAATAAAATATCCAATAAAAAAAAAACAAAGGTCAATATGCTTAGCAAATAAGTTTGAACTGTAACCTTGCTGATGTAACCTGTGCCCCTAAAAAGTATAAAAACTGCTTGTAATAGCCATTTGAGATCACATTCTAGTCACTCCTCTTGAGGGACTAATTGAAGGTCCATCCTGATCCACTGGAAAATAAACCTCTTGCTTTAAAACAAAAGAGGGGATATAGAAGGAAGATGGGATCATTTTGTCTTTGAAACAGTACTGATAAGCATAGAAAAAATTTTTACATAAAATAAGCCAATCTTGAAGGCATAAACACCACACAACTCTTAGGGTTAATTAGAATCTAAAATGACTGAACTCACAGAGAGTAGAATGGTGGTAGTTAGGGTCTGTGATGGAGTAGAAAGAAGAGAATATCATGAACAAATGGAACAAAATTTCAATTAGACCTGAGAAATAAATTCAAGTGTCATGCTGTTGAAGATGGTGGTAGTCAACTGGTCTATCATAAAACATGATGACTGTAGTCAAGTACCCTGTCATTGAACACAGTGATGACTGTCAAATGTCCTATCATAGAACATGGCGATAATAGTCAAACAGTTTATTGTAGAATATGATGATGTTAGGTGTAGCTTGACTTTTCTCAAATCCTACTTTTAATGAAGATTCTTACATTCTGTAATCTCCCTTCTAGCCCATCACCCACCACAGGTAATAGAAAAGAAAGGATGTGGGGAGAATGAGCCTATTTATAAAGGTTCTTTGGAGTAACTAATATCTGTATTTCCAGGAAATTGGAAGTTCAGTTCACAGGTCAGTGACAGCTCAATCCACTCACAAACACTTCACAGATATCCCAGCAGTCCAGTTTGGTAGAGTCAAGATAACAAACATAAATCAGCAGTGGCAGCACCACCTAGAACAGACACTCGGGCCTCAATCTCAGCATGAGTCACTAGGAGGGACCAGGGCAAACAGGAGTGCCAGGAGACATTCTCTGCTGTGTCTCTTTCAACAAAGCAGCTAAGACTTAAGACCAACAAGCATTTAGCTATGTAAGCAAGTCAGGATAGCTCCTGACACTCTGTTGACTTTTTTATTTTGTTTTGTTTTGTTTTTTTATACTCCATTCAAATATCATGTTTCCTCCATGGGTCTTGCGTCAGCACACAAGTCTGTCTCAGCTGACATCACTCTGCCAATCAGCCTGAGTCCTCTGAAGTATCAAGAAGCTGCAGCACATCACCAGAAGTTTTTTAGTGTGTCTCTCTCTATGGAGTCCCTACCAATGGAGCTATGCAATGTAAGTCAGACAAATACTTGTATGTTATGAGACTCCCTCATCATGTGTCTTTTCATATGCTTGCTTGAACAGAACATCCTTTCACCTGTGCTTACTTCAGCAAAATGTTCCTTCATGTGTTTGCCCCAGCAAAATATCATCCACTATAACTGAATTCCCAAAGAACCCTCAAGTTTCTACTTCAGTGTGGTTGGTTCTTAAAACTTACCACAAAAATACATTTCGGTATTCTCACCATAAAAATGATACACAAAGCAAAACTATGTGAATTAACTCAACTTAACCTTTCCACACTATATACATATTTCAAGATACCCCAATGTACACCATAAATGTATTATTTTAGTCACGAGTTGTAAGAAATAAAACTTAAGTTATGAACTAAAAACTGAATTACTGTTTTTTTTTTTTCAGATACAGAGCTGTGATTTTTAAGCTAAGAACTCCCAGATGCCATTTGTGAAGCAAGATGCTCTGTTATTCCATAAAATAATTTCACCTAGGAGACACACAGCAGGATAGCAGCTCTTTGGAAACAACATTCCATTTTCTCAGTAAAACAAAGTTCATCTGATTAATAGAAAGCAAAAGAAAGAATCAGGCCCAAACACAAAGAATGTATTTTTGAAAAGACCATCCCACCTCAGCTGAATGATTGTCTCCACACAGTTTATTTGAAGCCAGCAGGATTTTTCCAGCCCTGGCCGCCCTTTCTGTTAGAATTCTTAGTTTTGGATGGGTGATCAATTGCTTCATGCTGTTTTTCCTCAGCAAGCTATAGGTTCACCCCAGCTGCAAAAATGTTCTGAACTCTAAGCAAAGCCCCCATAGGCAAAGTCAGGATGTGATCCTTCAAGCACCAACAGGGAGGCTCTGTAGGAGTCTCTTCAGCAATTTGAGAGAAGTATTGAGTGACTGGAGGAAAGCATGTACTTTTATCACTGTTTCTAAATCAAATCCAAAAAGCGATTAAAATTCATGTGTAAATTAACTATCAGAAGGGATCTTCAATATATTGTTTATCTAATCCAGTCATCTTTCTTCTAGACTAAATACATAATATTAACTATTGGACGATCAGAACAATGTCAGAATCTTGGAGTAAGTCACCTAGGGAGCACTCCATGTTCCTGCCAAATTTGGTACAGAGTTTCTAGGCTTCTAAGCCAAAGTAAGTAGTACAGAATATCATTATAGACAAGAATTGATGCCAGATTTCTCCTGATGGATTGAGTTTGTTCCCTGTCATCTCCAAAAGATTAGAGATTAATGTTGATGGATTTATGCAGTGGAAAGAATTATTCTACCATAGAAGTCTGATAAGAATAAACATAAATGTATTCATTTTAACCCTTTAACTTTCTTCAAGTGGTTAACCACTGTTCCCCAAACTACAAAAACCAAGGTAATTCATGTGGAAAGCTATCTCACATCCTGAACATGACTCAAAAAGGCTCAAAACCACGAAGGAAAGAATTCTAACTTTACCCAAAAATGTCTCTTTGGCCTCTGCCCATCTTTTAATCTATCAAGCCAGTGGTTCTCAAACTGTGGGACACGATGCTGTTGTCAAACCTCTATTGCCAAAAATATTTACATTACAATTTATAACAGTAACAAAATTGTGCTTAAGAGTAGCAATGAGCTAATATCCATCAGAGGCAGATGCTCACAGTTAACCACTGATCTGATCAAGGGATTCCCAATGGAGAAGTTAGAGAGAAGACTGAAGGAGCTGAAAAGGTTTGTGGCCCCATGAGGAGAGCAACAATACCAACCAACCAGAGCTCCCCAGGGTCTAAACCACCAGCCTGGGAGCACATAGGGACGGACCCAAGACTCCATCTGTATATGTAGAGGAGGATGGCCTTGTAGGGTTTAAGTGGGAGAGGATATCCTTGGTCCAATGAAGGCTGAACACCAAGTGGGGGGAAATTCGAGGGTGGGGAGGTGGGAGTGGGGGAGTAAGTGGGGGAACATCCTCATAGGAACAGGAGGAGGGGAAATGGGATAGGGGGTTCCTAGGTGGTGGGGGAAATGGGGTAAGGGGATAAAATCTGAAATGTAAATATAATATCCAAAAAAAGAAGTAGCAATAAAAATTATCTTATGGTGGTGGATCACCACCATATGAGGAGCTAATTGTATTAAAGGGTGGTAACATTAGGAAGGTTGAAAACCACTGTTAAGCTATCATGGGATGCAGTGTACTGTGAAATTCAGTAGACATGGGGACATCCCGCAGGGACAGATTTATCTCCTAGATTCATCTTTCCATCTATTTCTTTCTTTTTTCTATTTTTTTCATTTTTTATTTTATTTATTTACATTTCAAATGTTATCCCTTTCTTAGTTTCCCCTCCGCAAACCCCCTATCCCCTACCCTCTCCCTCTGCTTCTTTGAGGAGGCTCCCTCACCCATCCACTGACTCCCACCTCAGTATCCTAGCATCATTCCCCTAAGTTGGGGAATCAAGCCTTCACAGGACCAAGGGCCTCTCCTCTTACAGATGCCAGATAAGGCCATCCTCTGCTACATATGCAGCTAGAGCCATGGGTCCCAACATGTGTATTCTTTAATTGGTGGTTTAGTCCCTGGGAGTTCTGGAGTGTGTGGAGGGGTCTTGTTGGTTGATATTGTTGTTCTTCCTATAGGGTTACAAACCCCTCCGGCTCCTTCAGTCCTTCCCTTAACTCCTTCATTGGGGTCCACATGCTCAGTCTAATGATTGCCTGAGAGCAGCCACATCTATATTGATCAGGCTCTGGCAGAGCCTCTTAGGCTATACCAGGCTCCTGTCACTAAGCATTTCTTGGCATTACCAATAATGTCTGGGTTTGGTGGCTGCATATGGGATGGATCCTCAGGTGGAACAGTCTCTGGATAGCCTTTCCTTCAGTCTCTGCTCCACTCTTTGTCCCTGTATTTCCTTTAGACAGGAGCAATTCTGGGTTAAAATTTTGGAGATGGGTGGGTGCCCTGTCCCTCAACTGAGAGCCATAGTTAACCTCTGGATATGGCCTCTACAGTTTCTCTCTCCCATTTGTTGGATATTTCCTAAATATAATCTGTTTAGTCCATATAATGTTTCTTGTATGATGATTAGTTGAAAATAAAGTTCAGAACTTGGGAGCTAGCTCAATGATTAAGAATACATCTTCCTCTTGTAGAAGACCCAAGTTCTGTTCCCAGATCCTATGTCTGGCAGGTCACAACTGCCAGCTAGTCTAACCTCAGAGGAACATCTTCTGGCCTCAGTAGGTAACAGCATTCATGCGCATATACTCCCACACAGACAAGACATTTATAGATAATTTAAAAAACTAAACATAAATCTTTAAAAGCCAAACTATATAAAATGCCCAATTTCATCAATAAGTAAGTGTGTGTGTGTGTGTGTGTGTGTGTGTGTGTGTGTGTGTGTGTATGATTACCAGAGAAAAATGTGACTTTCATTGTATCTTCAATCTTCCAGATAAGAGAATCTGCAAAGAAAAAGCACTGTAAAGATGATCTTCTGCAGCAGCTATTAAGCTGTGTTATTTTGTGCTCTGTACCTTGGCATGGAGCCTTAGGGTGTGCCGTACACTGAGCTGGCACACAAAGGCAGCATGGGAAGAGTATGGGTCTTCCTCAACCAGTTTCTTTCATCTTTCTTATGTTAGGTTAGGGCTTAATTTAAGATTTTATTTTTAAAAGATATCACCTAATAAGTATATATTAAAGGCCTTTAACTAGTCCAAACAACAGGAGAGCACAGGAACTAAATCTACAATTAAACTATGATAGGTGCTGGAGCTAAGAAGGAATCCTGCTTTTTAACACCCAAACTACAGATACAAACAGTGAAACAGGAAAAGCGCTAAACTACTTTCCACTCAAAACTACAATAGCCCAGCTGTTCTGATGATCACATGACTCTAGGAACATCAGTACCAGCTTCAAGTTTCTCTAATTTCCATTTGGTTTATATTTCAGATAGTGTCTAATGTTTCAATATCACATTTCTGTGCCCAACAATTGTTTAAAAAGTTAATATTTTCCACTATTACAAAAAAAGAAAGAAGCAAAAGACAGACAGACAGACAAACAGACAGAAATTAAAGAAAATGGCAATTATGTACAAAACCAGGACTGCAAATTGCAAATTAGGAATCATTTCAAATACTGCTGTATAACTAAACAGATAACTCTGTGTCCCCTCCTACCCATCACCTCATGTCTACAGATTTCTAGCTTTTTAGTGTGTAAGTGTATGGGCACATGTACCTGAGTGTGTGTACATGCATGTGTGTGTGTGCACTATAGCATATATATGGAGATGAGAAGACAATTTGAGGGTTCCAGTCTCTCCTACTCTGTGAGTCTAAGAATTACACTTAAGTCAGCAGGAGAACACAAGTGATTTTATATTCTGATCCATCTCATGGGTTTTAAGCATTTTTAGCTCTGTACAGCATAGAAGGTTTCTTCAGATCCAAAAGTTTAACATTCTATGTTCCAGGGGATTCTGTTTTTGTCCATATCCAGGAACAGAGAACATAACTATTCAACATGTACTTCTGAATGCAATTTATTGTTAGCATTTGCCTAATAATCCATGGGGTCTCTAGACCTTGTCTTTTATTATTCTATATTTCCCCACTCTAAAACTGCTTGAATAACATATCATTTATTTATTCTTTGGCCCTGTTGGTGTGGGCATGCATGCTAGAATATGGTGTGGAGGGCACAAGACAATCTGTTGGAGTTGGTCCTCTACACACAGCATGTGGGTCCCTGAGATCAAACTCTGGTCATCAGGCTTAACAGCATATGTCTTTAAACACAAAGCCATCTTGTTGTTCACTTCCTTATTTTTTACAGTTACCTACACACACATGCACACACCCACAGAGAGATACACACAGACACACATACAGACACACACATAGACACACACAGAAACACACACATAGACACATACATAAACACACAACAGAGAGACACACAGGCACACATACAGAGACACACACATAGACACACACAAAGAGACACACACAAACACACATAGACACCCATAAAGGGATACACACAGACACACACAAACACAGGCACACACACATACACATACATACACACATACACACACACATAGACACACATACACAGACACACAGACATACACACAGAGAGACACACACAGAGTCACACAGACATACACACAGAGATACACACACATCACACATGCACACATGAACACACACACGCAGGGGTGGGTGGAAGGAAGAAGAGACAGAGATGGAGTCAGAGACAGAGATGGAGACAGAAAGACACACAGAGAGTGAATTTCTTTAAAAAATTTACAGCCCTGTAAACTCTGCCAAGCTGATGAGTTGCACAATCACCACAAAAATAACATATCTAATAGTTCCATTAAGTCTCCAACTCCCCTGTGGCTCTTTATAGTCAGCTCCATATCACTCCTAGTTCCTGGAACTCCGTGTTGTACTGTTTGTCATTGTGGCTTCAGTGTTCCTTTTGAGTTTTGTCTTGTTTTTGTTTTTGAAATCTCAACTGCTTATTTCTTACTTTAGTCTATAATTCATAAAGTACCCTGAGCCTAATTTGATGCTGTATTATATAAGCTATCTTATTTAGTTCTAACTATGTCTCTATAATACTGACATGCCTACACCTGCACCTATTTTATGCATAAAGAAACGAAGACTCATAAGAGGAGGTAATTTTCTGAGGTCACATATGTAGCACACAGAGAGCCTGACTCAGCAATGACTGCTGTACCATGCTGGAGGTGGCTCATCCTGCCTCTCTGTTATCATTTATGTGATATCAAAATAAACCAAGCCTCCTCTGTTGGTTTCAGTTTTCCATTACGGAAATTAAATAAAACCTCAATTCCTCTGCATTCGTCTTCTTGAATTATATTAATTACTCATTACTGAGATTAAACATCTGACCAATGCAATGTAAAGATAGAAAGGATCTATTTTACTTTATAGTTCCAAGATATAGTCCCTCGTGGTCAAAAAGTCAAACTATGAAAACATCATGGTACAATTTTTTTTCTTCCCTTTTGGTGTGGAAAAAAAAAAAACCTACTCTTTTCATGACCAATGACCTTTTTGCTAGCATTCAGAGTTTTAAACAGGATGACATTATTATGAGTTGCTGTTGTTATTATTGTTGTTTTTTGTATCTGTTTAATGTTCAGACGTTGGTAGCATATTTAGATATCCTTCCCAGCAACATTTTACATTAGTATCATACCAAAGACCATCTGTGTTTTCTTCCTAATTTTCTTTTTCCTTTGTTTGTCTTAAAATATTTTAAATCTTGTATGCTTAAATATAGGCATTTTTCTAATATTCTTATAAGTTACACTGACAGTTGATATGGTCTTCCATGTAAGACACTAAAAGCAACACAGCCAGTATTATATGGAATGTGAAAAACAGTTATGTTACTCTCCTAACTCTATTAGATCAATAAAAATTTTCATTATTTTAAAGATTTTTGTAAAGAATCGTGATATATTTTGCACAAATTGTTTAGCATAAATAGAAATCACATAAGAAAGCAAATAACTCTAAAGTTTAAAAGGTCAGAAACATAAAACCCTGCACTGTTGTTGATGCCAAACTCAGACTAGCATGTCAGTTGCTCACCAATAGGATGAAAGTTTAAATTAATCAGTTTTATTAAGAGTGTAGACATATCTAAGTGTAAGATCAGCAGAGTGTTTTGCTTGGTTTAATTTCTTATTACAGATAAACTCAAAATAAGAGCAAGATACGTGTGTTGTAATATTTGCATGGATATATGAATCTCTGTAACAATATTTTAAATAGAATAAAATAATAAATCAAGATTGTTTCAAGCTTCGATGGTTGTCAATGGCAGTGCAGAGGAATGAGAAGAAAAAACATTTGTTCTTTTTAGAATATTTACCTCTATTAGTGCCTTCAGTAATTTTACTTGGAGCTTTGTATTTTATGTGAAAACTTTCAATATCATTACCAAAAGTAAGTGGACAAGTTCTAGTTTATGCTTCTTTAAGACCAACTGTCAGGCAGGGTGGTGGCACACGCTTTTAATCCCAGCACTTGGGAGGCAGAGGCAGGCAGATTTCTGAGTTTGAGGTCCGCCTGGTCTACAAAGTGAGTTCCAGGACAGCCAGGACTACACAGAGAAACCCTGTCTCAAAAAAACCAAAAAAAAAAAAAAAAAGACCAACTGTCAGATGTAGCGTTTTAAGTGCTGTCACTCTACACAGGATGTCCAAATATGAGTTAATAGGTCACCCTGAAATGGTGGTTCTCTCTACCTCTAACAAGTGGCAGATAAATTGAAGTCTTTCCTCCAAAATGGGCATGATCCTGTCTCTGCAAGATAATTTCATCATATAAGAAAGAAAGAGTCACAAGCTAAACACCATATTAAACATTTTCATACATATCACTTAAATTTTCTACCCTGTTCAGTGTATGTTCAGTGGATTTTCATTCCATAAAAAATGTGAAAGTAATTCAGGTAATAATTAAATTTACTTTACTTCTGTGTGCTTCATGAGTTACTTGAATTCTCTCATTCATTTTTTAAAATGTAATCATTTGTATTAATGCTGTTAAGTTCCCCTTTACAGATTGGAAAATCTAAGCTTCCAGAGGATAAAGAGTTCACAGAGAGGGTTAGTCAGAGGGGCAGACTCCAAACCAAAGCCTGGCACCTGGGCTGGTGCTCTCAGTGATGGTGTATTCTGTTGTACCATGAACACACAGAAGAACTGTAAATACCCAGTAAGACCTCTAGCACCAAAAGCTACACCGTAGCATGCTCATTCCAGTGACTCTATCATAGAGAGTCATTCCCACCAATTCAGTTTAGGTAATGCACAGAACATATTTTTGTGGTGATCATTCCATTAATTCTTCCCTTTGTCATCCAAGAATAGCCAGCCTATGACATGAACAACATGTATAACCTATGCTGAACAGCATTGCTTTCTACAGATTTTTTCATAGAAGAACCACATTCATTAGGTTAGAAACAGTAAAATAAAACACACACACACACACACACACACACACACACACACTATTATAAGGAAATAAAGAAATAGCAAAAGTGAAGTTGAAGTTGGGTGGGCCAGATGTTCAGATCTGATGCACCAGCGTGACATTTATTATATACTGATGAGCAACTATGTGAGTTTATTCTATACTGCTGAACTGAGAGACCAGTTAGATCGTCTCAGTAGGGGTCTTTGTAGAGCAGCTGTCTCAGGCTGCAGCTGTCTGGAAGAAGAAAACTGTTCAGTGCTTTATGTACACTGTTAACATCTGTATTCTGACCAGGAGAAACATTAGCATTCACATAGGTCAAAAGCATTGACATCTTTCACATGACCATCCTCATACCAACAAAACATATTCACTCAGGATTCTGCTCCACACAAAGTTAGACTTGAAGGCTTTAGATTTAGATTTAATTTAGATTTAAGTGGTTCAGGTGAAAATGGCTCCCACATCACACTCAAAGATGGGCTGTATGAACAAAGATGAGCTACCTTCATTCATTTATTCATTATCTTTTTGGACATGTGACTCAAAAGTTGATAAATGACAAAATCTGAAAATTTGGTATTTTACATCTAGAATACTAGAAGAGACTCTACATACACAACAAGAATAACATATAGAATCTTGGGAGCTACTTAGAAATGCAGAGACACAAGATGGGAAGAAATTGAGTCCTAAGTTGCATTTAATAACCCATTGGTTCAATTTTTACCTGTCTTTGACCTTTAGTTATGTGAACAAATCAGTTTCACAAATTGTTTTAACCAGTGTGTTTGGGCTTTGTATTACAGTGAACTGACCTGAATTAACATGGAATGAATCAGGCCTGTAAAGTGAATATGCCTCGTAAGAAGTGATGTTAGAAGACACGAGATACAATACATTCTTCTTTGCTCAAGGGCTGGCAAATTTACAAAATTTTGTGCATCCCTGTCTACTTCAGTGCAGTCACCTGACTAAAAAACTAGTTGAAATTTTTTATATTTTTCTTTGTTTGTAAAGGACACTTAAGCCTTTTATAAAATTCTATCCTCATGACAACACTGTCTGACAGGTATTACCATTTCATCTCTATAGATAAGAAGGCTGAAGTGATTTTTATCAAGGTAATAAATCTATCAGATTTATACATCTAAGACTATGGACTTAAAAGCAAGTCTTGGGAAACCAATTCTTTTTTATTTCTACTTCCTTAACCAGAAATGGATTTCATCTCCACATAAAACTGAAGGATGAATCTTAATGTCCTGAGGTAGCTGGAAAGCACAGCAAGAATCATAACAGCACTTTGCCATGTTTCCTGGAAATACCACACATGAGTAATGCTTACAAAAGAAATGCCAGCTTAACTGTCTAGATTCTACGTCAACATTTAGGAAGAGCCTCCAATTCTATTCTGGAATCACCAAGTGCACTGTGTTTGATTTTTTCCCCTAATAATCCTTTTCAATACTAGATTTTTACATGCTTCCCAATGCCTTCTGGATTATGCCTATGAACATTGACAGTCCTTCCCTTAAGTAGAATTGTATCAAATGCCAAATATGACACCAATAATTTTAAAATAGTAATATCAATGATGCCATGATGTGAGTATCATTATTATGACTTGTACACCTGTCAGGAGAACAAGACTTGGAAAGTAGATCACTTTCCCAGCATCCTTAGCTGTGCTACCCCACCATACATCCCTACCTTACTTCTATGTTATTCATTATTCAACCTTAATTCTTCTAGACTTCATCCTACAAATACTGGCATCATGTATATGGGGAAAATTAAATAAAATAACATTGAACTACACTGCCTGTCCTATTGGGTCTTTCAGTATAAGAAATATAGCATACATCAGTACAGTACATCATGAATTGATTTTCTGACTTTTCCCTCAGTATGTTAAAATGTGTATAAAATAAAATGGGTTTTATCACCTTTTCTCACATTACTGCATATAAAACACTCATATTTACCTCATTCTCATTATACATGAACAGAATATGTCTTTCTACAAATACCATATAATTTCCTATTTTGTTTCCAGTCATTGTTATTTACTAGTGTGTGTGTGTGTGTGTGTGTGTGTGTGTGTGTGTGTGTGTGTTATTGCCATATTTAGAATACATACTCTATGAAAACAGAGATCTTGATTTCAATCACAAATATTTCTACTGTCTACTACTGGCTCTTACTCAATAAATATTACTAAACAACTAACCTGCTCTTTTTCATTCTAAATATATACTTTCAAAAGGATATATTTTGAATATTTTAACATTCTTATCTCAAGTACTAATTTGGATGAAAATGCAATATTAACTTATGTTCCTGCTTAAGGTTTCTATTTCAAATTGCAATCTTTAGAGGAATTTGATGAGTAAATTAACAACAATGTCCTAAAAGCTAGATCTCTTTCATTTGACAGAAGAACATGAATAATGATCAATGTATTTGATGAGGAAAAATGGTAACAAAAGTGGCAAATCAAGAGAAAAAGATAAAGAAATAGCTAGGAGAGAACAGGGATGGAAGAAAGGAGAGAAAGAGAGACAGACAGACAGACAGACAGAGAGACAGAGAGACAGAGACAGAAAGAATAAGACACACACAGAGAAAGAGTTGGTTGCGATATAATATTGGAAAAGACCAAAAATATAGAAAGGTAGTTTTTGAATGGTAAACTTCACTGCAGTCCCATAATTGAATAATGTCAAACTATATAAAAACATTTCCCAAGAAGTCAAGACAATAGAAAAGAAACCAATTTTTCTGGCCTATATTCAAGCTAAGAGACTGCTATCCAAATGCACATGGGAAATGGACTTTTCACCTGAATATTTGGGCATATGTTCAGATAGCTTTTGCTCAACTCTCAGGAAAATAATTTTATAGTTACACAGGAATTTATGGACTTTCCATACTCAATGACTTTTAATAGCATTTTCAGTATCTTTGAAAATAAGAACTAAATAACTAAAACAGTAAGTTCTTTCAAATATTAATCAGGACCAATGTTTTTATTTGATTTTCCCTATTGCCTTCATGACTAAATTTGTTTTTAATGTTGATTCTCAATTTTAAAAAAATTAGCTGAAAGTGTGTACTCTGAGAAAATTGAAATAAGATTGTTTCCGACAGCAACTCGGCCGATGCCTTCTTCATGTAATGACCAGTTATTTACCTAGAGAACTTTGGCACTCTAATAATACCAAGATGTACTTGGGCTTGGGAATATCGTGACCACCTGTCTTCTGTGACCAAATAACGTAGCTATGTATCTTAACTGTTACAATGTGTCTGCATTTCCAGACATTTTGCTGTTATGAACAATTTTAAATTGTATACTTCACAAATGTATGTATAAATTGCCTACTTTAGAACAGAGAAATTTTATTTTAATACCAGATGAGACTCTTATTAGTACAGTTGAGTGGTTTGACTAGGAATAGCCCCCATAGATTCATGTGTTTTAAAGCTTGGCACATAAGGAATGGCACTATTGGGAGGTGTGGCCTTGTTGGACAAAGTATCTCACTGTGGAGGTGGGCTTTGAGGTCTCATATATGCTCAAGCCATATTCAGTGTGGCAGTCTCCTTCTGCTCTCTGTGCAGCAAGATGTAGAACTCTCACATTCTTCTCCAGTACCAAGTCTGCCTGTGCACTTCCATGCTTCTCATCATGATGATAATGGATTAAACCTCTGAAACGATAGCCAGCTCCAATTAATTTTTCTTTATAAGAATTGCTGTGGTTATGAAGTCTCTTCACACCAATAAAACCCTAAGAATAGTCAAGCTCTTAAGCTTCCATTTCCCTATTTAATTTAGATCTTAATAATCATTTTATGAAGTTATTATATTAACACCATGAAACAGAAAAACTATTTAAATACTTCTAGTTCATAATAGTACATGATAAATAATAGTGGTGAAATATAGTGTTCAGGCCCAGACCAAAGACTGAATTCGTTGGGCAAACCATTTTCTGTCCCTCAAGATTACTGTAAACAGACCATAAAATGTGCCATGCACCAGGCCACCATGATGGTGGGCCACACTTGTTCACTTCCTTAACACTTAGCTCATTGCCTCTGAAAGGTCACTTTATCAATAGTCTTTTGATCATATTCATTTCAAATGATGAACAGGAAGACAAAAGTTCCTGATCCCTGTTCTGAATGTCATGAACATTCATGTTATGCCACATGAAAATGTATTTCAAAGGTCAAGAGATCCACAGATCCACTCAACTTCATTCAGAATTTTTCTCCAAAACCCTGAAAGCACTCAATCTTATGTCTGTTTCTGCTGCGTTGAACCAACCCTTGTCAAAACATTGTTACATGTTGAAAATAGACTGTAGGTATTGACTTTTATAGGATATTAAATTACAGGGAAGTAACTTTATATTAGAGGAATGTGGAAACATTCCTATCAGCTATCATATGTAGGTGACGATATAAACTGTGTTGAAGGAAAAAAAAATAACAACATAGGACAAAAACCACTCAATATAAGATTCCATGTCACCAAGTAGAAACCTAAGTGGTTTGTTCATGAGGTTTGTCCTTCTGATACATGAGAAATATTTGCTCTCTGAGAATCAGGAGCAATAATAAATAAGTCATTTACCTAGCAGGATCTTACACACATCCCTCTTTGAACTTGTTTGTCATTTGCTGCTTTCCCCTGCCTTCTTCTGCCTGTAAAACTGATCTGCTATGTAGCTTGTTAGGATCCTGCTGCATGCTTCTCACTTCATGACTGGCCAATAAAATTCAATCACACCCATAAAATTTAATTTGCTGAAATTTGGTTCTTCAACAATAGTGGCAAGTCCTTGATTGTAAGTTCTTCCTTATATGTGATGAGAATGGAATCATCATTGTGATACTCTCACTAGCTCCTAGTCACAGTCTTATCAGGAGGAAATAGCCAGCTCAATGTAACCTGAGGAGATTTCTACCCAGTCCTGAAGAGGATAATCAGAAAAGGTTTCACATATCACCAGAGACGAAGGAGATACCTATACTTAAAAAGAGCCTTGATTCCAAGGTTGAGTCCTGGAGCAGGAGAGTAAGTTTGAAATCTAAAATTTGGTTAATGAAGTTAGGTTACATACCTACATTAGTTTCTTGTTTTAGACCCATTTAGCATGGTTAAATAAAAGAGTGAAGAGAATAATGAACATACAGGGATTCTCTGTACCATCTTTACAACTTTTCTGTAAATTAATACTGTTACAAAGGAAAAGATTTTATTAAGTTACTTGAAAATAAAATCATAAAACATAATTACAGATGAATGAGCAAAATTAAATGCAGCTCATTAAGAATGCATCTATCTTTATTTTACTGACAATTTTAAAAGATTTTAAATACATGAAGCTGAGCTATTTGTAATATATTTATTGACATTATAAATCATGGGTTATTTAAAAAAAAAAACACCTGCATGTGTTTCATTCATAACTCCTTAAAGCTTTGCTAAAGTTATCAATTTATATTGCTAAGAATTGAAAAGCTGAATGCATGAGTATTCTCTATATTTGAACAAACTCATCACACCTGATCTTTAGAGACCTTATCAACATGATTAGATCTTTAAGAGCACTTAGAATTCATCAAGGTAATTCTACTACAGTGCATACTGTTATTCTAAAGGAAGCATCTTACAGAATCCATTCTACCTCTGTTACCAAAACAAAACTAAGTCATGTTGCTAATAGCTGGGCCTATCTAAAGAACCCCCAAGTGTGCTTACTGCAGACTTACTGCCTTAAAAGATAAAAGGCCTTTTGTCCACATAGTTGAGAATAATAAAATTTTAGAGGCAATCATGAAAATTTTTTAAATGTAAGCCACAAAGACAGTGATAAAAGTTAGGAATTATTTTTTTTTAACAAGGTGCTTAATTTGCATTCTGTAAGTTACCTGAACCATGGAAATATCTAGCTTTGTAGAGGTTTCTGTGTTGTTTTTGACTGCTTCACTTGAAATAAGAATTGTTTGAAACAACTTCAAAGCATGAATAAAATGTGTTTCAGTTTTGAGATCTGTGTTGGTGACTCAATGGAAAGCTCTGGTTAGCACTCAGCATTCTGGACTCCTTGTTCAGTGATCTTTCCTTTAGGGACTTCAAAGTCAACTCATAGAAATAATCACAGGGATTCAAGAAGCCGTAATGAAGAGGCGGGTATATTGGGGAACCTTATTGAAGAAAGACATAAAAAAAAAGAAAGAAAAAAAGAAAGAAAGAAAGAAAGAAAGAAAGAAAGAAAGAAAGGAAAGAAAAAGAAAAGATATAAAAACAAAGAAAAAAGAAACAGAAGCTCAGAGAGAGCAAGAGAGAGAGGAATGAAGGAAAGAAGAAGGAAGGAAAGGAAAGAAAAAAAAGGACAAGAACCGGTTATTATTTTTTATTAATTCACAGGATTCCAGCAAATTCTTTGCTAGCTTAATATTTTCACCATTCTTTCCCCGTCCTGCCCCCATTGGACTTATACTGCATCTACTGCATGTCCCATTGGTGACATTCTGGGCAAGCTTACAAGGTTGTGAAATCAAGGCCCATGCCTGTTGCTAAAGTTTAAGACTAAAAAATAAATAAATAAATAAATAAATAAATAAATAAAAAGCCTCATATACAACAAGTGCAATAAAAAGTTTCATCAGTCGAGACTAACAGACTCTGGTCACACTTTTAGGTTTTATCCATAATGAAGGCACTAAGTACAGAGTTAGATAAGAAGGAGGAGACAGAGGAGGGGAAAGGGAAAGATAGAGAGACAGGGACAGAGAGGCAGGATACAGGTATTTGGGGATTCAGAAATCTAGAACTATTAAAAATATGGGTTACCCACCTCCAGAATATGACTAAGCCAGTCACTTTTACTTCCTTCTTTTGTACAAGTGTATCCAGCCACTTGGAGGAAAGCACCATGGTCTTCACCCTTCGGAAGCCCCAGATCCTGCTGTAAACTTAAGCTCACCCATACTGATCAGTGTGTGCATTGAATCTTAGAAACAAGTGGTCCTAAGGGTCAACTGTCTAGGATGCTGACATGTGCACAAAGACTTGGTCAGATCTTATCCTAACATTTCTGATTTCCTTACAATAAGAGAAGGATAACTGAAGGGGTGATTCTTCTGCAAACCCTCTCAGGAAGTTTAAGAAATGTGAAAATCTGCTTCTAGCAATGGGCGATTTGCTTTGTGACATCACCATCTGTCCACACAATCTGTACAGCGCGTTCTTATAGGCTGCATTGCCTGACATGGTGCTTTACTCAAATGAGAAAATGCTTGCAAATCCCTTTGCATACAGTTTACTGCCCAATAAAGCTTAACAAATCTTGATAGTTATTTGATCATTAGCTTTCCATATCTCCTTCTGACATTGGTATTTGGAAATACATCTTCATGAAATCATATGTAGAAACATTTGCTCCTTGAGAAGCCCGTCAGCTTTCAGGAGAAACTAGCAGACACCAAACACAAATCACATCATTTAGTAAGGGAATAAAAGGAATTTTAAAAGATTTCACAACCTTTCTTTCTGATTCATTTCAGTGTTTAACAATCCTGTCAGAAAAATTCCTCAATTATTCTAACCTAAATACCTCATGCTGTAGTTTGTTTCCTAATGTTCTGGCTTCAGTGAAGACAAAGAACAGATGGTCTCTCTCCTTTGCATAATACTAATAATAATGTTTTATGGGTTCAAAGATCTAGTAAATCTTTTCGTGATTATTTTCTTCATTGCAACAAAACTGTCTGCTTCATTCAACACCGCCAGTAACATCATATACAGCATGAATATGAATGAAAGTATATTTCTCATCATTAATTTGCACAAAGCATTCCCAAATCTGCCTAGGTTAAACCAACATCTGTATAGCATGTGCATGTGCGTATGTGCGTGTGTGTGTGTGTGTGTGTGTGTGTGTGTGTGTGTGTGTGTAAGATATCAAAGAAACTTTTTAAAGATTCTTTTAGAAAGATCTCCAGGAATAACACACAAGATAAAGTTAAGATAACTTTTCTTTGTTAATGTATATTTTCTAGACGTTTCATAGGTGTAATTTTGTGTTAAAAAAAAACTCTAACTCACACAGAAACATGTGCAAATGAGCTATGATGTTCAAATTAAGTGAAACATATTTATCCCCCTCAAAAGTTTGTTTTATTTCAAATTACTTTTCTAGCTTTTAGAAATATACAGTAAATGAATTTAATTTTTAAAAAAACACACTGTTTTTTTTTACTGTTCAGTATTTGTAGGAAGGAGGAACCCTGTGAACATCAAATCTGCAGATACCTAGCCTCTTGTGTAAAACAGTTTAGTATTTGGATATCCTATGGACATTTTCTGTCACTGTTGAAACATTTTCACAATGATGAAAAAACCTAGACTCAATTCAGAACATCATATCTCTTCCTAACATGTGTTTCTGCCTGTACACTCATACCCACCATGCTTTTCTGGAAAATAATGCAGTCTCATGATTCTATGCTGTAGCACATCAGTAAAGTAAAGATTTAGTTTATTTAAGTAACAGGTGATATGTAAATTTCTAAAGATAAAGACACCTCCTCCATTTAAATAGATGCATCCACTTCACATCTGTGAGTAATTTAAAAACTTATGGCACAGCTATGTCTTTATTTATGCTCACAGAGCATGACAACTTCTCTAGTTCCTCCCTATGTTGGTGTTTGAATTATTCTATGGTCACTGTATGTAAAAGTGGAACTTTCATTCATCAGTATGCATATATTAAATTTTTATTTTAATTTAAATAAAATAAATTTTATACAATTATTCTTCTAAATCACAGATCATATAAAAGTTATAAAACATAGGAGTCTCAAATCTCTCACTCAATAAAAATATTATAGTTATTCTATGGAATTGGTGTTCATGTTTTTTGTTTGTTTGTTTTGTTTTGTTTTGTTTTGTTTTCAAAAACAAAACAGGGTCTCTCTGTGTAGTTCTGGCTGTCCTGGAACTCACTCTTTAGACCAGGCTGGCCTCAAACTCAGAAATCCTCCTGCATCTGCCTCCCAAGTGCTGGGATTAAAGGCGTGCACCACCACCACCTGGCGGTGTTCATGTTTTTAAAATTATTTGGGAAGTTGTTGTTAGAAGTTGCATAAGTTCACTCCTTTTGAAAAAACCTAAATCTCTTGGTCAAACTACATCTCTCATTAACTACCACATTGTATAAAGTGGACACAGAAATATGTACTAAAAAAAATTCGATGCAATAAATTATAAGTTACTGAGAGCTAATTACAATTGATAATAATGTATTGTGAGTCCCAGCCTATAGAAACTTTAGCTGTTAGTCTGGGGAGATGACTTGGTGATTAAAGTATCTGCCATACAAACCTGAGGACTGGAATTCAGAACCTTTTTCAAAAGTTGACAAAACAAAATGGACATTCATATTCATAAAAACAGATGAAAGGAGAGGAGCCCAGAGGCCGTGTTCATGGGCGCTAACTTTATTCATATAACTGATCCTAACAGGAAGAGGAAACAAAGGTGCTCCAGGGATTTGCCCCTGTAATTATTCTGACAGTCCTGTGGGTGCCTGGAACATAAGTGATGTACAACTGATACAGAGGGATGCTTCTTCAAGTCCAATCATTTGAACAAAGAGAGAATCTGCTATCTATTGCTGTAATGAAGTGGTGTCTTTGTTTTTGTCAACTTTTGCACAAGGTGCCCTAATTCACAAAACTTATGTGGATTCTTGACCACTAACAAATTTTTTTCAAAGACATCAGAAAACAGCTTCCATGACATACCTTAAGCAAAATATTTTGAGTAGTGTTTGGACAAATTCCATGAAGGATTAGATTTACAAAATGCCTCTCTCCATTTCATCAAACTCAAATGAGGATGGGAAAGTTCCCACTGTTTTAGCCTAGAGAGTTAATGTTCAAGTTGTGTTAAAATAACTAATCAAAATATCTCCTCCTCTCGATACCAAATATTCAATCCAAGAATTATATTCTCTCAGCTACATCCACCTGAGTACTCCTATGTAATTTAACATAAAATTAGTAACTTTAAAGAGGTTTAAGTAGATGTATTTAAAGGACATTAAGAACAAGGGTGGCTTCTTTTCCTTTGAAAACACTAATAAAGCTTTTAAAAGAACTACCAGTGGCTTTGATTTGTCTTACACACAGAAAAAGATTTCACCACTTGCTCCAGTGAAATATTTGACAAATAAAACTCTCGATTTGAACTGTATTACATGGTATATTAGGCAGAAAAAGCTAAGAGCAGAAGGCAATCATTGGATGCAGGATCCATGAAGCAAATTTACTGGAACTGTTAGTAAATTTATTGGATCATTGCTTTTGGAATTCCATATAAACCATGCAAGTCATTTTATTTAAAAAAAAAAAAGAGTGTGCATCTGCCTTTTGCAATGTCAAAGAATGGTAAGAAAATGCTTACAAACACTACTTTTCTTTAGAATACCCTGAATTTGGTTGAACTTTTTTCTTTAGATACAAACAAATGTGATTCAATCCTTATTCAAATGTAGGAAATTGGGTAGTCTTTCAAAACCAATATCAGGAAATTGCTTTTGGAAAGCCAAATATAAAATACACCTCCTCTTGGTACGTGGCGATCACAGAGTACCTTCCAGTTTCCAGTAGATTGCCAACAAAAAGTGCTTGTCATCAAGACCAAAGGCCCAATGACAGAAAGCTGCTGCCATCTACAGGAATTGTGGAACATTATCCAAACTTTCTAAATATTTTTCTGAATTCAAAGAACCTTATGAAGCAATCTTGATGTTCCCAAAAGCAAGAAAGCTCCTTCTTTATCAGAAACTGCCAAGTCATCTTTGAGACTTCTGCTTACAGTCAGATTTTATGTTCTAAACCAAGTTACATTTATTTGCCTTTCAAAATACAGTAAAATGTAGAGTGCATTTTTTAGTAAATTATAGCAGTTAATGCACTAACAATAGTAGATTTCTCTGATATCTTTACCTACATTTCCACAGTAGTCTTAACCATTATCTGAATATCTGATGGGGTTTTCCCCCTACTTATTACCACTTAATTATAAAACTGTGAATACTGTGTAAGAAAGTATACATGAGGTCCACTTGGAAATTTTGCCTCTAACATTTCACAGTAGTGTGACACTGAGCAAGGACTTGGCCATCACTTTCTCACATTCATTACCACTCTAATGGGAAGAACATATACACCATGTAAGTATGGTGAAGCTTAGGCAAGGGAATTACATTAAGGCAGCTAGAAGAGCACTTCTCACTAAATCAGCTTTATGACAATAAATATCATTATTATCAAAACAGAATTATCAAATGAAAACCTTAAATGACATCTTGTTATCTCTCAGTGTATAAGCACATATATGTATGTATATACATATATATGTATGTGTATATATGTGTGTGTATATATATATATATATACATATATATGAGCATGTACAAATGTTCAATATATACCATAGTGAACATGGCAGAAAAAGGCAAAGTATTCATCCATGTAACTCACAAACCTGATTAGACATTCCAATCTCAAGAATATTAAAAATCATGGTGCTACAACCTTTCTCCAAGACATTATGATGTAAAGAGGCAGAAGTTTTATTTTTACAAATTTCCCTAGGTGAGTTTAAGATTTGGCCAAACGTGATAGCCAGTTTTAAATACTTAGTTGCAAGTTTTGATTGCATATACTAATACTTTAATAAAACTTTGCAGCTACCATCATGTGTTGAGATTTGCTGTGATGCTTGAGTAGACGATGTTCTTTATTGTACCATCCTGTTCCTTTTCAAGTACATTGATGTCCAAAGCACATACTCAGAAAATACTACATTTTCTAAACATCAATTGATGTTCCTAATGATGGAAAAACATAGCTTTTATTTCTACTTACCAAAAACAATACTAGTGCTAATTCTATAGTTAAATTTATAATGAGGATTTTTAACATTCTGGGATTTGGAAAAACTGGAAAACATCTGAGTATCTGATTCTTTGACCTAGTCAAATTCTAATTAAATCTTGAGCAAAAATGGAATGATGCACCCACATGTGTACTGTAAGGACATACCAATTACAAAAAAAGTATAAGGATATAAGTTGTTATAGTCAAAATTTACAGACATTCTAACATTTATTGCTTTTTAAATGGGATATCTCCCTCACAGGCTCATTGGTTGGATATTTGGTCCCCACCTGGTGGCAAGGCTTTAGAAAGTTGAGGCAGACATTGAGAGCTGGGTTTCTGGTTCTATCACTGCTTCCTGACCCACCAAATTGTGAATAATCCATGGAAAGCATTACTCCTATGCTCTGTCTTCTCAACTGACAGTCAAAATAAATTCCTCTTCCCTGAAGTTGTTTCTGTGAAATACTTCTTCACAGCATTCAGAAACTCAGCTCATACGCAAATCATCTTCTCTGCTCCCAGAAGTCCGTCGTGCATTTTTTTTTTAAAGCAAAGGGTATTTGGAGAGACTGTGGCTGACTTTAAGTGATAAAATCCATGCAAATGTTTATTAATTTTAAAAGTACATACATAGATGTGATGTGGTAGCCAAGTTCCTTTGCCCATTGCCTGTGCCATAATGTTGTAAAGGTTTTATGTATTTTGGCTACAATCCAAGTTCATTAAAGCGGCTTTGGCATAGATAAGACAAAATTCTCAAATAATACCATGAATATGCACACAGTGCTAAACAAGAATTTTTCAGTAGCAACCTCAATGTCAAAATGGATTTTCGGAAATAGTTGGCTATTTATAGAGAATTGTGCAGATGTTTAGAATACTAATGAATAATTTTATGCTTTTTCTGCAGAATCCAACTTTATGTGGCCCACATAGCCTAGTTAATGTAAAATGCAAACCAAAAAAAAAAAAAAATCAAAACAAGGAAACCATTTTAAACATAGTAACTAATTATAAATACAAGAGGAAGAAATAGGCTTTCCAAACATGAGCAACATACAAAGCATTATACTGTAGTAACATTACAAATTTTGTGTGATTTAGTAAACTAAATACTCACAGACAGAAGCTAACTAGGCCCAAGAACAAGAACAATTGTGACCTGGACTCACATGCAATATGATTTTCCCAGGTAATTTCTTTGCACAGTTCTCCATTCTTTAAAAGCTGGACGCCACAGATGGAAATAGGCTAAAATCAGTAAAAGTGTTTTTATTGTTTGTAAACTATTATTAAGAAAATTAAGCCGGGCAGTGGTGGCGCACGCCTTTAATCCCAGAACTTGGGAGACAGAGACAGGTGGATTTCTGAGTTCCAGGCCAGCCTGGTCTACAGAGTGAATTCCAGGACAGCCAGGCTTACTCAGAGAAACTCTGTCTCGAAAAACCAAAAAATATATATATATAATAATAATAAATAAAAAATAATAGTAGTAATTATAAAATATTTTAAAGAAATTATATTGATTGTATGTAACTGATTAAATTCTGGATTGAAGTACTAGGTACCATTCTGTCTATCAATATTATATTATTAGACTACTGGGCACTTAAAGCAGTTGTCGTTAGCTTTCTTTTCTATAAAGAACAAGGAAGCTGAATAACTTAGCAACTTTTTCTTGGTTTGGCTTAGATTCACTACAATGTATGGATATAATAACCAAGCAACAACATGCCATTTGCTAATATTTAAACATTAAAAATAGTTCTTGGGGCTGGTGAGATGGATCAGTGTTTAAAAGCACTGACTGCTCTTCCAGAGGTCCTGAGTTCAATTCCCAGCAACCACATGGTGGCTCACAACCATCTGTAATAGGATCTGATGCCCTCTTCTGATGTGTCTGAAGACAGCTGCAGTGTACTTATATACATTAAATAAATAAATCTTTTTAAAAGTAGTTCTTTTATTTCTTTTTGTATTTTATAATCTGCAACATACCATGTAAAATAACCTCACAAGCATAAGATTATGACTCCTTACTTACTCCCCAATCTAAAATTCTTTGCATTTATCCAATTTTTCATATCCATGTCTGCAAGAATATTCTTAAACACATTGAATGGTGAACCTAATCAGCTTCAGTGACATGTCAAAACAAGTATATAAATGAATAAAAGGTATTATATTGAGTAAAAGATGGAAAGTATCTGATAATTCAAAACAGAGAGATCACTTGAAGAGTTCCAGGTAGATGTGGAAGACTAAATGGAACTTAAAGAATGAATTGAGTTCATATAAATGCTTAACAGATGAGAAAAGACTTCCAGGCATGAGGCAATTATGAGTAGGGAGGACGGAGATGAGAAAGGGGGTGATGAAGAAGACCAGAAGCAAAAGTAGATATGTGCATGCCTGAAAAAGCACTCTTCAAAGGAAAAGATGAAGGATATGGAAAAGTAGGTAATTTTATAAATAAGGGTATTTGAACTAAAAGACAGCAATTCATGTAATAGACTGGTATGCTAGTAATATGGACATAGAAATCACTATAGGAATGGAGGAGACAGAAGGAGTTAGATAGCACAGTATATAAGTTGACTATATTCATCTTGAAAAGCAAATGGGAGAGTATGTGGACCCTGAGTCCATGGAGCAAGCTACTGGCAAGACAAAAAGGCAAAAACTAAAACAAACCAAAAACATTAAACCCAGACATAGGAAACCAGGCCATCATCTCAGCATAAGATGCTCCAATACAGGAGACATCAGAATTATCATGGGGTAGTTTAGTGAACAT
Organism: Arvicanthis niloticus; assembly: GCF_011762505.2. Taxonomy (NCBI): domain Eukaryota; kingdom Metazoa; phylum Chordata; class Mammalia; order Rodentia; family Muridae; genus Arvicanthis; species Arvicanthis niloticus. The sequence goes on along the minus strand of NC_047677.1, from coordinate 1,744,444 downwards.
GTTTAAAATGCTACACTGAAATTCAACAGCAAAACCAGATTTAAACCTAGACAGTAATTATAGATTCTGTTATAAAATCATGTGCAACAGTGACCCATATCATAGAAAGGGGAGAATGGAGGTTGTGAAAAGTCCCTGAGAAGCATCAACATTGAGAGAGGCAAAAAGAAGAGAGGAAATTAAAAAAATAAAATAATTTGTCGGAGTGGTGTTAATTCAGACATGCTAAAATTAATAAATTACAAGTTGCAATAGCATAAAGTGACTGCACATGATATAGAATCTCGATTGTCAATATGTAGGTCAAAAGTAGGAAACCTGAGGAAGTTCCTAAGATAATTAATACATTATTGGCATCCTTCAGTAAAAATAGATAAAAAGATAGAGTAATGTCTTTCCTATGACATCCACCTCCGGCTCCTTGCATCTTGTGAATATGTTACTTTATATGACAAAAGAGATTTCACAGATGAATCAACTGTGTGAATTGAACCCTCACAAGTGAAAAAGGAAGGAAGGACACCAACAGAAGGTAACCAAATGATGCAAGTGATGTTTGAGGTTGTGTGATTTCTGGCTGGACCACAAGCAAAGAATGTAGACAGCTTCTGACAGTGACATAGGTAAGGAACTGGATTCTTGCCTGGATCCTCCAAAGAAATCAGTCCTGGCAATATTCTGACAGTAGCTCAGTAAGATGTATTTGAGACTTCTAACCACCAGGACTGTAAGAAAAGATTGCTGGTTGTTTCTAAACCACCAAATCTGAGCTACAGCAGATGCAGAGGCAGGAATCTAACACTGTTGTTCAGGAAAGGAATAAAACAAGTTATAACTTTTGACAGGAAAACATACACAAACACACACACACCTCTGGTGTTTGGAAATCTAGAATAAAATTTCAACTGCCTAAGTTTCTTAACTATTCCATGTCTTCATCTTCTTGTCTACAGAATGAAGATGGTACTGCCTGCCTCAGAGAGGTATAGAAGAACTTAAGTGAGATGAACAACGTAAGAACAATATTAGTATCTCCATATGGCAAGGCCTCAATAAGTGTTCATTATTAGTATGTTACATGTTGAAGATGTCTCCACTGAGGTAAGAAATAAGAGACTTAGAAAAAAAACTGAGACACAGTCAGGTCACATGACTACTTGAAATTCATCCAGTATATAAACCTAGTTCTCTTGGCACCAGTCAAAGGAAATGTTTTATTCAATATCCCATTCTTTTTGACTGCTAACTCCCATCCTGTACCTTGGGAATACTATTTGTCCTGGAATATTCTTCTGGAAAATGGCCACATATTTAGACAGCAACATTTACTTCGTCACTTGGAGATCTGTGTTTGTGTGCATGTTTCTACATTATAATTCAAGAGATGGGGCTAATATTTACTGACCTACTTGTAGACCAGTCTCCAGAGAAGAATTTGCCTAGACTCTGCCTTCACTATCTCAAAAGCCAGAATATTGGCAAGGTCTGTGTAGGGAAAGACATCATCCAAGGGGATCAGAAACAATAAAGTGAAAGAAAACCAGACTTCTGGTGACTTCACTGAACAGGCAGTCACTGCTTTCAACCCTCCATCCATCTCTGCACTTGATCCATCTCTAGATACACAATTCCTATAAATAATGTTTTTTTCAAATGGGAAAGGAAAAGGAAAAACATGGATGCCCAGTGAACTCATAATGATACAAGTAATTACTACACTAAGACTGGAGCTCTTCTTTCTGAATTGTAGTAACAGAATTAATAATAGTGAAAATTGCAAGTATATTGTGTTCTAGACCTGAGATAAGCTTTTTGCATAGTATTGCCCTGTGCAAGTGACACTATATATTTAGAGGTAATAATCCAGTATATCTCCATTTTCAGATAATAAAGCTGACACACATGAGAGTATTTAAGTTGTCTAATATCTCACAATTCAGGCTTGTCTAATTCTTCAACCTAAATTTTTTAAATTTTATTGTATTTATTTATTTATTTATTTTTACGTATTCACTTTACATCCTGCTCACTGACCCCCTCATGGTCACCAGTCACCCCCTCCAACAATTTTTCCTCATCCTGACTATCCCCCTCCCCATCCTGGTACTTCATGTCTCTGTGAGGTTAGGTGCTTCCTCCTCCATTGAGGCCAGACATGGCAGTCCAGCTAGAAGAACATATACAGGCGATAACTTTTAGGATATCCCCTGTTCCAGTTGTTCAGGACACACATGAAGACTAAAGTTCATATCTGCTACATAAGTGTGGGGAAGCCTAGCTCCAGTCCATGTATGTTATTTAGTCAACCTCAGTTTTTAACTGCTATATATGCTGCCTCCTGTGCAACAATAACTAGCTATTTTTAGCAATATTTGGACTGTTACAGTAGTCAGAGTTTCTATTGCATAGTATTTGTATTATATTTAAGTAGTCATAGTTGTTAGGTTTCTATAGGGAAACATTTTACATACTGACCTCTTTCAAATGTTGTTTACTGATCTCTTTCAATTAAGTTTTATGAGTGCTGGGTCATTTTAAAAATGGGAAATGTAACCTTGAACTGTATGTGTGGTGTGCAGAGACATATATACAAATGCAAACACATTTTCAAGAAATTAGCAGTAGACACTTTTGGCTTAGATCCTAAGCAGACTGTGAAGGAACAGCTGTGTGGGATTTAGAACATAAGCTGGTAATCACAGCTTGTTCTAAAGAGCCAATATTAAGCAAATTGTAATTTTAAATTATTATGCATTCATTAATTAAATTCTTCAATCTAACAGTCACTAAAGATTATTTCAGGAAATTGAAGCCTATCTCCTAATTATATGTTTTTTTCATCTTTAAAAGAAACTTCCCCAAACCACAGATTGCAATTTTCTTTAAAGATTGCCCAAAATTTTGAATCTTTTTTCAAAGCACATTATTTACTTTGAATATAAAATGTATAGTTTGGGCATAAGTCACCACTCATCTGAGATTTGCTTTCTAGTCTAGCCTTCAAGAAAAGACAGTAAGTTTTGAGGGTAAATGTGCTAAATTCTTATTTCTAGAACTTAATACAAAACACAAGTAAATAGTAAGAAAACAGAACAATACTGGAAAGAGCTGGTGTTTCTTAACACGATACGTGCCAGTTACCTAGAAGTTTGGCATGCAGTTGCTAATGTAATCAACATTAAACACAAAATAGGAGCTTTATCTGAAGTGCTACAGATAACAACTCTAATCTAGGATCCATAGTCTTACTCAGGCTACAATAAGTGAATGGTGTGAACAAAATTCTAAGCCTAGCCACTTCAGCCCAGAAGCCATGCTTTGAATCACTACATGACATTGTACTCTCCACAGCTTAAGCCAGAGGGGGGAAAGTACCTTGCCATCTCATCCCTAAGTTAGTGTAACTCTCATGAAGATCACTCTCAAAGCAAAAACTACCTAACAAACTTGATTCCCAGGGTGCTTTTACATAAAACAGTGACTGTAATGTTTTGCAAAAGAGAAGCCAACAGATGTTTGATAGAGGCATGGTATGGTGCAGGGGGAAGGGGAAGGGTGCTGCTGAGGGCCCATGCTGAGTTATCCCTTCCTTCTGAGGTAAAAGCCACACCACATGACTGGAATAGTATAGAATACAGTTTATTTAGGGCATAGGGAGGGGAGTTGAGAGGATAGAGGAGACAGACAGAGGGAGGGAGAGGTGGGAGCAACAGAGAGAAAAGGCTAGCCATGAAGACATGGAAGGAGAGAGGGGAGGGGAATGAGGAGAGAAGAAACATAAGGGGAAGAGAGGAAGAGAGCAAGAGAGAAAGGAGGGGCAAGCAGACCCTTTTATAGTGAGTTGCCAGGTAACTGTGGTGCAGAGCCTAGAATGAACGCTAACACTAACTTCTCTATTTTTTTTCCTCCCTGCAAGTGTTCCTATAAGGATTGTGAACCTTGACTACCCTACTCCTGGGGTAGTGATATCCACTCAAATACTCAAATTAAATAAAGGGAGAGAAACTTTCAAACTGAGGTGACTTCATCAGGTTTTTAAAGAAAAGGAGTAAGAAGAGGAGAAGAAGAAAGAGAGGAGAAGCTAGGTGATGAAAGAGAGAAAGAGGGGGGAGACAGGGAGCCAGATGTTCAAGTATCTCCACCAGTCAAAGATAGTTGTTATATCTAGGTTGGTCAGTAGGTTACACCTCTGATTGAACAATTCCAAACTTATAAAGCCTATGATTAACATTATTTTTTAAAAAATGTATAAATGCAAAAAGGAAAAGGGGGCATGGGATAGGGGTTTCCTAAGGGGGGTGGGGGGGAATGGGGAAAGGGGATGCCATCTGAAGTGTAAATAAAATATCTAATAAAAAAATGACTTAGTAAAAAAAAATATGGAAATAAAAAAAAGACTCATCTTATTCCCACCTTACTGTAAGAGATCAAACGTTTAAAATACTAACAAAATTTCACAATAAATAGGCTTAAAATTAAAGATCACCCTTCTTTTAACTATTTTTATCCATTTGTTAAATAAGACCTCCAAGCAACTGCTACAGGTTACCCATTGTGTCAGTGCTAAGGGAGACGCTGCTAAATAGCAATATATCATCACAGAGTTCGTGGGTTACTAGGGAATGAATTTTTATCAAAACAAATGTTAATCATAGCTCTGGTAGGTTTTACAATGGAAAGATAAAAGATACAGATTGCTATAATGGTATATAAAAGATGACACAACAGTGGCTTATGTCATATAAAATTATCACTGAAGCAGAAGATAATGAGGGGATGAGAAATACACGGAAAAATGCAGAAGAATGAGAAAATATCCAAGTTTGAGGTCAATTTTACTTTGAAGAAGACAGTGTGTTAAAAGTGGTTTTAATGGTGCGACTTTAAAGAAATTCTATAGAGCAGGATGCCATGACCATCAACAACATAGAGTCATGTCTTATATGCTTTTTGCTTAGTTATGTTACATGTAAGATAGTGATTATAAAGAATAAAACCTCCTACATTTTAATGTGCAAATATAAATGCTTTTATTGCTTTTTAATAAACTGACTTTCTTACCATAAATATTCCTTGTTGATAAGAATGTGTTTTCTCCTAAAAAATAATTACCTCCATATTTTAGAACACAACAGTTGGCTCTAAAATGCCTTGGCACAGATATTCATATAGAAAAGGTATATAAACCATTATCTAATGAGTTCTTATATAATGTTAAGTGTAACCAACTGAAATAGGGTTGATTTAGCTTCTAGTCCATAGAATTTAAAATGCATTCACAGTGTCTCAACTTTTAGTTAGCATATAAAATATCTCCATCAAACTGAAATTGACAAGACTCTAGATCTCTGTAGGGAATTGAACTACCAATGGACCATCACACGCTGATAAAAAAAAAAAAAAAAAAAAAAAAAAAAAAAAAAAAAAAAAAAAAAAAAAAAAAAAAAAAAAAAAAAAAAACCAAAACATTTTGGAACAATCACAACCAAAGATCTCTGGACAAACTGCCTAGTAACCAAATGGAAAGGTTAAGAATGAACTACCTTTACCATTTCTTTTGAACTCACAGCCATAGCTCAGCTTGTGAAAGGGAATGGACTGATACAAATTGTGGCTATTCAATGTTGTTAAAGTCTAGTGTCTCTATTCTGCTCTTCTGCTCTCATGGAACAAGGATCTAAATATTGGAACTCAGGATAACACTATAAGTAAAACTATTTGTAATTGTCCAAAACAGGGTGGATGACAGGAGGGAAGGAGGAGTAATGAGAAGGCAAAAAGTAAAAGAGAGAGAGGGAAGATGACAAGAAGAGAACACAGAGGGAGAGTACAGTGATGACAAGTAGACCTCTGTCAAACTTAGAAGTCTTACATTCTCATACTATGGAAAGGACATCCAGAGACCACCTCACCTAGGAAACAATCCCATCTGCAGACACCAAACCCTGACACTATTGCTGATGCCAAGAAGTACTTGCTGGCAAGAGTTTGGTATGGCTGTTCCCTAAGAGGTTCTACCAGCACCTGACTAATACAAATGCAGATACTCACAACCATCCATCAGACTGAGCACAGGGATCTCGATGGAAGAGCTAGGAGAAGGACTGAAGGAGCTGAAGGGAATTATAACCCCATAGGAAGAACAATATCAACTAACCAGACCACTGAGAGCTCCCAGAGACTAAACCATCAGCCAAAGCGTATACATGGAGGGACCCATGGATCCAGATATATATATCAGAAGAAGGCCATTGGTTCTGTGGAGGCTTGATGTCCCAGCTAGGGTGGTGAGGCTAGAATGGGTGAGTGGGTGGAGGAGTACTCTCATAGAGGCAAAGGGGAATGGGAAAGGGGGGATGGGATGAGGAGTTTGAGGAGGGGTACTGGGGAAAGGGGATATCATTTGAAATGTAAATGAATAAAATGATTAATAAAATATTCTAATATTATACTGTATTATGTGACTTAATTTGTCTTCCCACCCTTAATTTATCTTCACACAAATATAACATCTATATTTTTTTAGATTTTTACTATTTCTCATGGATGCCCAAAATTCTAATAACAGTACTTTTGAAAGCATATCTAAAGGACTTGTAAAGAATAAATTTTAATTGTGTATTTTTACTGATATTTGTAAATATCATAATAAACTATAATATGCAATGTATAGGAAAATAGCAATAAATACATAAAGATGACAGAAATATTAGTGATAAGCTAGCAAGGAACTACAATTACTTCTAATGTTTCCACATGTAAATAGAAAAGTTTAATGAATTTGCAAAGAGAACAAAGAATATATGCCAAATATTTAAGGTGATTTGTAAGATCTTCAATTCAACTGATTATTAAAAGAGTAAATAAAATATTCTAGAGTTGGAGATTAAATTAGAAAGAATAAGAGTTAAGAAAGGAAGGGATAAAAGAAAGGAGAAAGCCAGAGTCTAAATTCATTATGATGATGATTATGATGATGATGATGATGATGATGATAGTGGTGGTGGTGGGTGGTGGTGGTGGTGGTGGTTCTGGTGAGGTGTGTGTGAGTGGAACTATCTATAGATACCGATATGTGAATGCAGTGTCAATAGATGCTGATGCATTGAATGCCCTGGAACTGGAGTTACAGGCAATTGTGAACCACCCAACATGAATGTTGAGAAAGCAACTTGGGTCCTCAGTAAGAATATTGTGTACTCTTTAAGAACTGCAAGATCTTTCCAGTTCCTCTAAATTATTCTTCAGAAAAATAAAGCACTAATTCCTAGCATAATTCTTGTCTCTTATAAATTGATTGAAGGATCTAAAGCCTCTACAAAACAAAACAAAACAAGAAGGCACTGAGAGCTCCTAAACTATCACTCTGATACGAACAAGAGCCACAACAAATAAAAACAAAATGTTTTCAGATAAGACTTCTCTACACTGGGTGTGGATCTGCAGGGAACCAGAAGAGCTTTATATCAAGTTTTACTTACAAGAAGACTCTTCTATCTGAGTCACCTCCAAATCTTGAGAAACCTCTTTTTATGGCACAGACATGCCACAAAGGGGTTATTAATGAACCTTTTACTTTTTCTAATGCTTGTTTCCTTACTACTACATAATCCTACTGTACTTTATTTTCATCCCAAGTCATTTTTCACTGTAAGACATATCTAACAATTTAGCATTTAGTTTCCTTGTCAAGAACTTGTCATACAGGACATGATTTATAATTTTACAACAAATTCACCAAGATATATCATTTTTAGAGAAAATAGGCTTTGTAGTGAACAGTTTTTTGATACAATTCATGGCATAGAATGGTAATTCAAAACAATAATACTTATCTTCCTTTCTAAACTATATTAGTCTAAATGATGTAGCCTATACTACAATATCAAATAAAGTCCCCAAGGTCCCATGCTTTACACATAAAGTTGTCAGCTTCTGGTATTAATTGGTAAATACCTCAAATGATGACTTGGAAATTCAAATGCTCAATATCTCAACTTATTATTACTACTATCCCATAGAGATATAGCTGGAAGGGCAGGTGAGGGTCAGACCTGTCACTCTAATGCATGTGTTTGGCTTGTGATGCTCCTGACAGAACTTTACACAATCCCCATCAACGCTGAAAAAAGAAGAGCATCTGAAACACTGATCATTTGGTGCTTACTCAGTCACCCCATACCAGATTTCATTAGTCACATGCACACTTCAAGTTGTATCAATAGCACATTGGAATCCATGTTTTACTAGTAGTCTACTAACTGTACATGTATGCATATTTCAACACAGGAAGCCAGTAGATCCATGCAGATTCTCAAGACTAAGCCTTAAATTCCACTTTCACGGGAACTCCTTTTCTCTCATGGTTCTGTTAGCTGAGAACTTTCTCTCTTCCTCCATTTTTTCCTTTTTCTGTCTTTTAATGCCTAGGAATTTTATTATGCCACCACTTGTCTATTCTTTAGTATCACAGCTGGTCCAAGGTATTGTCAACCTTAGTAGACCTAGTTAAGATGCAGAAACTGAGAAAAGAAAGATGGAAATAATTAACCAACATTCTACCTCAGTTTTCCACTATTACTACTGTCTTCCAACCCAATGCTGATTATGTAGACAAGACACTCAACCTCTTTCCAACAACCAATAGAAAGGAAAAGGAAGGAGAAGAAAGGAGGGAAGAGAAGAGGGAAAGGAAGACAAGGGATGAAAAGACGAGGAAATTGAAGTTTGACATTTGTTAAAAGAAACATTTCTAAGCAAGATAAAGAAAGGACTTTTTGATTTTCTGGGTAGAATGGTAGCTTTTCAAATAACCCCCCTTTTCCAAGTGTGGCAAAGAATAACCAACCCTAAAAGAATCGTCCTTCTGGGAGCACAGGTGACTTTACTAGAGCAATGATGAAAGACAAGACCCTGCCAACCACACTGAAACTCCTAAGTGAGCCTTGAAACACTGGCATACACTCTAGAGAGCTGAAAGGAACCCCAAGGAAGACTAGAAGTCTTCCAATTTAAGTCTCCTTCAATAGCAAATGTGGCTTTAAACTCAAAATACAAGTCATTTCATAGAAAGTTAATAATTACAGTATGTATGTGCATCCATATGAATATATTCAAGTATCTGTGACTAGTAACATGTTCTAATGTGCTTCTGGTGTGAATCCATCCAAATTAGAATTGACATGGTTGAGCATGCAGGACTGTAAAACAATTAAACAGTTAAATAAAATCTGTGAATATGCTTTGGCTAATTTTTATTATTATTAACTAAAATTAGATTATAGATTAAATATTTAGTAGTAAATAAAATATCAGCCCCCATTATCATTAAGAAATATTTAAATAAAATATATAACCATGCCCATTGGAAAATAAAAATGATCCAGGTATAGTGAGAGTGGTTCACAGCTTTTATCTCAGAACTTGTAGGGGAGAAGGGTGGTGAAGAAGTCAACATGGTCTACATAGTGAGCTCTATAACAGCCAGAACAGCCAGGGATATGTAGGAAAACCATGTCTCAAAAAAATTGCTGAAATGGTATGTAAGTGTTATATGCTAATTTTTAAAGCTATTTAAATCTACGTTGGTGGAATTGATCTAGGCCCTCTGCACGGATGTTACAGTTGTGTAGCTTGATCTTCTCATGGGACACTTAACAGTGGGAACAGGGGCCATCTCTGACTCTGTTGCCTGCCTTGGGGGCCCTTCTCCTATATAGTTGTCTCATCTAGCCTTAATAAGAGAGGAGGTACCTAGTCTTACTGCAGCTTCCTATGCCATGGCTGGTTGATATCCACAGGAGGCCTGCCCTTTACTGAAGAGAAAAAGAAAATGAGTGGGGTCGGGGTGGGGAAGATGGGAGGTAGGGGAGAGACTAAGAGGAGAGGAGGGAGGAGAAACTGGGGTCAGGATAATAAATAAATTAATATGTAAATAAAAAGTTCATGTTGGTTGTCCTTTGTCTTTAATGTTGTAATATTTCACTGTCTAAAATTATTAGCTTTATTCCGTGGCACTCTTTTATTTTGATTTAATATAAAACATTTTGAATGTCAACAAGTGTTTTTAGTGGTGGATGACACACCATGTCCAACGGATAGTGAGCAAACGCAAGCCTAGCTGTTGAGGGAATAGATTAGGCGCTGAACTGAGAAGAGATCATTAGTGAATACTTACAGTAAATCTCATATCTGTATAAAGAGAACAACTTGTTCGTTTCTACTTGTGAATGAAATGTAAGGGAAATGTGTACCTAGAGGCATCCATAATTTAAGTTAGTGACAAAAAAAACACTGAAAATCAATGACAAATAGGACTGGACACTTCAGCTCCTACTGAGTGTTCTCATTAAATGTTGCTTCTAAAATCTATCTTAAAACCACAAAGTTCTTTCCTCCACTTAAACAGGGAGATACTACTGCCCAGCAGAAACCTTTTTGACTTAACATATTTAACAGAGCAAGTGATAGTGTGGCTTTTTACCAACACTGAATGAAGAGGCTGCACCCACTCAAAACGAGCATGCTTCCAGCTGTGCAGTCATCATCTGGACACTTGCTAATCCAATGACATTTTTCTCCCTGAGGCGTTATGGTTTTAGTGTTATTAGCTTTATTGCCAAAGTTTAACATGGAAACAAAAAAATAAGTTTGTAGTAAAATATGTAATGAAACCACAATTTTTTGTTGTTCTCCAAATTCTAAGACAAATACAACCTAAGAGAAAAGAAAGTCTTCACACTACAAAAATGTGCAGTACCATGAAAAGTAAGTAACCAAGTTATTGTTAAATTATAACAATTGCCATGTTTAGAGCTACCATTTACATCCTGGTTCTAACAATTTTATGACTTTAGCCATCCTTTGAGTCTCACTGGAATGTAGTATTTTATATATCAAAGGAAGAAGCAAAGTAAAATATATTTGTATCCCTCTCAAAACAAAATCCATATTTTATTGTATTTTCCCTGAATGGGACTCCCCAGTGTGTATAGCACATGGATAGAAAAAAAAAAATCTCAAACAGAAAATGGTAGTATTATTTGGCCAAGGATCAGAGACCAACACTGTTGTTTACTTACGTATAAGTTAAAAGAAAAAAATCCTAGCTTGGAGCAGTCACAGCAGGTCTGGCCTAACATTGTGTACAAACATCAAGTAAACCTTTGAGACAGCTCTAAGTTTTAGAGCATGGGTAGAGATCTAAGGAATTCAAGCAGAGAATTTGGTTGACTTTTTCTAAAATACAGATTTAGAAAGCAGTTTTTAATTGGGTCAAGTTGAAGGGATCTCTTTACCTCAAAACTCTTGTAAGACATATCAGCCTACAAATGATAATTAAGATACCTGACCATAAATTAAGTTTCCCCAGAATCAGGTGACTGTCACTTACTTAACACCTGTTAATAAAACCTAACACTCCTCAGAGGACAACATCATAAATGCTTAGTACGTAGCATTCAAAGAAATAGGTAATGTGGATCCTTTTTTTAAAATTAAGAATCAAGAAGCAGGGCTATAAACAGCCTACATGTCATTCTTTACATACGAGAAATTTTACAGCATAAGTGCAGCAAGGAAATTATAAAAACATACAATAACTAAAAATAAATATGAAAATGAAAACTAAAATAAAACAGAAACTAAACAATGAAAACTTTCAGGGGTATTTTTAGTTCTAATAAAAAAACCAAAAAATTTTGAACTGAAGCATATGAGTTTTAAAATGTATTTGGATTAATAGAGAATAGAGTGTGAAGAAAAAGAAAACAATGTACATGAATGTAAGTCAACAGCACAGAGGTATAAACACTACCTCAATGAACTAAAAGTTCATTGTTGGAGTAAGCTGGATAACATACAGTTCGAATCCCAGGGGGACATAAGTAGAACAGAGAAAAAAAAAAGTAATAGCCAAAAGTTTCAAACTTACAGAAGGGTACCAGGACTCAACAGGGTACATTAAAAAGTGGAAGGCTGAGTCACAAGGACTGCTTGAGCTCAAGAATTACAAGCCAGCTTGGCAAAATGGTAAGAATTCTATCAAAAAGAAAAGAAAGCATTTTAAATGATAAAACAAGAAAAGAGACAAATACATAAGAGCCAAACAGATAAAGCCAAACAAACAGTAAAAGATAACAATTTTTAAAATACTCAAAACAAAAGTATGATATTTGATGGTTAATATCAATTGTCAATTCAGTGAGCTCTAAAATCACCTGGGCAACTGACCTCTGGACACACCTGGACATTATCTTGACTAGGTTAATTGAGGGGAGCTTGCCCATTGTGGGTAGCACCATTCCCTAGTTGAGATACTCATATGCATAAAAAGAGGGGGTGAGCTGAGCAAAATTATTCATCAATTACTGATTTCAGACACAATGTGGCCAGCCACATATGACTTTCTGTGACTCCTGTGGTTTCAGCATTGGATGAGCTACCTGGGACAGTGCTGAAAAGGTTTCCCTGGTGGTATGAGTGCTAGAGAGCTGATTAGGTAATCAGCTCAGCTACCACCCAGGCTTAGATCCAGTGTTTTGAGTTGAACCACCACAATATCTACCCGATCTATGAACTGCTGGGACATGTGAAAAGGCTGGGCACACAGAGCAATAACAGGATAATCGAGAGGAGTCCTGGTGAACATCCAGTATTGATGGGGTCACAGAAGCCAGAGACCTGTAACCAAACCAATGACTCACTGCAATGAACATTTGTGTGAGGAACGGGCGCGCTCAAGCTCCGCTTTTTGGTGGTTTGCTCACTGCACGCTTTTCCCTAACTGAGCCACAACCGCAGAACTACTGCGCAGACTCACTGCCATGCAGGACTGGGCTGTTTCAGGTGCACCAATGAGGCATGCCCACGTAGCAGGTGCTGATTGGGACAGGCAGGGTATAAAAAGGACGGCGTTAAGGGGCTGAAACAGAAGGCCATCTAGAGAAAGGAGAGGACAGAAAGGCATCCAGAGAGAGGAGAGGACAGAAAGGCATCCAGAGAGAGGAGAGGACAGAAGAGCTTCTAGAAAGAGAGGACAGAAGGGCTTCCAGAGAGAGAGGAGAGAAGGGCTTCCAGAGAAAGAAGAGAGGGGTTTTGAGAAAGAGAGAATGGTTAAGGATCCTGAATAAACTAAGTTGAGAAGAACTCCGAGTTGCGTTGTTCCTGTCTTCTGGTCAGATAGAGAAGCGACACATTTGCACATAAAGATGTGTGGACAAAAGGAGGGTAAGGAGGGTACACTGTGGGACACACTGTGACATACTACAGCTTCCATGATGAGATGTTTTTAATGGTTTGTGGGACCCACATGAATATCAAGCTGCACATCTACATATGTGCAAGGAGGCCTAGGTCCAGCCTGGGTATGTTCTTTGGTTTGTGTTTCAGACTCTGAGACTCCCAAGGGTCTAGGTTAGTTGACTCTCTTGGTCTTCTTGTGGAGTTCCTATCCCCTTTGGGGCCAACAATCCTTCTTTCTACTCTTCCATGAGTCCCCAAGCTCCATCCACGGTTTGGTTGTGGGTGTCTGTGTCTCAGTCAACTGCTGGGTAGAGCCTCTCAGAGGAAAGTATGCAAGCGTAACAGAGTATCATTAATAGTGTCATGGATTGGTGTTTGCCCATGGGATGGGTCTCAAGTTGAGGCTTTATTTGTTGGCCATTCCCTCGGCCTCTGCCCCATTCTTCAGGCCTGCTTTTCTTGTAGACAGGATAAATTTGGGGTTAAAAGTTTGTGCGTGGGTAGTATCCCTATTGCTCCACTGAGGTTCCTGCTTGGCTACAGGAGGTGGCCTCTTCAGGTTCCGTATCCCCATTATAGTGAGTTACAGCTAAGGTCACCCTCATTGATTCTTAGGTGCCTCCCTTAGCCCAGGTCTCTGTCTCATCCCGGAGATGCCCTCTACCTCCTCACCCTCCATCAGTTGCAGGTTGTCATTCATTTTCATGGCCATCTAGTCATCTCTCTTACCCTTTCCCACACCTGATCCTGAACCTCCCTATTCCCCTCCCCATTCCTCCTCGCTCCCAATTCCCTCCCTTCATCTGCCTCTTATGATTATAAAAATGCTTTCTTAGGGGTCTTTTGCTTATATATTATATATTATATATTATGGTTTCCCCTTTTGTGTTTTTATGGGTTTTCTGTATGTTGAAATATATATGTGTGTGTAATGGGTTTCTTGTGCTTTTTCATTGGACCCCTTTTCTGTTAGTTTTCTCCAATTTAGTTTCTTTTAATTTTGTTTTGTTATTTTATATTCTTTTATATACAGAGGTAGATAGATAGATAGATAGATAGATAGATAGATAGATAGATAGATATCTACTTGTTATCTAATGATGGGAAAAAAGGTGTGGATTCAGTTGGGTAAAGAGGTAAGGTGGATCCAGGAAGATTTCATAGACAGAGCTAGCCATAATCAGAATATGTTGTATGAAAAAACTCTTTGTCCATAAAAATTAAATAAAATTAAATGCCAAAACAGTTTGATATTATAATTTGTTAATCTGATGTCCTCTTCAGTTTTATTGAGAAGCCCCATTTTTAAAGAGTTTTCAAGGTAATCAACTGTTCCTTGGTGTTTTTGTTTTTTTTTTTTTTTAACAAGACTGGAGTATTAAGAAATGTGTTTAGTCTTCAGAAATAAGGAAGCTCCTCTCACAGGTAAGTTCTGATGAAGAAGTATACCCTTAGAAAGTGCATGGGCAGTATCAAATTTCAAAATTCTAAAGAATTCTATAATAGCAGGTATGATATGTGATAACTTTAAATATTTTTAAAATGGGGATAAGAAACAAATATTTTATTGTTTAAAATAAAACTTAAAATCATGTGAATTACTGAGATGTATATGCTTTTCAGCATATACTTCTCAATAATTGCCATTTGCATCTTAGTATCAGTACGAGAATGTTAAAAGGCAACACCAAACAAGAATTTTTACCACAAGATTTTTGTTGCTTCTGTGACCAATTACTTGACAAGAAACACGTAATAGGAAGATGAATAATTAATTTTGCTTTACAATTAAGTTGACAAGCTACATTGTTTAAAAGGTCCATGTTCAGCAGTAGATGGCCAACACAAAATGAATTCAACAGTATTCTTGGAGATCTTTTTTTAATCTTATAATTCTTTATTTGGGCTCCCTCCCCTTTACTGGTCTTTTGTTTATATATTATGTTTTCTCATTTGTGTCTTTTTTTGGCGTCTCTCTGTGTGTGTGTGTGTGTGTGTGTGTGCGTGTGTGCATGTATAGATGTTTCTCTTGCTTTTTCTTTTGGTTTTTGTTTGCTTGCTTGCTTGTTTTGTGGTTGTTGTTGTTGCCTGATTGTCTTCTGAAGAGAGAGAAGAAAGACATGGAGTTGGATGGATGGAGAGGTGGGAGACCTGAGAATAAGACATGGAAGGGAATCTGTGATTAAGAGAGGGAGGAATGTATTAAAGTGGTATAAAGGCAAAAAAAAGAGGAGGGGAGATGGAATAGAGGGTTTCCAGGGAGAGGAAATGGGGAAAAGAGATCACATCTGAAATGTAAAAAAATAAAATATCCAATGAAAAAAATTACAAAAGCTGTGATTTTTTCTACAATTTTGGCACTGTAGACAAGGATGCACTAAGGCACAGAGAAGAACTGAGGAACGAGGTGCTAAATTACGCTAAAACGCACCAGATACAAAAAAGTACCTGGTTTGAAAATGCCAGTTAAGAATTCTACAATGCATCAATGTATATACATGAAATTATATCGCTGCATTTGCTTACAAAGATATTAGAAGCTATCTAATTATTCATATCAAGAAATAAGCATTGTGCATTAGTAACCATTTTAATAGAATAGTTTGTGGTTTAAAATACTTATATATAGATGTATATGTTTATAATTATTGATATTTTCAGAGAGAAATGTTTTTTCACAAAAGAAAAACTACCTTTGTTTGTATAAGTCTGTGAATATGAAGAAAAACATAAGAAAAGCTATCCCTATGTTATCACTGTGTTCCTCAAGGATACAATATTTGAGGGTGGTGTGGTAGGAAGTAATGATTAAAATGGCCTTTGTGTGTACTTTGTGGGTTTTTTGCTTTATAAAACAAAGCAAATATTATTTTTGTAGTGAAAATCTAATTTTTTAAATTAATAAATGTTCCAAGAACAAGGATAAAAGACTGTTCTCATTTTGAAAAGGAAAATAATTCTGGCAAATAAAAAAACAGTTTGAGAAATGAAGATTTACATCTTACTAACATATTATTAATTATTGCATAATTATCAAATTATTATTATCATTATTATTATTATTATCAAAAACAATGTGGTTAGAAATAACTAATGGAATATAGCCCAGAGTCTTGGTAAAAGTATAAAAGTCATCTTAAAGTGGGGTTGTTACCTTAATTGCTTTCAATATTGCTTAAAGATGCAATATTGACCATAGGCAAGCCTGACCAGGGACAAGCTTTGTAAGACCCCCCCGCAAGGGGACCCTCTGTAAGACCCCCCCGCAAGGGGACCCTCACCCAAGTCCGGACCTGCACCCCCCAAGGACACACGAGAGACCTTCTTGATGCAATTGCAGAGGAGGTTTAATGATGAGGGCCCTCGGGCTGGAACATATCTCACACAGGAGATAGAGGTTCTGCGCGCCCTGGACCCAGGGAACTTGGGATATTTATCGGTAGGGGTTGGGGAGAGCGGGAAAATTTGGCGCGGTTACATATGATTAGATATTTCAAACATCAGCAACTTGCAGAACTGGCAGAACTTGCAGAAACTCGGACCTCCCAGAAAAGGGAGGGAGAGAAAAGTAAACACCAGATAGCCCATTACTCACTTGGGCTTGTTTGGACTTGTCTGGGCATGCCCTTGTATGCCTTTATTTTTTGTCACCCTGCCCCTGCAGGGGCTTAATATTTTTATTATGACTATATTTAACAAATTGTTGGTGGTCTTTGCTGACCATGAATTTTTGTTATTGTTACAATGCTGCTTTCAAATTTTGTTCTCACAGCTTCAAACTATAGTTGTAAGAAGTAATGGTTTTATTAAACTATAGTTGTAAGAAGTAATGGTTTTACCCTGTGTAAGAACTCATGTTAAAATTAATAAAGAAAAAAAATTATTATAATGAGAAGAGTTGCTTCCAACTTGGGGCAGCAGTGGTTAAACACTGGTAATAATTAGAGTAATACTCCCAAGTATACACACTTGTGAAGAAGCAGAGGTGATATACAAAATAGACTCCTAAATTCTTGATATGCTTTCAGTTTTATATTGAACTTTGCCCACAGGCAAAGTTTTTCTATCTAAAACAGGCGTATGTCCTGTTTTCTTGAGCTATCTCCAGTGAGTTTGTATTCCTAAAAGGTTATGTTATTCTCCATACTCTTCTCCTGAGTCCATGAGCAGATGTGATCAAATATAAAACTGCCTTCCCACCTGTTCTAGTTACTGTTACTGAAAGAAAATACTCTGGTCAAAAGCATCTTAAAGAAAAGGGATTATCTTAGCTTTTGGCTCCAAAAGCACATAACCCATATGGTACAGAAGGAAGCAAGCAGGAGGCTTGGAGCAGGAACTGACTTATCATATTTTGTCATCAAACAAGAAGTACATGATGGGCTATGTGCTTTTGGAGCCAAAAGCTAAAATAATCCCTTTTCTTCTTTAAGATGCTTTTGACCAGAGTATTTTCTTTCAGTAACAGAGAATAATGCGTGGGTACAGGCTACAAAACCCAGCCCCTAGTGATTGATGTATGTCCTTCAGCATGGGTGCAACTCCTAAAGTTTCTGTAGCTTCACCAAAAGCACTACCAACTGAGAACCAGGTGTTCAAGTGGATGATCACATGAGGGACATTGCTCATTCAGACATCAGCACTACCCAGTCATATCTCAGGTATACAGTAGAAACGTATAAGACATTCTCATCCTGTAATCATGAATAAGTAACATATCATCTGAGTAGTGAAGAGATAGATATTCTCTAAACAGGTAACAGTAACAGTAGTAACAATGATTAATGTTCAGTTTTTAAATTTCTTTTAACTTCTTGTCTCAACTGTATCTTGAATTAGCAAAGCTTAATCTCTTGATGAACATAGCAATTACTAATGACGATTGATAATAATAACTGTGTACATTATTTTACAGCATTAATTTCACATTTTGTTATGTAACTTAAGGATACCCTGACTACACATTTTCCAAAGCAATGCAACTAGCAAAAGGTACTTAGAATCTTACTATTAGCATGTGAGTGTTTATTCACTAACTATAATGAATAAAACAAAAGGTAAAGGACAGAAATTTGTCCTTCAAGAATTCATTGAACATTTAGAGAAATACAGTAAATATACATAAATATAATAAGCTTCCCATAGCAGTAATTTCACTATACCTAATTAGACTTCTACAAATGATCTTTAAAATGGTATATTGTTTTCTCTCACTTTGAACCCTACATGGTTTTAATGACAAAGTCTTCTGTTTTATACATGCATCAATCCATTGTCTTTTGTGTGCTATACTAAAATAAATCATGTTCAACATTTCTTAACAAATTGTAAGCCTATCATAATTTGTCAGGTACTTGCTTATATGTTGAATATTCACTAGAAACTGAACAAAATCGTATTGTATGGACATTATAATTTATGCTGTTTGTACTAACTTGCATTACAAATGAAAGAAAATGAGGGGGTAGTAGATTAGCAATGCATTTTTCTTTTGCCTCCACCCCAGCATTGTTTGAACAGGTGTTTGAGTAATTGTGGGCCATTTAAGGACTGCCTTGAAAAGGTAGACAATATCCCAACAGTTAAGAGCAGTCTTCAAACTCAGCCCCCTTTTCATTTGAAGCCTTTACTGGACAATATTTTTTTTTTAATGATCCATTTCCTACTGAGAAAGAAAGTGGAGAATATCCAGCTTCCAAAGTACCAAGTGGCTGCAATATTGTGTTCCAGGTGAAAAGTTTGTGTCTTGGAAAACACCAACATCTATTGGCAGCTGCAGATTTCCCTTTAGACAAATTTAACAGTGTGATTTGGGCATGGTTCCTAGACTTTTAGCCTTGAGTTTGGTCCTTGAAGTTTGGCCCTCTTTCCTCACTGCCTTTTAAATAAACTATTTCTGTTTCACTCAGGCTTTCTTATTTTGAGTTGCTTCCTCTTTAAAAAAAAAAAAAAAAATGACCAATGCAGTTGGTTTAAACAAAGGAAAGCAATTCTGAGTTGCTGATACATTAAAATTACAATTGGTACTTTCTGTGCATGTGGGAAATGCAGGTTTTATTACCTCTCCAAAGAACTGTGATGTAGAGAAACTCATTTTCTAAGGAATGAACCAACAGTAAATTAGATCCATCCTCCAAGCTCTGTTTTCTAAAACCCTACTATCCCCAGATGAACAGACAAATCACTGTGAAAATGACAGGAGCCTTCCCGTCATATAGGCTCATGCAGGGAGACTCTTAGGGGCTTATTTTTCTTGCTTCAACCACTATTCCCAAGATGTACTTATACGGGAACTCAATAACAAAATTATGCAAAGACGGAAACAATAACATTTCTGAGGATCTATGAAGCCAAACATATCTTATGTGTGGTTGGGTTTTTTATTTTGTTTTGTTTTGTTTTTTAACAATGTGGTACATGTCTTGTTTTCTCAGCTGCACTCCATTGTAATGTAGTAATTTGAGTTTTTAGTTTCTGGGTAATTCTAAAGTACTGGTGGAGAGAATTCACCAGCTCCTCCTGTCAATGAACAGAGACTACAATCTTCTAACCAGTGACTTCCCAGGTACAGCAGCAGAAAGGGAGGAAATTAAAGCACACAGACACTTGATTCTCAGCATCAAGGCCTTATTTTAAATGTTCAGTGCATTGATGCAATACACACCTCTTACTCAAAAGGGAATATGATATGGTTTATTCTGGGAAAAATATGGGTGACTGTGGCCTCAGAATATGGATTCAGAATGCCCCAAAATGACTATGTTCCATAGTGGAAGTGGTCACACTTATATTTTGTGGTCTCGGATACAAGGAAAGTTATAAATCAATGCATTTACTGAACACATTAGTGGGTACATGAGATAGTCAGACTACCACAAAGCAAGAAAATTACTACTGTAGGTTCCAGAGATGCAGTCTGATGATGCGGCTGGTGGACATTTATGGTCTACTGAGACACATTACAAAGGTTTTACCTGCTAGTAAAAAGAATATTAGCTTACATACAAAAGCAGTCAATAAATAGTTATAAAAAGAACTAAAAGTAATCCAAGATAATGTTGGCTCTGGGTATGTAACATTCCAACTCTGCAAACACTCAAGAGATAATTACTGAGTTGAGAGACTATTCAACATAGCTAGGGTTGTTTGTTTTAGTTTGTGTAGTTGTTGTTTTGGATTGAATTGGGTTGGTTTTTTGTTTTCCCTACATGTTAGTTTACAAACATAGAGACACCTTAGGCCCTGTCCAAGTTCTTCAGGTGTTCCTAACGTGAGCCCGTTTTAAGAACCAAATGTCCAATCCTGATTCCCAATGACAGAAGCCTGGAGCCATTTGTTTATGTGACTCCAACTCAAGCCACCCTTCAATAGTACTGAACCAGAATCTGCACTGTCAAACAACAACCAGGGGAACAGTTCTAGCATTAAATCTTCAGAAACATTGTGCTACACTGCTTTTGTGCTGTGTACACACTTTCAAAACACCCTGAGATCAATCCTAGTGAATTCATATTGCTTTTCCATCTTTTGTCCTTTCCTTCTTCCTCCTCCATCTGCCCCCTCTTCAAGGGGTACTCAGTCATCCAGAACATCTTTCTTTATACCTTTACATTAAGAAGTTATATCCCTGAGACTATATATAAAACTTCTATCCTCTGGAAATAAAATCTTTCATAATTAAAAGCTATGACCTAAAATTCTGACAAGATAAGATACTCCACAGAGCATTAATATGGCTAATAAGCACAAGAGGAATTATTGTTAATGGCAAATACTTGAATAAAACGTATATTTTTACTTTCAAATAAAGAACAATGTTTTTAAACTCATCATTCTATATTTATAAAGTAAAGAATCCTAAAATGTATAAAGGCTTATTATGTCTTCTGAGACAAGGACAGAAGATAAATGAAAGAAATTTTTTAAAAATATATATTTAAAAGAAAACATGTTGGTTGTTTAGCTTTTTCTAGCTATTGTCAAGTTTTTGTTTATTTAGTTTTATAATATGAATGCATTGAAATATATTAACCAGTAACTATATTTTCATGTTATCACATATATTTTATCATAATTTAATTATATGGCCATAATATTGGGAATAAGCATATTAAACTTTGAATGTTAGTGTTTGAGTTTAGAACATGGAGTATAGCTGTATTCTAAGCAGAAAAGTTACAGTATCATGGTAGCTGTTTATAAATATAAAATGAAGATTTTCGCTTTTGAAAAAACCCATCCTTCCAGCAGCCTAGAATCGCTCTATGATTTTTTTACTGTTTACCACAGTTTTCTCACACATACACTAATATGGCGTTTACTCAGCTCTTTCTAATGCTGTCACCCATTTTCACTCTAGGAATAATGACACTTCATTATAATTGTCTTCTCAATGTCAGCCTTTCCTGAAAGACACTAATTCCAAAGAGAAACAAAAGAGAAAAATATCCTTTTACTATATTTACTACCCCAAACAAAGTAGGCTCAAGAAATTTGAGAGAAAAATAAACCAATTAACAAAAGCTAAATGATATACAAGTATCTATTTCATCTATTGATGTGATCAGAAAATTTCTCAAGATCAGCACACAAAAAATGGGCAAAGAAGCTATGAACTCTGATAGAAAAATTTTCGTTTTGACCATAGACCTTTCTCAATAAGAGTACTAAGTAGAATCAAAACACCCACAAAGAAAATAATCCTGGTGCATTTTGCTAACTTTAAATTGTACAAGTTGGTGTTCTTGGAGGAGAATGTTGAAACCCATGGAAAGGTTTAGGAGCATATCATTTCTCAGAAAGGTAATAAAAAGGGGGAGAGGTGATATAGTCTACACAATACTATAGACTATAGGCAAATAAAGATAGAGTTATGGTTGTGGATCGGAAAGATTGATAATTTGGCCAAAACTTTTAAATCATTAAGGACAGGTAAAAACTTCAACAAAACCTCTAAGGAGGTAGTAAGCATTCTTTAAGATATTTTAGGATGTTAATTATATGTCCACAGAGAAGTGTACATTATGGATGTTCACCATAGTTATACTTAAGAAACTGAAGATGTTGTACTCAGTAAAAATGGTTACGTATCTTGATTGGTTCCAAACTGATTTACTTAACTTCTCTAATAATAGTTGTAGTGAGACAAACCCTGAAAATACCCTAACACACACACACACACACACACACACACACACACACATACACACACACACACACACATTTCTAATCTTTTCTTATAAACTAGCTACCATTTTGGAGAACTTTGCAGATATCATTAAAGACCTAAATCATTGGACCTAGAGTACACAGATCATTTCAAAAAAGAAGATAGAATCATACAAGCCCTTTTCAAGCAGATGAAAAAGACTGGGAAGCCTATAGTGCAACTGATCCAAGCCTGAAGGGAATTCTTTATTTAGTTGCCATCTTAAATATAGCTAAACATAGCAGGCTAAAATGAGAGTGACTATAAATATCTTGCAAAAACAGGAAATAGATTGTACATAAAATGAAGTGGGGAAACTAGAACTCCAGTTCTATAGCTACAAGTAACTAATTCTACCAACAAGAATTTGCTTAAAATGCTTTTTCTGCTCCTCCAAATGATCCCATCTAAGTAACTTCCTCATTTCAGCTTCAGAAAACCCTAAGTATAAACCCCAGCTACCTAGACTTCTATTCTTCAAAAACCTTATGTATGCTGTCTAAAGCTATTTGTGTGTGGTATTTGTTACAAGGCAATAGAAAAATAATGCAAACTTTGGTCCCAGGAGTGAGGTGTTACACATAGCAGATACACACATTATAACAAGATAGACAGCAGGTAAAGCTCAAGCATGCTTGAGAAGAAGTCTGAAGAATATGATAGATAAACACAAACTGCCTAAATATATTGTTAATTGAACTATTGATGTGAATCACATAATTTAGGAAACTCAAAATAAGATCAGGAACATATTACTGAAAACTGAGAAGAGTTTAATTATTCTCTGATAGAAGAAATCAAAAACTTATGCTGAATTTATATAGAAAGAAGAATTTGTAAATAAGAAACTACTTGTCTTACATTCCCAAGCAAGCTGTTGAAAATGCTATCTGTTTTCAATGTGACATTTTAGGAAAATGTGGTAGAATTTTTAAACCCAAAAAGAACCAGAATTTGATGATTTAGAAAACTTTTTGTTTATTGCAGTGGTGGTTAAAGTTACTCTTCCTTCTGAAAACGTGGCAGGATAAACTGACGGAATGTGGCAATAGTCAACTCTTCAAATATTGTAGGGAAAATTAAGACAGGATGTTAAATCACAAGACATTAAAGGTTTACTTAAAAAATCTTTCCAATAAAAAGGCAAGCTTCAGGAAGTTTAAAGTGATGGCCTTCAGCTATTTCACGAGTGAAAGATACAAGAGTTGTCTCAATGTAGTATGTGAGATTGGATCTTTGTGCTATGGAGGAACCATAGGTTTCTAATATAGCTATAACTGCAGAAATACTAGCAACATGGATTCGTTCTACAAAAAACATTAAAAATGAAAAACTATTGGACTCACAAAATACTATTGGCAGGAAGTGAGGAGAATGGGTTCCAAAAATGTGTAACCAGAAGCCCAGAGAAGAGCTGAGAGTCATAAGGAAACATTCCTAGGTTTTGATACCCTAGGGGATTTCCCAGTTATATTTCAAAACTTGAACCAATGGTTCTTTACAATTTTTTAGATGTCTATTTTAAAAAATAAAGTTCATCATAACAATCCTGTTCATTTATATCATCATACAATATGAACAGTGTTTATTTAGTATTAAGGATCGGTAGATAGAATAAAAATATACCATAAACATCATCTTTACAGACTTACACTATTTATGAGATTTTGGAGTCTGATTTGATGATATATTGGAATATGGAATTTGAGGGGCACTAAAACAAACTGAATATATTTTATATGGTAAACTTTTTTTTATTTCTACAGGGCCAGAGTGTTGGATCTGGTTGTCTGTATTTATGTCAAAATCATTCCATTTTGATGATTACAGCTAGGACTATGTTTTGTCACCATTTGAAACCACCATTTGGCATTTTTAATTGGGATGACTTTAAATATTGTGGAGCTGGATTGTAAGTCCACACAAATTTTAGGATTTTTTTTTAATTCTGTAAAAAAACATCATTGGTATTTTATGGAAATTGAATTATAATCACTTTGAGTGTATATGGTCATTTTAACAATATTTATTTTCAGTCCAAAAACATAAAATGTCTCTCCAGCTTATCATGTTGACCTCTGCCTGTTTCACCCATGTCTTATAATTTTTAGTGATGAAATGTTCCACATCATTCATTAAGTGTGTTCCTAGATAATGTCTTCAATATTGTAAACGAGATTGCTACTCTGATTCTATTTCAGGTGGTTTGTTGATTGACTCACAGCAACACTAGTGATTCTTGTATGTGAACTTTGTATTCAGCAACTTTGCTTCATTCATCAGTTCTAAGGTCTTGGTGCATTGTTTAGAGTTTTAATATTTAAGATCATAACATATGCAATGATGATTTTAATCCTTTATTCTAATTTGAATATCCATTATCTCTTTCTCTTGGAAGATTTCCAATATGCTGTTGGATTTGGTTTGAGTTTGGGGCAAGGGTTGGATAAATGTTATTCAAATGCATCAGAATATAGTTTCCATGTATTGTGTATTTGTCTCTCAGATGTTGTTAACATAATATGGACATATACAAATGTGTTTGTAAGTTTTTTTCTTCCATTGAAAATCAATATTAGTTCTTTAAATCTGTGCTAACATTCCACAATGAAACTCTTTGGTTTGGGCTTTTGTTTGATGAGAAATTTTTTATTATTCAGTATTGTTACTCATCTTTAGTCTATCCATGGTTTCTTTTTCCTGATGATTTAGTCTTGTTAAGGTATATACATATCTTAGAATTTATTAATCTAAGTTATAAACATTTTGTAATATAAGTACTTGTAACAATGTTTAATGATGCTTTGTATTTCTGTAGGTCTGTTCTAATCTCTTTTCATCTCTGATTTCCCTTATTTGATTCTTTTTTGTCTTAGTCTGGGTAAGGATTTGTGTATTTTATATGTTGTGTTGGGATTTTGCAATAATTTTGAGCCATTGTTTATTTCTCATTTATTTCTCCTCTTCACTATTTGTTTCCTTCTCTTAGTTTGTAGTTTTTTGTGCCTTTGTTTCCTGAGACTCTTTGTCAGGCTGTTTGAGCTTCCTGAAGTTTTATGTAAGCGTTGATTTGCTTTAAAAAAAAAAAAAAAAAAAAAGTCCTCAGTACTGTCCTGCCCTACCCTATAAATGTAGTCTCCATTTTCATTGATTTAAAAATTATTTAATTATATTCTTGAGTACTTTCATTTTCTCTTCATTTCTTATGTCTTTGTTTCATTTTATTAAAAATCTTTTTCTCACATAATATATCCTTTTTAAGGATTCCCCTCCCTCTATTCCTCGCAGTTTCTTCTTAACTTCCTTCTCATCTTGAGCCAAGTTCTTTCTGTTGCTCATTAGAAAACAAACAAGCAGACCTGGGCAGCAGCTCTGCTCCCAATCTCACAGAACCAAGAGGAAGTGAGCATACCAGGAGCTCTGACCCAGGCAGTATCTTAGGTAAGGAGACAGCAATACCTGCCCTAAACAGGGAGTAACTGTTTGCGCCTGAGCACTGAGCACTGAGCACTGAGAACCTAGTTCTCCCACACAAGAAAGTCCTGAATTCTTCATATCACTAGGAAAGCAAGATTCAGATTTAAAATCACTTCTAATGATGATGATAGAGGACTTTAAGAAGGACATAAATAACACTCTCAAAGAATTTGAGGAGAACACAGGTAAACAGTTAGAAACCCTTAAAGAGGAAACACAAAAATCCCTTAAAGAATTACAAGAGAACAAAACCAAACAGGAGAAAGAATTGAACAAAACCATTCTGGACATAAAACTGAAAGTAGAAACAATCAAGAAATCACAAACCTGGAGATAGAAAACCTAGGGAAAAAATCAGGAGTCATAGACACAAGCATCACCAACAGAATACAAGAGATAGAAGAGAGAATCCCAAGTGCAGAAGATACCATAGAAAATATTGACACAACTGTCAAAGAAAACACAAAATGCAAAAAGTTCTTAACCAAAAACATCCAAAAAAATCCAGGACACACTGAGAAGACCAAACCTAAGGATAATAGGTATAGATGAGAGTGAACATTCCCAACTGAAAGGGCCAATAAATATCTTCAACAAAATTATAGAAGAAAACTTCCCTAACCTAAAGAACGAGATGCCCAAAAACATACAAGAGGCCTATAGAATGTCAAATAGACTAGAACAGAAAAGAAATACCTCCCCTCACATAATAATCAAAACACCAAGTGCACAAAGCAAAGAAAGAATATTAAATGCAGTAAGGGAAAAAGGCCAAATAACATATAAAGGCAGACCTATCAGAATTGCACCAGACTTCTCACCAGATACTCTAAAAGCTAGAAGATGCTGGACAGATGTCATAAAGACCCTAAGAGATCACAAATGCCAGCCCAGGCTACTATACCTAGCAAAACTCTCAATTACCATAGACGGAGAAAACAAGATATTCTATGACAAAACCGAATTTACACAATATCTGTCCACAAACCCAACATTACAAAGGATAATAGCAGGAAAGCTCCAATACAAGGAGAAAAATTATACCCCAGAAGGAGCAAGAAAGTAATCCACTTCCAATAAATCCAAAAGAATATGGTCACACAAAGATAATTCCACCTCTAATAACAAAAATAACAGGAAGCAACAATCACTGTTCTTTAATACCTCATAACATCAATGGACTCAATTCCCCAATTAAAAGACACAGGCTAAGGGACTGGATACATAAACAGGACCCAGCATTTTGCTGTATACAGGAAACCCACCTCAGTGACAAAGACAGACTCTACCTTAGAGTAGAAGGCTGGAAAACAATTTTTCAAACAAATGATCCTAAGAAACAAGCTGCAGTAGCCATTCTAAAATCTCCATCCCAAGAACACTTATGGCTCCACCTGTACAGGTAGTTGAGGGTGGCCTTGCTAGGCATTAGTGGAAGTGGAGGGCCTTGGTGCATAAAAGTTTGGATTCCCTAGTGTTGGGGAATTTCAAGAGCAGGGAGTCGAGAATGGGAGGATGGTGAGAGCACATCCTCATAGAAACTCCCAGAATTGTATGGATTAGACAGAAGACTATATTCCAGAATTCAAACAAATATTATCTAGATACTAAAATTTGTTTTGAGAATTGTATATTGCAGAATACACAGCCTTGGTGTATCTACTCATCAAGCAAGCTGAGCAGACCTGCTCAAACCTCTGAGGTCCTGGAATTCCATCTGGATGCAGTGAAGACACAGCATCAGAGGCTTATCAATTTACTCTTCCCCGTGCTCCTATTCTAATATCTCAATGCCCATAATCAGCTTGAAGAAGTTTATGGAGAGTTGGCGCCCCTATTGCCTGGGCTTGGGGACTGAGGTGGTTATTACTGGGCTGTCTTTCTAGGGAAAAGTAGTGGTTTTGGTGGACCAGGAAGGATTAGCTAGGATTTATTGCATAGCCAAAACCTATTGGTAGAAATATGTACAGTTGTTATTAAGATGAAGTTATAATTTCTTAAATGGTACAAAATTTACTTTGATATCAAATGTAAGGTTTTCATTGGTATGAGATTCTTATTGATATAAAAGTGAGAAGAATACTGTTACTCTCAAAGGTATTGTGCCTATATAACACATTAAGGAATACAAGGCTTAGCCCCAGTCCTTCTTTAACTTTTCTAACTGATTTGAGATGGTTAGACTGTGAGTTAATGGCCTATAGCAAATTCATGGCTCTGAGTTTATTGTTAGGGTGTTTTCTATATTTTATTCAGAAATAGCTGAGAGGAGTGAACAGACAACAGTCCAGATTGCCTTACATGGATAGTTAATTTTCAAAACATCAGAAGTCCACAGAATTGAAGTTACAAACATTTCTGTATTAATGTTCATTTTGATTAGAGACCTGTCTGCTCCTGACAGCTTCCTGTATTGGATTCTAAAAAGAAATTGAGCATCTTTGGAGTTACTCCAGTTGTGGTGAAACAGCCACTAGGCAAAAATTGCTTCTTTCCATCTACAGACAAATTACTGTCCAGAAAAGGACACACTTGCAGAAAAGTTAACTGATTATATCTGCCAAGACAGAGTAATCAGCCCTTAATAATTCTGCATCACTAGGTCTGTTCAATGATCCTGGGCCAGAAGGCTGAAAATCAGATGCTCCAACATTTTGTAGTACAGGGACTTTCCAGGTGTTCAGCAGTCTCTATAAGTTGGCTAAGTTTTAGAAGCCATGCTTTGTGCTTCCCATAGTTTCAGTTAACTCAGTCATTCTGGATTTTTGACGGGGTTGAAAACTTATAGTCTCATAGCCAATCCCAGCTATTTACTTTGAGAGAAAAGATTTGAGAGGATGGTTTTCAGCTGACATTCATTCTAAAGCCAAAAAAAGGCCAGGTTCAGAACTAATTGTTTTAGTTAGGAGAGATAACAGAGGTTCTGGTTAGTCAACAAAATGATGGACTGGGTATTAGGTCTATCTTGTACCTTACTGACACAAATTGGTATAGTTATGCTCTAATTGTATTTTGAGAGAAAAGTTTTATTTTAACAGGAAGGGTGATATGTAAGAGAAGCTAAGGTGGGTGGAGTAAGGAAAGGAAGGGGAGGAGTAAGGAGAGGAGAAGGAGAAGGAGCAGAGGAGCTAGGTGACAGGGGTGGGGTGGGGGTGGGAGGAACATGGAGGTGGATGTTTGTTTTTCTCCACCAGTCAAAGATAGTTGACATATCTAGGTTGTGTATTGAGTTACACTTCTGATTGTATGGGCATCTTGTTATTGAGCATTACCAAACTTATAAATCCTTCAATTAACATTAAAAAAAAATTGTATAAAAGCAAAAACAAGGGGATGGAATAGGGGTTTTCTAAGGAGGGGAAATGGGGAAAGGGGATGGCATCTGAAATGTAAATAAAGTATCCAATAAAAATATATTAAAAAAGAAAATAAATAAGCTTCTAAGTTATAATAGTAAAATAAAATATAATAAATAAAACAAAAACTAACACATGGGAATTGGACAAAACAAGCAAACAGAAGAAAGTCCAAGAAAAGGCACAAGAATAAAATATTCAATTACACACTTAGGAATCCCACAAAAACACTAAACTGGAAGACATAATACAATGCACGGGATCTTGTAGGGTTAAAAGAGAGAGAAATATAAATAAAATTGAAATAAAATATAATTTAAGATTAAAGAAGACAAAAAGAAAGAAGGAAGGGAGGGGGAAGGGAGAGAGAATGAGAGACAGAGAAAGAAGAGAGAAAGAGAGAGAGCCTTGACACAACATTATGAGACGAGACATCTGTAAAGATGCCATTGAGATTGTTTTCTGATGCCTTCTATTATAGGGTATGCAGGCTCTCCTTAAGAGCAATTTATTTACCAGTGAGACTCACTTAGGAAAAAAATGAGATTTTCATTTACAAGTAGTTATCAATTGAAGATTGCTTCTGAACTTGGTATGGGAACATGTGTCCACTTCTTCTTTCAGCAATAGGGCCCCATCTGGTGCAGACCTGTGCAGGCCCTATGTATATGGCATCAGTCTCTGTGAGTTTGCACGTGCCTCAGTCATGTTGACTTCTAGGGCCTTCTTTTCTTGGTGTCCTCTACTCCTTCTGCCTCTTCCACTCTTTCTACACCTTCTCTGCAGTGTTCCCTGAGTCCTGAGGGGAGGGATTTGATTAAAAAAAAATCCTCTTTATGTCTCTGTTCCAAGCTCTCTCACTTTCTGCATAATGTTTGATGGTGAAGCTTGCTATTTATCCTCATCTGCAGTAGAAGGAAGCTTCTCTGATGAGGGCTGAGTAGCACAATGATTTCTGGGTATAGTAGGAGGTTTTTAAAAGTCATTTTATGCTATTTTGTATGGCTGGTTTTGTTTGGTTGCTTTCTGGTTTTTTATTTTTTATAACATTAGTGTTTGGTTTCACCCTAGGTCCCTAAGCTCTCTGGTTCTTGGTCACACAAGCAGTGTTGGGTACAGACTCCATCTTCTTAAGTGGCCATAAGTCAAAGCATATACTAGTTGGTAATTCTCATAAGCTATATGCTTCAATTGCCCTAGCTAAGTCTTTCTCCTTGGAACTTTTAACAGTGTTGTTGTTGTTGTTGTTGTTGTTGTGTATATTTAGTATTTTAATGATTATGTAATGGAGCATTTTATTCTCTTGTCCAGTCTATTTGATGTTCTGCATGCTTCTTGTACTTTTATAGATAGATCTTTTATTATAATAGGGATATTTTCTTCTATGGATTTATTGAAATTTTTTCTGTGCTTTTTGACCTGGGTTTCTTCTTCCTCCACTTCTATTATTCAGATATCTGGATGGTTTATGCCAAGACCTTTGAGATTCAACATTTTCTTTGACTGCCACATGCATTTCTCCTACCATGCCTTCTATGCTTGAGATTCACTCTTCTATCTCTTGTATTCTGTCAGTAAGGCTTGCCTCTGAAGTTACTGTTTGAGTCCCTAATATTTTCATGTGCAGATTTCCCTCAGTTTGTGTCTTCTTTATTGATTTTATTTCTAGTTTTAGGTATTGAACTGTCTGTTTCCCTGTTTGTGCTTGTATACATTTCTTTAAGGGACTTAGTTCCTCTTTAAGGGTCTTGATTATATTCATAAGGGCTATTTTAAGGTCTTTGTCTTGTGCTTCAGCTATGGGGCTTGCTCCAATTGGATTGTTGGGATCCAACACAGACATATTGTCCTGGCTGTTATTGTGTTTTTACCCTGGTCTCTAGGAAGATTATAATTGTAAACGCTGACTAGAGTCCTGTCATTGTTCGGTAGGTGTTTTGTTTCTTGGTTTCCTTTGCCCTCTCTGGTTCTTAGGAGAATGTGGTGGCTGAGTATTGCCTGGCAATAAATTCTTCTGAGAATCTGGTAGGTGTGGCCACTGGGGGTTCCTGTCACAAAGCCTTTCTGGGATTGGGAGTTAACCCTTAAGAATAGGGATGGACTATGGAGGGGCAGGGGAGCTGAGAGATCCATGTGAGGGAGGAAAGCAGAACGTTCCAACAGGACCTGCTTAGTTAATCCCCTTGGAATGGGAGAAGAAACTAAGGAGAAGCCACAGTTGGTCTTCTTTTTTTGTTGTTGTTGTTTTGTTCATATATTTTTTAGCAATATTCAGAGGCTGAGACAGGAGGAGTGCTAAGAATTTGAAGTCAGCCTTGAATATATAATGAGTCACAGCTGGTCTTCTGATACAAAGTTGACCATAAGACTGAGACTGACTTTGGAGAAAGAGAGGAAAAGGTGAAGGTCTGCCATTAGCCTATGGTAACTTTTCCCTCCAATTTTAACAGTAAATTGTATATTCCATATATTTGTATCATTTCTGAAATGTTTCTTAATGTTCATTTTTAAATTTGATATTTTTTTAGCATGGTATGTTTGTTGTATTTATATTGGACGTTCTAACTTTGAAATGGAATTATTCAGTAAGCATGAACTTGCTTTGATTTTGTCTACTGAAGAAATCATTTCTTTTTTTGTTTTTTTGTTATATTTTTTTATATTTTATTTACATTTAAGATGCCATCCCCTTTCCACATTTCCCCTCCCTAGAACACCCCTGTCCCATGCCCCCCTTTCCTTTTTGCTTTTATATGATTTTTTTTAAATGTTAATCAAAGGATTCATAAGTTTGGTAATGCTCAATCAAAAGCGTAACCCAAAACCCAACCTAGATATAAAAACTATCTTTGACTGGTAGAGACATGTGAACATCTGCCTCCATGCCCCCTCTCTCTTTCTCTCTCTCATCACCTAGCTTCTCCTCTTCTTCATCTTCTCTCCTTGTTCCATCTCTTCCTCTCAGTACTCCTTCCCACTTAGCTCCTCCTACATATCACTCTTCCTGTTAAAGTAGAACTTTTCTCTCAAAATACAATTAGAGCATACTTATTCCTAATTGTACCAGTGAGGTACAAGATAGTCCTAATACCCAGTCCATCATTCTGTTGACTAACCAGAACCTCTGTCATCTCTTCTAACTAAAACACTTACTTTTGATCCTGACTTTTTGTCTTTAGAATGAATGTCAGCTGAAAACCATCTACTCAGATCTCTTCTCTCAAAGTAAATAGCCAGGATTGGTTATGAGACTATAGGTCTTCAACCCCATCAGAAATCGAGAATGACTGAGTTAACTGAAGTTATGGGAAGCACTAAGCATAGCTTCTAAAATTTAGCCAATTTATACAGACCACTAAACACCTGAAAAGCCCCTATACTACTGAACGTTGGAGCATAATATCTTCAGCCTTCTGGCCCAGAATCATCTGACAGACCTTAGTGATGCAGGATTATTAAGGGCTGATTACTCTGTCTAGGCAGACATAATCAGTCCACTATTCTGCATGTGTGTCCTTTTCTGGACAGTAATTTGTCTGTAGATGGAGAGAGGCAATTCTTGCCTAGTGGCTGTCACCGCACAACTGGAGTATCTCCAATGATGCTCAATTTCTTCTTAGAATCCACGACAGGAAGCTTTCAGGAGCAGACAGGTCTCTAATCAAAATGAACATTAATATATAAATATTTGTAGCGTCAGTTCTATAGACTTCTGATGTTTTGAAAACCAACTATCCATGTAAGGTAACCTGGACTGTTGTCTGTTCACTCCTCTCAGCTATTTCTAAATAAAATATGGAAAACACCCTAAAAATAAACTCAAAACCATGAATTTGCTATAGTCCCTTAACTCAAAGGTTAACCGTCCCAAATCAGTTAAAAAAGTTAAAAAAGGGCTGGGTCTAGGCCTTGTATTCCTAAATGTGTTATACAGGCACAATGCCCATGTGAGTATCAATATTCATCTCATTTTTATATTAGTAAGAGGTTCATACCAATGAAAACCTTAAATTTGAAATGAAAGTAAATTTTGTACCATTTAAGAAATTATAACTTCATCTTGATAATAATTATACAGATTTCTACCAATAGGTTACGGCTATGCAATAAGTCCTAGCTAATCACCCCTGTTCCAACAAAACCACTACTTTTCCCTAGAAAGACAGACCATTATTAACCACATTAGTCCCCAAGCTCAGGGAATAGGGGCGCTGACTCTTCTTTAACTTCTTCAAGCTGATTAAGGGCATTGAGATTTTAGAAGAGGGGTGGGGGGGGGGGGAAGAGTAAGTTGATAAGCCTCTGATGCTGTGTCTTCACTGAATCCAGATGGAATTCCAGGACATCGGAGGTTTGGGCAGGTCTGCTCAGTATGCTTGATGAGTAGATACACCAAGGCTGTGTATTCTGCAATATATAGTTCTCAGAACAAGTTTTAGTATCAAGAAAAAAAAATTTCCCACCCCCAGGGGGCTGACATTTTTTTTAAAAAGATGTTGGTTCTGAAGACTTTTTTTTTTTTTGATTGTTAAAATTGGTTGTAGTATTTACGTTTCAGATTTTATCCCCTTACACTACTTCCTCCCACTACCCAGAAACCTCCTATCCCATCCCCCTCCTCATGCTTCTATGAGGCAGTGACAGCACCTACCCCCCCAACTATCCCCTCCCCGCCCTCACATTCCCCTCCCACTGTGTGTTCATTTTTTTTATGGGACCAAGAAACTCCTCTCCCACCTATGTGCGACAAGGCCATCCTCCCCTACATATACATTTGGAGTCTTGGGTCCCTCCCTATGTGTTCCCAGGCTGGTGGTTTAAACCCTGGGGGGCTCTGGTTGTTTGGTATTGTTGCTTTCCACCTGGGGTCACTAACCCTTTCTGCTCCCTCAGTCCTCTCACTAAATTCTCCATTGGGAAACCCCTGATCATATCAGTGGTTAATTGTGAGCATCATCCTCTGAGTGTGTTAGTCTTTGGCTGACCTCTAAGGAGACAGCTATATCATGTTCCTCACATTATGCACTTCTAGCCATCCACAACAGTGTTTAGCTTAGGTGGCTGTACATGGGGTGAATACCCAGGTGGAATGGTCTCCTGATGGCCCCTCCTTCAGTTTCTGTTCCATGTTTTGTTTCCCTATTTGCTCCCTTGAGCATTTTTGTTTCTCCTTCTAAGTAGAACTGAGGCATCCCCTCTTGGTCTTCCTTCTTCATGAGCTTCATGTGGTCTGTGGGTTGAGACTTCTGCTAATCCAAGCTTTTGGGCTAACGTCTGTGGAGATATGTTTGTGTAACTACCTTCTTTTGGGGTTTTTGGAAGATTACTTTTTTGCTTTTTCTAGGTTGTAGTTTCCCTCCTTGTGTTGGAGTTTTCCACCAATTATTCTTAGAAGTGCTGGATTTGTGTTGAGATACTGTGTAAATTTGGATTTGTCATGGAATATTTTGGTTTCTCCATCAATAATGATTGAGAGTTTTGCTGGGTATAGTAGTCTGGGCTGGCATTTGTGTTCTCTTAGGGTCTGTATGATATCAGTCCAGGATCTTCTGGCTTTTATGGTCTCTGGTGAGAAGTCTGGTGTAATTCTTATAGGTCTGCCTTTATATGTTACTTTGCCTTTTTCCCTTATTGCTTTTAGTATTTTTTCTTTGTTTTGTACATTTGATGTTTTGACTATTATATGGCGGGAAGTATTACTTTTCTGGTCTAAACTATTTGGAGTTCTGTAAGCTTCTTGTATATTTATGGACATCTCTTTCTTTAGGTTAGGGAAGTTTTCCTCTATAATTTTGTTGAGGATATTTACTGGTCCTTTCAGATGGGTGTCTTCCACCTCATCTATACCTATTATCCTTAGGTTTGGCCTTCTCATTGTGTCTTGGATTTCTTGTATATTTTGGGTTAGTAGCTTTTTGTATTTTGCATTTTCTTTGACAGTTGTGTCAATGTTTTCCATGGTATCTTCTGCACATGAGATTCTCTCTTCCATCTCTTGTATTCTGTTGGTGATACTTGTGTCTATGACTCCTGATCTTTTTTTTTAGGTTTTCTATCTCCAGGGTATTGTCCCTTTGTGATTTCTTTATTGTTTCTACTTCCATTTTTAGATCCTGCATGGTTCTGTTTAATTCCTTTTCCCGTTTGGTTGCATTTTCTTGCAATTCCTTAAGGGATTTTTGTGTTTCCTCTTTAAGGGTTTCTATCTGTCTACCAGTGCTCTCCTTAAGTTCTTTGAGAGTCTTATTTATGTCTTTCTTAAAGCCCTCTATCATCATTATGAGAAGTGATTTTAATTCTGATTCCTGCTTTTCTGGTGTGATGGGGTGTTCAGGGCTTGCTCTGATGGGGGAGCTGGGTTCTGATGATGCCATGTAACTTTGGTTTCTGTTGCTTATGTTCTTGCTCTTGCCTTTTGCCATCTGGTTAACTCTAGTGCTGCCTGTACTTGCTGTCTCTGACTGAAGCCTGTCTTTCCAGTTATCTAGCTTGTGTCTGATCTCCTAGGGGTCCAGATGTCTCTGTGATCTTTTCCAGCTGCACTGATTACAGTGGTACCTCTAGGATGCCTCAGGATATGGTGCCTCCAAGGTAGTAGTCCAGCTAGGTGTCTGCTCTTCTGGGTGCAGTGTCTCCTCTAGAATATCTCAGGATATGTTGTCTGACACTCTGAGTTCAGTTGTTCCTCTGTGGCTCTGGGTTGAGTGGACCTTCCAGTATGTCTCAGGTGGAATCCGGGGTCCACACAACAGCAGACCTGGCAGAGGTCTGATCCAGGCCTCAGATCTGAGAACTAGTTTCTAAGACACTGTCCAAGTTAGAGCGCCTGGGATCCCTGCTTCCTCTGGATTCTTGGAGGTTGGGGACAGAGCTGCCACCCAAGATCTGCTCAGTGCTCTGGCCCAGACCGGAAGGGACCAGTGTTCCAGGCCGGGAGTGACTTCCTGGGTCCTTTTGGTTCCTAGTTACTCCCTGTTTAGGGCGGGCCCTGCTGTCTGCTTACCTAAGATACTGCCTGAGTTAGAGCGCCTGGGATCCCTGCTTCCTCTGGGTTCTTGGAGGTTGGGGGCCAAAATTTTATATTGTAATAAAGGAAAAAACACTACATAATTTTAATTTTTAAGAATTTATTGAAACATGTTTTGTGGATCAATATTTAATCATTCTTAGAAAATGATCCAAATTGTAATGAGAAGAATATGTATGCTACCCCTATTAAGTAGAATAGTCTACCGATATTTACTAGAATTATTTCAAATAGAATACAATTAGCTAGATAAAAATAACATTACTATGAGTGGGAAAGGAGGTTATTTGTGAATTTTTATAGTCTATGAAAAGGGGGATGTAACACTGGAAAAATGGGAAAAAGTCAGTAAATGAAAGAATTCATGTGATTTGATAAAATTAAGATTTATGCTAACTCTTCCAAAACTATTTTAACTTACACTGTAAGAATGCCTTTTCTGTTTTCCATTAATTTTCCAATCTAGGAGCGAATGGAAAGAAGAAATGGGAGTTGGTAAGGTAATTTTTTTTTAAAGACAGGGAGGACACAAACTTAGAAGGTAGATATTGATAGAGGTGTCAAGGGGAAGGGGACTTGGGGATAAATATAATCAAAATACTTTGTATGAAATTCTTAGTAAATTAATAAAAGCAGTCCCCAGTAAGCCAACCACACTTCAGTGGAAGACTACACATCCAGTAATATCATACAGTAGTATTGGGGAGCAAAAATTGGTCTTGTATGGGCCTTTTTTAAGGGAACACAAAATTGGTTAGGTAGGAATGTAGAGGAATGCCAGGATGGGGAGGCAGGAGTAGGTGAGTTGGTGGAGGAGCACCCTCAAAGAAGCAGGGGGAGGAGGGGTTAGATAGGGGGTTTCTGGAGGGAACAACACTTGAAATGTAAGTAAATAAAATATCCAGTAAAAGAAAAAAGAAAATAAGAGTGGATAAACTTTTGTGAAAAAAAGTGAATTTTGATCAATGTGCACCCACAGCAGTATCCCTACCATGAACATGTAAAAAGAAAATACTATGTTAGGACCGAAATAAAAATGAACAATTTTCTCTGAGTGCTGCCCAGCCATGTTTACCCCTGGAGCAAATGGGATCAGACAGCCATGCTGCTGAAACTTTAGAATTAACAGTGTCAATAGTAAATGTCCTACTCCAAGGATTTTCCCACTATGCTTCAAAGTTATTTTTGTAGTTTTTATGA
The DNA here is from genome assembly GCF_011762505.2 of Arvicanthis niloticus. NCBI lineage: Eukaryota > Metazoa > Chordata > Mammalia > Rodentia > Muridae > Arvicanthis > Arvicanthis niloticus. The sequence continues at coordinate 1,706,934 of NC_047677.1, read as the reverse complement.
GATGATGCTTAAAAAACTATAAAAGTTTATTTTTCTTTTAAAAAATCTGAAGTTTTAAGCCAATCATCATTCTAGCATGAAGAGGGTCTGGGGGTATCGTCATGAGCCCATGCTTTAACCAAGGAGTGGTTGATGATTGATGGTTTCCAGAGGTGAGAAAATTAGCCTTTTCTAAGTGTGCAAACTTTGGTATCTCTAGAAATCTTGGATGGATGACACCACACCCAGGAGTATACAGGCAGAAGGAATGGGATTTGGTGAAGTTGGTTTTTTTTTTTTTTTTTTTTTTTTTTTAAAGGGAGGACACAAAGTTGAGAGGTTGATATTGATGGAAGTGTCAAAAGGGACTGGAGACAAATATGATCAAAACACATTGCAAGAAATTCTTTAAAAACTAATAAAAGCATTCTCTGGTAAGCCAACCACACTTCATTGGAAGATCACACACCCAATGCCATTATCCAATAATATTTGGGGAGCACAAGTTGGTCTTGAAGGTTGTTCTCCCTTTTTTTAAAAGGGAGAACACAAAATTGGGTATATAGGAAATAAGAGTGGATCAGGTAAGAGTTGGCATAAGAGGTGAATATAATCAAAACATGCATGACACTTTCAGAGAACTGGTCAATTTTTAAATAGACATAGGACTTGTAAGTAGATAACCAAATTTAATATTTTTATATATTTGAAACATTGTTTAAAAATTAAGTAAATTTTTAAAATTATCTTTGATTTTTCTTTTCTGTCCAGTAGTTATTCCCCCTACCTGTCTGCCATCAGACAGTTCCTCATCCCATTCCTCCCCCAGCTCCAAGAGTGAGTATGTGCCCAACCCTGGTGACAACCCACACCACTCCATCCTGCAAGGCCTCCCCACTCCCTGGAAATTCAAGTCTCTCCAAGATTAGGTGTATCTTCTCTGACTGAGGCCAGACCAGGCAGTCCTCTACTGCATATGTGTCCTGGGCCTTGTACCAGCTACTATCTGCCTGGTTGGTGGCTGTTGCTCCCCCATAGGACTGCAAACCCCCTTAGCTCCTTCAGTCCCTTCTCCAACTCCTCCATCCAGGAACCCCCTCCTTAGTCCAATAGTTGGCTGCAAGCATTTCTCTCTGCATTTGTCAGGCTCTGAAAGAGCATCTCAGGGGTCAGCCATATCAGGCTCCTGTCAGCAAGCACTTTATCTGCAATAGCCTCCAGGTTTGATGACTATATATGGGATGGATCCCCATGGGGGCGGGGGGGGAAGGGTCCTCTGGAAGACCTTTTCTTCGGTCTCTGCTCCACACTTTGTCTCCATATTTCCTCCTCTGACTATTTAGTTCACCCTTCTAAAAAGCACTGAAGCATCCACACTTTTTGGTCTTCCTTCTTCTTGAGCTTCATATGGTCTGTAAATTGTATCTTGGTTTTCCAAATTTTGAGCTAATATCCACTTATCATTGAGTGCATACCATGTGTGTTCTTTTGTGATTGAGTTACCTGACTCACGATATTTTCTAGTTCCATCCATTTGCCTAAAAATTTCATTAAGTCATTTTTTAATAGCTGAGTAATACTCCATTGTAAAAATGTACCACATTTTCTGTATCCATTCCTCTGTTGAAGGACATCTGGGTTCTTTCTAGCTTCTGGCTATTATAAATAAGGCTGGTATGAACATAGTGGAGCATGTATTTTTATTACATGTTGGAGCATCTTCTAGGAATATGCCCAGAAGTGTTAGGTATAACTGAGTCCTCAGGCAGTACTATGTCCAATTTTCTGAGGAACCACCAGACTAATTTCTAGAGTTGTTGTACCAGTTTGCAATCCCACCAGCAATGGAGGAGTGTGGTTAGGGTGGCTGGGAACTCAGAGGGTTCCTCCAGGCAGGAAGTTAGGTGCAGCAGTTGTGGCTACAAAGGCTCATTAAAGGCCTTCTCCACCTTCTCATGGCACAGCCACAATGACACAAGAAAGTCCATGAGTTTTACAGGCTTTATTTTCATGATGGATGGTAGCTGAGTCTAGATGTGCACCCCCACCCCCCACTCCCCACCCCTCCCACCCACCCCCACCCCTCCCACCTCCCACCCCCCTGAAACTCAGGGCAAACCTGAGTTAAATAGGGAGGGAGAGATAAGGGAGGAGCTGGGGAAGAATGCTTAATTGGCTCCGCCTTCTGGCCTTCAGACATCTCATTAGCATATGAATCTCTCTAGGGCTTGAGGCCTGTTCCTCATGATTGATGGCCATAAACCTCTCTGTGGGAGGGGTTGTGGAGGGCTGAAGCTAAATGAAAAGAACCAGGACCCAGAAGCAGAGCCTAACTCCTGCTGTCCAATAAAGGTCTGGGGTTCCAGGCTTATGCTCAACCAAACACCCAGCTGCTTCTCACAGCCCACAGCCCCACAGAGGAGTGTTATGGATAGCCCTGGTCTTGTATTTTGATGTTAATTCCACTTCCAGGGAGGGGCTATTGATGAGGAGTGAATCACTTATACAGGGGACTACTTGTGAAACTGTTCTCCACCTTAACTTGTAAATAAAGGCTAGAGCCAGTGATTTGGCAGGAGAAGGGAAGGTGGAGCTAAACAGTTTGGGGAGAAGGAGGAAGAGAGAGAGGAGAAGAGAAGAACTAAGGAGAAGCACTTGGCTCGGTTATAAAAGGTCTCATAGATGGGGAATATAGAAATGTAGTGATAAATCTGCCCAATCTAGGTGTGCAGCTTTTATTCATAATTATTGAGTTGTATTTTATTTAACCAGGCTTATTTGGGATGGAGATTTACTTCAATAGAGAAGTGTTCTTTCTCCACATCTTTACCAGCTTCTGCAATCACCTGAGTTTTGGATCTTAGCCATTCTGACTGCTGTGAGATGGTGTCTCAGGGTAGTTTTCATTTGCATTTCCCTGATGACTAAGGATGTTGAACATTTCTTTAGGTGCTTCTTGGCCATTCAAGTTTCCTCAGTTGAGAATTCTCTGTTTAGCTCTGTTCCCCATATTTTAAGAGGGTTATTTAGTTCTCTAGAGTCTGTCTTCTAGAGTTCTTTGTATATATCGGATATTAACCCTCTATCAGATGTAGGATTGGTAAAGTTCTTTTCCCAATCTGTTGGTCGCCCTTTTGTCCTATTGACAGTGTTCTTTGCCTTACAGAAGCTTTGCATTTTATGAGGTCCCATTTGTCAATTCTTGATCTTAAAGCATAAGCCATTGGTGGTCTGTTTAGAAAATTTTTCCCTGTGCCCATGGGTTTGAGGCTTTTCCCTATTTTCTCTTCTATTAATTTCAGTGTATCTGCTTTAATATGAAGGTTCTTAATCCACTTGGACATGAGCTTTATATAGGGAGATAAGAATGGGTCAATTTTCATTTTTCTACAGGATAATAACTAGTTGAACCAGAACTCTTTGTTGAAAATGTTGTCTTTTTTCCACTGGATGGTTTTAGCTCCTTTGTCAAAGTAACCATACGTGTGTGGGTTCATTTCTGGGTCTTCAGTTCTATTCCATTCATCTTCCTGCCTGTCTCTGTAACAATACCATGCAGTCTTTATCACTATTGCTCTGCAGTACAGTTTGAGGTCAGGGATGATGATTCCTCCAGAAGTTCTTTTATTGTTGAGAATAGTTTTTGCTATCCTGGGATTTTTGTTATTAAAATGAATTTGAGAATTGCTCTTTCTATCTCTATAGAGAATTGAGTTGGCATTTGATGGGAATTGCATTGAATCTATAGATTGCTTTCGACAAGATGGTCATTTTTACAATATTATTCTCTCCAATCCATGAGCATGGGAGATCTTTCCACCTTCTGAGATCTTCGATTTCTTTCTTCAGAGATTTGAAATTCTTGTCATACAGATCTTTCACTCACTTGGTTAGAGTCACACCAAGATATTTTATATTATTTGTGACTATTGTGAAGGGTGCCATTTCCCTAATTTCATTCTCAGCCTGTTTATCCTTTGAGTAGAGGAAGGCTATTGATTTGTTTGAGTTGATTTTATATTCAGCCACTTTGCTGAAGTTGTTTATCAGGTTTAGAAGTTTTCTGGAGGAATTTTTGGGGTCACAAGTATACCATCATATCATTTGCAAATAATGATATTTTGACTTCTTCCTTTCCAATTTGTATCCCTTTAACCTCCTTTTGATGTCTAATTTCTCTGGCTAAGACTTCAAGTACTATATTGAATACGTAGGGAGACATATTTTTATTTATTGTCTAGCTCCTGATTTTAGTGGGATTGATTTACGTTTCTCTCCATTAATTTGATGTTGGCTACTGGCTTGCTGTATATTACTTTTACTATGTTTAGGTATGAGCTTTAAATTCCTGATTTTTCCAAGACTTTTGACATGAAGGGATGTTGAATTTTGTCAAATGCTTTTTCAGCATCTACTGAAATGATTGTGTGTTTTTTTTTTCCTTTGAGTTTGTTTATGTAATGTATTACATTGATGAATTTCCTTATATTGAACCATCCCTGCATCCCTGGCATGAAGCTTACTTGATCATGGTGAATGATTGTTTTGATGTGTTCTTGGATTCAATTTGCAAGAATTTTATTGAGTATTTTTGCATAAATGTTCATAAGGGAATTGGTCTGAAGTTCTCTTTGTTGGGTCTTTGTGTGGTTTTGGTATTAGCATAATTGTGGCTTCATACTACAAATTGGGTAGTGTTCCTTCTGTTTCTCTTTTGTGGAATAGTTTGAAGAGTTGGTATTAAAAATTCTTTGAAGGTCAGATAGAATTCTGCAAAAAAAACCCATCTAGTTCTGGGCTTCTGTTTTGGTTGGGAGACCTTTAATGACTGCTTCTATTTCTTTAGGAGTTATAAGACTATTTAGATATTTTACCTGATCCTGATTTAACTTTAATACCTGATATCTGTCTAGAAAATTTTCCACTTCTTCCAGATTTTCCAGTTTTGTTGAGTATAAGTTTTTTGTAGTAGGATCTGATTTTTTTTTTAATTTCCTCAGTTTCTATTGTTATATCTGATTTTTCATTTCTGATTTTGTTAATTTGGATACTGTCACTGTGCCCTCTGGTTAGTCTGGCTAAGGATTTATCTACATTATTGATTTTCTCAAAGAACTTGCTCCTAATTTTTGTTTCTACTTGGTTGATTTCAGCCCTGAGTTTGATTATTTTCTGCAATCTATTCATCTCGGATGTATTTGCTTCTTTTTGTTCTAGAGCTTTCAGGTGTGCTGTCAAGCTGCTAATGTGTGCTCTCTCCCATTTCTTTGTGGAGGCACATACAGCAATGAGTTTTCCTCTTAGCACTACTTTCATTGTATCCCATAAGTTTGGGTATGCTATGCCTTCATTTTCATTAAATTCTAAAAAGTTTTTAATTTTTTTCTTTATTTCTTTCTTGACCACATTATCATTGAGTAGGGCATTGTTCAGCTTTTATGTATATGAGGGCTTTCTGTTGTTTTTGTTGTTGTTGAAGATCAGTCTTAGTCTGTGGTGATCTGATAGGATGCATGGGATTATTTCAATCTTCTTGTATCTGTTGAGGCCTGTTTTGTGATTGATTGCACGATCAATTTAGGTGAAGGTACTATGAGGTGCTGAGAAGAAGATATATTCTTTTGTTTCAGGATGATTCTATAGCCATCAGTTAAATCCATTTGATCCATAACTTCTGTTAGTTCCACTGTGTCTCTGTTTAGTTTCTGTTTCCAAGATCTGTTCATTGATGAGAGTGGAGTGTTGAAGTCTCCCACTATTGTTGTGTGAGGTGCAATGTGTGCTTTGAGCTTTAGTTTCTTTTGTGAATGTGGGTGCCCTTGCATTTGGAGCATGGATGTTCAGAATTGAGAGTTCTTCTTGGTAGAATTTTCCTTTGAGGATTATAAAGTGTCCTTTCTTATCTTTTTTGAGAATTTTTGGTTGAAAGTTGATTTTATTTGTTATTAGAATGGCTACTCCAGTTTGTTTCTTGGGACCATTTGCTTAGAAAATTGATTTCCAGCCCTTTACTCTTAGGTAGTGTCTGTTTTTGTCACTGAGGTGCATTTCCTGTATGCAGCAAAATGCTGGGCCTTGTTAACATATCCAGTCTGTTAGTCTATGTCTTTTTAATTGGGGAATTGAGGCCATTGATGTTAAGAGATATTAAGGAAAAGTGATTGTTGCTTCCTGTTATTTTTGTTATTAGAAGTGGAATTATGTTGGTGTGGCTATCTCCTTTGGAGTTTGTTGGATGAAGAGTACTTTCTTGCATTTTCTTAGATGTAGTTTTCCTCCGTATGATGGGGTTTTCCATTTATTATTCTTTGTAGGGCTGGATTTGTGGAAAGATATTGTATAAATTTGGTTTTGTCATGGTATAACTTGGTTTTTCCATCTGTGGTAATTGAGAGTTTTGCTGGGTATTGTAGCCTGTGCCAACATTTGTTTTCTCTTAGGGTCTGTATGACATCTGCCCAGGATCTTCTAGCTTTCATAGTCTCTGGTGAGAAGCCTGGTGTAATTCTGATAGGTCTCCCTTTATATATTACTTGACCTTTTTTCTTTACTGCTTTTAATGTTCTTTCTTTGTTTTGTGCATTTGGTGTTTTGACTATTACATGACTGGAGGAATTTCATTTCTAGTCTAATCTATATGGAGTTCTGCAGGCTTTTTGTATGTTCATGGGCATCTTTTTTTCTAGGTTAGGGAAGTTCTCTTCTATAACTTTGTTGAATATATTTACTGACCCTTTAATTTGAGAGTCTTTGCTCCATTCTATACCTATTATCCTTAGGTTTGGTCTTCTCATTGTGTCCTGGATTTCTTGGATGTATTGGGTTAGGAACTTTATGTATTTTGCATTTTCTTTGATTGTTGTGTCAATGTTTTCCATGGTATCTTCTGTACATGAGATTTTCTCTTCTATCTCTGTTGTTGATTCTATTCTATTCTATTCTATTCTATTCTATTCTATTCTATTCGGGTATGGAGAGATGTGGTACAAGGTCAGCTCTGAGCCCTGTGGCACAGGACCAGCTAGTGTGTCTGGTTTTATGTTGAGTTTCTTGCTCCACTTGGACTTGAGCTTTGTGCAAGGTGACAAGTATGAATCTATTTTCATTTTTCTACATACTGACTACCAGTTAGATCAGAACCATTTATTGAAGATGCCTTCTTTTTTACATTGTATATTTTTGGCTTCTTTGTCAAAGATCAAGTGTCTATACGTGTGTGGTCTTATTTCTGGGTCTTGATTTCTATTCCATTTATCAACCTCTCTGTCTCTGAACCAATGCCATGCAGTTTTTATTACTATTTCTCTGTAGTATAGCTTGAGGTCAATTAAGAAAAGTATTTAAACTGAGATGTTCATCTTTAGAAACCTAGTATAACAAATAAAATAGAATTTATTTATTTTCTCCTCAAGAAAATGAAGAGGAGGAAGAAGAGAAAGAAAGAGAAGTAAAAACATGAGAAAGAAAATACAGATTCAGTCTTTCAGAGAAAAGCATTTAGGCTGTGTATGTGCTGCCCATAACAGGACCCTCTGCTTATTCAATGACTTTATACTACTGGACAGTACAAAGAACATAGCCATTCATCTTGTCACAAAATTGTAGAAAGTTTATTTGTCTCAGAATAAAACCATCATTCCTTTACACACCAAAGAAGCAGACTGGTCTCTACAAATCTAACATAGCAGAAACCATATACCCGGAGGTTAAGGCTTTGGAAGCTGGCTGTTAATTGCTTTGAATTGGTTTCTTCTCACACATATAGCTACACATGATTACATCTACATATCCCTCCTCAGCTCTGCCCTGTTTGACTTTAGTGTGATAATCTATAAAATTTTTTTAAAATGAGTCTTCTAAATTTTTTGTTTTGGTATATATATACATGTATATATGTGTGTGTGTATATATGTATATATATACATACATATATATATATATATATATATAGTTATATAGCTATAACCCAGAATTATACCCATAAAATCATCAAAGTTGGAAGACTACAACAATATTTCAATTACATCTAAAGTATTCAAACGTTTGGCATTATATGAGAAAAGAAAAAGTGTGTGCCTTAGAGCTTATATTTATCACAGGAGTTTTAGTTACATTTGTGACAAAGGAGAAAAACAGGCTATCTTCATAAAATAACAATTTTCAATCATAAACTCTAGCCAAATAAACTGACATTGGTTACTCCAATAACCTTTTCCACTTGATAGTTCACTTCTTTAGTCAGATAATTCTCCCTCATGTTTAGAAAAGGAAAGAGGAAGAAAACATAACCTCATTTCAATAAATTTGAAGTTGAGGGCAAATGCTTTATAAAACTTTCCTAGACATGACTGTTACAGAAATTGAATCTACCCAACATAGTCAATTACATTTGTGCTCAAAATTTTTAGAGCCTCTCTCCATGATGGAAGATTGTATGTTCCTAGTTATTTAAATCAAGTATGACCATTAAACTGACTGAAATGTAAATGGAGCTATGTCCTTCCAGCAGAAAAATGTTCCAATGCCATTGTACTGTCCACTATGAGCTATTTCCATGTGACCAATGAAAAGAGCTCTAGTGTCCTTGTTTCCTTCTATAAAGTGATGGAAGCAGAGCTAAGGAAACCCTTAAAGGAAAAACAGTGTAAGGAGACTGCATATTTTCTTTGCAGTCCACTCAAATATTAAGGTGCTTTGTTTTTGTTTCAAACATGAACAGCTCCAAAATAGAAAGAAATTTCTTACTCAACTGTCGAAAGCAGGACTACTAAGTAACAGAAGTATAATTTTAGGACTACAGGGAAAGATACTTCCTATCAAAAATTTATTAATAGCATTTTTTACATAACAGTGTATTTGATGTCCTAGAAAGTCAAATACAAAAGCAAATAACTAGATTAGGGATAATAAGAGGTCTTTTATATATATGGCATTGACACATTTAAAAGAAAACAAAATAGCCATTTTCCCAAGAGAACTGACATTCAAAAGTACAATCAATCAAAATGTCAATAGTCACTGGTTCCTTCCGGTCTGGGCCAGAGCACTGAGCAGATCTTAGGTGGCAGCTCTGCCCCCAACCTCCAAGAACCCAGAGGAAGCAGGGATCCCAGGCGCTCTAACTCAGGCAGTATCTTAGGTAAGCAGACAGCAGGGCCCACCCTAAACAGGGAGTAATTGGGAACCAAAAGGATCCAGAAAGTCACTCCCGGCCTGGAACACTGGTCCCTTCAGGTCTGGGCCAGAGCACTGAGCAGATCTTGGGTGGCAGCTCTGCCCCCAACCTCCAAGAACCCAGAGGAAGCAGGGATCCCAGGCGCTCTAACTTGGACAGTGTCTTAGAAACTAGTTCTCAGATCTGAGGCCTGGATCAGATCTCTGCCAGGTCTGCTGTTGTGTGGAACCCAGATTCCACCTGAGACATACTGGAAGGTCCACACAACCCAGAGCCACAAAGGAACAACTGAACTCAGAGTGTCAGACAACATATCCTGAGATATTCTAGAGGAGACACTGCACCCAGAAGAGCAGACACCTAGCTGGACTACTACCTTGGAGGCACCATATCCTGAGGCATCCTAGAGGTACCACTGTAATCAGTGCAGCTGGAAAAGATCACAGAGACATCTGGACCCCTAGGAGATCAGACACAAGCTAGATAACTGGAAAGACAGGCTTCAGTCAGAGACAGCAAGTACAGGCAGCACTAGAGTTAACCAGATGGCAAAAGGCAAGAGCAAGAACATAAGCAACAGAAACCAAAGTTACATGGCATCATCAGAACCCAGCTCCCCCATCAGAGCAAGCCCTGAACACCCCATCACACCAGAAAAGCAGGAATCAGAATTAAAATCACTTCTCATAATGATAATAGAGGGCTTTAAGAAAGACATAAATAAGACTCTCAAAGAACTTAAGGAGAGCACTGGTAGACAGATAGAAACCCTTAAAGAGGAAACACAAAAATCCCTTAAGGATTTGCAAGAAAATGCAACCAAACGGGAAAAGGAATTAAACAGAACCATGCAGGATCTAAAAATGGAAGTAGAAACAATAAAGAAATCACAAAGGGACAATACCCTGGAGATAGAAAATCTAAAAAAAAGACCAGGAGTCACAGACACAAGTATCACCAACAGAATACAAGAGATGGAAGAGAGAATCTCATGTGCAGAAGATACCATGGAAAACATTGACACAACTGACAAAGAAAATGCAAAATACAAAAAGCTACTAACCCAAAATATACAAGAAATCCAAGACACAATGAGAAGGCCAAACCTAAGGATAATAGGTATAGATGAGGGGGAAGACACCCAACTAAAAGGACCAGTAAATATCCTCAACAAAATTATAGAGGAAAACTTCCCTAACCTAAAGAAAGAGATGTCCATAAATATACAAGAAGCCTACAGAACTCCAAATAGTTTAGACCAGAAAAGAAATACTTCCCACCATATAACAGTCAAAACATCAAATGTACAAAACAAAGAAAAAATACTAAAAGCAATAAGGGAAAAAGGCAAAGTAACATATAAAGGCAGACCTATAAGAATTACACCAGACTTCTCACCAGAGACCATAAAAGCCAGAAGATCCTGGACCGATATCATACAGACCCTAAGAGAACACAAATGCCAGCCCAGACTACTATACCCAGCAAAACTCTCAATCATTATTGATGGAGAAACCAAAATATTCCATGACAAATCCAAATTTACACAGTATCTCAACACAAATCCAGCACTTCAAAGAATAATTGGTGGAAAACTCTAACACAAGGAGGGAAACTACAACCTAGAAGAAGCAAGAAAGTAATCTTCCAAAAACTCCAAGAGAAGATAGTTACACAAACATATCTCCACGGATGTTAGCCCAAAAGCTTGGATTAGCAAAGACTCAACCCACAGACCACATGAAGCTCATGAAGAAGGAAGACCAAGAGGGGATGCCTCAGTTCTACTTAGAAGGAGAAACAAAAATGCTCAAGGGAGCAAATAGGGAAACAAAACATGGAACAGAAACTGAAGGAGGGGCCATCAGGAGACCATTCCACCTGGGTATTCACCCCATGTACAGTCACCTAAGCTAAACACTGCTGTGGATGGCTAGAAGTGCATAATGTGAGGAACATGATATAGCTGTCTCCTTAGAGGTCTGCCAAAGACTAACACACTCAGAGGATGATGCTCACAGTTAACCACTGATATGATCAGGGGTTTCACAATGGAGAACTTAGTGAGAGGACTGAAGGAGCAGAAAGAGTTAGTGACCCCAGGTGGAAAGCAACAATACCAAACAACCAGAGCCCCCCAGGGTCTAAACCACCAGCCTGGGAATACATAGGGAGGGACCCAAGACTCCAAATGTATATGTAGGGGAGGATGGCCTTGTTGGACATAGGTGGGAGAGGAATTTCTTGGTCCCATAAAAAAAAAAAATGAACACACAGTGGGGGGGGGGAATGTGAGGGCGGGGAGGGGATAGTGAGGGGGGTAGGTGCTGTCACTGCCTCATAGAAGCATGAGGAGGGGGATGGGATAGGAGGTTTCTGGGTGGTGGGAGGAAGTAGGGTAAGGGGATAAAATCTGAAACGTAAATACTACAACCAATTTTAACAAGCGAAAAAAAAGTCATCAGAACCAACATCTTTTAAAAAAAATGTCAGCCCCCTGGGGGTGTGATTTTTTTTTTTTTTTTTTGATACTAAAACTTGTTCTGAGAACTGTATATTGCAGAATACACAGCCTTGGTGTATCTACTCATCAAGCATACTGAGCAGACCTGCCCAAACCTCTGATGTCCTGGAATTCCATCTGGATTTAATGAAGACACAGCATCAGAGGCTTATCAACTTACTCTTCCCCCCACCCCTCTTCTAAAATCTCAATGCCCTTAATCAGCTTGAAGAAGTTAAAGAAGAGTCAGGGCCCCTATTCCCTGAGCTTGGGGACTAATGTGGTTAATAATGGTCTGTCTTTCTAGGGAAAAGTAGTGGTTTTGTTGGAACAGGGGGGATTAGCTAGGACTTATTGCATAGCCATAACCTATTGGTAGAAATCTGTATAATTATTATCAAGATGAACTTATAATTTCTTAAATGGTACAAAATTTACTTTGATTTCAAATTTAAAGTTTTCATTGGTACGAGCCTCTTATTAATATAAAAGTGAGATGAATATTGATACTCTCATGGGCATTGTGCCTGTATAACACATTTAGGAATACAAGGCCTAGACCCAGCCCTTTTTTAACTTTTTTAACTGATTTGGGACGGTTAACCTTTGAGTTAAGGGACTATAGCAAATTCATGGTTTTGAGTTTATTGTTAGGGTGTTTTCCATATTTTATTTAGAAATATCTGAATTACCAAACTTATAAATCCTTTGATTAACATTTTTAAAAAAATCGTATAAAAGCAAAAAGGAAAGGGGGGGCATGGGACAGGGGTGTTCTAGGGAGGGGAAATGTGGAAAGGGGATGGCATCTTAAATGTAAATAAATTATAAAAGAAAAAAAAGAAAATGTCAATAGTGTTGCTGAATAAACAACATAAAAATAACATGACTTACATTGTCAAACAACAAACACCTAGGAAATAAAATTTAGTAGTTTCCATTTATAATAACAATGCCATATAAGTACCTCACACTAACCAACCAAAGAGCATGTAGGGGCTGGACCTGGCCCTAGACATTTGTAGCAGCTTGGATTTCCCAAAGAATGAGAGCAGGGCTGTCTTTGACTCTGTTGCTGGCCATTGGATCTCTATCCCCTAACTAGACTGCCTTTTCAACCCTCAGAGAAACAAGATGCACTTAGACATGCTTCAGCTTGTCTTTTGGTGGGCTGGTACCAAGCAGGGATTCTCCTTCTCTTAGAAGAGGGCAGGGGATAATGGAAAGTGGGATTTGTGAGAATGGGACTGTGAGGAGAAGAGGAAGTGGGGGCTCTGACCTGAATATTAATTAATTAATTAATTAATTAATTAATTAAAAAACAACAATAAAGTATTAGAAATAAATCTAACAAAAGATGCCTGAAAGAAATGGTAAAATATTATTGGAAAATAGGGAGACCATTCCATCTGTGTATTCATTCCATGGGCAGTCACCAAAAATAGACGATGATAGGGATGTCAGGATGGGAAAGCTGACAGCAGCCAGATAAGACTATCTCTTTAGAGGTCCCCCAGAGTTGGACATACCCAGAGACAGATACCCACAGCTATCCATTAATCTGATCAAAGGTTCCCAATGGAGGAGTTAGAGAGTAAATAGAAGGAACCTTAAGGGCTGGTGGCCCCGTGAGGAGAGCAACAATACCAACCAGCCAGAGCTCCCCAGGGTCTAAACCACCAGCCTAGGAGCACATATGGAGAGACACATGACTCCAGCTGTATATGTAGGGGAGGATGGCCTTGTCGGGCATAGGTGGGAGACAAGATCATTGGTACCCTGAAGGCTGAGCACAGAGGGGGGAATCTGAGGATGGGGAGGGGGCTGGGAGTAGGTGGGTAAACACCTTCATAGAGGCAGGAGGAGGGGGGATGGGATAAGGGGTTCCTGGGTGGTGGGGGAAATATGGTAAGGGGATAAAATTTGAAATGTAAATATTATATCCAATAAAAGAGGGGAAAAAATAGAAAAGCGGTTAGAACCAACATTCTTAATAAAATGTCAGCCCTCTTTAAAAAAAATACTATCTTGATACTAAAAGTTGTTTTGAGAATTGTATATTGCAGAATGATCAGCCTTGGTGTATATACTCAACAAGCAAGCTGGGCAGACCTGCTCAAACCTCTGAGGTCCGGGAATTCCATCTGGAGGCAACAAAGACACAGCATCAGAGGATTGTCAACTTGCTCTCCCCCCCCCCACTCCTCTTCTAATATCTCAACGCCCATAATCACCTTGAAGAAGCTAATGATGAGTCAGCGCCCCTATTCCCTGGGCTTGGGGACTAAGGTGGTAAATGTTGGGCTGTCTCTCTAGGGAAAAGTAGTGGTTTTGTCGGAATAGAGAGGATTAACTAGGGTTTATTGCATAGCCATAACCTATTAGTAAAAATCTGTATAATTAATATCAAGATGAAGATATAAATTCTTAAATGGCACCAATTTACTTTGTTTACAAATTTTAAGATTTTCATTGGCATGAGCTTCTCAGTGATATAAGAGTGAGATGAATATTATTACTCCCATAGGCATTGTACCAGTATAACACATTTAGGAATAAAAAGCTTAGACCCAGTCCTTCTTTAACTTTTTTAACTGATTTGAGATGGTCAGCCTGTGAGTTAAGGGACTATAGCAAATTCATGGGTTGGAGTTTATTATAAGGGTGTTCTCTATGTTTTATTTAGAAATAGCTGAGTGGAGTTAACAGGCAACAGTCCAGATTACCTTACATGGATAGCTGGTTTTCAAAACATCAGAAATCCTTAGAATTGACATGACAAACATTTCAGTATTAATGTTCATTTTCATTAGAGACCTGTCTGCTCCGGACAGCTTCCTATATTGAATTCTAAGAAGAAATTGAGGATCCTTGGAGTTACTCCAGTTGTCGTGAGACAGCCACTAGGCAAGAATTGCCACTTTCCTTCTACAGACAAATTACTGTCCAGAAAAGGACACACTTGCAGAATAGTCGACTGATTATATCTGCCTAGACAGAGTAATCAGCCCTTAATAATTCTGCAGCACTAAGGTCTGTCAGATGACCCTGGGCCAGAAGGCAGAAGAACAGATGCTCCAACGTTTTGAAGTAGAGCGGGTGTCCAGGTGTTCAGAGGTCTCTATAAATTGGCTAAGTTTTAGAAGCTATGCTTTGTGTTTCCCACAACTATAGTTAACTCGGTCATTCTGGATTTCTGATGGGGTTGAAAACATATAGCTATTGACCTTAAGAGAAAAGACTTGAGTGGATGGTCGTCAGCTGACATTCATCCTAAAGCCAGGTTCAGAACTACATGTTTTAGTTAGAATAGATGACAGAGGAGCTGGTTAGTCAACAAAAGGATGGACTGGGTATTAGGACTATCCTGTACCTCACTGGTACAAATTGGCATAATTATGTTCTAATTGTATTTTGAGAGAAAAGTTTCATTTTAACAGGAAGGGTGATGTGTAGGAGAAGCTAAGGTAGGAGGAGTACTGAGAGGAAGAAAAGGAGTAAGAAGAGGAGAAGAAGAAAGAGAGGAGAAGCTAGGTGAAGAAAGAGAGAAAGAGGGGGGAGACAGGGAGGCAGAGGTTCAAGTATCACCAGTCAAAGATAGTTGTTATATCTAGGTTGGTCAGTGGGTTACACCTCTGATTGAACAATTCCAAACTTATAAAGCCTATGATTAACATTATTTTTAAAAAATGTATAAATGCAAAAAGGAAAAGGGGGCATGGGATAGGGGTTTCCTAAGGGGGTGGGGGGGGGAATGGGGAAAGGGGATGCCATCTGAAGTGTAAATAAAATATCTAAGAAAAAAAAGAAAAAAAAGAAAAACAACAGGAAAAAAATAGAAATCTAAACTCCCAAATTAATCTATTAAATTATTCAGTTACTCACAGGCTCAAAGAAGGTCAGTTTATTGAAGCTAACAAATCCAATTTTCTAATGTATAAGACTGAGAAAAGACCCAATAATATTAAATATAATAGCAAAGAAAAATAGAAAAGATTGAAGGCAAAACAAATGCAATACTGAAGACAAGTAACAAGATATGGAGCATCATCCCACTGATCTTGGCTAACTATAAAGTAAAAGCAATTGAGACAAAATGATATGAGCATGAGGGTGGGAAGGGATGAAGCAAAGCCCAGAAGCTCCAAACGTATGAAGACTTGGTATATGTGAGAAGTGAGATGTCCTGTTTCTATCTTCAGGATCAGTAGCATACACTATTAAAGAAAAGATTATAAATTGACTGTGTTATAATTTAGCATCAAAAGACACTATTTAAAAAGACAGAAAGAAAGGAGGTGAGAGAAGGAAGGAGGAGGGAGAAGGTGGGACAGGATATTTGACCTGTATATAACCATAAGAGAATTAATAGCTAAGACACTTAAATAAATATAGTCAAAGGAAACAAATCCAATGAGAAGAAAATGGACAAAGGATAAAAGTTCTAGAAAATGAAAACAAAATGTCAAATAAACCTATGAAGATAAGCTAGCTAACACAATAACTGATGACACTCAAGGTAAATAAGACATAGTTTCCCACCCCTCAAGTCTCTGGCCAAAATTTACACATCTGACAAGTTGGACCAACAGGAGATTATGTGTATTCCTGCAAGAATAAACTTGTGTAGCTGCTTCTTAAAGCAACTCATTCTTAGATAATAAAATGGGCCATATCTTCCCTTTGACCCAACAATCCCACTCCAAAGTGAAACAGAAAGACAGGAAAACCAAAACATCATGAGGTGTGCACAAGAAAGGGAAGCCATCATGCCATTGTTAAGAGTGACAATGTTCTCATTTATAAAACCTGGATAACTTGTTAGAAACAAATGAATTGTGAGGTACACACTTATAGATAGTACCTAAAATACACCATGTGTATCAGTGTTTAGTAGTTTTAATAAACCATTAAAATAAATCTTTAAGTCCCCATTATATTGAATCTTGTTAACTACTGAGCTACACGCAAGGCTTAACATGTTTTCTTATAGAAACTTTCTTTTCTCCACAGCTGCTGACCTCATTTAATGACTAGTTCTCTCAGTTCAAAACAACTCAGTTTGCCATATAATACAAAGACAGCCAGACATGCTGGGATCTGGGTGAGACTTGTACATCTTCTGAGGTCGTGTTTATGTTAAACCATGTGTCCAAGGGTGAGCTGGGCAATTATCCCAGCCCACATTTTCCTCAGTGAGGTCTGCCAAAGTTTCTAAATTATTTTGATCTACCAAATCAAAAGATACTAAATACGGTTGGTTGGCATTTTAATTTTGCCCCTTAACAGGACTTTTAATTGTAAAGTTCTAATGTAAACAAATATAAGAGAGAAGGGATAACAAAAAAGGAAGGGAAGAAGTTAAGGAGCAGGAAAGAAAACAGAAATGAAAAAAAAAAAAAAGAGATTGCAGACACCTCTCATGAGAAAAACTTCAGATAACTAACAGAAATGCTTCTGGCTACCTTACCCATCATTTAGCAGTACAGATAAAACAAAACAACACAACAGAAAACAAGTCTCACTGTCTAGGCTTAACTAGTCTAGAACTCACTATGTAAGCCAAGCTAACCTTGTACCCACGGCGATCTGCTTGCCTCTGCCTCTCAAATTCTGGGATTAAAGGTATGCATCCCATGCCACCCAACATGTAGATAACAGCAAATATCTTTTCCTTCATCTATAATTACTTTGTAACTTTTTTTCTCTGAGCTACACATATAACCACAAACTTTTCATCCTGTAAACAAATTAGTATTGAAGCTGAACAGGGACTAACATTGTAATGTTGCATCCTTACCTGAAAACTTATTGTCATTCTTTAATAGCCGATAAAATAGGTACAGTTTATTCACCAATATTTCTAATGCGTCTATGCTTTCTGTTGTACATTTGCCACTCTAGACATTATAGAAAAATACTGAAAGCAGGCTTTTAGGTCTCTACCAAACAGCTCACTTCACTTGCCAGTACAGGAAACGGTGGCTTTGCAAGCACTGTCCAACCCACATTCATTGATTTTACTATAACTCGTAGAGAAATTTAGTTTGATTAGTTGAGCACAAAGCATACATATAATCTTGTTAGTAAGGTGTATTTATTATATAGATATACTTACTTTATAAATATTTATAAAGCTTTACAATGGGAAAGGTAAATAGTTACCTACTAAGTTCAAACCATTATTTAATTTCTGCTTAACTAGGAAGTTAACAATGTAGTCCCTGCTCTGACACACACATGCACATACCACCCACCCACAGAGGATAAAAATATGAAAGTAGAATTTATTTAATTAGGATTAGTATGTTTTCTAGCTTTAACTAAAGTATCATCTGGTCCTCAGCACATGGGCCCAAGCCTGAAATAAGCAATTCATAAAAATAAATCATCTTTCCACTAACTCATTTCTGATGATTTTTCCACTTACCTTTCCTTTATTGATTCCTACACCCAATATCACAAAAGCATTCTAATAACAATCATAGTTATTTTATTAACTTAAATACTTTACAGTAGCATAATAGACAGCAGTTTAGGGCTGGAGAGATGGCTCAGAGTTTAAGAGCACTGGCTGCTCTTCCAGGGGTCCTGAATTCAATTCCCAGCAACCACATGGTGGCTCACAACCATCTGTAATGGAATCTGATGCCCTCTTTTGGTGTGTCTGAAGACAGATACAGTGTATTCACATAAATAAAATAAATAAATAAATCTTTATTTAAAAAAAATAGACAGCAATTTGGTTTGATTATATCATTACCTCGTGTCTCCACAAAAATGTGATAGAAACCCAGTTTATAATTTCTGGTCAAGATGCAAAGCACTTGAAAGACAATGCTGCTTAAATAGTACAAAATTTACTTTGATTTCAAATTTAAGGTTTTCATTGGTACGAGCTTCTTATTGATATAAAAGGGAGATGAATATTGATACTCTCATGGGCATTGTGCCTGTATAACACATTTAGGAATACAAGGGTTAGACCCAGTCTTTCTTTAACTTTTTTAACTGATTTGAGATGGTTAGACTGTGAGTTAAGGGACTATAGCAAATTCATGGCTTGGAGTTTATTGCTAGGGTGTTTTCTATATTTTATTTAGAAATAGCTGAGAGGAGTTAACAGACAACAATCCAGATTACCTTACATGGATAGTTGATTTTCAAAACGTCAGAAGTCCACAGAATTGATGTTACAAACATTTCTGTATTAATGTTCATTTTGATTAGAGACCTGTCTGCTCCTGACAGCTTCCTATATTGGATTCTAAGAAGAAATTGATCATCTTTGGAGTTACTCCAGTTGTGGTGAGACAGCCACTAGGCAAGAATTGCCTCTTTCCATCTACAGAGAAATTACTGTCCAGAAAAGGACACACTTGCAGAATAGTTGACTGATTATATCTGCCTAGACAGAGTAATCAGCCCTTAATAATTCTGCATCACTAAGGTCTGTCAGATGATTCTGGGCCAGAAGGCTGAAGATTGGATGCTCCAACATTCTGTAGTATAGGGAGTGTCCAGATGTTCAGAGGTCTCTATAAGTTGGCTAAGTTTTAGAAGCTATGCTTTGTGCTCCCCATAATTTCACTTAACTCAATCATTCTGAATTTCTGATGGGGTTGAAAACCTATAGTCTCTGCTGTTTTATAAAGAAGGAGGTTTGTGTTCTGCTCTAAGAGAAGAATGTTGCTTCTATGTAGACCATTCAAGAGTGATAAGAGACTCTATGAGTAAACTCAGAGAAAGGTTAGACCAGAGACAGAAAGATAGAGAGGCGCAGCAAAGTTGGTTCGAGAGTTGGTTCAATAAATCCCCTTGGAAGACAACCCTATTATCCTCCCTTGCTGGACCTCTTGTGATTTTACTCTTGCTTTTAACCATAGGTCCTTGCATTTTAAATAGACTAGTAACTTTTGTTAGAGAAAGGATAAGTGCTGTTCAGCTTTTTGTGTTGCACCATCAGTATCAAGCTTTAGGTCAAGAAAATGAAGATTATGATGATACTGAGGTCTAAGTTTTTATGACTATAAACTTTCATTAGAGGAAATGTGGGGATGTAGAGTGAAAAATTATAAAGACCATTTTATGAATATATATATATATATATATATATATATATATATATATATATATGCTTTTTCTTTACCCTAAACCTGAGCAAGAGAATGCAGGTCCCAGAAGGTGGAATTGAATGTAAGGTTTCAGGCCTTCACTGCCCCAGGACACCTTCTGGGTGGAGGGCATTATCCCTGAATCAGAGGACACTTGCTGGATTAACATTCCTCAAGCCTCAGGGTGGGGAAGGCCCAAAGCAAGAAGACATTCCTGACCACAGAGAAAGATGCAAGTCATCTGGGTGGTTCCAAGAAGTAGCTAACTTTCCACTGTTCTTGGTTACCTCCCACCCCTTGAGGTTTTCCCAGTGTTACAGCCTGCTTATGTTCAAAATTTGTAAAACAACCAATCATGTGTAACCACGTGAAAATGCAACCAATCATGTGTAACTGCACAAAAATTCCTTCCTTTCTTCACCCCATGCAAAAAAAAAAAAAAAAAAAAAAAAAAAAAAAAAAAAAAAAAAAACCATCAGCTTGCTGGCCTTTTGTCAAAATTCTGTTCCTACATGGAAGAGCAGTTTTGACCTTGGCTAGCCAACTCTCTCCCAATAAACCTCTGCTGATTGACAAAAAGAAAGAAAGAAAGAAAGAAAGAAAGAAAGAAAGAAAGAAAGAAAGAAAGAAGAAAACATAGTCTCATAGCCAATCCTGGCTATTTACTTTGAGAGAAAAGATCTGAGTGGATGATCTTCAGCTAACACTCATCCGAAAGCCAAGAAAAAAGCCAGGTTCAGAACTAAGTGTGTTAGTTAGGAGAGATGACAGAGGTTCTGGTTAGTCAACAAAATGATGGACTGGGTATTAGGACTATCTTGTACCTCATTGGTACAAATAGGCATAATTATGCTCTAATTGTATTTAGAGAGAAAAGTTTTATTTTAACAGGAAGGGTGATATGTAGGAGGAACTAAGGAGGAAAGAGTACCGAGAAGAAGAGAAGGAGTAAGGAGAGGAGGAGAAGAAGGAGAGGAGAAGCTAGGTGATGAGAGAGAAAGAGAGAAGGGGGGGGCATGGAGGCAGATGTTCACGTGTCTCCACCAGTCAAAGATAGTTGATATATCTAGGTTGGGTATTGGGATACACTTCTGATTGAGCATTACCAAACTTATAAAGCCTTTGATTAACATTTTTTAAAAAGTGTATAAAAGCAAAAAGGAAAAGGGGGCATGGGATAGGGGTTTTCTAGGGAGGGGAAATGGTTCAGAATGTCAGTCCATTATCAATCACCATGGCAAGAAGCACAGCAGCATCCAGGCAGACATGGCATTGGAGTAGCAGAGAAATCTGCATCTTCTTCCAAAGGAAACCAGGAGCAGACTGTCCTCAGGGAGCTAGGAAAAGGGTTTCAAAGCCTACCCCCACAATGGCACATTTCCTCCAATAAGGCCACACCTCATCGAACAAGACTATACTTCCTAATAGTGCCACTCCCTGGGCCAAGCATATTCAAATCACCGCATGTCATTTTAGTAATTTTTTGGTTAATGTTCTTTCTGGATGAAATCTGGATGAAATGGACAATTTTCTAGACAGAAACCAGGTTCCAAAGTTAAACGAGGAATAGATAAACCATCTAAACATTCGCATAACTCCTAAAGAAATAGAAGCAGTCATTAAAAATCTCCCAACCAGAAAATGTCCAGGGCTAGATGGTTTCAGTGCAGAATTCCTTCAGACCTTCAAGGAAGACCTAATACCAATCCTCTTCAATCTTTTCCATCGAAGAGAAACAGAAGGAACACTACCTAATTCGTTCTATGAAGCTACCATTATGCTCATATCTAAACCACAGAAAGACCCAACAAAGAAAGAGAACTACAGACCAATCTCTCTTATGAATATTGATGCAAAAATACTCAATAAAATTCTCACAAACCGAATCCAACAACACATCAAAACAATTATCCATCAAGATCAAGTAGGCTTTATCCCAGGAATGCAGGGATGGTTCAATATTCAGAAATCCATCAATGTAATCCACTACATAAATAAACTCAAAGACAAAAAACCACATGGTCATCTCACTAGACGCTGAGAAAGCATTTGACAAAATTCAACATCCCTTCATGTTAAAAGTCTTGGAGAGATCAGGAATTCAAGGCCCATACCTAAACATACTAAAAGCAATATACAGCAAGCCAGTAGCCAACATCAAACTAAATGGAGAGAAACTTGAAGCAATCCCACAAAGATCAGGGACTAGACGACGCTGCCCACTCTCACCTTACCTATTCAATATAGTACTGGAAGTCCTAGCTAGAGCAATTAGACAACAAAAGAAGTCAAAGGGATACAAATAGGAAAGGAAGAAGTCAAAATTTCACTATTTGCAGATTATATGATAGTATATTTAAGTAGCCCTAAAACTTCCACCAGAGAACTCCTAAACCTGATAAACAACTTCAGTAAAGTGGCTGGATATAAAATCAACTCAAAAAAAATCAGTAGCCTTCCTTTACTCAAAGGATAAACAGGCTGAGAAAGAAATTAGGGAAATGACACCCTTCACAATAGCCACAAATAAAATATCTTGGAGTGAATCTAACCAAGCAAGTGAAAGATCTGTATGAAAAGAATTTCAAGTATCTGAAGAAAGAAATCGAAGAAGATCTCAGAAGATGGAAAGATCTCCCATACTCCTGGATTGGCAGGATTAACTTAGAAAAAATGGCCATTCTGCCAAAAGCAATCTACAGATTCAATGCAATACCCATCAAAATTACAAATCAATTCTTCATAAAGATAGAAAGAGCAATTTACAAATTCATTTGGAATAACAAAAACCTAGGATAGCGAGAACTATTCTCAACAACAAAAGAACTTCTGGGGGAATCACCATCCCTGACCTCAAACTGTGCTAAAGAGCAGTAGTGATAAAAACTGCATGGTATTGGTGCAGAGACAGACAGGAAGATCAAAGGAATAGAATTGAAGACCCAGAAATGAACCCGCACACCTATGGTCACTTGATCTTTGACAAGGGAGCTAAAACCATCCAGTGGGAAAAGGTCAGCAGTTTCAACAAGTGGTGATGGCTCAACTGGAGGTCAGCATGTAGAAGAATGCAAATTAATCCATTCTTATCCCCTTGTACAAAGCTCAACTCCAAGTAGATAAAGAACCTTCACATAAAGTCAGATACACTGAAACTAATAGAAGAGAAGTTGGGGAAGACCCTCGAATACCTAGGCACAGGGGAAAAGTTCCTGAACAGAACACCAATGGCTTATGCTCTAAGATCAAGAATCGACAAATGGGACCTCATCAAATTGCAAAGCTTCTGTAAAGCAAAGGACACTGTCAATAAGACAAAACAGCAACCAACAGATTGGGAAAAAATCATTACCAATCCTAGATCTGATAGAGGGTTAATATCGAATATATACAAAAACTCAAGAAATTTGACACTAGTCAACAAAATAGCCCCATTAAAAAATGGGGTAAAGAGCTAAACAAAGAATTCTCAACTGAGGAAACACTAATGGCCAAGAAGCACCTTAAGAAATGCTCAACATCCTTAGTCATCAGGAAAATGCAGATCAAAACAACACTGAGACACCACCTCACACCATTCAAAATGGCCAAGATCAAAAATTCAGGTGATAACAGATACTGGTGAGGATGTGAAGAAAGAGGAACACTCCTTCATTGTTGGTGGTGTTGCAAGCTGGTACAACCACTCTGGAAGTCAGTCTGGCGGTTCCTCAGAAAATTGGACATAGCACTACCTGAGGACCCAGCTATACCACTCCTGGGCATATACCCAGAAAATGCCCCAACATATGACAGAGACATATGCTCCACTATGTTTATAGCAGGCTTATTTATAATAGCCAGAAGCTGGAAAGAACCCAGATGCCCTTCAACAGAGGAATGGATACAAAAAGTGCGGTACATTTACACAATGGAATATTACTCAGCTATTAAGAATAATGAATTCGAGAAATTCTTAGGTAAATGGATGGAACTAGAAAATATCATCCTGAGTGAGGTAACCCAATCACAAAAGAACACACATGGTATTTACTCACTGATAAGCGGAGATTAGCCCAAAAGTTTGAAACAACAAAGATTCAACTAACAAACCACATGAAGCTCATGAAGAAGGAAGAACAAGTGTGGATGCCTAGGTCTTTCTTAGAAGGAGTAACTAAACACCCAAGGGAGCAAATATGGAGACAAAATGTGGGACAGAATCTGAAGGAGAAGTTGTATGGAGACCATTCCACCTGGGTATTCATCCCATGTGCAGTCACCAAAAAGAGATGCTGATATGGATGACAGGAAGGGAAAGCTGACAGAAGCCTGATAAGGCTGTCTCCTTAGAGGTCCCCCAGAATCTGACATACCCAGAGGCAGATACTCGAAGCTAAACATTAATATGATCAGAGGCTCCCAATGGAGAGTTAGAGAGTAAACTGAAGGAGCTGAAAGGGTTGATGGCCCCATGAGGAGAGCAACAATACCAACCAGCCAGAGCTCCCCAGGGTCTAAACCACCAGCCTAGGAGCACATATGGAGGGACACATGACTTCAGCTGTATATGTAGGGGAGGATGGCCTTGTTGGGCATAGGTGGGAGAGGAGATCTTTGGTCCCATGAAGGCTGAACACTGAGGAGGGGGAATCTGAGGGTGGGGAGGGGGAGTGAGGGGTAGGTGGGTGCACACCCTCATAGAAGCAGGAGGAGGGGGGATGGGATAAGGGGTTCCTTAGTGGTGGAGGGAATGCGGTAAGGGGATAAAATTTGAAATGTAAATATTATATCCAATAAAAGAGGGGAAAAATGAAAAGCGGTTAGAACCAACATCCTTAATAAAATGTCAGTCCTCTTTAAAAAATTATCTTGATACTAACATTTGTTTTGAGAATTGTATATTGCAGAATAATCAGCCCTGGTGTATCTACTCATCAAGCAAGCTGGGCAGACCTGCTCAAACCTCTGAGGTCCTGGAATTCCATCTGAATGCAATGAAGACACAGCTTCAGAGGCTTATCAATTTACTCTTTCCCCCACTCCTCTTCTAATATCTCAATGCCCATAATCAGCTTGAAGAAGCTAATGAAGAGTCAGTGCCCCTATTCCCTGGGCTTGGGGACTAAGGTGGTAAATGTTGGGCTGTCTTTCTATGGAAAAGTACTGGTTTTGTAGGAATAGAGAGGATTAGCTAGGATTTATTGCATAGCCATAACCTATTGGTAGAAATCTGTACAGTTATTATCAAGATGAAAATATAATTTCATAAATGGCACCAATTTACTTTGATTACAAATTTTAAGGTTTTCATTGGTGCGAGCTTCTTATTGATATAAAAGTGAGATGAATATTGTTACTCTCATAGGCATTGTACCAGTATAACACATTTAGGAATACAAGGCTTAGACCCAGTCCTTCTTTAACTTTTTTAACAGATTTGAAATGGTTAACCTGTTAGTTAAGGGATTATAGCAAATTCATGGCTTTGAGTTTACTGTTAGGGTGTTTTCTATATTTTATTTAGAAATAGCTGAGAGGAGTTAACAGACAACAATCCAGATTACCTTACATGGATAGTTGATTTTCAAAACGTCAGAAGTCCACAGAATTGACGTTACAAACATTTCTGTATTAATGTTCATTTTGATTAGAGACCTGTCTGCTCCTGACAGCTCCCTGTATTGAATTCTAAGAAGAAATTGAGCATCTTTGGAGTTACTCCAGTTGTGGTGAGACAGCCACTAGACAAGAACTGCCTCTTTCCATCTACAGAGAAATTACTGTCCAGAAAAGGACACACTTGCAGAATAGTTGACTGATTATATCTGCCTAGACAGAATAATCAGCCCTTAATAACGCTGCATCATTAAGGTCTGTCAGATGATCCTGGGCCAGAAGGCTGAAGATCAGATGCTCCAACGTCTTGTAGTATAGGGAGTGTCCAGGTGTTCAGAGGTCTCTATAAATTGGTTAAGTTTTAGAAGCCATGCTTTGTGCTTCCCATAATTTCAGTTAACTCAGTCATTCTGGATTTCTGACAGGGTTGAAAACTTATAGTCTCATAGCCAATACTGGCTATTTACCTTGAGAGAAAAGATTTGAGTGGATGGTTTTCAGCAGACATTCATCCTAAAGCCAAGGAATAAGCCAGGTTCAGAACTAAGTGTTTTAGTTAGGATAGATGACAGAGGTTCTGGTTAGTTGACAAAATGATGGACTGGGTATTAGGACTATCTTGTACCTCACTGGTACAAATAGGCATAATTATGCTCTAAATGTATTTTGAGAGAAAAGTTTTATTTTAACAGAAGGGTGCTATGTAGGAGGAGCTAAGGTGGGAGGAGTAATGAGAGGAAGAGAAGGAGTAAGGAGAGGAGGAGAAGAAGGAGAGGAGAAGCAAGGTGATGAGAGAGAGAAAGAGGGGGGAGACAGGGAGGCAGATGTTCACATATCTCCACCAGTCAAAGATAGTTGATATATCTAGGTTGGGTAGTGGGTTAAACCTGTGATTGAGCATTACCAAACTTATAAAGCCTTTGGTTAACATTTTTTAAAAAGTATATAAATGCAAAAAGGAAAAGGGGACATGGGGTAGGGGCTTTCTAAGGGGCAGGGAATGGGGAAAGGGGATGGCATCTGAAGTGTAAATAAAATATCCAATAAAAAATGAAAAAAAAATGGTAATTGGTTGAGCCTTTCTGAAAACAAATTAGTAATTTTTTAAGGTGGGAATTTCCACATCTCTGAATTTGTTATAAGGAATATATAAAGTACAAGACCAATATTTGTAAATAAAATGTTCAATACAATGTTAAGTAAGATAAAAATAAGGCTATAAATTGAGATTATTAAGATTATATTATAGAAAATTATATAACCAATTGCAGAATTAACTCAATGGATTAAGTGCATTGACATTCCAAAGAAAAAAGTAGTGATTAGCCATCTGGAAGATTATCATGAAGCCAACCAGCTAAAATGCTCTGTGTGCTGGGGAAGTCGCCACAAGAGATTCTCTATGCTGCTAATGTGATTTGGGTAAGAGCCTTTGGGTATATGTTATATTTTACTCTCTTTCATGTTGGCATCATACTGGCTATGAAATCATGGAAGATTCCGTGGGGGGGTGGGTGAGGCTACAGCGAACTTTATTGATGGCATTTGATAGAGTAAGGAGAGCTCCCTAGGCCCCTCCTGTTATTTACAGGGGTCTGGAATGGAAATGATGATGAAGATGGTCAGTATTGGGGGCCAAGGTGAGACAGGGATTCCTCAGCACTGAGACAAACCTGGTCCTCTGTGTAGCCCAGGATGCCCTTTAGTGGGCCCTCAGATGCCTGCTTCACCGTCTTCTTTTTTTTTTCCAAGTCTTTTATTTATTAGATATTTTCTTTATTTACATTTCAAATGTTATTCCCTTTCCCGGTTTCCCCCCTAAAATCCTCCTATCCCATCCCCTGCCCCTCCCCTTGCTTCTTTGAGAGTGCTATCCCTAACCCCCGCAACACACACACACTCCTGCCTCACCACCCTAGCATTCATTCCCCTACGCTGGAGCATCGAGCCTTCACAGGACCAAGGGCCATTCCTCCGAATGATGCCCGACAAGGCCGTCCTTTGCTACAAATGCAGCTGGAGCCATGAGTCCCTCCGTGTGTACTCTTTGGTTCATTGTTTAGTCCTGGGAACTATGGGGGGTGGGGTTTGTTGTTATTTTTCTTCCTAAGGGGTTGCAAACATTTTCAGCTCCTTCAGTCCTTTCTCTAACTTCTCCATTGGAGACCCCATGCTCAGTCAAATGGTTAGCTACGAGCATACACCTCAGTATTTGTCAGGCTCTGGCAGAGCCTCTCAGGAGATAGCTATTAACAGGGTCCTGTCAGCACGCACCTCTTGGCATCCACAATAGTGTCTGGGTTTAGTGACTGTATATGGATGGATCCCCAGGTATATGGATGGATTGCCAGGTAGGACAGTCTCTGGATGGCCTTTCCTTCAGTCTCTGCTCCACACTTTGTCTCATTATTTCCTCCCATGAGTATTTTCTTGATGTCATCATACTTGGCAGATTTCTCCAGGAGGCATGTCAGATCCACAACAGATACACTGGGGGGTAGTAACATGGAAGGCCATGCCAGTGAGCATCCCGTTCAGCTCTGGAATGACCTTGCCCACAGTCTTGGCAGCACCAGTGGATGCGGGGATGATGTTCTGGGCAGCCCCATGGCCATCACACCACAGCTTTCCAGGGGGGCCATCCACAGTCTTCTGAGTGGCAGTGATGGCATGGACCATGGTCATGAGCCCCTCCACAATGCCAAAGTTGTCATAAATGACCTTGGCAAGAGGGCCTAAGCAGTTGGTGGTTCAGGATGCGTTGCTGACAATCTTGAGTGTGGTGTCACATTTCTCGTGGTTCACACTCATCACAAACATGGGGACATCGGCAGAAGGGGCAGAGATGATGACCCTTTTGGCCCCACCCTTCAAGTGGGCTCCAGCCTTCTCCATGGTGGTGAAGACTACAGTGGAATCCACAACATACTCAGCAGCAGCATCACCCCATTTGATGTTAGCAGAATCTTGGTCCTGGAAGATGGTAAAGGGGTTCCTGTTGATGACAAGCTTCTCATTCTCAGCCTTGACTGTGCCATTGAATTTGCCATGGGTGGAGTCATACTGGAACATGTAGACCATGTAGTTGAGGTCAATGAAGGGGTTGTTGATGGTAACAATCTCCACTTTGCCAAGTACAGAGCAGAAGGGAGCCCTGGTAACCACGCGCCCAATACTGCCAAATTCATTCACACTGACCTTCACCATCTTTGTCTACAGGACAAGGCTGGCACTGCACAAGATGTGGCTGTCTCTGCAACAGGGAGGAGCAGAGAGCAGATTCCATGCTTTTGAGTCTAAATCCCAGCAAAAACCCTACAAAGCAAAACTCAAATTACTGGTTGTCAGTTATACATACTATACACAATAACTTTGAGAATTAAGTACTGTCCACACATCTCCACAGGGAAGAGTATTCTAGAAGCTCACACTTGGTCTCACTTATACTTCAATATCTGCACTTTCTTCCACTTTGGTGAGTTTAACCTATATCCTTTTGCATTTTTAAACTGTAATCACAACCATAATATATGTCGTATACCTTAAGTAAAATAGTTCTATAATATTACTCATAGAGAAAAGATTGTAAATTGTTTATAAATAAACTCTATCTTTTATTTTAAAAGATTTTATATTTTAATTACAGGAGGAGGGGTTTATGCTGTGATTGCAAGTGTCAGAAGAGGCCATCTGATGACCTGAAATTGGACTTAGAGGCAGTTTGTAAGCTGCTTGATGTGGATGCTGGGAGCTGAACTCAGGTCCTCTCCAAGAGTGGTACTCTGTGAATGGTCAAGGCATGTCTCCAGACCCCTTTTAACAACCCTTTTTTTGATGATAGAAAGAAGCACATTTCCTTACAATGTTAGTACATATGCCCCCATTGAAATAAACAAAACCTAAGTCTCTTTCCAATTTAGAAATTTTCAATTTTCTTTTCCATTTAAGTTTTACTCTTTCTTTCCCTACATGTAAGCACCACACAAATGAGCCCTACCTACAAAAAAATAATGATGATGATGTTCAGCTTACCAATCCAATCATAAGCTGCTTCTGCAAGTTTTGCTTGGCAATCATAATTTAGAAACGTGTCAGATGTATATTCTGTCTTTCATCGGACCTAGAGAAGAATTATATACATACGTGTTGCGGCCCGAGCTGTCCCATGCTCGGCCAGAAATGTTGAGAACTGCACTACCCCATGTTTGGGGGCCAAATGTTCCGGGCCGCTCTGTCAATGTTTGAACCCATACTGCCAAAGCCTTGGGGGCTAAATTGTTAGAGCCATACTGCCCCAAGCTGCTCCAATCTGAGGGTTAGGGTTCAGCAAGAGAGAGAGTGAGGATGGACTCGAAGAATGGAGACCAGACAGAGTGTGATTCAATCCCGTTTATTCTTCAGTCTCTCTTCTTCTCTCCAAGTCCCAAGTCTTGAGTTCCTAGTCCCTAGTTTCTAGTCCCTAGTGCCTCCAAGTTCCAAGTTACTTCTTCCAAGTGCTAAGTGCCTAATGTCTAAATCTTAGTTCTTCCTCCAAGTGCCAAGTGCCTAATACCTAATAATCCTTCTTCCAAGTTCTCTAGTCCAAGTGTCTTCTTCCTCAATTCCTAATTTCTACTCCAAGTTGTACTTTAAGTTGTACTCTCTAATCTAATTTCTAGTTCCAAGGTGTACTCTCCTAATGCCTAATAACTAACTCCAAGTTGTTCTCCAAGTTGTACTCTCTGAAGTGTCTGATTCTCTGTTCTCCAAATTGTTCTGAACTCTCCTGTCTGCCTCTCGCCTTTTATATGTCTCACTTCTAAGCCATGTCTCTAAGTCATGCCTTTAATCATTTCCTTAAGTCTTGTCTCTAAATCTGATCTCTAAGTCACACCCTTAAGTCACACACCTTTAAGTCTCACACACCCAAGGGAAAATCCTGGGTATCTAAAGCAAGATGTTATCAAAGTGTGCTCAGCTGTTGCAGGCTAATGCAATCAAGTCTCTTTTCAGGGTATGTGGCTCAAGATGGCTGCAAGGATGATAGCCACCTTCTGTCGGCTCCCCACACATATGTGTCCAAGGATTTTCAATGCTTACTTCATTCAGGACACTTATTTCCTACAACCCACTAGCAGGTACTCTCATGAGAAAACAGTCACACAAAAATGATGCTGTAAAACACAGAGAGAGAGAGAGAGAAAGAGAGAGAGAGAGAGAGAGAGAGAGAGAGAGAGAGAGAGAGAGAGAGAGAGAGAAACTCTGCCTTTTGTAAGCCAATGAGTCTGTTGTGTGACCCTCCTTCCTTCAACATTTCATTTTCTCTCTAAGTCTTTGTCCTGATCCTCACAATTCTAAAAACATACTGGGCTATGTGAGCTAAAATTTCAAATGAGTAAATATTGAGTTACAGACTTCAGTAGGAATTTGTGTTATATACAAATTGGAAAAGCAACTAATCATGTTTGATATTTAAATAAATACAAAACAAAAGCATAAAAAGAAAGCAATAAACTGTGTGGAAACAGAATTCTGCTTTAGCAAAGGTACTGTATTTATCTAGAATAATTTGTGTTCGGTAAAAATTAAAGAATTTTTCTATGATTTTTTTTCTAAGAACAGTGTAGTCACTTTGCAGTACTTAGTGAAAATGCCATTTTAGAGTTTACCTTAGATACTGATTTCTGGAACCAAGTACTGTCTCACTCTTATTTTCCTCTACTAAAAAAAATTGTCTTCGTGGCATTCCTATGATTTCCTAAAACCATTTTCTAACTGAAATCACTTTTGAACAAGTCAGTAAGTGAGAAAATGAAGCTTTTCTTTGTTTTGTTCTCATCTTTCAGCTGTTTCTTGTTGAAAACACAGGTCATCTACTTTCTGTCTGGCATTTAAGGCCCTACATGAGAGTCTAAAATAGACCTTCTTTTCCGTCAACTTTCATACATCTCTTCAGTCATAGGAAAAAGTTTCCTTCGTTGGTTGCTTCTTTCTGCCCAAATTTGGATCTGGACCATTCTTTGGAAGAGAATTTTGTTTCAATAACGAACTTGAAGAGCTCCTATGTTAAAGGCTTGGTCCCTAGCTTGGAATTGAACTTTAAGAACTGGGACCTATGGAAAAGTCTCTGGTCATTTGGGATGCCTTTGAAAGGAACTGTGGGACACTGGGCTATTTCTTGTTCATGCTTACCTTGAAGTGAACAGCTTTTTTTTTTTTTTTTTTTTTTTTTTTTTGCTATAAGAGTTCTACCTTGTCCTGATTTACCACAGCCTAAAAGCCACAAGACCAACTACCCATGACCAGGAACTGTGAGCAAAAATCACCTTTTCCTTTCAAAATCCCATTGGCTGGGGACTGCTAGAGTTACAGAAAGCTGAGTAACACAGATTTTATAGTACTCAAAGCCTGAGCTAATTGGATAAATGGCCCAAATAAAATATCACAGACAGAAATGTGGGGCAATCTACAGTTTATTTCTTGAGAAGTCATACAGAAAGGATATAATCAAAACTATGAAGACAGAAGAAAAATAAAAAGTGACAATATATGGTATTTTACTACTAAATGGTTCTCATTTATGAATATTGTAATCTCATGAAATAAGAAATTTTAAATATTTTTCCTCCATAGATACACATGTCCCATTCACAGATAGACAGCTTGGCTAGTGGACATATAGTATTAACTAACAAAGTAAGCATTTGTATTTTTCATTAGTTATAATAGTAATACCTTCTTTTATTTTAAAATATAATCTTAATATTCACACTTATAATAAAGTATAACTCCCCTAGCAAATGTTAAGTCGGTGAACAATATTAAATATAAAGAGTACTGACTACAGCACATAGGAAAAAAAGAGTAAGTCAAAAGGGGGCCACTTTGAAAGCAATTTAGAATTCTGCAATAATGGGTACTTTGGGATGTACCAAATAATTACATTTGGAACATGCATGGACTAGATGCTATATATATTCTTATGTACCAAGTAACAAAGTAACATGCTTCTAAATGATTACAAAGCAAAATGTTCGAAAGTAACCAACTGAAAATAATGTTACGGTAAAACTGAACAAAAGACTCATTGGGCATTACTAGGTTTCTCCTCTGGCAGCTCTAGGGCAGCTTCACAGATCTCAAAGGTTAAGGTCAGTGAAGCTGTGCACCTGAGCTAAAGCAGCAAGGCTGTATAGAGCTTAGTTCAAGAGTGATGATGTGTCATTGGGAATTAGGATTGTGCCCATATATGACCAAACACTGAGCCTCTGGGCAGGCACTCTTGAGTAGGTTGCAAGAAATACATAGATGTTTTAGTTCAGAGTTTTTTTCATGTAGGCAGGGTTGAGGGAAGAGGAGCAGTTGGAGTTTTGTGGCTTGTACAGGGACAAGCAAGGGTCCCAGCCAAACAGGCATAAATACATAAACATAAGCCTGCCTTAGAGAGACAAGGATGTTAATAACAGGTAACAGCATGACATGATAGCAGAATACCAAGGCTATGGTGTGTTTCATGGGCTAATTATGTGATTTTTTGTTGGGGGCCGACTTTTAGCAGAAAGCGGCTATCAGCTTTGCAGCCATCTTGAGCCATATACCCTGACATGAGATTTAAATTACAATAGCCTACAACAGCTGAGAACACTCCGATAATCTTGGTTTAGATACCTTGAGATTAAAGGTGTGTGAGATTAAAGATGTGTGAGATTAAAGGTGTGTGACTTCATAGTATACTTAGAAGTATAGAGATCAGAGTTAGAGACAAGACCTAAGGGCATGATTAAAGGTGTAACTTAGAGGCGTGGCTTAGAAGTGAGACATATAAAAGGCAGAGACAGAACAGATCAGATTTGAGATGATAGAAGACATTAGTCAGACTATAGAAGACAGAACCAGAGATCAGAGAATATATAGACTGAGATCAGAGACTATAGAGGGATCATCAGAGACGAATCTCAGACATTAGGTAGAATCTGCCATCACCCTCGCTCTTGCTGAACCCCCGACCTGAAGACCGGAGCGGCAGCTTGGGCCGGGATTCAGTGGCCGCCCAAACGTGGGTTGGCCCGGGCCTCAACATTTTGCTCAGGCCGAGACATTTATTTTGGCCGCCCCAACATGGGACTAGTGCGGTCCCCAACAATTTTTCTTTAAAGTTCTCCAAACAATAAATTTAGTTTGTTCAACATATGAGGAAAATTAGACAGAAAATCTTTTCTTTTACATTGATGGCCAGAACAATCACTTTATTTAATGAGAACACTGTCTTTGACCTCAAATTTACCACAGAAAATTGGGGTGCAGGGTGACTTGTGATAAATATCAACTCATGTTTTTGATTAGTATTTTTTCTATGAATTCTTGCAACAATTTTATTACAGTTTTCCAGATATTATGTGGTCTGACTATGCTATAAAGCCTTCATGATTTGGTTCAGTGTGAAGATCATCCTAAAACTATCTGGACTAGAAACAACATGGGGCCTGTTAGTTCCCATCTCAATAGAGCTAGAACATGTAGTCCCTCCTTTCCTGGCTTGTCCTATGATATGACCTATCACACCTTCCGAGACCTCAGTCTGTGTCCATGCTCTCTCAGAAATCACTCATTATCGTAACCTTACAATTATTGCGATCATCGCCTTATCATGCCCCAGGAAATGCTAAGCTGTGGCTTTGAGTAAGAGTAGAGCATATCTAATGGTTATCTAATGGCAATGATTCTTATGCCTGTAAATCTGAAATGACATTTCTTTTGGAAGTTTCATATCTTCAGATTTTAGAAAATGTACCTCCAAATTTTTGTCTCTAAAAGTAAGGGCTCTGGATGACAGACAGATGAGCTGGATGTTTTCCAGCCATGTGAATTTATTATAGTTACTAAGGATAGAAGGAAATCTAGAAAAACGTTTATCTTGTTAACATATTTAACATCTCCATTGATTCACTTTGTAGATAAAATTAAAATAAGATTGTATGGAAATTTTTAAGAGCTCTAAATATCTTGCTGAGTTCTGTTTCTTCTTGTTCCTTATGTCTTATATCCCTTACCTTCACATTCTTTGTCTACTTGGAATGAACATACATAACCAAATATTAATTCCATAAAAGATGAAGGTCAATAAATATTTACACAGTACTACAATAATAATGACAACAAAAAGTCTATAGCTTGTGGATGGACATGCTTGAGAAATCAAAAATTATGCCTGGGAAGTTGCATTCTATCGTAGGTGACCCTATTGAGAAAGTTTGAATGTTCTTTCTACTGGACAGGCTCCTTTATTTGCACAGTCATCACATCAGCTCATCAACCCTGTCCTTAGGTTACCCTAAGGATGTAAAAATGAATCCTATTCATATAGTCACAACATCTCAATATTTGGATTCCAGATGCAGCTCAGTAGCTGAACCTACTATTCAAAGAACTGTATATTCAAGTTCTGCAAAAGTAAAAGTTTTAAACACCTCCTATTTAGTTCTTTCTTCTTAACTACTTTACAAAGGACACCTTTCCAAGTTTCCCCCAAAGAGTTTCTTCTTTTAATAACCTTTTGCCAGTATAATACTTTAAAATATGATACAAATGGCTGAATCTCTAGCCCATGGTTGGCCTTCTTGTCTACCTTATATACAATTTTGAGAATGATCCCCAGTCCTATCAAAAGAATACATTAAAATATTTTAATGTGGTACCTAGAACTAGATATGATTTTTTGATATATAAAGCTATATACCCTAGACTTCATATTTCTATTACTGAAAACAACCATAATTTTGGTGTTTACAAAAGTCAAGAATTATTCATTCAGCAAGTATTTATCAAATACCTAGTAAAGTCTAAGTTTTAGGCTAGGCCTGTGTTATACCATTAGTCTAGGAAAAGACTGTAAGTTAAAATTCTGGGTTCTGTTTATTTGTACTTCTTCAAGTGGATCACTAATTTGCCTGCTTATAGGTAGAGAAACTTATTTTCAACTCTGGTAAAGTTCACTATGACTTTAATTGCAATATTCCTCTTAGGAATGAAAAATTTAGATGTCAATGGTCTGTGTAGCAGCCTGAATCCATGTTGATGTCCCTGAGCCTTGGTGACACTGGAGGATATATTGATATGAGTGGCCTGAGCTGCCACCCTTGGTCCACGGTGCTACTGCCTTCTGTGTCCCTGGGATGCTACAGGTCTCCTGGGAGACCTGTTGCCTTGGCTGCAGCAGATCTCATAAGATGCCTTCAGACTGTGGGGTCTTCAGAGGGGCATACACAGTGATGATATGCCTCAGCAGAAGGCACAGGCCAGAAGGGAGGTGAAGATCAAGTAGAGGGGAGGGGTCTCAAGTCCGCTGGGCTTCTTTGGGGTGGGGGGAGTCCCAGCAACTATGGTTATTTGGGAGGGTCCCTTAACTGTTGCCCTAGGTGTAGCAGATCTCCTGGGAGGCCTTCAGACTGTGGGGTCTTCAGAGGGTCAGACACGCTGTTGTCCTGCCCTGATGGAAGGTTTATGGAAGCTCTTAAGCCAAGAAAGTAAACAGCAGCTTCAGGAAGTCCCTGAAACTTACCGAATCTGCTAGGCCCTCCCCCCCATACTTGTATAAGTAGTAAGGACTAGTGAAAGACACTCTCAGACAAGCTGGAGGAAGCAGATACAAGCTGAGTTTCCTGAAAAAGGCTCAGATCAACTGAGCTACCTGCAAAGGACACACTCCAATCTGTTGAAATGCTTGTAGATTGTGCAGTGAGCAGATGAGCTCATCACCCATGCTGAAGTGGGCTTTTGGTGATGCCACTGTCTTTAAGTCATTTCTCCTTCTATAAGTAGCCCCTCACCCATACTCCTGTAACTGCCTCAATAAAACTCACTGGTCTTACCAAGTTTGAATAAAATAATACAAAACCTAACCCTTCTTTTTTTGATGTGATATATTCTACTTGCTATCTCATTTAAGTAAAAAAAAAAAAAAAACCTGCAATTTTATTTTCTTTAAAGGCCCAGCAAAAATTAGTGAGATATACTTAAGAACAAATGTCCAAAGGGAATGTTTCACCTTTCTACTCCCCAAAATTTCCAGACCAATACCTTGAATACCATGTTCATAATCAGGTGGGATTGTTCACAACTGTCATTCAACTTACATTTTGTGAATTCATTCAGAAATTGTACAAAGTGCTTCACCAAATATACTAAGTGATTTTCTCAACAACTGCTGTGATTTGAATATGCTTGGCCCTGGGAGTGGCACTATAAGAAGGTATGGCCTTGATGGTGAAAGTATGTCACTTTTGGGGTGGACAAAGAGAGCTTCCTTATAGCTGCCTAAGGATGCCAGTCTTCTCCTGACTCCCTTCAGATCAAGATGCAGAACTCTCAGCTCTTTCTCTAGCACTGTGTTTGCCTGGATGCTGCCATGCTTCCTGACCTGATGATAATGGACTAAACCTCTGAACCTGTAAGCCAGCCCCAATTAAATGTTGTCTGTCCCTTATAAGAGTTGCCTTGGTCACAGTGTCTCTTCTCAGCAATGGAAACCCTAAGTAAGACAACTGTACTGCCTGAGCTTTGTTGATTTACCACATTAACAACCCCACCACAGAAAAGATATAAAATACATGACATCTTATTCTCAGTGAATTTACATTGAAACCTTGTGATGTCACAGATCTCGAAAATTTCTCTCAGGACTCACAACTTATTACCCCATACATAAGTTTCCTAAAAATTAAGCTAACATTTTCTGTTTTTAAGTAGTTTAACAACTAATTCTATAGCTCATCACTTTTCATCTACCATCATTGCCCTGCTTTCAAACTAGTAAAAATTATTTTTTCTATAGAAACATGAACCCATTAACATCAGATGAAAACACATGCTTCTGATAAGAGCAGAAAGGCTGCATGGAGGATGCCCTTTTGACACATAGAGCTGGGGCTTTCAACTTTCTTTAAGTTCTCAGGTGGTTTCTTCAAATTTAAATGTAAAAACAGTTCTAAAACTATTGCAGACATGATAAACCTTTCCCTACTTTTGACCCCCAAGGCAAGGAGACATGCTCTATTTTACACTCCATACGGGTTGATTTCCAGTTGTTTTGTTGTTTTGTTTTGATTTGATTTTTACAATTTTATGTCATTATCCCTATATTAATCACAAACTTGCCCCTCTACCAAAGATGTTTACATCTTAACTCCTAAAACCTAGGGATAGGGCTGGAGAGATGGCTCAGTGGTTAAGAGCACTGACTGCTCTTCCAGAGGTCCTGAGTTCAATTCCCAGCAACCACATGGTGGCTCATAACCATCTGTAATGGGATTTAATGCACTCTTCTAGTATGTGTCTGAAGACAGCTGCAGTGTGCTCATATCAATAAAAATAAATACATCTTTTTTAAAAATAACAAAAAAGACCCCAGGGATATGTTCTATTATATGACAAAAGGAATTTAATTTCAAAAATAAAGGTAAGGCTACTAAAAATTGAACTACCATATGATCCAGCTATAATCATCCCAGATGCACACATCCCAAAAATCTAAGCACATCACAAAGATAAATGCCCATCTACATTTATTGTTCACTAGTCGTAATAACCAAGATATAAAACAAACCTGAATGCCACCAATAGATAAAATGTTGTGCATGTACACAGTTTTATCCCAGTGAAAGAAGGAATTGCATCACATGGACCTCAAGACTGTCACACCAAGGACAAAAGGTCTGACTCAGAATGTCAAATATCACATGTGTGTTAGTCAGGGTTCTCTAGAGTTACAGAACATATGGAATGTCTTTCTATATTGAAAGAATTTATTACGATGACTTACAGTCTGTAGTCCAACTCCCAACAATGGTCAGCTATGAATTGGAAGTCCAAGAATCTAGTAGTTGCTTAGTCCCACAAGGCTAGTTGTTTTAGCTGGTCTTCTCTAGAAGTATTCCAACAGATGTGCTGGCAAGTAAGTGCAAGTGACGAAGAGCGAATCTTCCTTCTTCCAAAGTCCTTATGTAAGGCTTCAGAAAAAGGTGTGTCCCAGATTAAATGTGTGCACCACCACACCTAGATCTGGGACTTGTTTTGTCCCAGGCTGACCTTGAACTCACAGATCTGTTTGCCTTGCCTTCTATCCTGGAATTAAAGATGTGTACTATCTTGCCAGGGCCTAAGCTTTTCATAGTCACTATGATGCCTCAAGATCTCCATGCAAGATCCAGGTCAGAAACTTGTGTCTCCCAGCCTCAAGATCTGGATCACAGGTGATCCCTCCAATTCTGGATGTAATTCATTCCAGATATAGTCAAGTTGATAACCAGGAAAAGACATTACAAGAATTTTTTTCACATGCAAAGAATATAATTTTTTAATTACACACATAAGACAGGAAATAGAAAGGAGAGCTATAAAGGTAGAAGTAAGAGTCAACATGAAAAAGAAAAAGGAAAAAAAAGAAAAAGAAAAAGGGAGAGGAGACTGGAGGAGAAAAACACGACCTGTCATGCTTGTACCGAAGATCTGAAAGACTCAAGAAGTTGATGGGAGGAAATGAGAAGTTGGAGATAAGGAAGGAAAACACAAGAGGGTGAGCAAAGAGCAATAGAATACATATACGAAAATGTCTTAACTGATCATTTTATACACCATAAGGAAAAGAAAATAAAGTTCCTATTAAAATGGGGAAATTAAGGCCTGAGAGATGGCTAAGTGATTAAAAACACATGCTATGCATGGTCATTTGAATAGGACACACCCCATAGACCAATATATTTGAATACTTGGACTTTAGGGAATCACGCTACCTGACAGGGATTAGGCTATGTGGCCTTGTTGATGGACATGTGGTCTGGTTGGAGAAAGTGTGTCACTGAGGGATGGGCTCTGGGGTTTCAAATGCTTAACACAGGCCCAGTGTCTTTTTTTCTCTGCTTGCTGCCTGCTTAGCATCATGCTTCCCACCATGATGACAATGGACTAAACCTTTACAAATGTAAGCAAGCCACCAATTAAATGCTTTCATTTATAAGAGTTGCCATGGTCACAGTGTCTCTTCATAGCAATAGAACACTGCACAGTCATGAGGGCCTGAGATCACTGAAGCTCTATGGATGCCATGTTCGGGAAGCAACCTTTAGAATTACAGACAAACAAACACACCAACACACACACACATAAATGGGCAGTTAAGGAAGAACTGAAATATGGCTCAGTAGATAAGGAATTTCCCACTCAAGAGCAAGACTAGAGTTCAGATCTCAAGCTCTCTGGTAAATTCTGGTCCCAATGCAGCAGCCTGCCTATAATCTCAGCCTTAGAAGACTGTTTCTGGAGTAGTGTGGCTAGCTTGACTAGTCCAACTGGCAAGGTGTGAGTTCAAGTGAAAGACTCAACATATAAAATAGAGAGCAATAGAAGAAACTATGTAACATCAACCACTGGTCTCAATATGCATACATGTTCATACTCCCTACACACATAAAAAGACACATGCATACCACACACACATGTAAAACACAAAACCAGAGATATTATTTTTAAGCACCCATGTAGATCCAATACCATCACAGGGTTCTTTAAAAACTGACAGAGAGAATCACTAGAGAGCCCAATAGCTCTTGAACCTTGCATGATGATCACAGAGGTATACTTCTTCTCTGAAGAAGGCAAGAAATGTGGAAACCCAATATGGAAAATAGCTTCTCAAAGTTCAAAATGGCACACAAACTTAGTCAGGGGCTTCCAAAAGACATACTACCTGGCTAACATCTTGTTTTTAACACAGTGGGGCTCATATCAAACTTCCAACCTAGAGATCTGTAGAATAATATGTCTGTATATTTCAAATAAATTCATGGAAAATGTCACAGCAGAAATAGAGAGCTAATTCATTCCCATGTTTTCACAGAATAAGAGCCAACTCCAGTGTTTTTTATGATATCATGGATTTCTTTTTAGAATAATATTTGATGGAGCTTTTGCCCAACTTTGGGCTGTTCCTTATTTTGAAACTATGAAACTCTACCAGTAATGTAAGAGGTCTTGTTTCATATAGATGTCAGTGAACCATGTATAAGACTACAGAGTGTGTTTTATTGTGCTAACTCATCATCTGGATTTTTTTTTTAACACTCAAAATCATTTTGTTGGGTTTCAAACAAGATTTACTACTAATTGCCTACAGTCTGATTTTAAGTGTGATGTTTTTGGTTTTAGAATGCAATAATGTGTTACTATTACCAACTAAAAAATAATTGAAAACTCATAAAATGATTTAAGGATTAGAATTGTTCTTATTTTTTTTTATTTTTAGAGACCACTGCCAAATTTACCACCAAATAATTTTAAATCCCAGCATATTAACTTTTTCACAAATTTTAAATTAAATAAAATTTGGGTTCAAAGAAACCTATACACATGCCGGGATGAAAAACATCTAGCATTAAGTCTCTTCATGCACAAGTTTTAACCTATTAGTAATGGAGAGAATGGATGTCAATAAAACTAAAATGTTCTGGAAGTTTGTTTCTCTAAACAACTGAAGCTTCAGCATAGAAGGGTTCAACAAAGGAACTAAGCTAAACATACAAGATTTGGGGAGAAAATATTATATCAAATATTAAAATTACTAAAGAATATATTCATATCTATGGATGAGCTTTCATCTATTCAGATAGAGTAGATGTTTTTGTTTTATGCATTATTCAACAACCTACTAAAGATAAAGTTACTTCTAAGTATCAGCAGGCCTAGTTCTTAATATTACATGTGTAATAACTAGGACCTAAATGTGGAGATTTGGGGAAAGAA
This sequence comes from Arvicanthis niloticus, assembly GCF_011762505.2. Classification (NCBI taxonomy): domain Eukaryota; kingdom Metazoa; phylum Chordata; class Mammalia; order Rodentia; family Muridae; genus Arvicanthis; species Arvicanthis niloticus. The sequence goes on along the minus strand of NC_047677.1, from coordinate 1,665,794 downwards.
GACTCAACATGAGAAAAGCATCAAAAGCCTTCAAGAGAAGGAAAATCAAGGCAAAGATTCAGTATGACAATGAAATACAGACATTAGAGGAATGCGATACCCTTACTAAGCAGGGCTCAAAGCTGCAAACAACAGAAACCAGAAATAGTTTTATTTGGTAAGATGTTAAAGAGCATTCACAATTCTTTGAGCCTTAGGACAAATGAAAGTAAGAAACCAAGGCTGTACCCCAAACCAATTCAGACAAATTGCCAGTCTTCTGCTACAAGCCCAATGTTTAGTCACTTTGCCATTGCTTCCGCAGTTCAAACCAAAAGCCACACCCTGCCATCACCTCTTGAGTACTTTAATGCATCCATAGCATGACCACAGTACTTACCGAGAGTAAACACTGCATAAGTAGATCTCACTCTGTACTGTTTACAGAAGAAAGACAAGAAAATGTGCAGTACATGATTTGTATGGATACTATTTTTCATTTTCTAGATATTTTGAATTTGCAAATGAGGGCCAGAAGAAATATGGAGGTCCAACCATATGTGTGTGTGTGTGTGTGTGTGTGTGTGTGTGTGTGTGTGTGTAAAATTTTGGAATATCCTAAGGGATTTCAGATGTTACCCAATACTGAGACACTTATAAAAAAAAAAAAGGCAACAATCCATTGTAAGCCACCTAAATTTAATAAAAGGAAGTTAGTTAAAGTTCATCTTAACTAACCTCAAACCTCCTAGAGTCATATAAGAGGATGGCTCCAACTTCTCCACTACTTTTTAAGTCACATTGAATTCAATGACCTGAGCTGAATTGAGAATTCCAGAATCATCAATTCAATTCTGGAATTGTCACCAAGGAGCCAACCATACAGTCAAGGCTGAACAAAAAGCTCAAGAAAGCATAACAGCAATACTGAACTTCCTGACAATGAGTAGAACAGAGTTTTGTCTTCAGGATACAGAAGTTCAAGTTGTGTTCAACACCTTTCTGTTATTAAACAATAACAACATTGTTGATTAATCATAACGATATCTTAAACATTCAACCTTGGTGCAATGACCTTCCCTAGTCAATAATATATAAGAATATCAAACCAGAACTGAACTTTTACTATATCTGTAACACTAATGGTTGCTCCCAGAATTCTCTTATTCTAAGTGTAGGTCGGTATACACTACAAATGGAGGAAATTAACAACACTATAGTAACAGACTTGCTGAGGATCACACAGTCAACAGAGTTAAGACCACGCCCACTTACAGTTTAGCTTGCAGTTCTAACCTAGCTCAATTCCCAAGTCTGATTGAAAAATGCTGAAGAGCTTTAGAAACTTCTCAATCTAGAAAGTTCTCAGTTTTACTTTGTTCATTTTTTTTCTTCTAAAATGTAAAAGTAGTTATATCCACTAGGTGTCACTTGAGAAACTGATGCAGAAGGATTATGATACAAGGTCTGTGTACATCAAGGGTTAAAGCCAGCCTGAGTGACTTACAGAGATGTTGTCTCAAAATATAAAAGATGATAAGGGTTATAGCTCCCTGGTACATTGTTTGTTTAGTAGTACATAAGCCCAGAACCATAATAGTTAATTAATTAATCACTTAATCAAATATAATTATACCCATGATGACAATATCTGATATTACAAACTGAAAGTATGTATTTACCAGGGGAATCCTCTGGAGTAGTCAAACCCTGAGCAAAAATCTTCATAGAACTATTTTCATTATGGACAGTTTGACTTAGAATAGGTTTTAACAATTCATGGGCAACTATGAATTTTTTTTATGAAGAAGGAGGATAATGAAGAGGAAGGATACTTATTTATTGATTGAGCAGTTAGTCCATGGTGTCTAGATGCCACCTCTAGGTGATCAAGTTGAGGATCCATCGTTTTTAATTTTATTGTCAGATGTGCTAATTATATAGCTCCTACTGTAAGGATGGGTTATTCTCACAATGACCTGGCTCATTAGCACACATTTGTATTGACACAACATGCATCTTCTCCCTCGGCTCTTCTCCAATATAACTAACTCACATAGTGTTGGACATGTTTACTGACGATGTCGATTTACTCCTCATATGACTCATGGATATTAGCTTATTAGTCTCTATGTTGATTAGTATTTCTCAGCATGACAGAGTCTGCAATCACCTGGGAAGAGGAACCTCAGTTAAGGAATTTGATCCATTATACTTGTCTGTGGGCATATTTGTGCAGCATTTTCTTGACTGTTAATTTACCTGGGAAGGTTCAGTCCACTGTGAGCAATACCACCTTTTGGGAGGTGAGCTTACGTTATATAACAAAGGTAGCTGAGGAAGCCAGCAAATAGCCTTACTTTATGGTCTCTGCTTTATTTTCTGTTTCTAGGTTCCTGTCTTAGCTTCCCATGATAGCAGACTATAAACTATAAGCTGAAATAAATCTTTTCCTGCTCAAGTTGGATTTTGATTGTGATGTTTACCAAGACAGCAGAAAGCAAAGCAGAGCGAATTTTTATCTCTTAAACTGCCAACTTTCTTTTCAAGCATTAAGGATAACCACAAATGTTATTTATCTATTCTGGATGAGTTAACAATAATTAATGCTTTTAAATTACTATTCAGGGGCTGGAGAGATGGCTCAGCAGTTAAGAGCACTGACTGCTCTTCAAGAGGTCCTGAGTTCAATTCCCAACAACCACATGGTGTCTCACAACCATCTATAATGGGATCTGATGCCCTCTTATAGTGTGTCTCTGAAGACAGCTGCAGTGTACTCATAAAATAAAAAAATAAACAAATCTTTTTTAAAATACTATTCAGAATTTTATAGTACTGATATAAATGGTGTTGACTACAATCTTGCTGTCATCATACAACTCTACCAAGGACAAACAAGAGATTCATGAGTCAGTAATCATTATCCCACACAGCTTAAGATTAACACAAGAAAGAATATAAAGAGCCCATAGGCATTGTACAACAAAAGGTCTCAAGAATCCTTGAGTACTGTTCAGCATATGAGAAGTTTAAAAAAGGTAGGGGTAGACACTCTGGTACCAGTGGTGGTGTCTGCTCACCAGATGAGTGATGACTGCATGCACATTTTTGCATGATTTTTGACACAAATACTTTGTTTACCTTGTCACCAATTTTATTACCCCCAGTAATAAATCATTTAAAGAAAATCTATGTATATAAAGAGTCATGGCAGTGATAAACCATCAGTTGCTACATCTACTTTGACCATAGTGAATGTGAGGACATGATTTTATTTGTCTCCTATTTCATTTGCTCTTCAGCATAAATATCTTGTTCTTGACACGTTACATTCAAACTTCAGTAACTGTCTTGACAGATGCCTGTATGATGCTATCTCAAGAACTAATTAGTGGTTAAACAAAAAATTGGACCAAATGCAGAAACATACTCTATCACTTGCTGAGTAATATTGCCTGTAGCTTGATAGATACATATACCAATAGACATCTGTTTCAATCTTTTCTACTATATATAATTGAGTAACTTGGCCTATTCTTGCATAGATATTTACTGTAATCAAAGCACCCTGTGGCAAATTATACAAAAATCATTGGGAAACAATATAATATCTACTAAATGCTATTGAAATTAAGAGAAAAAGTGTATATTTCAAGTGCAGAATTAGCTATGCCAAAAGGCTTTTGTTTGTTATCACTGTAGAAACAATACTTTTAAAACAAAACAATGAATTCTGTTGCTTTCTATCATTCCGTGTTGTTTTTTCAATGAAACAATATTGTTCTTATTATCAGAAATTTATTGTTGACCTTTTTCAAAACACAATTTAATATTTAATACTTTTTATTTACTAATGATCTTATCAAGCAAGTACCATCTCTAATTTAATAATGAATATAACAAGAAAAATATGACAGAAGTCACCTAACAGAAAGTTGGAACTGAAATAGTTTTATTCTATCAAGAGAAGGGTTAGTGAAAAGCTGGGTATACTTCAAACTGTGACATGCATTGTGTGTGTGTGTGTGTGTGTGTGTGTGTGTGTGTGTGTGTATACCTAACTACTCTATACAAGTATATTCTAAAGATAGATGAGACATATCAAGAAAGAAGCAGAAGTAGTCCACGAAGGAATTTCTTTAATATTTAGTACCAGCCAAGTTTTTCATCCCTGAGAGATAGTTTATATAGAGAAACTGTCCTAAATTCTTCCAGCAGTGCACCTCCTAGTAGATCCAAGTAATACATCTTGTCCTCATACGTGAGAAAGTGTTTAATAAAACCAGATGGCTAACTATTTTCCTGTCCTGAGGCTCTAAAGACTGGGAAGAATAGAATCTATGTCCATAAAAAGTTTAGATCTAATAACATGAGCAAACTCTTGAACACTTTGGTTCACCCATAATTAGATTACTTCATTTATTCCCCACCCAACTCCTATTGAGACACATTTTTTATCTCAAAAATATTATTCTGACACACATCATTCTCAAATATCCTCCATGGCCCCTAACCTTTGTGAAAATCTATTCAAGATCTACGCTGTCACTGGAATCACTAAGAAACCAAGGGAGAAGTAAAAGTGGATTCTCAGATTCTTATTTAATCAGCTTGCATTCATTAACAGATATTTGAATGTCACTCCTGAATATTTAACTCAGAAAGCCAAAGAAAAGCAAACCTTCTAGGTCTAGACTTCACAGACAAATCATCTAGAGATCTTGAAAGTACAGAGAAGGGGCTGGACCAACATCGTATATGAGTTCCCAGATGATACTAGAGCTACTGCACTGTGTGCTGTTTTGAGTAACAACTTCTAGGAGCCCAAGGAAATTTAGAATTCTATCCATGCTATTTCTCCTAGCTTCTCTCATGATCTGTCCCAAACATACTGAACCTTCTTCTTCCTTGTCCGTGACACCATGATTTAGCCAAGGTTTCCTCTACTTTACTGAAGCAGCCATGGAGTTTGCATTTGAAATCTCTATTCTCCATGTTTCTCTACCACCATGACCACACCCTCTTGTATTTGCCCTGTCACTCTGTGTGTTCCTCATGTCTAAATAATGAGAGGGTAGTGAAGGAAAACTCCAAAGTATCAAGAGGAAAATGGTATAACAATGATGTCCTCAAGGATCTTTAATGAAAGCAGATAATTAACTAAAAAGATGTGAAGAAAGCAAAGTAACGTACAGACACATAATTGAAATTTATTAGTATAAATCAAAGAAGTGTGGTCAAAAATACAAAGGAAAAATTACATATTAGAAAATGTAACAGAACTGGTCATGCTAGCACACGCAATAATCCCAGCACTTGGGAGGTAGAAGCAGGCAGATCTCTGTAAGCTTGAGGTAACCTGGTCTATATAGTAAGTTCCAGGACTACACAGTAAAAAAAAAAAAGAAAAGACAAAATGTTGTAAGGGAATTGAATAAGAATAGTATGCAGGAGCACTCTGGGGAAAGGAAACAGCATAAACAGAGATACAAGTATAAAAATGTTTTATTCAAAGAATGTAAAGGGATACTCCTCAAAGAGAATCCAAAAGTTAATATGAATTTTCTGAGTGCCAAACTATAAAAACAAACAAAACCTTACTTATATTTTTAAGTGATAGAAGGCTCTGTGATGATAGCAGGGAGTTAGATAAGGAAGACGATGCTACTTTCCCAGCTTTGCCTGGAACAATTCCAATTTATACTATGTCCACCTATAATTATAATTAATTATTAATATGCTTTCACTATCCTAAGTGATCTGTTAGGGTTCAGCAGGTAGATTGATGGTGTTGCTTCCCATGGGCATGCCCAACCTGTACCTCATTAATCATTTTGTCCAATGAAAATCTTCTTTCACTTTCATGTTTCATTCATAAAACTGTATCCATATTCTCTGATATCTCTGATCTACCGCTAGATACAGGGAAAAATTCAAGAATTCTTCGCTCCATGGTTATACATATATTTTATATCCCTAGTTTCAGAGTCATGGAGTCTCAAAACATTGATGTTACTTCACAAGTACCCATTTAAGGAATGGTTCACTCTATGAAATATTGTCTATCTATTTCTGTTCCGACTTGATGATACGCAAAACACGATTATCATGTAAAACCATAAATAAAAGACAATGCTGCTTTGATTTTTATAATAGAAAGATAAATTTGCCCTCTCAGCCCAGATTCAATATAGTTAGTATTTCCCCCATCAGCTCCTGGCCAAATGTGACAGGGATTTATGTCTTCAAACGAAGTATATGAGGGATCGGCAAGACACTGTTCACCTCGGTCATTGAAGCTTCCGTGGGGCTCCAGAGTCATGTGCTTGTCTACATGCTAAGTTATCATCCTGGGTCTCACCAGTACTCTAAGCGGAGACAGCGCAGACCTCTGACCTTCTGACTTGCATCATCCTGAGTCTAACCCTGTACCTCACTTCCAGTTTAAAGCTCACTCTCACATTTGTGCTAATCCTTGTTTCTAACATCATTCTCAACTTAAGGCTTTGTACTCATGATGCTCCTGGATTATTTGCCAGTTTGAAACTTAATGATCACTTAACCTAAACCCTAACATGAAGTACCAAGAAGAAAAGAAACAATTAAAAGTATTGGAATATAATTTTATTGTTAACAAAACTGAGCCCAGATATATTTACGAGTCAGAGTCATAAAGCAAATTTATAAGCATATTTAAGACCAAATAGTGTGTCTTTTAGTTCATCATTCTATCTACCATGAAATTTTCATTTTTCTTGGCTGTGGGTCTGAGACTGAATTCAGCAATAATCATAGTTTAGTTATAAGTATACAGATTGCCCCAGGCTCTTACTAGGCTACATTTACAAAGTACAGCCAATTCATTTTCTCCTGGAAATTTGAGATATTTCTAGGGTGAAATACAATAACTACTGAAGCAAAATACTGAGGACAAATTAGATTCATCTTACAAATAAGTATCACATCTCCAATTTGAAAGAACATCATGGGAAATCTAAATTATCCTGAGCAGTTACCCAAATTCAAAAACAGATACTGCTTACATACACTGCCACCTCAACAACACTCCTCACAAAGGAGTTTCATGGGTGGTTGTGGTGGCCATGCCATTAATTCCAGCACTTGGGAGGCAAAGGCAAGCAGATATCTATGAGGCCAGCCTGGTCTACATAGTGAGTTCCAAGACAGCCAGAAAAACCAGTAAGAATGTGTTAAAAAGCAACAACAGAAAGAATTTTCATGGGATTTCATAAGAAGTTATAACTTAAAGACTTCCCAAAGCACAAAACCAATTAGTTTCTGTACTACCAACACAGTTCTATTTCACAGGAACAATTTTATATCCTAAATTGCCAATGTCCGTGGTCTAATAAACTGAAAACTCATTTGTCTAAGCTCGGCTTCTTTCTTTTTAAGATGAATTAAACAGTGACACATGCACCAAGTGCCAACTCTGACAGTTGCTACAAAAAGGCAGAAGGGGAAGGAAAAAATTCACAGAGTTCCAAATTCTCAAAGGCACATCTTGTTCCAGAACAACCCAAATGAATTTCACCCTTCCCCACTGAAAACCAAAACATTAATTTAAGTGCTTGGTTTAAAGCTAGCATGGCTTTGTATGAAGCATTTATCTGATGCTCAGCACAGAAAGAAATAAAAAAAAATATGAAAAGAGAGAACATGGAAAAATAAAGATTCAAAGTCCAGGTCAATGTATTCCATCCCTCTGCCTTTTCTATTTCCCGTGAGAAGTCCCACAGCAGGAGAATAGGCATAAATAATAAAGCAGGGAGAATTTTTTTAAAATGGAACTTCTGACCTCCCAAACTCTCAATGGAAATATATCAATAGAAAAGAAAAATAAAAATTGAGGATGGCTTGAACTCTCAGGTTGAATGATGACGGTTTGAACTCTCAGGTTGAATGACATTTGTTTAGAAGCTTGTGTGTCTGCATTTTAAAATGAAAGAGATAGGGAGATTAATAACAATGTTTTCTATTAAATACATTTAGAAAGTTAGCGGAATAAATGTAGGCAGTAGACTTTAGCTTAGCAGAGGCTTAAGAGTGGGGCATTTGTTTGTTTACTTTGAGAAGAGTCAACAGAGTCCTCTCAATCACGGAGGACGTAATTTCCATTCTAACCAACATCTTCACTGCCACTGTTATGCATTGTCCCCATCAGTAATGTTGGAGTAGCTGCTTTTCTGTCTTCAAGTCGCAAACACTCCAGTATTCAAGACAATGAAAATGAAAACATTGAACACAGATCAATCCTCTTTACAGCATTTATAAAAACCACAAGAAAAACAGCAACCTTATTGATTAAATAAGTCCTCCATCCCTGTTCTGACGCTAAGGATGTAAAGTATAACATTTACAGCATCGTTAGAAGGCTAACATTACTGGCCTTTTATTATTAAAGAGATGAACACTGGTCGAGAAATGTACAATAAAGGAATGAGCATCCAGATCTGAGTTTTCCTTACCAAAACCATTTCTCTCTTCAATACTGCACTGTATTGCCTTTAGAAACAAGTGTGATGATGCATTCAGATGATGATCTGTGCATATCAGAGATGACTGAGCAGTTAAGAGCACTGACTGCTCTTCCAGAACAGAGCACCCAAATGGTGGCTAACAACTGCAATTGCAGCTTCAGGAAACCAAAGGACTTCCTCTGTCTTCTGCAGGTTCTACATGTACTCTGTAAGATACCTATACACCAAGATTATTTTTAAATGAATAAGTCTTTTAAAAATGAAAAAGAATTTTTTACATATAAAATCCATGTTATTTAATTTACTATGATCTATAGAGATAATATTTGTATATTAAAGGGCTCTCCCATGAAGGGACCATGCTTATTTTATGATAATATCATAAGTACACTCACAACTAATAATCTCTTCTAAGCAATAAGGGGGGGAAAGCTGAAATTATTCAATGTACCATGCTCCTGAAATACACATTAAATTTCCATCTTGTTTTTCTGCACTTTTCCCTACTAGAAGGGACAATTAGTGGTAAGATAATTTCATAGGTGAAATTCTACATAATGGACATAAGATGCAACTTTGACTCGATTTCTATTAATAGATGTCTGCCCCAACCTTCAATTTTGAACAAGTTTTCAGGGAACAGCTAACCAGTGGCTTGAGTGCAACTTGAGGCCAGGAACATTGTGTGCTTCTGCATGACAGTAACACTAGCTCCTAGAGGGCTAAGTCATGTTGTCCTCACTGAAAGGAATCCATCATCCAGGTCATCCTCTTTACAAACACAAGTAGAATCCTACATTCAGTTACCAAAACCTTGATTAAACAAACATAAAAAAAAATGTTAGCAAAGGCTTTCAAATGTACCTTCATCAGAATTACATTCTGACTTATCTTAGGAGAATAAAAGAATCATTGGCTCCCTAGTCCCTAAAAGAGCAGCAGCTATAGGATATCCAGAGATCATAAGGCTCTTGAAACGAGGCCTTCATCTTAAGATGATGAACTTTGCTTCATTCCAAAGAGGGCTGTCTGGAATTAGGGCCATCTCCCTCAAAGCCAAATTACTGCTAAGCAAAATTTTTTAAATGAAATTATTTAGAGTGATCACCTTCTAAGCATGTTTCTCAGTGGTTATCACCGACCTTGGATGGCTATTGTAAGGCCCCAGGCCAAAAGGAAAACAGATTCACAAGTACAGTATAAATCAACTAGAAACCACTTTGCTTGGCTTTCATATCATTGTTATGAAATGGAAGTATTAGAGACTAATAAAGAATAATCTGCCAAGGCTGACTGCTTCCTGTGCCTTTACCACATATTCACAGCAGACTTTGGGTTGGAAGGAGTGTGGCTTGTGGTAGAAACCATTTATCAAATTCTCTAGCTTTAAAAGGAAATTCTATACCTTGAACCTAGGTCTCTGTCACTCTAAGAAGTAAATTATCTGTTGGTGCATAAAAAAGCATCAGCCTCAAAGAATTTCTATAAAAGGTACACTAGCTGGTTTTGTGTCAACTTGACACAAGCTAGAGTCAGCAGAGAAAGAGCAGCAGTTGAGGAAATGCCTCCATGAGATTCAACTATAAGGCATTTTCTCAATTAAAAATCAATGGGTGGGGGGCAGCCTATTGTGGGTGGTATCACCTTTGGGCTGGTGGTCCTTGGTTCTATAAAAAGATAGGCTGAGCAATCCCCAAAGAACATATCAGGAAGTAACACTTGCCCATGGCCCCTCCATCAGCTCTTGCCTCTCGGTTTCTGTACTATTTGAGTTTCTTTCCTGACTTCCTTCAGTGATGTATAGCAATGTGAAAGTGTAAGCTGAATAAATCCTTTCCTTCCCAACTTGCTTTGTAGTCATGGTGCTTTGTCCCGGAAATAAAAACCCTAACAAAACAGAAGGCTAATTGCCAAGTTTTAAGAGATAATTTGAGTTGCCTGCTTGGGTAGTTCAAAAGACTACTGTGTATATCTATTGTCTAGGAGACTTTTGTCTAACATATCTATTTAATGTATTTCAAAGAAAAAAAAGAAGAAGGAAAAGGGAAGAGGAGGAAGAGGAAGAAGAGGAGGAAGAATGGGGAGGTGTGGGAAGAGGGAAGAGGAAGAAGAGGAGAAAGATGAAGGTGAGGAGGAAGGGTAAGACGAAGAAGGGGAGGGAGAGGAAGGAGCAAGAGGAGAAGGAAGAAGACAGAAAGAGAGAAACAGATCAAGCATATGGGGTTGTATTTTAGTTGGTAAAGTACTTATCCACTATGCATAAAGTCGTACTTCTATCCTCAGTACCACAGTAAACTGGGTATGGTGATGTAAGCCTATAATTTCAGCATTCAGGAAGCAGAAGCTGGGGGATCAGAAGTTCTGGGTCATTCTCAAAGCTTTCCCAGTGAGTTCAAAGCCAATCAGACATCATTTGGGTACACACTATATTTCAGCAATTTAGCACTCATTACTTCATTAGATCTCAGCAACATTATTTTACTTGAGGAAACAGAAGTTCAAAGATCAAGTGATATTTTTAATTACTGGAATAGTATCATTATGAATACAATTTCATTTAATGCATTAATTGGCTCCTCAAACAGTATCAGGCATACAGTAGATGCTTAATAAATAATTGTTGGTGGACCAATTCCAAAGCTGATTCACTTTTATCTATGCTAGGCTAGTTCTCCAGATTTTTGAGATGATAAGAGGGGAGAAGATGAGAGGGAGGGGAGAGGGGAGTGAAGAGAGGGGAAACAAGAGGGAAGAAATGGTATTATCTCCATAATAGGCAAAAAAATAAAATTATCTATATTTTTAACTACTTAAAACATTTGAACTATTGTTTTTCTGCCCCACCCATGTCTGGTTAACATAGCTGAAATTAAAATTCAGTTACTGAACACCAAAAGTATTTAGTCCAGATCTTGTTAAGAAAGTTTTAGAACTTAAGCAGCCTACTTCAAAATGCTTAATGATAAAGGCATCAAGGCAGAGTTAGATGATCACCATATAAGCAGCTAATTGTGACAATGTTTGATCTCTCATTTGTACATTGCTGCAATGTATTATATAACACCACTATAAATATTAAAAATGTAACAATAGTTACAACAAAATGTCTACTTCAACTTCGTAAGTTTGTTATATAATAAAGTAACTAAAAACAAATATGATGTGCATTATAACAGAAGAATCTAAACCACGGGAGATCTTATAATCTTGAAATTGGAGAAAAAAATTAAAAGATTTATGATCTTGGCCAGAAGGCTGGAAAGCAATGAAATAAACTTGTTATTCAAAATGCATAATAATTTTTCTGCTGTAAAGAACAAATGTATGTTGTTTTCAGAAAAATGTAAACAAGTAGAGATAGTTTTATTAAATGATTTAAATCAGTATCAAAAACATTGCATGTGTTTCTCATTTATGAATCCTATGTTTCATATAAATTTATAAAATCATATATGTATAGATGATGTAAACATAGAAGCAAATATGTATGGGGGAACAGAGGGAACTATCAAAAGGGGAAACGATTAAGGGAGAGAAACGAGAGGACCGGTAGTGTGGAGGGAGAATATACTCAACGTGCATGATATATGAGCATTTCTAACACAGCATAATGAAATTTTAAGTTAAATGATAATAGTGGGTGGGGAGGGTAAGAACACCAAGGTTTTTCTCTGAACTCTACACAAGGCCAAAGACAGAAAGAAGTTCATAAGTTCATCTGAAAGCCTGCATCAAGGACTCATTTTAATTCATTTAATCTTGAATGTTTTAAGTTTTTTATTATACGTGTAGAGGTGTGTGTGTCTCTCTCTCTCTCTGTGTGTGTGTGTGTGTGTGTGTGTGTGTGTGTGTGTGTGTCTGTGTGTCTGTGTGTCTGTGTCTGTGTCTGTGTCTGTGTGTCTGTGTGTCTGTGTGTCTGTGTGTCTGTGTGTCTGTGTGTGTGTGAATGTAGATACCAAGACAGTCCAGAAGTGTAGTGTCAGAATCTCCACAAGCTGGAGATCAAAGAAACTGTGAAACACCTGACATGATACTGAGGGTCAAACTCGGGTTCGCTGCAAGAGCAGCATGTTCTAGTAACTACTCCGCCATCTCTCCTGGCCCCCGCCTTTGAATCCTTTGAAGCTTTGACCAAAGAACTTCCATTGTTTTTAAACCTTTTAATTAAAAAAAAAAGAGGCAAACTCTATTAGTGGTGGTTAAATTATAATAAATTGGACTGTAAAATATTTGTTACTCAGGGGATAATAAAGAGTGTATGATGTTTTCTTTCACATGTCAATTTTACCACTTCTTAAGTTTTTAAGACTTTATATTGTGGATGAGTCTCTGAATGTGTTTTCAGAAGAGATTAGAATTTTAGAATTTGAGTCAGATGACTTCATAAAAAGAGCCACCCAGTAAGAGTGGGTAGTATCCAATATTTTGAATTCCTGAATGCAAGAGAAAAGACTGAGTCTACTCTCTTCTTGAGCTAGGACATTTGTTCATCTTCTCCTGACCTTGGCCTTCTTGCTCCTGTTGTCAGACCTTCAAGCTTACCCTAAAATTAACTTCCATTGGTCTCCTAGTTCTTTGGTCTTCAAAAACTCAGACTTTTGAATTTTAACTGAATTTTACCACCATTGGTTCTCCAGCTTATAGACAGAAGATGATGAGACTTCTCGGGTAGTTTATGTACTTTGGTTCCATTCTATAAAGCGCCCTAATTCAGAAAACAAGAGGAAAATACTCAGAAACAGAAAATATAATAAAAGGTAGTACTCAGAATATATAAAGAGCACACAGCACTCAATAAGAAAACAACTATCTCAATAAAAAATGGGTAAAGACTTTTAAAGTCATGTCTCAAAGGAAGATAAGCAAAAGATCAGTAAGCATATAAAAAATGTTTACTTCCATTTGTTATTTAAAATAAAACTTTGAACTACAGTGAGCCAGAGCTTGGTGATACATGTAGTCCTGGCATTCCAGAGGCAAAGTCAGGAGGACAGCAATAATTTTCACACCACCCAGATCTGCATAGTGATTTCCAGCCAACCCAGGGCACATAAGGAGACGCTATGTAATGTGATTGTTACCTGCTGTCTTGATTTGGATCTGGAGTCACTTAAAGACAAACTAAATAGCACATCTGCAGAGGTTTATGTTGACTGGGTTCATTAAGGTGGAAAGACCCACAGTAAACATGGACAGTTCCAATCTCTGGGTTTGAGTTCTGAAGAATACATAAAGGAGAAAGCAAGCTGAGACCATTACTCCCTGATTCATGACTGAAGATGCAGTGTGACCAGGTCCCTCTAACTCATACCCTTGTGACTTCTGTGCCATGATGGACTACAACATGAAACTGTGAGTCACCACAAACCCTTCCTTAAATTGCATTTGTCCAGCGGCTTTATCTTAGTAACAGGAAACATTATGAAAATAAATTGTCTCAAAAATTAAAAAACAAACAAAAGCTTAAATAAATATAACTATAATAAAATGACAGACATGTAGTAGCATAGTCGAATTTTAATAAAATTAACATAAAATTTAATAAATATGTAGATGTCAAGGTATGTATAACATATGAAGTATTCGTCTCCTGCTAATTGTTTCCTACTCTAGAGACAGTGGGACCTGGGAGAAAGAAGCAGATAAATTAGGCAAACTAACGTCTCATGTACTAGCCAATGTTATTTCAGAACATCAGACATTTGTACTCTGACAGTTAAGAGGAGTTACATGAGTAACGTGTACAATCTCAGGGACAAGTTGCATGTGGTAGACAAGCCACACATGGGAAAAAACATGCTTTCCCATAGAGGTATGTAAACAAATAACAATAGCCAATTGTAATGAATAATCTGAAGTAAACTCTCTCCTATGTGCTATAACTCAGAGGGGCACAAAGCTATAATCCAAGAACAAACTCATATCTTTGAAGAAACTGAGGTCACAAGACTCTTGCCCTTAGTTTCTTAGAGTTTTCTCACAAGTGCTCAGAACTCTCCTCACATGTCTTCATTCTTGGACTGTGTTTCAACAGCTAATAAGAGTCAAATTTCATGTAAAATCTCAGGAAACTAAATAATATCAGAACCTAATCTATATGAACTTTGTAGCCAGCAATTCAGTTACTGTTTGGACACACCCAACAGAAACACAAATAACTGTTTATCAAAAGAGACGTTTGAGGAACAGCCCAGTGGATAAGAGCACTTGCTCTGTAATCAGGAGGACTTGAGTCAAAATCTCCAGAACTTAACTCAACAGCTAGGCGTAGCAGCACACTTGAAATCTTACCATTGTGGAGCAGAAACTGGTGGATCTGGATCTCGATATCTTGCTGGCAACACAGCCTAGAAGAAATGGTGAGCTTCTGGTTCTGTGAGAGCAACAGAAGAGGACACCTGATGTCCTGCTCTGGCTTCCCTCTGAGTCAACATGAGCACAGGCACCTACACACATTTATGTGCTACATCATAACACACACAAACACACACACATCACACTAGGTATATTCATAAAGCATATTTATGATATCCCTAAGCTATAGAATAGCCTAAGTGTTTATCTATAGTGAAATAGGTAAATTATGTTAACATCTACTTGGAAATTTTAGGGCAATGCAAATTAAAAAAATTACACATAGACACAAGATTGATTTTCCTGGAAAATATAATGTTGATAAGACCATAAAGTCAAAAATACTGCTTATTTCATAGAAAGGGGGGAGAGAAAAAGAAGAAGGGGGAACAGTAGCAAGAAGAGAAATGGGAGGAGGGTGGCAATTCATGCTAAAGCTTCCACAACCAACCATGAACAATGAAGTAACAAGGAAGTAACTGGATGTTCTGCCTTAACTAAAACACCAGGTAAGTCACAGTGGTTTTCAAGACCCTAGATCAAAGAAGAATACATAAATACACACACAGACTTGCTCATACCTAATTAACAGCCCACTGCCTGCCCACTTTTCTTTAAAATTTCACCTTAGTTAAACAACAGAAGTCCATGTTTTCTGCAGCAGCAATCTCAACTCAATTATCAGCTGGTTTACCATGGAGCTCTCACATTTGTTCATCTAGTGAGACAAAGCATTGGCCCTTCCTTCTAGAAGAGTGTTAATAAAGACAGTGCATCTTTCATGAGCAAAGGGCCTGACATGTGCTTTGGGGTGTGGAAGATCTAGATAGTATCTTCCTCTGAAGCAATAATGGCTGATATCCCCCCCCCCAATACTCCTTTGGGATACAGTAAGACCTAACTAAGCAGGAACTAGCTCACCATGGGTGGTAAGGAAAGGGGGCCCATGGTGAAAACTGCAAGTTAGTCACAAAGGTGAAATAGATGCTAGTGTTATATAAAACATTAAAGCTGAAATGATGAGGATGAGAAGACTAAAGCAGATAAGTAAGAGAGAGTCCTCGAAGTTGGATATGAGGTAGACTGGCTGAGAGATAAGAAGAACTGGAGCTCCAGTAAGTAAGGTCAATGTTAGTAGTTGGCTGGCACGCCTGAAACCCTAGGAATATATGCAAGGTACTGTTCTGCTTCTCTGTATTCTTACTTCTAATTCTAATGTAATTAATGTAATTAAACTGTGGGTAAGGATAGACTCTAACAAATTTCCACCTGTTTCACCCACCTCCAGACCACCCCACAGACAAGGAACTAGACATAAAGGAGACCAAAAAGGAGTGCCAACTAAATGTAGCTATGAAAGTGTTAAGCCACCACACACACATGAAATGAGAAGCTGATTCTGTAAATGAGAGAATAAAGAATGGATAGTCTAATTAACAGCCAGAAATACCCTGTCAAGGTCTACAGTGGAAACACTACCCAGGGATAACAGATAACAGTCAAGGTCAGAAAGCTAACAAGGCACTCATCAGAGCAAGATGGGAGACTTTAACCTCCCTAGCTGGATGGTCAGATGGCAAGCAGAGCACCAACATCTCCTCCTAATGTTTACATTCTCTTTCTGTTCTCTGTGATGTCTGTATTTTTACTCTTTAACAAACTCTAGAGCCACTATCTTGGATTGAATTTTGATGGCTACTGAGTGCCTGATACTGTAAGTCACTGGGTCACATGCATATGAAGAGAGACAGGACCATCACTCTTAAAACTCTGTAACAAGACCTACTGTATATACAAGCATCATCTGGTCCTCCATGTATAACTCTCAATGATTAGGACTCAAGAGAACTAGACCAATTTAATACACACACACACACACACACACACACACACACACTCACACACACACTTTGCATCCTGGCATTCTGGTCGTAAAGCACTGAGCTCATACTGTAGTTCCCAATTTGATGCTAGCCCTGTTGATACTATGGATCACATTTTTATCTAGAAAATAAAGTAAATTCCCAGTTTTTGAAAATTAGAATCCTTTGAGGAGATGTTTTTCAAACATCGTTTTTCAAGGCCTGTCTGTATCAATGAACTCAGAATCTCTGGCAGAAAACCCTGCTGGCATTGGTTATTTTAAAAGTCCCCAGACAATCCTGTTATAGCAGACCACAGAGTAGGGGCAGCCATATTACAACAGCCTATGAAGAGAGTTTGGATCTGAAGTTCTGACTGAAGCTTATTTTTCAAGCTTCTTTCCTTGGAAGAAAACAAAAACAAGAAAATAAATCAACTAAGAAAGAAGAGAAACATTTCCACCAAAAAGCAACTCAAATGTAGAAGACAAGATAGACAAAGGCCGGGGAGAGCAGCTCTCAGCCTTCCTAATGCTGAGACACTTTGATACAGTTCCACATGTTGTGGAGACCCCTAACCAGAACAAATTTTTGTTGCTACTTTGTAACTGCAATTTTGCTACTTTTACAACTCATCATGTAAATATATAATACTCAGGATACCTGATATGTGATCCTCAAGGGGGTGAAGACCCCCTGGTTGAGAACCCGTGATTTAGTGGCTAGGAGTATGATCAATAACAGAAAAAAAAAAAAGTGGCACTATCTTAGAAGACAGAAGAGACATTTCTTCAAGGAGTCCAGGCTCCTACAAACTGTGAAGGGTACCTTCTCCAGCTGTAAACACAGAATTTCTTGTCACAGTAGTTGAAGAACAGTTGCATGCAGTTCTAACAGGAATAGGAATCTGCTAAATAAAAGTTAAAGGTACATAGGTTGGGGGGAATCTATATAGTCCAAGTACTTAGGGTGAGTTTCACAGTACTCAGAGCCCTGGAAGCATATGCCAGAGCAAGGATAGAATTGGGGTGAAAGGAGGTCAAAGCAAAAATGGAACATATGAAAATGGTTCCAGGCAATGGAGGAAACAATCTTGATTAAGTGTTGGTCTGTTCAGAAGACACGGTGTGTGGGATCATCAAAGCGCTTGACATGGACAATATGGACTGGCAAGCATATGTATTCGTGGTTCGAGAATACATCACTCTCGGCATCAATTGGTACAATGTAAGGAAGTCTCCAGAGCAAAAGGCAAACACACTGAGTGAACAGCACTGGAGATGAACAGGTGACAGCTTATGAAGGCATTTGAAAGTCAGCATCTCCACTGTGCATCCCTGAAGGAGAAATTCAAAATGTGGGGGATGAGGATTGGGGGGTGTGGTTCAGTAGTAGAAAGCTTGCCTAGCAAGAGCGCTCAGAGAAAGGACAGTGCTATATGAAAAGCTCAGGAAAAAAAACATCATTTCAAACAGAAGCCCCTAAGGAACACAGGTTTCAGAACAATCAAAAAGAATTCTGACTCTTACCTCTGTGAAGAACAATTGTTACGTTGGTGCCGAGGGAAATTTGCCTTCTAAGGTTTCTAAACTTAGGCACTTTGTACTGAACTTGAAGAAAATATAAGCATTTGGGCCACAGTACAAAAGTGAGGAATGACTGGCTCAAGCTTAGTTTAAAGCTTTGGGGTCTCTCCATGAACAATCGACCTATGGCTGCACATTCTTCTCTATCCTACCACTACTGATAATTTACAAGTCTGACTTCTGGAAAGTTGTCTTCCAGAGTCCAGATACATCCTGGTTGACCAAACCTGACTGTTTACGGGGTTCAGTGTCTTTGCTATAGACCTAGCCAAGTGTTCCAAGAACCTCATCAGAAAAAGAACTAACACTCAGATCACTCAGCAGCTAGACTTTTTGCTCATTGCAACTCCACTGGAACCAAGAGAAAGGATTTAGAGCAATGTTCCACACTGTTCCTTCTCAAACTCTCAATCTCTTCCATCTTGAAGCCCAGCCTCATTGTATTGCCTCACAGCAGAGGGCTGTGTTATCAGCCTAACCCAAGTAGACCTTTAAAAGTAGCCCTTGAACTGAAGCCATTATAATAGGAGTGTGGTATTTTTCTGAGTAAATGTGGATGGGGTTTGGTAAGAGATTAGAATGTTGTGCAGGCCAGAACAACCTGAAAAATGATAATGCCACTGTGACCCATGAGAAAAAGGGAACATAGAACTGGTCATGTTTATCAGGACTCCTACAGTGTTAGGAACATTACTGTGATATGAGGTACCAAACACTATGTTGTGAGTTAATGGTGCACACATGAAAGGGGGCACTTTGCCATGTACCACATTGTGCCTTGCCAATGAACACCAGCAGCTAGACCAGTGACACATTACATACAGTAGAATAAAAATCTTAGCTCCAAGTCCCTTGCTTAAGCTTGTTGTGAACACTATGAAGAAGAAATCTAGATGCTTGGTCCCACAACGGCAGCAATGCCACTATTGTCTCTGGTATCTTTCTACCCCCTAATTTTCAGGAATGCCTAATGCACAATCTCCTGGTTTCTAATCCCCAAAATTCTGGTCTCTCTTCCTTCCTCATGCTTTCTCCTCTGTCTTCATTTCCCTCCACACATGATCTTTGCTCCTAAACTGGCCCGTGAATTCTGACTCATGGAATAAAATCAGCTCACAATCTATCCTTCCTGTGTCTCCATTTTTCTTCCTGACCTGCCATCACAAACAATCTAAACTCCTTTCTAGAAATGCCAAAACCCTTAGAAAGTGATGGATTGGGCAAGGTGAAATGAGTAGGGAAAGAATTCTATTCAGGGGAAACTACAAGGAAAGCTAAGAACTCTTATACTACGAAGAACTCTCATGATTATAATAGAAATGCTGACTATATATTGTATATATAAGGACCTGTCTTAAATGTTTTCACACAGTCCCTTCCTTTAGGTCCAAGGAGGTTTGGGTGTGTTTGAGGGTTTTCTTTTTTTTAATTACTGTTATCATGCCGGTGGTTTAAAGAAAGAAACTAAGGCTTAGTGGATAAATATCACACATAAAGAAATGAAGACGTCCTTCCAGTCTGGGCCAGAGCACTGAGCAGATCTTGGGTGGCAGCTCTGCCCCCAACATCCAAGAAACCAGAGGAAGTGGGGATCCCAGGCACTTGAACTCAGGCAGTATCTTAGGTAAGCAGACAGCAGGGCCCGCCCTAAACAGGGAGTAACTGGGAACCAAAAGGACCCAGGAAGTCACTCCCCACTCCTGGCCCGGAACACTGGTTCCTTCCGGTCTGGGCCAGAGCACTGAGCAGGTCTTGGGTGGCAGCTCTGCCCCCAACCTCCAAGAACCCAGAGGAAGCAGGGATCCCAGGTGCTCTAACTTGAACAGTGTCTTAGAAACTAGTTCTCAGATCTGAGGCCTGGATCAGACCTCTGCCAGGTCTGCTGTTGTGTGGACCCCGGATTCCACCTGAGACATACTGGAAGGTCCACTCAATCCAGAGCCACAGAAAAACAAATGAACTCAGAGCTTCAGACAACATATCCTGAGATATTCTAGAGGAGACACTGCACCCAGAACAGCAGACACCTAGCTGGACTACTACCTTGGAGGCACCATATCCTGAGGCATCCTAGAGGTACCACTGTAATCAGTGCAGTTGGAAAAGATCACAGAGACATCTGGACCCCTAGGAGATCAAACACAAGCTAGATAACTGGAAAGACAGGCTTCAGTCAGAGACAGCAAGTACAGGCAGCACTAGAGTTAACCAGATGGCAAAAGGCAAGAGCAAGAACGTAAGCAACAGAAACCAAAGTTACATGGCATCATCAGAACCCAGCTCCCCCATCAGAGCAAGCCCTGAACACCCCATCACACCAGAAAAGCAGGAATCAGAATTAAAATCACTTCTCATGATGATGATAGAGGGCTTTAAGAAAGACATAAATAACACTCTCAAAGAACTTAAGGAGAGCACTGGTAGACAGATAGAAACCCTTAAAGAGGACAACACAAAAATCCCTTAAGGAATTTCAAGAAAATGCAACCAAACGGGAAAAGGAATTAAACAGAACCATGCAGGATCTAAAAATGGAAGTAGAAACAATAAGGAAATCACAAAGGGACAATACCCTGGAGATAGAAAACCTAAAAAGATCAGGAGTCATACACACAAGTATCACCAACAGAATACAAGAGATGGAAGAGAGAATCTCATGTGCAGAAGATACCATGGAAAACATTGACACAATTGTCAAAGAAAATGCAAAATACAAAAAGCTACTACCCCAAAATATACAAGAAATCCAAGACACAATGAGAAGGCCAAACCTAAGGATAATAGGTATAGATGAGGGGGAAGATTCCCAACTAAAAGGACCAGCAAATATCCTCAACAAAATTATAGAGGAAAACTTCCCTAACCTAAAGAAAGAGATGTCCATAAATATACAAGAAGCTTACAGAACTCCAAATAGTTTAGACCGGAAAAGAAATACTTCCCGCCATATAATAGTCAAAACATCAAATGTACAAAACAAAGAAAAAATACTAAAAGCAGTAAGGGAAAAAGGCAAAGTAACATATAAAGGCAGACCTATAAGAATTACACCAGACTTCTCACCAGAGACCATAAAAGCCAGAAGATCCTGGACCGATATCATATAGACCCTAAGAGAACACAAATGCCAGCCCAGACTACTATACCCAGCAAAACTCTCAATCATTATTGATGGAGAAACCAAAATATTCCATGACAAATCCAAATTTACACAGTATCTCAACACAAATCCAGCACTTCAAAGAATAATTGGTGGAAAACTCCAACACAAGGAGGGAAACTACAACCTAGAAAAAGCAAGAAAGTAATCTTCCAAAAACCCCAAAAGAAGATAGTTACACAAACATATCTCCACGGATGTTAGCCCAAAAGCTTGGATTAGCAAAGACTCAACCCACAGACCACATGAAGCTCATGAAGAAGGAAGACCAAGAGGGGATGCCTCAGTTCTACTTAGAACAAGAAATAAAAATGTTCAAGGGAGCAAATAGAGAAACAAAACATGGGCCAGAAACTGAAAGAGGGGCCATCAGGAGACCATTCCACCTGGATATTCAACCCATGTACAGCCACCTAATCTAAACACTGTTGTGGATGGCTGGAAGTGCATAATGTGAGGAACATGATATAGCTGTCTCCTTAGAGGTCAGCCAAAGACTAACACACTCAGAGGACAATGTTCACAGTTAACCACTGATATGATCAGGGGTTTCCCAATGGAGAACTTAGTGAGAGGACTGAAGGAGCAGAAAGGGTTATTGACCCCAGGTGGAAAGCAACAATACCAAACAACCAGAGCCCCCCAGGGTCTAAACCACCAGCCTGGGAACACATAGGGAGGGACCCAAGACTCCAGAGGTATATGTAGGGGAGGATGGCCTTGTTGGACATAGGTGGGAGAGGAGTTTCTTGGTCCCATAAAAAAAAATGAACACACAGTGGGGGGTGGGGGGAATGTGAGGGCAGGGAGGGGATAGTGAGAGGGGGTAGGTGTGGTCACTGCTCATAGAAGCATGAGGAGGGGGATGGGATGGGAGGTTTCTGGGTGGTGGGAGGAAGTAGGCTAAGGGGATAAAATCTGAAACGTAAATACTACAACCAATTTTAACAAGCGGGGAAAAAAAAAGTCTTCAGAACTAACATCTTTAAAAAAAAAAAAATGTCAGCCCCATGGGGGTGGGAAAATTTTTTTTTTCTCTTGATACTAAAACTTGTTCTGAGAATTGTATATTGCAGAATACACAGCCTTGGTGTATCTACTCATCAAGCAAGCATACTGAGCAGACCTGCCCAAACCTCTGATGTCCTGGAATTCCATCTGGATTCAGTGAAGACACAGCATTAGAGGCTTATCAACTTACTCTTCCCCCCACCCCTCTGCTAAAATCTCAACGTCCTTAATCAGCTTGAAGAAGTTAAAGAAGAGTCAGCGCCCCTATTCCCTGAGCTTGGGGACTAATGTGGTTAATAATGGTCTGTCTTTCTAGGGACAAGTAGTGGTTTTGTTGGAACAGGGGGGATTAGCTAGGACTTATTGCATAGCCATAACCTATTGGTAGAAATCTGTATAATTATTAACAAGATGAAGTTATAATTTCTTAAATGGTACAAATTTTACTTTGACCTCAAATTTAAGGTTTTCATTGGTATGAGCCTCTTATTAATATAAAAATGAGATGAATATTGATACTCACATGGGCATTGTGCCTGTATAACACATTTAGGAATACAAGGCCTAGACCCAGCCCTTTTTTAACTTTTTTAACTGATTTGGGAAGGTTAACCTATGAGTTAAGGGACTATAGCAAATTCATGGCTTTGAGTTTATTGTTAGGGTGTTTTCCATATTTTATTTAGAAATAGCTGAGAGGAGTGAACAGACAACAGTCCAGGTTACCTTACATGGATAGTTAGTTTTCAAAACATCAGAAGTCCATAGAACTGACGCTACATATATTTATATATTAATGTTCATATTGATTAGAGACCTGTCTGTTCCTGACAGCTTCCTGTCGTGGATTCTAAGAAGAAATGGAGCATCCTTGGAGTTACTCCAGTTGTGTGGTAACAGCCACTAGGCAAGAATTGCCTCTCTCCATCTACAGACAAATTACTGTCCAGAAAAGGACACACATGCAGAATAGTCAACTGATTATATCTGCCTATACAGAGTAATCAGTCCTTAATAATCCTGCATCACCAAGGTCTGTCAGATGATTCTGGGCCAGAAGGCTGAAGATTTGATGCTCCAACGTTCGGTAGTATAGGGGCTTTTCAGGTGTTCAGAGGTCTCTAAAACTTATTGGCTAAGTTTTAGAAGCTATGCTTTGTGCTTCCCACAATTATAGTTAACTCAGTCATTCTGGATTTCTGATGGGGTTGAAAACTTATAGCTATTTACCATAAGAGAAAAGATTTGAGTGGATGGTCGTCAGCTGACATTCATCCTAAAGCCAGGTTCAGAACTAAATATTTTAGGATAGATGACAGAGGTGCTGGTTAGTCAACAAAAGGATGGACGGGGTATTAGGACTATCTTGTACCTCACTGGTACAAGTTGGCATAATTATGCTCTAATTGTATTTTGAGAGAAAAGTTTCATTTTAACAGGAAGGGTGATGTGTAGGAGGAGCTAAGGTAGGAGGAGTACTGAGAGGAAGAAAAGGAGTAAGAAGAGGAGAAGAAGAAGGAGAGGAGAAGCTAGGTGATGAAAGAGAGAAAGAGGGGGGAGACAGGGAGGCAGATATTCATGTATCTCCACCAGTCAAAGATAGTTGTTATATCTAGGTTGGTCAGTGGGTTACACCTCTGATTGAACAATTCCAAACTTATAACGCTTATAATTAACATTATTTTAAAAAATGTATAAATGCAAAAAGGAAAAGGGGACATGGGATAGGGGTTTTCTAAGGGGTGGGGGAATGGGGAAAGGGGATGGCATCTGAAGTGTAAATAAAATATTTAATTTAAAAAAAAAAAAAAGAAATGAAGACAAACCTAGGTTTGCCTGAGTTGAGAATCCTAAACACTTTTATGTATTAAAGAATACATAATTTGCCTATATACAAACTCTGAAAGTCTCAATTTAAAAAATATATTTATTTTGTTTTTAATTCGGTATGTGTGTGAGAAGTATATGCATATGTGTGTGGATGGCGAAGAGGCCAAGGGCGTCAGACACCATTATAGGCAGTCATGAGTAGAGTGGAAATTGGAGTCAGGTCTTCTACAAGAGCAGTAGTGTTCTTAACCACTGAGTCATCTTTCCATTCGTATCCCTTTTCCATCGTTTTCTTATGGATAATATCAGGAGTTTAAAATACTTCAGGATGTACACACACATACACACACACCCATATAAATGGCAACAACATATTGTCAGCACTCCTACAGAATTTACTTATTTAACTTGCAAGAGAAGGGATACCTACAACTTTTCCAATTTGTTTTTTCTTACTTCTGTGAAGTATATCATCCCCCTCACTCCATCCCAGGCCACAACATCAACACAGAATTCACTGTCTTTCACATAATCTACTAGGCCTTTGAGATATTCGTTACTACTGTGACTCTTATTCACATGACTACTACCACAACTATCCTACTGTCTCACCATTTTAGACCTGGAAACATCACTTGAGCATCTTAACTTCACTCCCACTGTCACAGCAAGTGTCATCTGACCTGCACACACATGCCATGGCACAGGCAAACCTGCCCACAGACACGCAAGTAAGTAACTATAAAAACTATAAAAGCTGTCTTGCCCACGTGATTTTTAAAAAGTTATTGTAAACATGCAATAATAAAAAGGAAGTTGGTAAATAGATATAAATTCATATCTCACCCATGAAAACAAATAAATATTATGAGATAAAGCATGAAGAACAAAATCTATTAATAACTGTTACTTTCGGGGGATGTAAACAGGAAAGCAATTGGGCAGGATGAAAAACTTTTATGTCCTTCATTTTCTGTTTCTTTTTCTTTCTTATTTTTTTGAGACAGGGTCTCAAGTATCCCAGATAGTTCCCAACTTGCTATATAATCAAGGATGACCTTGAACTTTGTAATTCGTTCTTTTGCATCTCCAGACAGCTGAGATTATGTCATGTGCCCCGTGATGTAGTGCTGGGATCAGAATCAGAGCTCCCTGCATGCTGTATAAGTGCTCCACCAAGGAAGGTACATCCCCAGACCACGTGTAGTATATTTCAGTACCATTTGGCACTCTTTATATTAATATGCATTTCTTTTAATAATTAAAATTGATGGAAGCATGAAGAAGCAGAATCTGAGAGGAGAAAGAAATGTAAGCAGAGAAACATGGCCAAAGGCCCTTTGCTATCCCCACGGGTGAGACCTACTTTAGAGACCTGTAGTGTTAGACATAAATTCCAGGGTGCTTTACTTTCTAACATGTAGCTGTGGTTTAGGGAGTCTCCAATGTATTAAACCGTAGGACACTAGGTTATTAAGATCTGTTTTGATAATGTGGTAATGATAATGCAGACTAGTAACTTTCAGAAAAGTCAGTTATTATGAATTATTAAAGTCTTTATATTAATTCATATTACTGAATAGATAAATGATTCTATCCCACTGCCTTATTTCTGAACCAATTAATATCACAGCAGAATCATTTCCTACACAACACTGTGCTGCCCTCCTGTGGCGGCTTCTGTGTATGGCACCAAGCGTCCTTTACAATACAAGGTAAATGGACTTTCCATATGGTCAAAGCATCTCACTCTACTCCAAAAACTTATTGTATACATTCAAATTTCTTAAATATATGACATGGTGTCACATCAATTATCAAATTACGGTAATGTAGAAATAGATTTTATTTTATTCAGTTTCAGATTACAATATAAAAATGTCCTCCTTTTTTCCTACTTGTGCTTTGTGCACCACCTACAAGAAATGTATAGAACTTTTTTTAAGCATAAGCAAGTGTGTGCCTCATATAGACAAAGTTTGATGAACAAGCTCATCATTACTACATTTATAAAACAACTTCATCTCCTCAGAGGGTTCTCATGTAGTCCTCTGGAATATTGCTTTGACTCTTAGACAAATGAAGATAGATGCTGTGCTAGTTAGGGACAGTATTTCTATGGTGAAACACCATGACCAAAGCAAGGTACAGCCTTGGTTACCTCTGGAACACAGCTATTGTGTGCTGATTCTCAGGAAACACTTCCCAGAAGATTTCACCTCAGTGATGCTGGTCTCTTCTAATTGCAACTGATTCCTCAGCCCCAGTGGACCAACATCCATTATCCCAGAAAAGCAAAGGTTTTACTTTAGTTGAGTTGGACTCTTGTTAGTCACAGCCAAGTCTTCACCTCCAGTTGAACAAACACCACAGATTCTTCACATAAACTGCCTGGCAGAGTCTCTGCCTCCCTCTGAAAGGTCACAGGCAAGGCCTCCACCTTCTGCATTGTTCTCAACATCTTCATCTTCCAAGCTCCCACAGAGAAGCCACTGCTCTCAACACTCAGTGGCTTTTCTAGCCCAAAATTCCATGGTCAGTTCTGTCAACGATGTCAGCTGAAGCATCATGTGCGTGGTTACAGCTACGGTTCTTAATATTTTATTGTGTTGCTTTATTACATTCCCTACAACTAGATTTTCTTTTAGCTTTAAAATGAAGCCTATATTTTAAATGAAACAAAACACTTGTATTATCAAAAAATAATTTTTAAAAGGAAAATCCATCTCTCCTTTGTTTTGCCTGTAAACAACAAAACTTGTGTTGCTGACATAATAAAAGCAAAAATACTGATTACAAAAATTTCTGGGCCAAAACTACCCCCAAACTAAGAAAAGATAAGAGGAAATTTTCACCCAGTGTTTCTGGGCATCATCACATCTATGCAGCAAGGTATATTAAATGAATGGCTAAAGTACTTTCTGAGAGTAAACATCCCTAATATAAAACTCAGATACAGAGTTTTTAAACATATTTTGGGTATTCTTTTTGATGCTGGTGGTGGTGGTGTGTTGAAATGTGTGCGCTATAATTCCTTATGTAGCTCAGTTTGCCTGAAACTCATAGCAATCTTTCCGATCCCTAAGAACTGAGATTACAAGCATCATCCTCCATGTCTGGCTCCTATAAACACACTATTCTAAAACTGAGGAGTACATTTATAAGCATTGATTTCCCAAAACACACTGTTTTCCTAGTAAATCTCACTCAAAAGTGATATTCATAGTGAATCTATGACACCATGATATTCGAAAAGTCGTTGTAGAATACATTGTCACTTTGTCTAACCCATGGTCTAGTCCACTGGCTTAACTTTTTAAAGAATTATTTTTATTTTATGCGCATTGATATTTTGCCTGCTTGTATGTCTGAAGATGCCAGATGCCCTTGAATTGGAGCTACAGACAGGTGGGAGCTGCCATGTAGGTATTGGGAATTGAACCCAGGTCCTCTGGAAGAGCAGCCAGTGCTCTTACTGCTGAGTCATCCCTCCAGCCCCTACTGACTTAATCATTAAAGGACTCTCAGAATTGCTTTCACATCTTCCTTTCTACTGCAGTCCCCGTTCAGATTGACAATACTTTTGACAGCACACACAGCAAATGGTGCAAACTAACAATGAACAGAAAAATGGGGCATTCAACAACTCACTGTAAAATCGGGTTGGGAAAACCAAGAGCTGGTGATGGACCGATGGCCGGCAAACACTGCAAAGGGGGCACTATGATGCACACACCAAAGAGGCAGTTGCAGAAACCTGTCTGGGCCTACAGATCTGAGGGCACAGAGAACTTTGAACTTTGAACTTTGAAGTGCTGGTTACAATGGAGAGCAGAAGTGAGCTATAGGATGTAATGATTACGATTGGTTGAAGGATTTCAGACAGAACATATTATCGTCACCCCACCCAAGTTCTATCTCAGTACATCTAATGGCTGCCATTGACCCTATCCCAACTTGGGGTGAAAGAAGAAAGAGAAGAGAACCAAGAAGAAAAGGAAATGGAAGCAGATGGAAAAAGAAAGAGGAGAGGAGGAAATGGGAGGGAAGAGGGGGAGGAGTAAATGCTTCTGTTTTCTCTATTCTATTCTGTATTGTGTTTGTTTGGAAATCTAGCACCTTGAGTGGAAACTTAAACTCTGACACTTAAGAGTCCCAAATGACAATGTTCAGCTCCCCAACCACATGTCCCAGAATAACTCCTGCCAGTGTATTAAGACAAGACTCGCTGAGATTTTGTATCACCTCTTTCTTAAACACAAATGGACAAACAACAAACACTAAAGATATGACATGTGAAACAAAACTGTAATTGGAAAGCCAAATGTCAAGCTAAGAAAAAAGGATTCCAGGAAAACCAGGCAATTGTCAACAAAAAGAGAAAGGTTTGGACAGAGGGGAGAGAAGACTTTTACTCATATTCTTCTCGGGGATGTTTGAAATGTTGCATCATCTGCATGTGTAAAACAAACAAAAATTAGGATAAGTTGTTATTAAGAGTAAAAATGAGAGCTGAGTGGTTTTATTTTAAAACATGTCTTTAATCCCAGCAACATGAGAGGCAAGGGCAGGTGGATTTCTGAATTGAAGACTAGACTTGTGTACAGAGAGAGTTATGGGACAGCTAGGACTACACAGAGAAACACTGTCTAAAAAACAAGCAAGAAAGGAAAGAAGGAAGGAAGGGAGGAAGGAAGGAAAGAAGGAAGGAAGAAAAAAAGGAAGGAAGGAGGGAGGGAGGGAGGGAAGGAAGAAAAAAGGAAGGAAGGAAGGAGGGAGGAAGGGAAGGAAGGAGAGAGGGAAGGAAGGAAGGAAGGAGGGAGGGAAGGGAGAAAGGAGGGAGGGAAGGAAGGAAGAAATGATGGAAGGAAAGAAGGAAGGAAGAAAGGATGTAAGGGAGGTGATGATTCCCTAATTGGTTCTTGATTTTGTCAATAAAGGAATGTGGAAGGCAATTGCTCAGAGAAGGGAAAAATGTGGGACTTCTGGGTCCCAGGAGGAAGAGAAGAGGACAGGATTCCAAGAAAGAGATTGTTGCACGAGGCTTTGAAGCAAGGAGGAAGCTGCAGACATGTAGGTCTTGGGAGTCCTAGAGTTTGTAGTCTCTGCTATGAGCAGGGACCAAGGAGGACGGAGGGAAATTAGTTGATAGGGCAGGAAGTTCTTCGCCCAGCCATTGAGTTATCTGGCTAGTTTTAAATTAATAAAACTGTGTAGTGTTTTCCATCTGTAGCACTAAAGTGGGCAGGAAGGGGGGGGCAGCCAGGGTAGATGTTGGTGGTTTGGCGAAGCCAGCCATGAGGGCCTGGGAGAGCGATCGAAGCTCCCAGGAAAAATGGCCAGCTGGCCATTGGCAGAACGGCAGTGTGATCTCAGAGCCTAGCCGAGAGTGGGGGCAGAGCACCCAAGAAGACAGAAGCA
Organism: Arvicanthis niloticus; assembly: GCF_011762505.2. NCBI lineage: Eukaryota > Metazoa > Chordata > Mammalia > Rodentia > Muridae > Arvicanthis > Arvicanthis niloticus. The sequence goes on along the minus strand of NC_047677.1, from coordinate 1,636,087 downwards.
TGTCTTTTTAAAGTACACACAACAGAAGGAAGGAAGGAAGGAAGGAAGGAAGGAAGGAAGGAAGGAAGGAAGGAAGGAAGGAAGGAAGGAAGGAAACTGGGAATAAGAAATAAAATGTATCCTTAGAAATTAAATATGAATATTAACAATAGTAAAACTTTAAAAATAAAATCAAATAATACGCTTAAGAGAAAGCAAGACACAGCTGGGTTTTTTTGGTGACCCAGTATGCTAAAGAGAGGCCAGAGAATGAAGAGACCAGGTGATACACAATGGGTGAAGAAATTCCTCCAGCTGAAGCATTTCTTCAGTTGAAAGTTCATAGAAGGAAAGATGTCTGATACAATGAGTATGACAAGCACTTCAAGTCTCTAAAGAAAGAAATCAAAGAAGACCTCAGAAAATGGAAAGATCTTCCATGCCTATGGATTGCTAGGGTTAACATAGAAAATAGGTCATTTTACCAAAGGCAATCTACAGATTCAATGCAATCCCCATCAAAATTCCAACTCAATTCTTCACAGAAATAGAAAAAGCAATTCTCAACTTCATCTGGAGTAACAAAAAACCAAGGATATTGAAAGCCATTCTAAACTATAAAAGAACTTTTGGGAGAATCAACATCCCTGACCTCAAGCTATACTACAGAGCAGTAGTAATAAATAAATAAATAAATAAATAAATAAATAAATAAATAAATAATAAGATAAATAAATAAACCATGGTATTGGTACAGAGACATACAGGTAGATGTATGGAATAGAACTAAAGACCCAGAAGTAAACCCACACACCTATGGTCACTTGATCTTTAACAAAGAAACCAAAGCCACCAGTGGAAAGAAGACAACACTTTCAACAAATGGTGCTGGTCTAACTGGATGTAGAAGAATGCAACTTGATTCATTTTTATCTTTTTTGCACAAAGCTCATGTCCAAGCGGATCAAGGGCCTCCATATAAAACCAGATACACTGAATCTAATAGTGGAAAAGAGCCTTGAACTCATTGGCACAGGGGGAAATTTCACGAACAAAACACCAATATTAACTCACGCTCTAAAATCAACAATTGAAAAATGGGAGGCCAGGCGGTGGTGGCGCACGCCTTTAATCCCAGCACTTGGGAGGCAGAGGCAGGCGGATTTCTGAGTTCGAGGCCAGCCTGGTCTACAGAGTGAGTTCCAGGACAGCCAGGGCTACACAGAGAAACCCTGTCTCGAAAAACAAAAACAAAAAAAAAGGGGGGGGGGGGTACCTGATGAAACTGAGAAGCTTCTGTAAGGCAAAGGACACTAGCAATAGGACAAAATTGCAACCTACAGATTGAGAAAAGATCTTTACCAACCCTACATCCAATAGAGGGCTTATATCCAAAACATACAAAGAACTAAAGAAGTTAGACTCCCAAAAACCAAATAACTCTATTAAAATCCAGGGTACAAAGCTAAACAAAGAATTCTCAACTGAGGAATCTCAAATGGCAGAGAAGCACTTAAAGAAATGTTCAACATCCTTAGTCATCAGGGAATGCAAATCAAAACGACCCTGAGATACCTCCTCACACCAGTCAGAATGGCTAAGATCAAAAACTCAGGTGATAGTAGATGCTGGCAAGGATGTGGAGAAAGAGGAACACTCCTCCATTGTTGGTGGGAATGCAAGCTAGTTTTTACTACTTTGGAAATTAATCTGGCAGCTCCTCAGAAAATTGGAAATAGTTTTACGTGAAGACTCAGCTACTGGGAATATACTCAAAAGATGCTCCAACATATAACAAGGGTACATGTTTCACTATGTTCAAAGCAACCTTATTTATAATAGCCAGAAGCTGGAAACAACCCAGATGTCCCTCAACAGAGGAGTGGATACAGAAAATGTGGCACATTTACACAATGGAATAACTGCTGAGCTATTAAAAACAATGGCTTCACAAACTTTGTAGGCAAATGGATGGACTTAGAAAATATCAGCCTGAGTGAGGTAACCCAATCACAAAAGAACATGCATGGTATGTACTCACTCATAAATGGATATTAGCTCAAAAACTCAGAATACCCACAATACAACTCAAAAACCATATGAAGCTGAACAAGAAGAAAGGCCAAAGTGTGGATGCTTCAATCCCACTTAGAAGTGAGAACAAAATAATCACAGGAGGCAAATGGAGGGAGGGACCTGGGTGAGAAAGGGGAGGGGGAGGAGGAAAGGAGGGGCAGGGGCAGGTATGAGAGAAGATGGGAGAGAAGTTCAGAGGTCCAGGAGAATGTATAGAAATAAGCAGCAGTGGGCGTTGAGGGGCAGGGGAAACCTTTAGAAACTCCCAGATGCCAGTGATTAGAGACGCTCCCAGAACCCAATGGGGATGACATTAGCCGAAATACCTAACAGTGGGAAGATAGAACCTGGAGAGACCACCTCCTATATGTCCCCCAGTGGAGGGATAGGGCTGCCCAGAGACCACCCCACCTTGGACCCATCCCATCCGCAGACTCTAAATCCCTACGCTATTGCTGATGCCAAGAAGTGTTTGCAGACAGGAACCTGGTATGGCTGTCCCCTGAGAGGTTCTGCCAGCTCCGGACTCAGATGCAGACACTCACAGACAACCATTGGACTGAGCACAGGGACCCCAATGGAAGAGTTAGGGGAAGGACTGAAGGAGCTGAAGGGGATTGCAACCCCACAGGAAGAACAACAATATCAACTAATTGGACCCCACAGAGCTTCCAGGGACTAAACCACCAAACAGAGAGTATACATGGGCCAGTCCATGGCTCCTACGACATATGTAGCAGAAGACAGAAGTATCTGGCATCAATGGGAGGGGAGACCCTTAGTCCTGTGGAGGCTTGATGCCCCAGAATAGAGGAAAGCTGGAGGGGTGAGCAAAGAGTGGGTGAGTGGGTGGGGCACCCTCTTAGAAGCAAAGAGAAAGGGAAGGGGTGGAGAATTTGCAGACAGGAGACCAGGAAGGGGGACAACATTTGAAATGTAAATAAATAAAATAATTAATAAAAAAATTAAAAACAGTAAATATGGACAATAGAAATGATTTCTAGTGTGCAGGTAAAAGTAAATTCCCTTAAAAGGAATAAACACAGACTATCATCAGAAACATAAGAACTACGTGGTTACAGGGGAAAAAAAGAATAGTTTCAAAGTTCTGAAGGATATGATTTTCACCTAGGAATCTGAATTGGGCAAAGCTGTCTACCAAATACAAAAATAGAAAAGTATAAATATTTTTCGGGCGCATAAGCAGTGAGCAAGTTCAGCCCAAAATTTTAATTCACCATAAATTTCTTTAGTTGCATTTAATTACGAAGTTGCAATTTTAAATAACTTTTTGGTTTGGAATAAACTTGGATTTGCCAGTTTTACGAAGGTATCATGACTGTCCCCATGTTTTCCATATATTTTGTAAAACCATGTCTTCCAAGAGAAAAGCGTGCTGCTGCGCATTTGTATTTAGCATTCTGCACAAGGAAACTGACATAATGGGAGAAATTTTAATCTCAGAAATCACAAATCCCTAAATTACCTTCTAGACATAACTTTCATGAGAACATGAAATTCTTGGAGAGTTAAAATTAAGGAATTAATCAGATTGAGTGCCGTATTAGCGCATCTGATACGGAAACACGGATTTCTTATTTAGCACAGGTGTTTTTTTTCTGTACGCGTTGATGGGTTACAGCAGTAACATAATATGGGCAGTAGGGGGCGCAAGAGGCAAAGCCATTCAGTGACTATCCACAAGTCTCCGCAGTGCCTCCTAGAACCCAGTCACACCCAGACTTAACCACAATCGCGCAAGGATAACCACAAGGGAGTAGATACCACAGCCGGCTTCATTCTCCGAAGTACAAAGATGTCACTCTGCCTACGGGAGCCCATTCTTGCCAAATAGCATATTAAAGCAAATGTGTTTCGGAAAAGGTCGGATATATGTCTGTTTTTAAGACATTATGAAAACACTAGTTTTTCAGCATCTCTATAGTTCCTTTAATAAATCTACCACCAGTGAGCGCAAAGAGGGGAAGGGGCGTGAGACACCTCTGCCTTTCTGCAGACTTGTAAGAAGCCCCTGTTACAGGTCGTCCACCTTAGAGGAGGCAATGCTTGCCTCTGTTCCTGGTACTTCCCTTGCTTACTGCTTTTCTTAAAATATATTTTCGCCAACAAATCTTCAGCCAAATTAACTAAAAGACAGAGAGATAATCCAAAATAACAAAGCTAGAAATGGGGGTGGGAGGGTATACCGGACACCAGGGAAATCCTGAGAGTTATAGGGACATACTTTAAAAACCTATAGGCCACTAAATTGGAAAATACAAAGAATTGGCTATTTTGTCCCTATACAGGCCATCTAATAAAGTTAAACCAGATAAGCAACTTTAACAGACCCGTAACCCCTAATGAAATGGAAGCAGTAAATAAAAGTCTTCCAAGTTGAAAGAAAGAAAGAAAGAAAGAAAGAAAGAAAGAAAGAAAGAAAGAAAGAAAGAAAAAGAAAGAGGCTGGTGAGATGGCTCAGCAGTTAAGAGCATGGACTGTTGCTCTTCAGGAGGTCATGAGTTCAAATCCCAGCAACTACATGGTGGCTCACAACCATCTGTAGCAAGAAGAAGAAGGGAAGGTGATGAGAGAGAGAGAGAGAGAGAGAGAGAGAGAGAGAGAGAGAGAGAGAGAGAGAGAGCGCAAGGTCAGATGGTTTGAGCACAGAATTCTACTGCTTTTAAAGAAGAGGGAACATGGCCCAGTTCACCAGTTCGTTTTAAGAGACCAAAATTACCCTGATGCCTAAACTGCATAAAGATTCAACGAAGAGCCGGGCAGTGGTGGCGCACGCCTTTAATCCCAGCACTTGGGAGGCAGAGGCAGGTGGATTTCTGAGTTCGAGGCCAGCCTGGTCTACAGAGTGAGTTCCAGGACAGCCAGGGCTACACAGAGAAACTGTCTCGAAAGAAACAAACAAACAAACAAACAAACAAAAAGATTCAACGAAGAGAATTATGGGAAATTTTCCCAAATGTAAATATTCTTAAATAAAATACTTGTAAATTGAATCCAAGAACATATCAAACAGATCATCCACCATGATCGAGTATGCTTCATCCCAAAGATACAGGGATGGGTCAACATACATAAGTTGATAAAGGTAATCTACCATAGAAATAAAGCAAAAGGCAAAAAACACAGGATCATCTCATTAGAAGGCCTTTGACAAAACTAACACCTTTTCATGCTAAAAGTCCTGGAGAGATTAGGGATACAAGGGACATTCTCAACATAATAAAGGCAGTTTATTGCAAGTTCATAGTCAATATCAACTTAGAGAGAAATTTAAAGCAATTCCACTAAAATTAGGAACAAGATGAAGTTGTCCACTCTCTCTGTATCTATTCAGAGATACCTGAAGTTTTAGCTAGGGCAATAACACAACTAAAGGGAATCAAGGAGATACAAAAGGAAAGGAAAAAAGTCACAGAATCATTTGCAGATGGATTCATAATATACAGAAGTGGCGCTAAAAATTCCACCAGGAAACTCCTACAGTGATAAACACTTTCAGCAAAGTAGCTGGATACATGATTAACTCACAAAAATTAGTTGCCTTCCTAGATACAAATTACAAAGAGACTGGAGACTGAGAAAGAAATCAGGATAACATGATGTTAACATCTTTCACATCCGTCTCGTGTGTGTGTGTGTGTGTGTGTGTGTGTGTGTGTGTGTGTGTATCTTGGGGTAACTTTAACCAAGCAAGTGAAGGACTTTGATGATAAAACTTTAAGATATTGAAGAAAGAAAGAGACTGAATACCAATACCTGTGGTGGTTTGGATAAATTTGAATGCTTAGTCACCAGGGATTGGAACTCTGATAAAAGACTAATTAAGGGGTGTGGCCTTGTTGGAGAAAGTGTGTCACTCAGGGTAGGCTTTGAGGCTTTCAAAAGTGCACAGTGTTTTTCTTTGTCTCAGCCTACAGATGGCTACTTCTCCAACACCGTGCTTGCCCAGATGCTGCCATGCTCCTTGCTGCCACAATCCCTGCTGTAATAATAATGAACTGAGTCTCTGAAACTGTAAGCAAGCCCCCAACTAAATGCTTTCCTTTGTAAGAGTTGCCATGGTCATGATTATAAAACTAAGATGATATCAGAAGACAGAAAGATTCCCCCATGCTCTTGGATCAATAGGATTAATATAGTAAGGGCCGGGCGGTGGTGGCGCACGCCTTTAATCTCAGCACTTGGGAGGCAGAGGCAGGTGAATTTCTGAGTTTGAGGTCAGCCTGGTCTACAGAGTGAGTTCCAGGATAGCCAGGACTACACAGAGAAACCCTGTCTCAAAAAAAAAAAAAAAAAAAAAAAGGATTAATATAGTAAAAGGGGTCATCTTACAAAAACAAATATACAAATTCAATGCAATCTCCATCAAATATCCAATTAGAATCAAACTACCTCAAGATACAATTAGATGACTTATATCCAAAGGACACCTAATCCTACCACAAAACATTATGTCCTAGTCATAATAACCAGAAACTGGAAACAATCTAGATGCTCATCAAATGAAAAAGAAAATGTGGAACAATAGAATATCACTCAGCCACCAAAAAATGAAACCAAGAAGTTTGCAGATACATGGATGTGGCATCTACTACTATGGCCATAGAGTCTACCCTAAAGAATGCTTTGTATCCCCATTGACACGCGGAGAGAACTAATATTTTATTTGTGAGTGGTTATCAACTGGAACTAGCTTCTGGGTTAAGGATATGGGCTTGTACCCATTCCAGGATGCCATGTGGTCCAGGCCATTGTAGGCCCTATGCATGCTGTATGAGTCTTTGAGTTCATGTGTGTATTTGTCTTAATATCCTTAGAAGGCCTTGTTTCCTGGGTCTCCTCCATCCCCTCTGGCTCTTACACTCTCCACCGCCTCCTCTTCAGGGCTCCTTGATCCGTAAGGGGAGGGATTTGAAGAGGGCATCCCATTTAGGACTCTATGATCAAAGGTCTATTTTGTCAGATATTAAGATAACTATTCCACCTTGCTTCATAGAAAAATCTTTTCCCAGGCTTTTACCCTGAGGTAATGTTTACCCTTTATGTTAAGGTAATTTTTTCGGATGCAGCAGCAAAGATGGATCATAATTTAAATTCCAGTCTGTAAGTATAGGTCTTTTTACAGGACAATTGAGACCATTGATGTTATGTCATCAATCAACGAACAATTGGTTGTTGACTGCCGTTATATTGTTGCAGTTGTTTAGGTTTCTCCTCCTCTCTTTTTTGATTGCTTGCCTGGGATGATTTACTCCTTGTGTTTTCTTGGGTGTGGTAAACCTGTTCAGGTTGGAATTTTCATTTTAGAACCTTCTGTAGAAGTGGATTAGTAGCTGGACACTGCTTAAATCTAGTTTTATTGTGGAATTTCTCCATCTGTTGTGATTGAAATATTTGCTTGGTATAGTAGTCTGAGCTGTGGCCTTTTAGAGATTGTGGAACAGAAAGTAGGCCTGTTTTGCTTTTAGAGTCTCCATTCGAAAGTCAAGTATTATTCTAATAGGTCTGCCTTTATAAGTTACTTGTCTTTTTTCCTTATAGCTTTTAACATTCTTTGTTCCATACATTTAGTATTTTTTGGTTGTCATTTGTAATTTCTCTTCTGGGCCAGTCCATCTGTGTGCTTCTTGTACTGAAAGAGAATTTTTGAAATAGGCCCAAACTAATAATAATAACAGGGCAAATATAAGCACTAGACCCTGAGCCGAGAAGTCAGTCCCTCTATCCCCTATGGGAGATATGGAGCTATAGACTGGCCCAGAGCTCTGATTTAATAACCACCTCATGTGCTTGCATCCACAGGGAGGTAGCAGATTTCAAACTCAACCAGGTGGTGAATTTTGCAAGGACATTGTTTGTGTTAAAGATGATTAGGAAAAAAAAAAAAGCTTTGAGAATTCAAAAACATATTTCTAGCTATATTTTTATAAGCTTAATGGAAAAATGAAAGGTCTAGGACTCCCCAGAAGGGGAGTCCACTGGAGTCACAAGATAGCATGCACCCAAAGGACACACGAGAGACCATCTTGATGCAAACACATGAGGCGGGGTGGGGAAAGGGAACTTTCGCTCGGGTGCACATGATTGGTTGTTTTACTTTTTGGAACACTAGCAGGCTGTACCATGGGGGCAGGGTGTAGTTCCTCCCTTGGCCAGTCAGTTTCTGAGGTGTTCTTAACAGGCCTTTGTCTTGTAACTCCACCTCCTCTGTAACTAATTAACTGGGCCCAAACCTGCTGGCAGGCACTTTTAACTATTTAGGTTAGGGAAAGGGCCCTGTTATTATTATTAGTTTGGGCCTATTTCAAAAATTCTCTTTCAGTACCTCCTAATAGATACCCACTTCTTTCGCTTTGTCAACTTCTATGATTCTGTGGAAACTATTTCTGTGCCTTTGACCAAGGCATCTTTTCCTTCCTCTATTCCTATCCATGGGTTTGTTATTGTCCTAGTCTCTCGGATTTCCTGGAAGTTTTGCAACCGATGTTGTGGCTGCTGTAGTTGAGTAAACATGTCGACTGAGGAACTCCTATTTTTCATCAACACTTGAAGTTCTCTCCTACATCTATTGTATTCTGTTGCTGAGGCTTGCTTTTGAGGTTTCTGTTCCTAAATTTTTCATCTCCTGTTCTGCCTGTTTCAGTTTTTAATTCCACCTTAATTGCAATTCAATTCCATTTCAACTCTCATGTCTTGAACTGTCTTCTCTGTCTCCTTCTACTGCCACTTCTCTATTCTCATAGACTTCAATGAATAGATTTCCTCAGATTCTCTTTAAGGTCCTTGGACGTAATCATAATAGCCTTTTAAAGTCCTTGTTTTGCACTTCAGCCAGCCATATTGCATTTTCAGGGCCTGTTGTAGTCGCTGCTGACCTCTAGCTGTGATGCATTGTACTACATGCTTTGTTTGTGGGTTTGTTTTTTTTTTTTTTTTTTATGGCATCTGAGTTTAGAATGATTGTAATTTTGTAGTACTAAGATCTGATCTTATCTTTGTTGGATGGGCATTCTGTTCCTTGGTCTCTGGTTCTTAGGAAAATGTGGTGGTCACTGTGGGTATGTGGTAGGGAATGCCTCTGAGATTCTGCGTGCATGGCCACTGGGGGTCAACATGGAATGTGTTTCTAGGTATTGGTAGCTGACACTAAGCCAAGAGCTGAGAAGGTCCACAGGTAGAAGGAAATCTGTGTGAGCCCAGAGGATCTGTGGCAATGGGGGAAGAAAGGAAGGAGGGGCTACAGCCTTTGATGTTATTCTTACACTAAAGGTTATTTCCCAGAGACTCTTAGAATCTCTCCAACTCACGTGACTCTATCATTACACTGTGCCTGGATAACATTCTATTATTCTCTAATTATTTTGTGTGTTTTCATTTTGTGTCTTCACTGGTCGGTGAGCTCCTCTTGGACAGTAGCCTACTGTCATGCTTGTTTAGCTTTCTGTAGAACTCATACGACTCAGGGTACACGATAGCTAATGCACTCACCCACTGACCAAGCATTAGTATTTCAAGAGGCGAGCACCGTGAGCTGCAAGTCTGTATATTGGTTAGTGGATATAAGAATAATGCATAAGCTTGGAAGAGGGCTGAGAAAAACTAGCCTGTCCGACACATTTTCCTGTTTCAAGGGTGCTCAGTTATAATGGAAACATTTGCTTGACATTTACTATTAAATATTTATCTACACAGAATTTATCATTCTAATTTGTGTGAAAGCCTTGCAGGTTTTGTAAGAGAATGAGATTCACCAAGGTTCTCAATCATAATGTTATCAATGATGGAGGGGCTAAGATCCATATCTAGATCTATAAACTAAGTGTGCACTCTTTCTCGTACGAGTCTTCCACCAATATGAGTAAACTGCAAGTAATAATTCTCATTTTTTAGTCTAAGCCATTGTGTAAGGCAGAACAATTATTAAATGAACAGATAGCACAAAAATGAAGAAAAGGGTGTACTTATAGAGTTAACCAAGGAAATATTAAGAGAGCTATGAACATAAATAAAATGATTTTCAAAAGATTGGAAATTCTTACGATTTGTCAGAAGTTCCAAAACATATCAACACCAACATTTTTCAATGGTACAACACACTTTCTCACATGTGATATCAACATTCATTTTTGAGAGAATCAAAGCTCTGAGGTCAACAAAGCATTAGATTACTTACGTCATCTTTCAGGAATCAGCACCCATCCTTTAGACCTCCATGAAAGAATCATTTCTTGGCTTTTCTGTAGTAAAATAATAAATAAACCGCCATCATGGACATTCTTCACCAGCCCGTCACTAAGTTCACCGAATGTGCCATAAAAATCTGCTTTTATCTGATCATCTGGTTTTCAACTGGTATCTGTTGAGAACCTGTAATGTTCTGACACTTTTAGAATTTTGGAATACATTAATGAAAGAAAACGAACATTCCCCTTTTCTTCTGAGACAGGGACTTATTATGGAGCACTGGCTGGCCAGGATCTCACTAAGTAGACCATGCTGGCCCCAAATTTACCACAATCCTCCTGCCTCTGTCTCTCTAGTGGTGGAATTAGAAGCATGCACATTGAGCTCAGCAGCATTCCTGTACCTCAGGAAAGAAGGAAAGCACTGGGGTCTACCAGGCAAAAGGACAGAGACCAAGAGCTGCAATACAGAATAGGCAACTCAAGACAGGCCTCAAGGGAAAGGTGAGCTACTGGAACAGAAACTTAGGATGAAAGGAGCTTTGAGAAACTCTAGAAAAATGGGATTATAGGTGCAGAAAGCCAGCAGGGAGAAGGCCCTGAGGCACAGTTTTTCTGACATGTTTGATGAACAATAAAGTGTCCAGTACATCTGGACAGAAACAGACAAGACCAGGAAGAGATGAGCTGGTCTGGGAATCTGGGAAGCATGTGGGGTGGGAGAAGACGAAGCCGGTGGGTACGTGAGGACCTTGAAAGGACTCTGGCTTTGCTCGGAGGGAGATAAACTACAAAAGTGACAGGTGCTAATATTATATATTCTTCCAAGTGAATAGCACCAAACCATGCAATTATTGTTAATAAATAAATAAATAAATAAATCAAAAGCAGGAGATTAGGCCGGGCTTGCTGGTGTGGATGTGTAGTCCCAGCTATTCTTGGTACTCAGGCAGGAGGATGACACGTTCAAAACTAGCCTGGGCAATTTAATTTAGTAAGACCTTATTTCAAAATAAAAAATGATAAAAGAGCAGGGGCTGTACCTCAGGAGTTAGGTGCTTGTCTATCATCTGTGAGAGCATGGGTTCAAGGCCTAGAACAACAGCAACAACAACAAAAACAGCCAAACAAACAAAACCAAAAACAAAGAAGAAAACAGCCCATCACCAAAACACCAAGTTATTCCCTTAGATGTGAAACTGTGTTGTTCTTTATAGTACTTAACAAATATTGGATAATTAACCTTAATTCTAACATAACTGAAAATGCTTTGCTTATACAGACTTAGAACAGTGTCTTCTCATTAACTTTCAGTTATTAAAATGAAAGTGTTAATGATCTTCCACTGTATTCAGCCACTAGAAATCAAGTAAAATGTGTTGTTATGGTTGCTTTCACGTGCAGAGCAGCTGGCATCGAGGGGTGGCCACAAGTTTTGATTTAAGTGAAGGAAGCGAACTTCTTACAGCGCACTTGTTAGCACTTTCAGATGCAGTAGATCAGATCTCAGAAGAGTAAACTTATAACCAGTGTCAGAGAAGGAGCTGCGATTCAGAATAGCTGAGACTAGATGGCCAGAAAATCAAGTTGCCATACCCAGAGAGCATAGTGAACTCTGAGATAGTACTGATACCTACGACAGGGAGATGGAAGGTGGCTGAGCTGGCCCATGGCTCACCTGATATTTATGCATTTGGACTGCCACCATAAGCATCACTATGTCTTTTAAACATTTTTTTTACACTTATCTGGTTTCTTTGCAGATATCTTATCATGGCTTTGGAAGTTGTTGCTGTTTCTGTGTCCACACATAGTCCCTTCGAGTCTATACTGCATCCCTCTCCTATGGTCTGTTTGATAAGATGCCTATCACATTGCATCATGAGCGCCCACATCACCTCAGTTGCTTTAATTACATATCCTAAAGGCCTTATCTGCACCCCAGTCACATTCTGAGGTACCAAAGAAGATTCCTTCTAGAAGGGGGCAAATAAATGAGTCTATAATACCTACTTTCAGTATCTAAGAGATCTGTCTGGTCAAAGGAGACTCTGGATTGGGATACTCAGTTTATTTACATTTAAGATAGACACAGGAACCAGAACATGTTTTTGTTAAGGTAGGGGGTGGATTTGTTTGTTGGAGATTTTGAGATTTTATAAACCATTAAACTGAAACCATCGAGGAAAAAGTAGAATCTTACTACAGTTTCTTATATAGTCTTAATTTTCGAGTGGCCTTTCAAATCTTCAAGAACATTCATTTACCAGCCCATGATTAAGAGACAAGAAAGTTTCCCAGCCAAGTGGGTAGGTTTGGATGCCTGGTTAGCACGTTACATGGAAAATGGAGTGCAAACTAGAAAACTATACATCAATTTATAAGTTTGAGAGGAGGCAAAAAGAGAGATTTCCATTTGGATGGAAAAGGGCATAGTAGGCCTTACTTCAGATGGAATGGCTACAACAGACCTGGAATATGAAGTTCACTTGAATTCCTTTAGAGCTAGGAGGATCAATCATAAATTAGCAGGAATACATGCTCCAACACTGCACACATAAACACATACACAATGATGATGGACCAAAGAGAGTATGATCAAACACCTCTGGATCTCAATTTTATAAACATCTTTATGGATACTTGTTCATTTCCTTTTGATCTCACAACTGAGTGGAACCAAAAGAGATAGCTGTGGAAGATTATAAATTAATCTAATGAAAACTATAGCAGAAAGAAATTGGTCCCCCAGAAATGCAAAATTACATCATCAGCAACCAATGTCCAAAATGTTACAAGTAATAAAATATAGTTATTGGCAATGCAATAATATCTTATTAAAATAACAAAGAATTAAAGTACTTTCATTTCTAGCCAGTGATGAAATCTCCATGGAACTCTCATTATTAGATTCTTTTTTATGAAGCTTAAACATTTGTTATTGCCATAAAAGCATGCTGTTGACATTTCTGGTTGCTAGGCACATCATATCCTTGGAAGCATATATAATAATAGCATTGTTGGCTCAAATGGGAGGCTTTTTAATCAGCAGGATTCTGTTTTTGCCTGCTCTATAATATTAGATTTACCATTCAAATTATACACAAAAACCTAAATCCACTAATGCAGAGAAACGTAAGTATTTAAAGACATGTGTCCAAGAAAATGTTCTTATATTCAATGTCATTAAAGAACAAAATGAATCTAAGGCTTGAGACAAAGATGCCCATTGGTAGCAAAACATCTAGGGTGTGCTAGTCACACCACAGAATGATATGAAATCATTAAAAGAAGTAATATATGTGTATTAATTATAAGTAATATAAGTATAGCTGTGTCAGCTTGAAAGAATTTCTACCATGGGCAGTCAAAAGAGAACAACAAAATATAGCAAGTTGTGTGTATTTGCCAATGTTCACAGTGTGTTATTTACAATAGTCAAAACTGGGGAGCAACTAATATCTAGCATAGACAAGCTCCCAAAGTGACATTGTATGCTCCCAAATGTGATATTATCCTACTTATCCTATATGATGGAAATTCTGACCAATGCTACTGTAGAGTGAAAAAATATAAAGGCCATTTTATGAAATATGTCTAGATTTCTTTGCCCTTAGACCTGGGCAGAAAAATGCAGGTCTCAGAACACGGAACTGAAAATAAGATTTCAGGCCCCCCAGGACACTTGCTGGATGAATTACATTCCTCAAGCCTCAGGCAGCAGGCCCACCTGTGGGTGGGGTGGGGGATGGGGGACCCGAAGCAGGAAGACACATTCCTGACCATAAAAAATACAAGCCATCTAGGTGGGGCTGTGACTGGAGGAAGTGAGAAATATTTTGTAATGACAGTATAGGGGACAGTGACATGGTAAGACTACATTTTTGAGAAAAATGATTGTACTGAGTAATTTCCATGGCTATTAACCTTTCAGGGTGGGTTTCTCTGGAATGTTTCACTATTCTTATGTTATGTATCCTTGGCAACCCCTCACCCCCTCCCCACTCCCCTGGTTTGTGGTTCTCCTCTTTAAAAGACCGCTTAACCCATCACTCGAGGCCAAACCTGGCTCTTGAGAGAGAGCTTGTGTTTTGACCGCCGGCCAACTACCCTAATAAAGCCTCTGCTGATTGCATCCAGGTATGGGTTCTTGTGATCTTTGGGTGATTGTGATTTCCTGAGACTTGAGGAAGGGTCTCCCAAGTATGGGGGTCTTCACTACAAGGTAAATGAATCCTAAGAACACTGTGTTAAAAAGGAAATACTCCACTTGGAAAAAGAAAGAAAAGTAGTGTATGGTTATAGTGAAACTATCTAGGACCAACAGCAATATAAATAATGACACAAAGGCTCATTAATATTTTAAAGCTTAGGCCTTTTTCTGGGCGGTCTCCTGCCTGACTAATCTTAGCACTATGTCCCACCATGTGGCCAGGTCTACCTCTCTGCTTCTCTCTAGTCTGTCACCTCCATGTCCACTGACTGAATCTCTCACATCTCATCTCCCTCCCTCTCTCTCCCTGCCTCTCTCTCCGTCTCTCCTTTCTCTTCCCCTCCTCCCTATCCTCTCCTCCCTTGTCTCTTTCCTCTTTCCCCCTTGCCCTCCCCCTCTCTTCTCCTTTTCTTGTTCATCCTCCCACCCCCTCAGAAGTTCCACTCCACTTCCTGCTCAGCTATTGGCCATCAGATCTTTATTACAGCCAATCAATAGTGATGCATTCTAGATAGACTGCCTTAGGCAGTAAAGAATAATAAATAATTTACAAAATAGAAAACCTGGTAATGGGCCATAGAAATGATAATACCAGAATTATTCTGGCATATAGCAGCTCTTTGCCAGGACAGAGTTGACAAATGAATATACAAAGACACACCTTCACACAACACACCCCAACTTTTGGTTCTATGGAGAAGAGGTAGTTTAGAATGCCCAAATTTATAAGGACAGAAAGTAAACTGTTCATAGTCAGGAATTAGTAGGAAGAGAAAAGTGGTTGTTTTATGAGTACAGATTTTCACGGCTTTTGGTTTTCAAGTTAAAGAGAGCACTGCAGCTTTGCTGCACAATTTAATGTTTTTAACACTATTTAACCTTACACTTAAAACAGTTAACATAAACTGGGGGTGGTAGTACATCAGTGACCTTGAGCTCAGGAAGCAGAAGCAGGAAAATTAATAATTCCAGGGCATCTTCACCTAAATAAGGATTTCATCAAGGTCAGCCTGGGGCCTGGAGACCCTGTCTCAAACAAAAACATCCCCACAGAAGAATATTTAACTATACTAAAATTAAGTTAAAGGAAAACCTTAAAAAGGTGAAAAAGATACAATGGTGAATGCTTATAGTCCCAGTTACTTTGGAACAAGAGGCTCAACTGAGACCAGGAATTAAGACATGTCTATAGGCCTAGCCACCCCTTATGTGTATGCATAAACATTCATAAACATATACACATATAAATATATAATATATATATATATATATATATATATATATATATATATATACTCTGATGCAGCAGAATTGTCATTTATGCAAGCTGGAAAGCTGACAGCAGGTTGTCAAATGTGTTTCCTTCTGTAAATGCTTGATCATGGGTAATAGATGTTCTAGTACATCAAGAAAATATGTGATACATGATCTATATGGAAACACTGGAAGTTTATCACACAGTAAACCTGCCTGTGTGGCGGCTGGTAAGATCTTGGAATATACTTCTAACCACTGAGAGGCACTGCAAAGTCACACGTAATGAACTTTACAAGCCTCGCTGAAATCCAGCCTCCTCACTGAACTCATAGTTGAAAGAAGCCTCTGTCCTGTTTGACAAGTTTAGAAAACTTTGTCAAGTTTCCACCCAGAAGAATGAAACTCAACCAATTTCATATTGACAATGACTGGATATTTTTGGTTGCTCCCAAAGAATTACTGTTAGGGAAAAGGTCCAGTTATCTTCCACAACTTTATAATAATGTGGAATGTTACCAGGAACACAAATCTCAATTGGAATTCTTGTACACATACAAAAATGAGTCAGCCAGAGGGCACAAAGAGTTGTTCGCCATGTTTACCAACCCGATGAAGTGTGTTTCCTAGAAGACATTACAGTGACTACAGGTGTTCTTCCAAGATGAAAGACAGCAGGCAAAACAGCACTATCACCTTCTGTGGTGGTATGACCTCCATGGTCTCCAGTATTTGAATACTTAGTCTCCACCTGGTGGCATTGTTTGGGTAAGTTTAGAGGGTGTAGCCTTGCTAGAGAAAGCAAGTCACCAGGGAAGAACTTTAAGGTTTCAAAGTGTTGCACTATTCACAGTGTGTTCTCTCTCTATGCACAGCAAGGTGTAATAAGTCCTCAGCTTACAACTCTAGCTGTCATCTGCTCTGTCATCGTGAAGTCCTGTTTCTGTAGAATGGTAATCTCAAGTATACGCTTTATTCTGTATATATTCTTGGTTCGTGATGTTTTATAAGAGCAATAAAAATATGATGATAACACCTTTACATTCTGGAAAGCTGGGTCTCTGCCAGGATTTAGAAAATATCAAAGCCATATATGAACAATTAACAATTAATCACTTAATAAAACTCTAAAATGTATTAAAAATGGATATATTTTACTACTTGAGATCCAACACTCAATATTACTAACCTGAAACACTCTGTACCACTCCAGTAATGGAGGACTCCAGGAAAATTCTTGGGTCTCAAATGCCTTGAATACAAAGGTTACAAACTATGCAGTCTGCAGGTGTTATACAGAATGGCTTCAGTATAAGAATTCACTTCTTTAAATAGTTATTTAAATAAATAAATAAATAAATTCTATTCCCAAAACATTAAGTTTAAAATATCAATTTTATGTAGATAATTTTATTTTAAAATTTGAAGTTATTAATTATATTTATATTTAGTTTGAAAATTTGTAATTCTGAATTTTTATTTACATGAATATAACTTTATAATTTTCAATGTTCAATGCTTTTATATTTTAGGATGATGCAATCACTTTTTTGTGCTTTGAAAACACTGAGTTTTTAATAATTTGATCAAGATAGCCAACAAAACATCAGATTTATGTTAACTTTAATAAGTTCAAACCAACCAGTGGCTTTACTGAAATAAAGATTTATGGCAATAATTGTAATCCTGTGGCCATAGAACAATAATTATATAATTATAAGCTATAGTTATATAATTTAAATTATATGGTTGGTAATTGTATAAATCATAGACAGATATGGTGGAAAATGCCCATAATCCCAGCACCTAGGAAGTTTAGGTAAAGACTAGAAGTTCCAGGCCAGCTTGTTCTACATAGTAAGTTCCAGACCAACCAGAGCTACATAGAAAGATCCTGTCTCAAAAAATAGATAAATAAATAAAGCATATACATATAATAAAGATTCATATATATATATATATATATATATATATATATATATATATATATAATCATTTTTAAAAACCATCTTAAAACATCAGGCAATAATACCTGGGGTTGGGAATCAGGCAGGTGCCCTATCACTGAACTACGTGCTCACCTTGTAAATCAATCTTAGAAAAACTCTATACATCTTTTAATCTGTTTTTCTGAATATTCATTCAACAAGGTATTTAATTGAACAATTGGTTAGTTAGTTTGATTCGTGGGCTTTAAGTGCTCTAAGAATGGTGTGTAGTCCTCTATGTTTTACCTTGGCCTCAGGCCACTCAATTCTTTCAGCAGAATTTAAGAGAACCCAAAGGTATGGCTATCTTCACAAGGTCATAGGTTGTCACTCAAGATATTAGCCTCCCTACTGGGCCAACAATTCAAAAGAAAACACTGGTTTTAGTTGATATAACTACTTTGAGCTTTAATTGGACAACCAAAAAGTAAAAATTCATTTCTACATCAGTCATGATGTTTTTTAAAAAAGAAGAAAAATTAAGATAAGCTTTCATATGGTAGGCATTTGATACGTCTTGCCTAGTTAATCGACAGAAAAGTATGCATTCATCATTCCAACATTTCAAGTCTTAACTTACACTAGAGTATGGATTACAACAAGCTATTACACTCCACAATATTGTTTAAATGGTATTTTACAGCAAATTTGAGTAACTGTAACAGCCATAACAGAGGTATATAACTTAAGATTTCTGCTATTAATTAGCAATTATTTCTCATGTCCTACAAGACCATGGTTAAGACAATATCAAACTCTGATTTGATGGTCGCCATTATGACTAAACAGCAAAGTGTTAGAAGAGTTCCTGTTGGCATTTTGTCTAGGCTCTGCCCCACAATTACCTGGCAACAACCCGACTCACTATAAAAGGGGCTGCTTGTCTTCTCCTCTTTCTCTTTTGCTTTTTTTCTCTTGCTCTGTCCTCTTGCTGCTTACTCCCCTCCATTCCCCTCCCCCCTCTCTACACGCTCATGGCTGCCTCTACTCCTCTACCCTCTCCGTCCTCTCTCTCTCTCTCTCTCTCTCTCTCTCTCTCTCTCTCTATCTCTCTCTCTCTATCTCTGCCTTTCTCTGTCTCTACTATCTCAACTCCCCTCCCCATGCCCTGAATAAACTATTCTATACTATACCTATTCTATACCATCCCTCAGGGGGAAGGAATGTCTCAGCATGTACCCCAAGAGGCACCCTCTTCCCCCACACCTGACTGCACATGCATCAAACATCTCCCTTCTCTCCTTATATTCTTATAAAACACAACAGTTCCCAACAATATTGCCCTCCTATAAACCTCTCAGATCATGACTTATCCAGGAGAATCGTTCTGTCTTCCAGAAGCCAATATTTACATTTTAATCTAGTATTCAAATTAAGAGTATACTTCTGATCTCAGTCCATACACAGATCATATAATATTTGAGGTGGTTCAAATAGCCCTGTTTTCAGAGATATCTGTGTTAAGATTATTTGGAATAAAAGCTCACTTAAATCCCATTATTTAGGAAGATGAACTACAAATTCCTTTATCTTCGCCTGCACCTTCAATTGCAAAGATGAGAAATGGAAATTGTAGCCTCAGTCTGATTCTATTCTGGTGAAAAGAACAGAAAGCTTAGATTTCAAGTCACTCACTTACCATCTAACTACCTTTCCCTGAGGCTTCCAGACCTTTCACTTGTCTGGACCTGTTCTCTTTCTACCCAGCAAACTTCTATCAGTACTTTAAGGAAAACACAGAGACTTCATCTATTTATCTGCAGTCCGCAGAAGGGTCTGTCAAAGAGCACCACTGTTTCCAAAAAGGCTAAAGCCTGTGTTCTACTTAGGTTTCTGTTCCTGCGGTGATTACTATCACCTAAAGCAACTTAGGGTTGGAAAGGGTTTATCTGGATAACAGATTACAGTTAAAGGAAGCCAAGGCAGGAACTGAGGCAGTAACCATGGAGGAATGCAGCTTACTGTCTTGCTTCCTTTAGCCTTCCCAGCTAGCTTCCTTGTAGAACCCAGGACTGCCTGACCAGGGCTGGCCCTGTTCACAGTGGGCTGGGCCATCCTAAATCAAGCAGTAATTAAGAAAATGCCTGACAGACATGCCCACAGGCCACTGTGATGGAGGCAGATTCTCAGTTGAAGTTCTCTCCTCTCAGGTAACTCTGGCAGCCGATATTAAAGTGGTTATATCATCTATCCACACTAGATGCTTATCTTGCCCAATTTTGCTGTCTGTCCAACATCAATAACTGGAAGAGATTAGAGTGGAGGTGACTAACCATCCTGGTTTGTTTGGGGCGTAGGACTTTCAGTACTAAGATATGCCCTGCACAAGCCTAGAGTACATCACTGTCAAAACTGGAAAGTCTGGAATCTAACAAATTCAACACAATATGGCATTTTAAACCCACATCTGCTGCAAACCACGTTAACACATTCCCTACCACAGCTATGTGTCTGTCACAGACATGTGTGGCCTTTCAAAAAAAAAAAAATTGTTGTTCATGTGTGCTAGTTAGTGCTCTGGTCAGCTTAAATCTGAGAAAAACCACTGTGAATGCCTCCCTCAGCTTGCTTGTAGGATATTTTACTGATGTGGAAGGGTCTAGCTTACTATGTGCAGAGCCATTCCTGGGCTACGCTGAGAACGCCATAGAAGCAAATGAGTAAGCAGGACTTCTCCATCCCCTCACCCCCTCTCCAGTTCCTGTTTCCAGATTCTTGCTTTGAAATTCCTGCCGTCACTTCTTTTTCGGATGGACTACAAGTAGAAGTTGAAGTAAAACCCTTTCCTACTGAAGTTGCTTTTGGTCAGGATGTTTAATCACAGCAGTAGAAAGCAAACTAAGACAAAAGCTGGTACCAAGAGCAGGGAATGACTTGACCGATCTGGCCAGTGTTACTTAGGGGAGGGTTGTGAAAGAAGTTTGAACCCTCCAGTTGGCAAAAACAATGAGAGAATGAGTGTTTAGGGATTAATGAACTGTTGTGGAGACTTGGGAGATAACTGTGAGAACAGGACATTGTCTTGAAGACAATGGAGGCTAGACTTGGGACACTTAGAGGGAAGTTTGAGAGTCCCTCAAAGTTTCTATCGGAGCCATTGATATGATGTTTTGTATTAAGAATCTGGTGTCAGCTGGAGTTAAAGAATCAGCTAGGATTACGAAGAGACCAATACCACTGAAGTGAAACTCTTACTGGAACAAATGACTCGGGTTAGCAGGGGTTAAGTCAGCTGTGTGATTATGAAGATACTAGCATCATTGAAGCTGAGTTTTCTGCAAGTATTTTCTCCTGGCCAGCACAGAGAAGCTGTGGTCTAGACAGGGCCAAGGCTGCAACTCATGCTGTCAGATGGATTTGGTACTGTGTAAGTCTCTCAGGTGACACTGCTTTTGAAGGCATGAGGGATCCTGGAGAGTAGCAGAGGCTTGGCACTGTGAGAGGCCAGGGCATTGGTGAAGGGGAAGCTTCAGTTACAATGGCAACCCCAGGATTTAAGGGGTCAGAGAGAGGAGCTGAGGCTTGGCACCACATGGCAGGTTCACAGTCCCTGGAGAGGTCCCAGGAAAGGCTATTAGTGAAGGTTCAGCTCAGGAGCAGTACAGACACAAACATGGAGATAGCAGGGCCATGGGACGATTGCCAAGAAAAGCAGCAAGTGTTGAATGGTGTTGGCCTAAGTTAGAAGAGAAGCTGCATGCTGTGTGTGAATGGCGGGCTCTGAGAGGGGGAAGCTGCCCAAGCTCTTTGGAGCCCAGGTGCAAGACATGGAGCTATAGAATTTGATTTAGACCACTGAAGCTTGGTTTGACTTTGATTGTGACTGGACTTTGATTCTTCCCTCTTGAAATAAGATGCTTAACTTCTTTTTTGATTTTCAGGCACCCACAGTTAATAAACTTCGAGTATTTTAAAGAGATTGAACTTTTAAAATATTTGAATTTTTTAAATACTGCGGGACTTTTAAAAGTTGGAATGTTTATGGTATTATATTGATATTAACATGGGATCTTACGGATAAACAAAAAAAGAAGAGATTACTATCTATAGGTTGTTGTTGTTGTTGTTGTTTTACAACTTGAGGCAAGTTAGAATTAGCAGGAAAGAGAAATTACCAGTTGAAAAAAAATGCCTCCATTGGACTGCCTGTAGGCACGTCTGTAGGGTATTTATTGATTAATGGTTGATGTGGGAGGAGGGCCCAGCTCACCGGGTAAAGTGCCACCTCTGAACAGGTGGTCCTGGGTTCTCTAAGAAAGCAAGCTGAACAGGCTGTGAGGAGCAAGCCAGTCAGCAGCACCCCTCCATGGCTTTGCTTCCGTTCTAGCTTCCAGGTTCCTGCATTGAGCTCCTGCCCTGACTACACTTCACGATGGACTACAACTGTAAGCTGAAATAAGCTATTTTCTCCCAAACTTGCTTTTGGTCATGCTGTTTCATCACATCGATAGAGAGCAAAGTGAGGCATCAGCCTTCTTGAAAATTTTAAATGAACTTTTCTAGTCTTTTGAGTTCTCTGCTTATAGAAATGCCTCCATACGGGTGCTTAGGCATTTTGCTACTGGTATTTGTCTTGACGTCACAGATGACCTCAAACCTAGGTTTCAGTGACATTCCATTATTACCTGGCCTTTTCAAGAATCTGATGTTTTCTCAGTGCTAATAGCTCCTTAGCCATATAGCTCCAGTTTGATCTTACCCGCCCCCACACCACCAGTTTTTTCTTTAGTCAACAAAAAGATTTGTACTGACTGACAGTAAATCAAAAGGGCTTTTCCGATGATTAGGTAGACTGTATCTTATCCAGATGACTTCCTAAAGCTGAAATTATTCATGTGACAAATATTTATCCAGCAGTTCCTATGTTATTAGCACTGTGTTTAGTGCTAAATACACAGGGTGCACAGGGTAAGCAGTCTACCAGACTGATGAGGGCGCTGGGGAGTAAATGAGCAACTGCAGTATGATCAAGTTTATGAAGCCAGAGTTCCACAAGCTTCAGGAGCACACGGGAGGAATAACTAATCCAGAGTTGGAGGTCATGGAAGACTAAGCAGATGGTTAGTATTTGTCTGCTTATGTATTCATTGATTTATTTAAGAAATATTAAAGAGGTGAATGTACACAAGGCATTATGGACACTATCTTTCTATTAATTATGTTCATAGTCTAGTGTAAATCTGATAAGTTCTTATAATCTAGCATAAAAAGTATATGAACAAAAAGGTGCCATTACGTTAAATGGGATAATACAGCATTAAGGAAGGTTTTACAAAAACATGTATTCTGTATTAGTTGGCATTCTCTAGAGAAATAGAATTGATAAAATGAATATACATATTCATTTTATATATCATATATATCACACACATATATATTGTATATTATGTATGATTTGTGTATATATTTATGAACATATTATACACACAAGTATACATATGGGATTAATTAGAGTTGCTTACAGGCTGTGGTCCAGCTAGCACAACAATGTCTCTCTATCTCTCTGGAGTCCAAGAATTCATTAGTTGTTCAGCCCTTGAAGCTCGATGTCTTAGTTGTTCTTCAGCTTATTTTGGAATCCAAGGTATGAAGTTGCCAGCAAAAGCAAGAGCAAGCAGGGAAAATAGCAAGTGCTTCCTCCTTCTAGATTCTAGTCAGGCTGCCAGCAGAAGTTTTGGCCCAGATTTAAGGTGGATCTTCCCACTTCAAAAGATCTGAAATTAGAGTGCATCTTTCCACCTCTGATTATTCAATCAAGAAGACTCCATCTTTGGTGTACCCAGCCACTTGGGTTTTGTTACATTCCAGATGTAGTCAAGTTGACAACCAAGAAGAGTCATCATAAATTCTGTGTGGGATTCTGCTTGACCCTGCAGACTAAGAAGTAACATGACAGAGCTAACAGCATGCCAGAATTATACAGAGACATGAAGGAATGTTAATAGTTGCCTGCAGTATAGCTGTCAAGTGTGACAAAGACATGAACAGATATTGACAATGAATGGACTGGAAGGTGGTAATGGGATCACAAAAGACCTTCTGTGCCATTTTAACAGGGCAGGACTTATTCTGGAAGCATGGAAGGCCACTGGGTAGTTTCTAGTCTGGAGGTGGCTGTCCAGATTTGTGTTTCAGAAACATATTTGTAAGCATGCAGTGGTGGACCAGAAGAGGAGGCACTTTCTTAGGGCTTTACCTTGTCATGTAATTATAGCAGGATTTTGGATGCCATTTTATCTGTGAGGCTCTGGGACTGAAAATATTCCCAAACTGAGGTAAACCAACACATCATCGCATTGGAATGTGGCTGGACACTTCTAGCCAACCCACTTTGGGAATCTGGTTATAGCATTGGTTTTAATTAGCTTTGTGTAATTGGGTGAATAGAATTTTTACCAACCTGAATCAGACCCTTTGAAGCTTCCTCTTTGGGTTTCGGTAAGGATTAAATACGATGAGACATGTAAAGCCGTTGTCAAATAAGATCTCATCAAATATTAGTCTTTTTTATCACAATTACTCCATCATATATCCGATTTTTATGTAGCAAACAGTGCTGTATATGACTATGTTTAGTATATGCTTACTGAAAAACTTGTACATATACATGTGAACATAAATACACATATTTTATCTATCTATATAGAAATATATAGATATAAGAAGCATATATCTTCTTATATATATATAGAAATATATAGATATAAGAAGCATAGATATAAAAAGCATATATCTATATATTTCTAAATATATTTCTAAATATATATTTTTAAATATAAATATATATATTTCTATATCTATAGATATAGATATATATTTCTTGCCATTGGCCCAGCATTACCTGGGGCTCACTATTTAACCCAGGTTGGCCTCCACTGCTTCACAATTCTACCTCAGCCTCTAGAGTGCTCGACTTATAGATTCCGGACACTATGATCACCTATAAAGTAACAAACAAAACAAAATAAAAAACGATAAAAAAAAATATTTTTTTCAGAGATCCACATTGTTACTCTTCTTCATAGGTACAAAGTCGTACTGTCAATGAAGAAATGGGAAATTGCGCTAAAGCAGCTGTTCCAAAACACATTTTGCCAGAGAAACCCTCTGTGAGGCACATGCAGAGCAATCATTTTGACTTAGATACTCTAAAACTAGAAGACTAGTTGCTTTTGAACCGGGTTGAACCTGATGCCTGCTGAATTGAGACCGGCATGTAAGATGCTCTTAAGAGATGCTGGCTTCTAATAGTATATATAATAGCAAGTACTTCGCAAATGGGGAGCTATTATTGATGCTTCAGGTTTTGATAAAAGTGTCTTTAAATGAGCCATTTCCTTCCAATGAAAAGTGTATAAAAAAGCTCATTATCTTTAAGTTAGTTTTAACCAGGGGCCTAGCACATCTTGCTCACAAGCAGCTCCCTGCCCCATGTGATGTATTCCTTCCTTTAGAATGGAGCGAAGTGTACTTCGGTGGCCAAACTTATGAGTCAATTGCCCTTGGGCGTTTCTGCACTCTGCCAACCACAGCCGGAGCATCCAAACCCTTCCCATGTGAATCCACTAAACATGGGTTCCCTAGCCCCAGTATCATTGCCTTAACAGAGGAGTCTGCCTAAAAGGTAACAGAGAAGGCTGAACCACTCCTGAACCCACCCCTCCTCCCGGCAACAGCCAATCGCTTTGCTCCGTGGTGCACTTGAAGCCTTGGATTGGACTCGCGGAAGCCGGGCGCGGGAGCAGAACGCAGGGGTGGAGCGCGAAGCCTTGTCCATCACGTGCCGCCGCGGGGTCTCCCCGCCTTCACCGCGCGCCCGGCGGCGCCGAGGGGGCGGAGCCCGGGACCCGCCGCGCCTGCGCGGTGTGCGTCCCCGGGAGCAGCAGCTGCTGCCACCGCCGCCGCTGCCGCCGCCGCTGCCGCCGCCACTGCCGCGACCTCCGCGTTCGGGAGTAGAATTCGGAATCCCTGCGCCCAGCTAACAATGAAGCAGAGTTCCAACGTGCCGGCTTTTCTCAGCAAGCTGTGGACGCTTGTGGAGGAAACCCACACCAACGAGTTCATCACCTGGAGCCAGGTACAGTCGGGGACACGGTGGCCTCGGGTCTCCCTTGTCGAACCGACTCGGCTCGGCTCGACTCGGCTGGGCCGGGCGGGGCGGGGCCGGGCCGGGCCGGGCTGGGCTGGGCTGGGCTGGGCTGGGCTGGGCTGGGCTGGGCTCGGCGGCTCCCGCGGCCTGCGGCGGCGCGCGGCCTCCCCACCTCGCGCGGACCCCCGGCTTTGTGTGCGCGGCGAGCCGGGCCCCGCAGGCTCCGTTCGCCTCCAGCCGCGCGCCGTGGGGGAGGGGCGCCCTGGTAACGGTCCCGCCGGTCCCGGGAGCTCGGAACCGGCCCCGGCCGCGCGTTCTGCACACTCATCCTCCGCCGTCTGCTCGCCGCGGGGCGCGGAGGTCGCAGAGCCTGGGGCGGACAAACGGGCTGTCTGGGGAGAGCAGCGGGCTTATCTAAAGAAATCACCTCCTTGGGGATTGATTGCTCCCGCCTCTGGGGTCTTTTATGATGGTAATGGAAAAATGTGCAGACTCAGACTGCTCTGACCGTGAGCTTTTTTAATTTTATTTATGTACTTTTAACATAGAAATTTCCCGGTTATTGTTTGGAGGCTGGGTCATTTGTTTAATCGTTTCTTTAGAATAATTATTCTAGTAAAAGTGCTTGTAGACCATGCTTAGTAACTTAGCGGCTTGGAGTTAAAAAAACGAGCCCTTAAATTTCACAGAATAGTTGCTTGCAGAGTGGTATGTGGTTGCCTTGATCAGTTTGATCCAGATTCTCCTTATAAATAAAGATGACCTTAATGAAGCCCGGTATCTTGCCTGGTCTGAGTTATGCGTTAGATGGATGCGTTGCCTAGGTGACTCAAGACCTCTCCCTCCCCCCAGTTCCACACAAAGATTCTTTGCAGAGTGATTATTTACATCACTTGTGCCTTTGCTTTACTAGACGTGCAATTCTTGGATTGTTCGAATCACTTCATGAAGGGGATCGGCCCCTCTTCCTGGAGTTGGTGACTTATTCAGGGTATTTTCATGTTCACAGTTTTTGAGATGAGTAAGTGGGAAATACCAAGCTAAATGTGTTAAAATAAATGTTATCTTCTCCGTTTCTTGTGTTCTTTTCTGTTGTTGAAACTAGTTTTCACCCTTGCGTGCTTTTAATAGGTAACAGCAATAGAATATACCTGATATTTGGACAACTGTGTCACTGAATTTTGCTGAGTATTAGTGCCAATTTTAAAAAATTTCTTTCTAGAATTTAATTTTCCTGTGTATTGTCACACAGGTGCCCCACCCCCAACCCCTGCTGGTTGTGTAGACTAAGCAATTGATTCATTTGATACATTGGTACAAAGAAGTGAAAATAAGAAAGGCAGCTACCAGCTTGAACTTAAAATAAACCGACGGCTCATGCTTTTCATCAGTCAGAAGGATTAAAGGTTGAGAGGCTCGATCAGTCCAGACTGCTTCTCAG
Organism: Arvicanthis niloticus; assembly: GCF_011762505.2. Lineage (NCBI taxonomy): Eukaryota > Metazoa > Chordata > Mammalia > Rodentia > Muridae > Arvicanthis > Arvicanthis niloticus. The sequence goes on along the minus strand of NC_047677.1, from coordinate 1,608,843 downwards.
CTGTCTTTTAACATTAGAAACTGGACTGAAATATATTCTTTATCCCAACCGAGCTGAGTTGATGGAACTTCTTGAGCTTGCAAAAGGCGGTTTATTTGTACTGTCTAAAACTTCTACACAAATGTATTGGCAATTGGTTCTAATTAAAAGGTATTGTACTGTCTAAAACTTCTACGCAAATGTATTGGCAATTGGTTCTAATTAAAAGGTATTGTATAAGTGGCCAGATAACGTCAAATTAGCCAAACATTTTAATAACTTTCCTGGTTTTGATCAGTACGGACTGTGGAGAATATAAACGAGCTACTTAATTACTTTGATTTATCGTATTAAGTATCAGTTTATATTTTTAAGTGCCCGTTTCTAATACACCACTAGGACAGTCAAAGTGTAAACCTAGTGGGGTGTTGGTTCTAGAGACACAGTTGGTGCCTTAATGTTTGAGTCACTCAAAGTGTTACAAAATGGGTTTGATTGGAACAGAGTAACAGGTGTTCTGAGATAGCTAGGAATGTGGCCCAAATCATTTGTAGATGACAAAGTCATATTGTAATGTCAAAGGTTGGACACTCCGGATGGAATACTATTTGGAATGCCAATACTGAAAGGTACAACTTTAAGTTGATGTTGATGAAAAACATTGTTGGGTTTTTTTTTTTTTTTTTTTTTTTTTTTTTTGTCTCTTTTAAAAAAGATTTTATGTTTAATCGTGTTCTTGTCTGTGTGTGCATATGCTTATTTGAATGAGGGCAGAAGAGGGAGCCAGACTTCCAAGTCTTGGACTTCGGCTGTTAAGGAACCTACCCACATGAGTGCCAGGAACCAAACTGGGGGGTCTCTGAGCAGCAACTCTCTCTTAACTGCTGAGCTATCTCTCCAGCCCTACTGTAATCTTCTAAAAGATTCTATTTGTGTGCATACCTTCCTTTAAATTTGTATTGAATTATAGAGGTGATTTTTTTTTTTTTTTTTTTTTTTGCATTTACTCAGTGGCTATCACTTTAAGGCCCTTTAAAAGCAAAAGCTCTGGGACTAAGTAAACTTTCATGCAACCCCTATCCTCTACAGTGGTAGAAAATCATATACTCCTTTAGGTAGAGTATAAACCAAGGAAAGAAACCTTCTCACCTGTATTCTGGAACCTTTGACTTACTAGTCCTACAGGTCTGTATAAGTTCACATTTCCTAGATATTTGTTATGTGACAAACTTGAAAATAAGAATATTCTCATTGTCCTTAAATACAAAAATATGATAGTCTGAGCTATGAATAGTCAGAATAGTAGGTATTAGATCCAGACTATCTTTTTTTTTTTTTTAATTAATGTATTTCAGTCTTTCCCAACAAAGTTTCCCTTATGGTGTTTGTTTTGAACATTTCCTGTAGCTTCAGAGTTTTACATAGCTGTTCTTTTGCTTTGGTAAACAAAATCTAAGACAGAATACTTTTAGACCCCCTGAGGATATTTCAGTGTAACACTGTCCCAAACAGAGCATATGTTAGCATGGAAACAAGTTGAGAAACTTGATAGAGAAAAGGGTTTATGAAAGTTAAATAGATTCTTATTGATAAAGAAGAGCTTTTATTTTTATTAACATTTGCTAATCACTGTATGTTGAAGTGAAGCTCCCTTAATGAAAGTAATGAAATTTTGGGTGGTAATAAGCACAAAAAGGAAAAAGAAAGAAAGAAAGAAAAGAAAAGAAAGCAGGGTAAACACAGTATTTACAATGAAGATCCAGCTACATCACAGAAGTCGTGTATTTCAACAGTAGTTTAATAGAATTACCTACAACATTAAGCAAATGGAAATAGCAAACTCAAGAGTGTAAGACTAGTTAGAAGGAGCAGCCACTGTTGATAGAGATGACATTTCTTCTCATAAAGCTAAGATGCAAACCGTTGGGGAAAGTGTGTGCTTGTGTTACTGAGTGAACAACAACAACAAAAAAAGTCACTTAATGCTATACAGTTGGAACTTAACTGGAAATCTACAAAACAGTGGGGTTGATACACTAACTTGCAGGTCTGTTTCCTTAATTGGTTTCTATTGCTGTGATGATCAAAGGCAACTAGGGAGAGGATTTGTTTGGCTTATGTACTCTTGCAGGTGCTGGGTCATTGTGGGACATGCACAGGAACACAGGCACCTGGAGGTAGGAACTGAGGTGAGGCCTTACAGAAACACTGCTTACTGGCCTGCTCTCTGTGGCTTCCTCAGTATGCTCTCTTACAGCCATCGGGGTTATCTGTCTGCCCAGGAGAGGCATTGTCCTCAGTAAGCTGGGACCTTCCATTTCAAAGGTCAACCAAGAAAATGCCGAACAAGCTTGAGAGCATTTTCTCAACTGAGGATTTCTGTCACAATAAAAAAATAAAAAAACCAGAAAACTAGCCAACACTCTTGTCATCTGCCTGACAGTAAATACAATTTAATTGGGACATAACCATGCCCATTTGTTCGTACTGTTATTTTTGTGGTGGGAATGCCAGGGCTACTAAGCAACCACCTTTGTCTTTAAGCCATACCTTAGCCTTATGCCCAAATATCTTTACATACTGTCCTAGCTGATTGCTGGATAGAAGTAGGATCATGAACTTTGGGGATTAGCAAGTCTGATAGACCAATTTGATTTTTGAGAAAAGTTTGCCGTTTTCCATCTTAGAGCATCACAGAAAACAATAAGGAGGTGCTGTGTTAGAAACATGGCTTTGAAACCTCCCAAGGATAAGAGGGTGAGGGGAAAAAATGCTGTTCTAGCTCCTCTTAACCATGCATGAGCGTATTTGCTTTGCAGGAGACTCTCTTAAACACACTGGAACCAGGATCTGAGTGTAAGAGACTCTGTTGTTTCAGATCAGACAGTATGAATGAGTTTACAGCAAGAAGTTGACAACTTGGCACATAAGCTGAGTGGGAACTGTGTGTAGTTTAGGAAAGGTAAAGGAAAGACCAGTCTAAAAGAGTACTTAAGTAGAGACCAGGGTGGTTAGAATGGATGGGTCAGGCAGAAGAATGAAAAATAAGACTTGTCACTATGCCCTACTGGGGGAACCAGACAGATTTGTGGTGGTTCTGTCTTTAGGAAGAAGATGAGGTTGTGGTGGGCAAAAGCAGAGACGTTAGGGCCTTAAGGACCTTTCTGGGTCAGGAGGAGATAAGGGAACCAGTTAGAGACAATCAGTTTTCCAGACTGGTTGCAGTAGTGGTAAGAGAAGTTCTTTGGTTGGATACCTATTGTAAAGTCAAATCGGGGAAGAGAATAGAATTAACAGTGACTCACGGGGGAGGGTATAGCTCAGTAGTAAAGAAGATTGTGGCATGCTTTAGACTGAATTTCATTCTCAATACCATCTTTTACTTCCCCACTTCCAGAAAGAAAGGAAGGGAAGAAAGTCCAGAAGAGAAGGGGTACTCAGATTTGGCCTGTGGAAGATAGTGGAAGATTAGGAGGCATGTTAGTTGCAGATTCTGTATGGTCTCATTTTATGTTTGAAATTAAAAGAGATCACTATAGTGTGGAACAAGAATGCCTTCTTTGGGATCTGAACTGGTCCATGTATAATAAACTAATTAGGTATTTTTGGAATATGGCTGTTGAACTGAAGAGGTTTTACCAATGTTTGAAACTCTTCTGATCTCAAACATTTTGGAGAAGGTATACCAACCCCTATTTTAGAATTGTTTTATTCTGCTTACATTTGGTTAGCCACCTTTAGTCATATGCATATACCTAATATCATAAGGAGTGGGGATATGTACTACTAGGAACAGAAATATCTCTGAACAGCATGACTTCTGTACTTCAAAACCTTCCAATGGATGCAGTGACTAGGTTGTTAGGTGTACCTTTGGCATTGGGGTTCCTGGAGAGCCTTTGAGGATAAAGTCATGGGGTTGAAAGAAAGTACTTGGGAAGACAAAGACAAAATGTGTGGTGTGTAGTTTTGTTTACACTGCTTTGAATTGCTCGTGAGTCGAATGCACTCAGTGCTCGTTTTTAACTAACCTTATGGCTCAGTGGCTGGGCTCTTCTAAGCCTCCCACTACTAGTGTAGTTCAGTGGCTGGGCTTTTCTAAGTCTCCCTCTGGCTAGTGTGCCTTTTCCTTTACTCCTTTGCTCAACACTCTAAATGTGCTTTTAGCCTGTATTGCCTGGTTAACTTCTCCTTGCTCAACACCCTAAATCTGCCCTCAGCTTAGAAGCAGCCAATGGCCACTCGACCCAAGATCTCACATAGCTGATGACTCTCTATCCCTCAGAAGCCTGGTGAATCCTCCTCCTCCTGCATCTCCTAGCCTGCCTGCGGGAACCTGGACGTCCCGCCTTTCTACCCAGCATTGGCCCTCTTCTTCCCAGCCATTGGCCGTTGGCATCTTTATTGATTGATCAAGAACCAGTTGGGGAACAGGACCTTCATCGTTCATATGCAGATTCACAATCAAAACATCAGAGCCACCCCTTATAAAAGGAACTAAATGATTTGGTATTTAAATAGAGATAAGGAAAATCCAGTTAATTAGACCGGAAGGAACCAGGAAAAAGAGTAATCACAAGAGTGAGACCATAGAAATTAGTTCACATGCTGCTATCAAATGTTTCAAATTTCTGGTGTATATTAACAATTTGTGAGTTACAGGAAAATAAGATGTTGATAATTTAACCACAGATTGTATACATTGCTTTCCAAAGACATAAAATTGTCTTTTTTTCTTGATGGTTGTGCATAAGATGTTCAATTACGTCACCTCTTAAAGTGAATATTACCATTCTTAAGGGTTACCAGTGGAGTAAATAGAAAATACTATCTCAAAAAAGCCTTTGCTTTAATTTCTATTTCTGTATAGTAATTAGTGAATTCTAAAGTTCTCTTCTGTTATTAGCTACAACAGCTTCTTGTTCTGTGGAAAATTTGTATTGTAGATTTTTTTAAAATCAATATTCCTTAGAGTCAATATTTAATTACCTACTATTTGTTGTAATTGCATTTCATTGTCTTTAAAACGCTGGAAAATGAAGACCATTTAAAGTTAAGACAGTTTAATGCATTGGTTAAGTTAAGGGAGAATGAGTGGCTTTCCAGTGCTAAATTTGTTTTCCTTAGACCCTTTTACCTTTATACTTAAGTAAAGATCCTGTGTGTTTTGATAATTTATTATTGGGACATTTTACTCATTTACTCATGGACAGTTCAAATTGTCTTTTATGTTTTATGGAAATAAATGTGCTTTTTCTTTTCTCTAAGTCTATGTGAAATAAACTTTTGTAGGTAGTGTGATGGATCCATCTTGCTTTTTTATTTATTTAGTTGCTCCACATCTTTATTAAATAATCCTCTTTTTCTGGATGATTTATACTGCCACCTTTGTGGGTTTTTTGTTTTTGTTTTATTTTGTTTGTAAATGTATTACATTTTACCAATGACATCAGATTAATCATTTTAGCTATTTTTAAGTGTACACTTCAATTACACTACAGTTTATCTTTTCAAACTGAAATTGTGTCTTAACTTGTATTGCTATGATGTGACACTATGACCAGGGCATGGACCATGACCAGAGTCCATTTGAGGCTTACAGTTAAGGTGAGTCCATGACAATCAGGACGGGGACTGAGGCAGGCAGACAGGCATGGCATTGGAGCAGTAGCTAGGAGTTTACATCTAATCTACAAGCCAGAGGCAAGGAGAGCTAAGTGGAAATGGTGTAGACTTTTGAAACCTCAAAGCTGGTCTCTAGTGATAAACCCCTCTAACAAGGCCACACATTCTAATCCTTCCCAAACAGTTCCACCAACTTGGGCCAATCACTCCAGTCTCACAGGAGCCATATTCATTCAAACAGCTACAAAGTGCCTGCCTGTTCCTGAACTACCCATACTTCCATACTACTTACCTAAGAAATTGGCTTTTAAAAATTCTTTATGTAAGTGGAATCTTACAGTATATATTGCCCTTGGACTGGCTAATTTCACATAGTATATAATGTTCTTACTGTTTATCTAGGTCAAATGAATCTGAATATTTCATTGAATGTGTACACCACATTTTGTTTATCCATTAATCAAATGATGGACACTTTAGTTGCTTTTATATTTTGGCTTTGTGACTTCTATTACAGGGATCGTGTGGTACCCATATCTCTTCAGGGTTTTTTTTTTTTTTTTTTTCCTGTTTTGTAGTGTTCATACAGAATAGGAATTATTGACTGATTTAGTATTTACTTAGTTTGTTTTTAGCAACCTTTGTACTATAGTTCCACGAGAGCTGTCCTATATTCTATTCCACTAGAAATTCATAATGGTTCAAATCCCTCACACCTTTAACACGTGTTTTGATAAGAGCCGTTCTGAATTGCTGGGAAGGAGTAGCATCTTACTGTTCCAGTCTCAGCTCCCTAACAGTTGGTGAATATGGAGCAACTTTCATGTGTTTATTGGCAGTTTATGAATCTTTGGAAAAACTGCTGCTGAAAGTTCTGGCTTACTATTAATGAGCTTTTTTATTGTTTGGATTGTAGATGGTGCATATCCATTGTGAATGTGTGTCACACGTGTATGTGACATACATGATTTACAATCTTCTTCCCCATCTGCGCTTGCTCTTTTCATTCTTGCTGACGTTCTACATACAATACTTTTTAAACTTGATATGGTCCCATATTTCTCATGATTTTGCTTATGTTTCCCGTACTTCAGTTTTATATTCAAGAGATCATTTCCAAATCCAATGTCATGAAATTTTTTATCGTAAGATTTAGGTCTTTGATACTAATGGGTTTATTACGTTTTTGATCTATTTTGAGTTAAAATTTGTAAATGATATCAGCTGTATTGTTTTACATATGTTTTTTCAATACCATTTACCAAAAGGACTTGTTATTTTGCCATGAAGCTTGAAAATTCTTTGACAGACTTTATTACTGGGCTGTTTTGGTTTTTTTGTTTGTTTGTTTTTTGTTTTTTTTTTTGTTGTTGTTGTTGTTGCTCTGTCTTCCTCCAGTTAATGTAGTTTTGTACTAAGCCTCTAATTGTTTTAATGTTTTTGAATGAAAACTAAGACTTTTAACACTAATCTAGAAACCAGCCTGGCCTGATGGTGGTGGTGGTATATCTTGTTGCAGCTCCTTGTAGGCTGTTATGGTATCACCAAATTGAGGCCAGCCTGGGCTGGCTGCAGAGTGAGTTCTAAGCCAGCCCTGGCAACTATTGAGACTATCACAAAAACTAAGGGCTGGAGAGATGACTTAGTGGTTAAGAGCACTTTGGTTCCTAGTGTTCACATGCTGGCATACATGTGTGTAACTCCAGGTCTAGGTGTCTTTTCACCTCCGTGGATGGCAGGACATACATGTGGTCTACACTTATATAATATATACTTAACCTATAATTAAGGAAATCTAATTTTAGACATTAAAAAGCAGGCTAGAGATATATTTCAGTAAGTACTTGCCTAGCTCTAAATTCCAGTCCCTGTACCACGCTCTACTGAATTAATCTTGTAACCAAAAACTTTCTGAATTCTTTTATAGTTTTTCATTGTCGTGTACTAAAATGTAGTAGTTACATATGTTATAGATAGTGATAAAACAGTGGTTTATCAATTTATTTTTGCTTACCTAATAGAAATTCTTCTAATATTTCATCACAGAATATGATGAAGCTTTTAGTTTGAAGCTGACACCAAAAACATTCTTATAATTTGGCTTGTAATTGTAGAGGTTTTTTTTGTTAGTTAGTTTTTTTTTTTGTTTTGTTTTTTGTTTTTTTTTTTCCCCATTATCAGAAAGAGTGTTGGTCTGGAGGTATCTAAGAACACTTACCAGAGCTGATTTAGATTTTTGTCAGTGGACCTTAACTAATTGACATTTCTGGGCTTTGTTTGATTTTTAGAATGGACAAAGTTTTCTGGTCTTGGATGAGCAGAGATTTGCAAAGGAAATTCTTCCTAAGTACTTCAAACACAACAACATGGCGAGCTTTGTGAGGCAGCTAAATATGTGTGAGTGTGACCAATGGTTTACTCTTCTCATTAAAATAACAGTGTATTGCTGTATAAACTCCATGAATTTTTCACTTGTCTAATGTTAGTCATCAAATTTGAATCTTTGTCAGATGGCTTCCGTAAAGTAGTACATATCGAATCTGGAATTGTCAAACAGGAAAGAGATGGCCCTGTTGAATTTCAACATCCTTATTTCAAACAAGGCCAGGATGACTTGTTGGAGAACATTAAAAGGAAGGTGAGCTTCTGCTGCTGACGTGAGCTAATTACTAGGTTATGAATGTGAGGCATGACTTTTTTTTTTTAAGCCACTGAATTTAAGATAAGAGTGTACAGAAAGGCCTGGTGTGGTGGTGCACACCTGTAATCCCAGCAGTTGGGAGGCAGAGGATTGCTGCAAGATTGAGTCTATCTTGGACTAAATAGTGAGTTCCAACCCAGCCTGGACTATGGAGTGAGACCCTTTCTCAGTAACCCCCAATAATAACAAATATATAAATAATGAAAAGGAACATACAGAAATACAGCACTATTCTTTATTGAGACAAACTAGACTAACAAAGCATTGATGAATCGTGTGACTCTTCCCATCACTTATTTTCTAAGCTCAGTGGTGCTGAGAGTGCTCCAGTGTTTTCACTTTAACAAGGGAAGGGAAATGTTTACTGTGTTGAGCCAGAGGGTGGCTACACATCTTAATGGGGGCGCTTACTCCTGAGCTGCCTGAGGGGAAAAAATCAAAAATCAGGTATCTTCTGCTGAAATGAATATGTTTACTAAATCTAAAAAGGTGGATAGAAAGAACAGGGACATAGTCCATTATAGGACACCCTGAAAACCCTGGCTTCAGTTCCCATCACCATCAAGTGGGAAGCAGTGGTGAAAGGAAAGGGGGGCAAAGGAATGTGTATACATAGCTCAGTGGCTAAAGTATGTAAGTCTCACCTAACATGAAGTCCTCCACTTCAGTGCTAAATGCTGCAAAATAATAGCAAAAGGTGAAGAGCCCATGGAAGAAAGGTACATACTGTGCAACTCTATTACTGCATACTTTGAATTAAATGTGGGATGTGACAATACAGATGCTTGGAAATGGTAAGTCATTTGTCAGAGGGAATAAACAAAGACTCTCATAGTCCTGCTTGTCCCATTACAATGAGATGGCTTACTCCTGAGTAAGCTAGGGAGACTAAAGTGATATTCCTTGCTTTCTTCTGTATTGAACTATAAAGTGTATTCTTGTTTTAGAATTTATCTAGAACTTCTAGATAATAATAAGTTTTAGTTTGTAATCATGGGGGCTTAGTATGTGTTTAATTTTCTAAATTTGTATTTTGGAAGGTTTCATCTTCAAAACCAGAGGAAAATAAAATTCGTCAAGAAGATTTAACAAAAATTATTAGTAGTGCTCAGAAGGTTCAAATAAAACAAGAAACTATTGAGTCCAGGCTTTCAGAATTAAAAAGGTAAAAATATTATTTCCAAATATAATCCTACTATATTATGGAGGGTGGGGTATGTGTTGGGGTTTGGAGATTCTTTGGTGTTTTAAGTAGTCTTCAGTAGCCAAGATCAGTGTTTTCTGTTTGTTTGCTTTGCCTGTGTTAGTTTGCTTTACTTTTAGTTTGTAGCTGTAGACTTTGTCCTAATAAGTTTAAATTATAGTTGTCAGAAGAATATATAAACCTAGCCGTGAAGCTGGACTTGCTTATGATCTTTAAGATAGTGTAGTAAATTATATATATAGATTAGTTTTCATACGGTCTTTATGCATAAATGACTTTGTTAAAATGTATGTCTTGCTGTGGCTTAGGAAAAAGTAGGGCATGGGAAATAAGAATAAAAAGAATATACACACGAGAGTTGCCTTACTTGTTACTGCACAGAGATGCAGGAGAGGGCCTATACAAACCGCTTATCTTCAAAAGCATGTTTTTTTTTGTCTCACTGCATTACTTAACTGTATTAATCATTAACTTAATAATTACTTAATTATTTTCTTAACTGCCATACCAATAATGTATATAGATTAGGTGTGTTTTATTCTTACATTTCTGGGGTCTTCCCTTAATTACAAGAGCCTGAGAATAGTTATTTTACACATTCTATCTTACATTTTTGCATTAGTTTTTAATTCAAATATATTCATGATGAGTGCCTTTGGACTTTGATTCCTTGTTTGAAAAAGCCGTAAACTTTCCAATTTTGCTTGTTTTATCTAACTAGCTGTGTTATTTGCTCTATTTGTCTTCTGTCAGCAGTGTCCTTTAACCTAATTCAAGTGTTCGGTTGTTTACCCATCCTTTAACTATTAGTGGTAACCATCTTCTATCTTGGTAGACAGCTAGCAGCAGCTTTAAGTTTGATTTGAAAACAGTGATTATTTAGTAAGTACTTTAAAACAATTTCCTTTTCTGATATCTCCATATGTGAACCTGCCATCTTTTTTTTTTTTTAATAATAGTACAGATTGAGGAAGATAACTTTTATGAGATACATAGGAATTCATATAAGTTGGATTATTTTTCTAATTTAACTCTGCTAATATTCACATATAATTTCAGTCTTACAAGGCAAGAAAGAAGTGAAAGGAATTATGCCTATTGGATAAGTTACTGAATTTCCTTCTTTAAAAACACTTAGAGGTGTTCCTTTGCTTCCTTAGAGGGTTTGAGACAGAACTTGAGATAACTGTAGGGTCTGACAGACTTTCATATTACTCTAATAGTTGTAGATTTATCTCAGTGATGTAGGGCAAAGTCCCTTCTATTTTCCCTACATCAGTGTCTTCATCTATGCAGTGAAGAACATGATTCTTTTCTTGGCTGTGCTTATGGAAGTTTAGTGAATCACACATGTAAGATGCCTGGAGAACATCAGATGCTGGGCACTGTTACTTTCCTTTGTTTCCTGAAGCAATTAACAAAGTCTGAAAATACTTGCTATACTGTTGAAACTTAGTATATGTTTAAGCAAATAGTAACAAACCCATTTATCAAAAGGAGTAAATTACCTACTACTATACACATGTAAGTATGTATCTTTTTTCCCCCTGTATTGTTGTGACTAGTAAGTAGGTAATAGTTAAGAAGAAATACTTAGAGTATAGGAGAAGTAGTATTTGTTTCTTTAGACAAGGTCTTACTGTATAACTTAAGCTTGTCTTGAACCTGTAACTCTCCTACCTCTGCCTGCCTCCTCCCACCTCAGAGTTCAAGTTCTCTGGCTTTCTTGGTTAAAAGCTATTGAGGCTTGATCTTTTGACCCAATCTTTCTTGCTTTTGTTTTTAAATAAATTTTAATACAGTGAGAATGAATCCCTTTGGAAGGAGGTGTCAGAGTTAAGAGCAAAGCATGCACAGCAGCAACAAGTTATTCGAAAGGTAAGAAACTTCCAGCCCGTCCTGTACTCTGTATTTGCTTGTTTGTGTTCTGTGTTTGTGTTTGATGTTCTATGGACTTTTTCTTGTTGCTTTTCACTCTGATAGGTATAGTTAATTTTTAAGTCATTTGGCCCAACTAGGAGTTCAGTGGTGCTTTTTTGGGGGGCTTTGTATATAGTGTAGTTAAAATAAAGTAATAAATTCAGCATTACTGAGCTGAATCCGAGGAAGACTTAGAATCTGCCACAGCATTGGGTCCTTGTCATTTAATCTGTACATTCCAACTTCCATTTGTTATTAAGAAAAGAAACATGAGAGCAATAAAGGGATCTATTTTTTGCTTATGAGTAAACTAGGCTCATAGCAACAGGTTCTTTGAGGGGGGAGGATGGGGAGTGATGAATCTTGTTCTTGCCTGAAAAGGCACTTGAGCTAAAAATAAGTTGATGACTGACAGGGTTTGGTTGTAGTGAACCAGCCTTAGGGCAGAGATGAAGAACAGTTGTCACATGTGGCCTATGATCAAAACAGTATACTAGTATTATAAGATAACATTAAGGTTAAATATAATTGAATTCAGTTCTCAGTGTTTCATTCAAGTATATGTTTTCTTTTTAAACTTCTGCACGCAGTTCTAATGTATGGCCTTAATGACCTTAAGTGTTAAGGAGAGTTAAAATAACAGATGTTCCTAATTTTGTACTTGATGAAAAGACTCTTACTATTTTTTTTACAAGATAGCATTTTGGTTAAATATTAACTACTTAATCTGTACTTTCTTTTTCCAAAAAGACAAAGATAATTAGTAAAGTTACAACAGGACTTCAGTTTTTGACCAGCACTTTTCCTGTTCAACTCTGAAGTTTGAATATGATGTATAACATAATAGACTTAGTTGGTATGTAATTAAGTTTCATAAAGCATATAAAACCCTACAGAGTCTGAACCGTCCTTCAACTACTTTGACCTTTTTCAGACACCAGAACACTATGGTCATTATTACTCACAGGCTTCACTTCTACTTCTCATCTATGGTAGGAAGCTGACAATAAAATTTCAAGTCTTACTGTAAGCCACAGTGGCTCTCATAAAGGTTACCAAGAAGGTTCCTAAACACCTAATTAACCCATCCATTGCTCAGTGCCATCAGAATTCAGATGGAACCGTTCTGTAGTGAGGTGGGGATTAAATGTTTAAGGAGATACTGGTTCAGTGAGCTAGCCATGTGTCTTACATAAAGAAACAAGTCTATAAAATAAGAAGGGTTAGTTATGTCTGTTTAATAGAGTTTCCTCTAAATTTAGCAGATATTTAAATTTTACTATGTCTATATCTGGGTAAGCTTCTATGGATGATAAAACTGGCCAGTATACTCTTTCAAACCTGAATTTTATGATCTGTTCTGAGTTAGTAACTCCTTTTGCTTCTAGTTATATTACCTTTGTTTTAAAATGTTTGTCGCAGTGGTGGCGCACGCCTTTAATCCCAGCACTTGGGAGGCAGAGGCAGGTGGATTTCTGAGTTCGAGGCCAGCCTGGTCTACAGAGTGAGTTGCAGGACAGCCAGGGCTATACAGAGAAACCCTGTCTCGAAAAACTTAAAAAAAGAAAGAAAAGAAAATGTTTGTCAAACAGCAGTTTGTATTTTTTGCATCACAGTGCTATCTTCCTGTAAAAGCAAATCTCCCATGTTAAGACTGTGGAAAATAAAAAGACTTAGCATTATTTGTGTGTGTTTTAGAGTCCTTTATTGAGCACCTTGAGGGCAGAAAACTGGGTAGTAATTAGTGTGATTTAATATAATTTGCACAGTCTTTGATGAAAGAATTTTATTCACATTTTCCTCTCAGATTGTCCAGTTTATTGTTACATTGGTTCAGAATAATCAGCTTGTGAGTTTAAAACGTAAAAGGTAAGTTTTTTGAGTTTTGTCTTACAAACATTTTAGTGTTGAAGCATGAATACCTGGTTGCTGAGTGTGTGTGCCTGGTACCAGAGAACAGCTTTCCTTTGTTAAATTATGTTAGCATTTCAAGAGTAATCTTAACAGGGTGAGGACCCCTTTCCACAATACTTAGGATAGTATAAATATTTGAGAGGGTTTTTGTTGTTGTTTTTGTTTGTTTGTTTGTTTGTTTTTCCAGATTTGGGATATTTGCAAACCTATGAATTACCTGTGATGAAATTTATGTCTGAGTTCAAGTTTTTGTGTTTTGTGTGCATAAAGTGTGAAAGTAATTATATGTAACATCATTAATAATCTTGTACATGAGCTAGTTTAGTCATACAGCTGAAAGGCTTCAGAAGATTTTCATCTCATAGGCCCTTAATTCACCATGGCCCATCACATACTTATGAGTGAATTTTCCATTTGTGCCGTATCAACATAATCAGGTTCCGTGTTTGGGATATATGCAACCTGTTTATCCTCTCACTGTCATCTTGTCCTCCTTCCTTCAGATAGGGTCTTACCTAGATTCCTGGAAGTGACTCAAACTCCCCATCTTCCTACTGTGCCTCCTGAGTACTGGGTTGCAGACAGGCACCAACAGGCTCAGCTTACTGCTTATGTGTTTATGAAGTACAGACAGGCCAGGCCAGATGATCACTTAGTAACTTGTGTGTGTTACTAACTGATTGTTTATTCATGTTAACAGTTTAAAGTAACATTAGGAGGAGAACTCTTTAAAAATAATGTTGTGGTCGGGTGGTGGTGGCGCACGCCTTTAATCCCAGCACTTGGGAGGCAGAGGCTGGCAGATTTATGAGTTCGAGGCCAGCCTGGTCTACAGAGTGAGTTCCAGGACAGCCAGGGATACACAAAGAAACCCTGTCTCGAAAAACAAACAAACAAAACAACAACAACAACAAAAACCAAACAAAAATAATAATGTTGTGAGGAAGGGAGAGAATCAAATATTATTTTAAATTTAGTAGACTTGGTAATTCAAAACCTTCAAGATAGGTTGCAATGCATACAAATATATTAGTTCTTGATGCCATTGTCACACCTAAACTAGAAGAATAATTGACAAAAGGCATAGATGGAAGGAGAAGAAGATGAGCTGTAAGGCTAAGATTTTAACAGTTTATAAAGTCTGTGGCTTTAATTGTTGCCTTTTTTTCTGTGATACTACTTTTTAAAAAACTAGGTATACTTTGTATGGAGTTGAATAGTTCTAGTCTAAAGAACTTCTATTGTATCTTTATTGAAAGTTCTCATTCACTGTTGAAGCAAGTATGATGTGTTATGAGTAAACTATTAGAAACCTTTTGTTCTTTAATTTTTGGGGTGGGATTAAATTAATATTACAATTATTATTTACAGGCCCCTACTTCTAAACACAAATGGAGCTCCAAAGAAGAATCTATTTCAGCACATAGTCAAAGAACCATCTGATAATCACCATCATAAAGTAAATTTTAATGTATTTTATATTTTTTGTCTCAAACTAAATTTTATTATGGCAGTGTGTCATGCAGTCAAAGACGTTTAGTGAATAATAATGTAAGTGCTCACTCTCCAGCTCTGTTACATCATGACATGTTCATTATTTACTTTAAAGTATTTTGAGAAATATCATTACAAATACAGTTGCTTATTTCCAAGCTTTCATATTTGTCATTGCCCTGGCTTTTTTATGTGGTGAATTCACAAGTATTGCTATTATTTTGCATAATACCTAAATATGATATAGATGATGTTATTTCAGTACTATGCAGTGTGTACTGCATGCACACTGCAATGTGGCCTTTTTATTTTTGGAATTGAGAAATGTAGTTTTTGTGATGCTGTATAAGTTGAAGATGCTGTATAAGTTTGAAGAGTGTGATGATATCATCATAGTGTAACATGATTACACTATACAGCTTTTTCTTTTCATCTTCTATAATTATATGCCAACTAGAGTACTTTTCTCTAGCAATTTCAAAATATTTTGCATGCTTTTGTTTCTGCTATAGACTGTATAATTTGTCAGTCTTAACATCTAATTGCAGATTACCATCAAAGTAATTGAAGCCTTTCTTATGATACTGCTTTCTGTCACTGATAATCTTCTGTGTGTGTGGGGGGGGGGGGTGTGTGCGCACGTGTGTGTACTGGGTTTTTGAACAGCAAGGCAAATTCTGTCCTACTAAGTTACTGTTGTTATTTTGAACTGTTAGAATTTTTAAATATTATGTCAGATTTACTGTTGAACTGTTGAAGTTTTATTTGCTTATTTTATCCCTTGGGATAATGTTAACTTCATGTTTCAGTGTTGACCCCCTTTTTTCTTTCTAAACCAAGTATATATTGTAAACCTGTTTAGTGTGAGTGTTGGATTAAAAGCTTATATAAGTAAATGGTTTGTTTTAGTTTAACTGAAATTTATATATTTTTAAAGTGTTTCATATATTTTAGATTTTTTTGTTTAACTAGAATTTATATATTTAAAACATTTTACTTTTCTTACCTGTGTCATCTATTGTTGAAACTTAAATTTTTTTTTGCATTATAATAATGACGTACTTGCTTTAGAGAATTGGACTTCTTAATGTAACTGACCTGAACGTACCCGTACATTGTATTTTTCTTTTGGTGTTACTGGGTATCACTAGAGTCCAGTGATTGCTAGGCAAGCATTGGACACTGAATTCTATCCCTAGCTACCTTTTTTCATTTTGTGATGGGATTCCACCAAGTCTTAGACTGCTGTTGAACTCACTCTGTAGCCTAGGAAGTCCTGTGTCGACCTCTGGAGTAATTGAGATTACAGACCTATGTCATCAGACAGACCTGTGTATCTACATCGTAACATTAAAACAAACCAGTTGTTGGTAAAGTAGCCAAGTGACCTCTAACTATGGAATTGTTGAAGTGCTGTATTTCTCTCAGCGAAGGTCTTTAATGAGTAAGAATAAAGCTTCTTTAGACACAGCAAGTTCAGATAGAACAGTCACTACCAATTCAGCAGCTGTGCAATTGGGATTGAAATTTCTGAAGGCCTTGAACTTGTTTGTTGCTTATCTGTTAAAAAAGTATTTTAGAATTCGAACATCTCCTTGGAAAAAACATACTTTGGGCATGTTATTCATCTTCAGGGTCTCTTACAATAATGCAATTTGTTAAGTAGAATATGGACATATACTTAATAGCTGTGTAAAATATTATATGTCATTAGAATGTGAATCCCAGAAAGACAGAGGACAGAGCTGTTTTGTTTAGTATTGGATCCTCAACATTTTAGTATTTAGGATGTGTCCTGTTTTTTTTTTTTTCTGATACCTTTTGTAGTAGTCCATATATTTTTGTTTTCTCCTGATTCTTTAGGTTCCACACAGCAGGACTGAAGGTTTAAAGTCAAGAGAACGGATTTCAGATGACATAATTATTTATGATGTTACTGATGATAATGTGGATGAAGAAAATGTTCCAGTTATTCCAGAAACAAATGAGGATGTTATAGTTGATCCCTCCAAGTAAGGAATCATGAGATAAAATTTGGGAAAATATTGGTCTTTTTTTTCTTTGAAATACTAGAAAAGCCCTGGTTTGTCTTTTTTGTTTTGGTTTGGTTTTATGAAAAAGTAATTCTTTTTTGATATTTGGTTTGCCATACTAATCTTTTTTACATGTTTGGAATTATTAAACCAGATAAACCTTAAAAAAAAAAAATGAAAATTGATGGCTTTTATTTGGAGTTAAACTTTTTTTTTTTTTTTTTTTTTTTGGTTTCTGTGGTTTTCTATCTTATGAACTGTGAAAATGTGTGCTCAAGGGACTTACTCTAGTAAGGGAAACCATTTCATAGATTTGGGGATCCTGCAGAGAATGAAAATCAATCATTTAGTTCGTCTAAAATTGTAATGGTTTTTGTTTTGTGTTTTTTTTTCTCATATTGCTGATATGGCTGTAGCCAGTATCCTGACATTGTCATTGTTGAAGATGACAACGAGGATGAGTATGCTCCTGTCATTCAGAGTGCAGAGCAGAGCGAAGCAGCCAGAGGATCCTTACGTGTAGGGAATGCTGGCTGCAGCAGCCCTCTCATGTCGAGTGCTATCCAGCTAAACGGCTCCTCTAATCTCACCTCAGAAGACCCTGTGACCATGATGGATTCCATTTTGAATGACAATATTAACCTGTTAGGAAAGTGCGTGTTCACACATATGTTTTGAATTACTGTCTTATTCAGTTCTATAATAAACCTAAAGTAATATTTAAATTTCTATAAATTTAAAGTAACAATAATAGCTTAAGTAATACAGTAAGCTTCCTTTTAGATGTAGACCCTGTGTTATCTCTTTCTGTTGATCAAAGGTGAACTCTCTAGTGAACAGGATTTAATTGTCCATGAGTAGTGTTGGAACTTTGGTGAGCAATTCTTGAGATTTTTAAAATGAAATTCTTGTTTTAATTGTAAGATATTCTTGATTTTAACTACCAGGTGTATAGAGTGCTATAGTTTTTATTGAAGGATACATTGTATTAAAATTCAATAATTTATAGTACAGAAGTAATTTGATTATTAGGAGTATTAGAGTAGTGAGGTAGTAAAGAAGAAAAAGGTAAAGTACACTGTTATTACAGCACATGTTTTCTGAAGGTAATAAATTTGTGTGAAGGTTATAGTTAGAAATTCCAAACCTTAAATGGAGTATCTTAAGAACTGTTCAGGACTTAGGACTCACCAAGATTATTTTGTAGCACTTAGCTAGGTTACCAGCAGTGGTTTTCAATGTAAGAATGAGAATATGTAATGAATATGAAATTGTTATTTTTTTTCTTTAGGGTTGAGCTGTTGGATTACCTTGACAGTATTGATTGCAGTTTAGAGGACTTCCAAGCTATGCTCTCAGGAAGACAGTTTAGCATAGACCCAGATCTCCTGGTTGATGTAGGTATTTTGGATACTCTTTATTGTACTGGTGTTTTGTGTACTTTCGTGTGTCATTTAAAATGAATACTCTTTGTATTCTATACTTCCTGTATTTTACTTTCTTAATGATTTTACTAGGAAGCATAGACAGATGGGTACAGGTCACTGACATGTGGTAGCTGTCTGCCTCTGAGGAGCAGTTGCTCCTCTAACAACAAGCCTTTCTTTTCAACATTATTGTTACTGAATACAGGTCAGTCTGGACTTGCTGTTGTGTTACTGTATGTGTATTTTTCTCTAGAGTAAGTTGAATAAAGACCTTTGGAAACTAGTAGTAGAAGTGGGAATAGCATAAATACACTTCTTAATACTTAGAGAATTGATGTTTTTCTAGCAAATACATTGCATTTTATTTGGTATATTTTTAATGTCGAGTCTGATTCCCTGTCTCCGTCTTTGTCCCCAGCTGTGTGAACTGAACTCCAGTGTTGTGTACACTTGTGATCTTTCCCTTTGATTTCAGGCCCCTGAGCATCTGGATTTGCCATTTTGATTTTTGTCTGTGATGTTCTTCTCTTGGTCTCCAAAGCTTTCTAGAGTCACCCGGCTTTGTCCTGCTCACATGACACTTGTTCTTTCCTCTTCCCGATATCTGTTCTTTATTTCGAGACATGCCTTACAGGGAGTCTTTCATATCAAAGGATTCTGTAGTATTGTCATTCCAAGAAACTCTTAATGATGCAAAAGGAATTAGACCTTTCTTCCTCTTCTGTCTTATTTCTGGTTAATTAATCATGTACATCCCTTCTCATGAAATTAGTTCATCACAGAGCTAAACATCGTTCCCAAATTACCCGTACCACACAGCGTTGTATTTCATTGTCTTTAAAGAATTCCTTTCCATGCTATTCTTATTACCATGGTAATTGAGTAAGTGTGGATATCCCATTCCAGCTTGGTAGCAGTAACTTAACAGACCTCCCTGAGTCTATTAGCCTCAGTCTCAACTCTGAATGAAAGTGTTAAAAAATAATAATAATTCTGGCTATCTACAAAGCCATGTGGTCTTTGGTTCATTTCAGTTTCACTTTGAACATATACTAAATTGCTGTTCAAACCCCCATACTTGCTGAGAATAAATCACTATGTTCCAGGCCTCTCCAACTGTAGCAGTTCTGTATCCTTTCTTGGAGGTAATCATTAGCTGCCTCCTTATACCCAATTCAAATTTCTATCCTTGGGCTGTGTGTCTGTCTACCTTTCTTCTATTCTACTCTGTGCATTTGGGATATCTTGCTTTACCTGATGGTCCTTAGATTATTCAAATTCAGTGCCCAAATGTTTTTTATTCCTGAAACTATATATACCCATTAATAGCATTTTCCCCTTCTGTTTCCAGTCTCTTTAGACATGGACTTTTCTTTAAAGACCACAATTGTCATAGAAGTGTCCTTGGCTCTCTTTCCATTCCATTTCCCTCGGTTTTCATATCACCCACTAGCTGCTGAAGAGGAATGGAGCTCACGTATATATCAGACTCATTTTGCTTTTCTTATCTCATCATTCGATACTGTTTATCAAAATAACATTGACAAACCATCCCAACTTTATATTTTCACTTCTCTCATGTAAGACTTATATCACTCATGAATTAGATTCAAGTGTCATAAATTTTAAAATCTAGCTCTGGCTTGCCCTATTCTCTAAAATGGTGAAGATGCTCAAGATATAAACCCAAAACCAAGTGCATTGAGAATTCTGGCTGCACTTTGTAATGTTCAGTTCTCTCTGTATCAGGGTGGAGTCAGCAAGAGGGCGTCGGGCCAGAGAACTTAAGTTGCATCAGTTCCTTATATGGGAATTGATTGTGTATATTTTGCCTCATCTACCTTCTGGGAGTATGTAAGACATGTTCCCAAGTCTGAACAGGATGCTGAGGCAAAAGAAGGAGAAGGAAGTTTGCTTGCATTGCTGGCCTCACTCAGGTGTCACCCTGTCTATAGGTGTAGAGCTGCATCAGGGTTCTCTGTAGTAGTACAGTCATCTGCCACCGAGGATGTGAGCTCCATTGCTCTTCAGTGGCCAGTAGGCAATAAGAAAAGAGGAAAATGGAAAGAAAGCCAGGGATACCTCTGACAACTGTGGTCTTTAAGGAAAGGAGTCTTGAGGCTACAGAGACTGGAAGCAGAAAGAACTAACCTGCATTTTGTTGTTTTCTTGCTTTGTTCATTCTCATCCAGGGCAAACCTGTGGTCTTTTTCATTGCTCAGATTGTTCTTAGGGCTCTGAACTAAGCCTGATTGGACAGGGCCTGGACCACTCTTGGCTTTGCTCAGGTCTTTTTTTTTTTTTTTTTTTTTTTTTTTTTTCCTTTTAACTATTGTGTTATAACTGTGTGAGTTAGAACTTCTGTTATTTGGATTGGTCTTAACCATTTCTAGAACATGCTCTACCTTCTTGGTGTTACTATTCCTAAGTACTCGTCTATCTTCTAAATTCCTGATGTTCTCTCAGATTGATGACGTAGCACCTAGCTTCATTATGACCTTTGGTTTCATCCTATGTCTGCCTGTGTTCATGCTTTCCTCTCCTCTTGGTCTCCAAACTCCCTAGTGCTTTTAAGTTCTATAATTGTAAACCTGGATTGTATATGAGTATAAGTTGGCTATTTAACGTCCATATCATCTTTTAGATTGTAAGCTCCTGGAGAGCAGAAATAAATGTTTTTATGGTGCCAGTGATGTCTTATAAGCTTTACCCTGTGCAGGGGATTTGCTAGGATTTTGAAGCTTATGACGTGAAAGTTGTATTTATAAATTGGCTGGAATGTAAGTACAGTTCATTGGCATTGTCTTAGCACTTATTAACTTCCTTTGCTATGTAGAAAATAAAGTAGGTATGCCATATTGTCAGAGGTCCCACTTGATATGAATGCTAGGTTCCACTGTCAGTAGATTTGATGAGTTTGTCGTGTAATCAGTAAGTAGTTATTCAATAAATGCTTATCTTCAAGACATGGGACTCGGCCTTTGGTGATTCCTATGGCCAAGAACAAACATTTAGAGACTGAGTAGCGGGGATAAAAGATATTAAATTTAATGGAGATTAATGAAGGGATAAGAATTATGGAGAACTATTTACCCCACTGTAGAGAGATCCTTACAAGATAAAATTCCATCTAGCGCACGGGCCAGCTTGCTCTGCCTTTTGTTTGTTTTTCTTTCTGCTTTCTTGCTTTTCCAAACTTGATTGAATCTGTGGAAACTTCCTCATGTAGGAGTGACATCTCTTCACTCACCATGATTGTATAAAAATTTTTAACACAAATCTTTTTAAATATTTTTTAAACTTATCATCTTTCTTGTTTGGTCTTTCAGCTTTTCACTAGTTCTGTGCAGATGAATCCCACAGATTACATCAATAATACAAAAGTAAGTTTTAATCCATGTTGCTTAGGACCCATAGCTATACAAATATGAAAGTGTCCTATTAAACAGACATAGAAAGCAGTATCACTCTCAGTGACAGAAAATATTTCTTTTTTTTTTCCTATTCTTCACTGCTGTGCATGACTGAGCAGTGCAGTGCTAGATGGAAGGTCAGCAGTTGGTTATGGGGTGGTCTTTCTCTGCCCAGTTTTGGCACATGTGGGACACATTCTCAGTATGAAACCAGCCTCTTAGTGCTGGGAAATCACTATGCCTCGGCTTGTTCAGATAGTTCTTTAAAATAAAAATGATGAAAATAGCCAGGCAGTGGTGGTGCACACCTTTAATCCCAGAACTTGGGAGGCAGAGGCAGGCGGATTTCTGAGTTCGAGGCCAGCCTGGTCTACAGAGTGAGTTCCAGGACAGCCAGGACTACACAGAGAAACCCTGTCTGGAAAAACAAAAAACAAACAAACAAAAAAATGATTAAAATATTTCTGCATTGTCTATTTTTTCTTTCCACAAACAACTTCTCAATTTAAGTTGAAAATAACTGGTTCCTATTTCCTCTGTAAGTTCGTTTACTTTGTCAGCATTAAAAGCAGTAACTAATTCAAGGGTCAGTTTTACTAAGTAGGGATGGAGATACATAGATGTATATATCTTTATCTTCCCTGTTTTAAGCTATAACAATTTTTTCAACAAATAGGATCTAGTTGGACTTAGCAAGTTGACAGGAGATTCTTTAGGGCAATATGTAATGGCAGATGCTTATAAAATTCTTGTTACTTTTGTAAAGGTTAATTGTCCTAACTGATTTACTCCTGTATCTAATATATATACCAAATTGTTTAATCCTTATTTTTTATTAGTTACAAAATAAATTAAGCTCAATTTCTGAATTAGTGAAGTCAGTTACATGCTTGTCCTTTGTAATCTAAAAATAAGACGTCTCGGGTAAATGTGAAGGATTATACAGCTGATGAGTTGGGATTTCCTGTTGTCGTGTGAGGAGATGCCTGGAGTGAAAGTTCACCCTGGCTGACTCACGACTGGATGGATTTGTAGAGTTGGAGGTTCATTGTGCATTGTTGAGTTATTGGCATACATACACTATTTCTATAAATGGCCAAACGTAAATATTTTTGGTTTTGTAAGTTGTATGTCCCAACAGTGAATGCTGTAATTGTTGATTAAGCAGATATAGATATTGCATAAAAGAATGTGTGGCTGTGTTTAGAAAGACTTTTAATAAATAGGCAGTAAGCTGAATTTCACCATTATTTACCTGTGTTTATAGCGTAAGATTTTGACATTATATTAAGTTACATCATACTTTAGTGAATATGCTTTACTGTTGATTACTAAAACTGACTCATTGTTCTTTGATTATACTCTTTATTCTAGAAACCCCAATAACTTTAGAATTTTCAAAAATACCAGTAAGCACAAATAATTACATACTGCTTTCTGATCTTATAAAAATATATTTAAGGGTGATGCTTTAATACAGTTCTGAGATTTGAAAATTATTGGTATTTTTATCTCTTGTTCATGACAAGCATATATAACATGTATCAATATTTTCTTAGTCTAGGTACCTTATAGCATAGCTGAGTGGCCACTAGTAATGAACAAGAACATACATGGGAAAAATGCATTTATAATCTTGGTTCTCATGTTTAGAATATCAACAGTGGTATTCTTAGAAAATTCCTATTTTAAGGTTTATAAAAATATATTAACATTTATGTATTATAACTTCTAAATGATGAATTATTTTTCCTTAATTTAGAATGATTTTTCATCTTGAGGTCATTTTGTAGAATCTTGAAACTTTTACTGCTTCACTTTATAACAGCTGCAGAGGCCTAGAGGATTTACACAGGTGTTCACTATTCCATACATACTATAGCAACATGTAGGGATGTGGTAGCTGGTTGTGTGTGACACTAGGGTTATCTGAAACAGTTGAGCCTCAGCTGCCCTCAGAGTCCGGGCACTGTCCAGCTCACTGCCTTGTCAGCAGCGTTGTGGATGTCATTCCACAGTAACCAGAAGGAAGGACAACTGTGGCCGAAGAATCCACCAAAATGAAGAGATCGAAGGAGTCACAGAAAGGACCAGAAGAAACCATCACAATTGAAGCTTCCAAGAGCAGGGGCAGTTTGAAAGGTGTCCCCTGTCATCCATGGCGACCTGAGCGTGTTCATCTCTGTAGGCTGTCCTGTTCACGAGAAGAGCAGTGTGCGATGCATTTCTAATCAGAACTGTTAAAGTGTGGATTTAATTACATCTTCACTAGCATGTGAACCAGCGTGTGTGATTTACACCCATCTCTGTGTCCTGTTATGGAGTGCCCTCTGTTACTGAATGCCCTTCCTTTATCCCACTGGGAGCTTTATTCTGCCCTTGGGGACAGGTTTCTTAGCCGGTCTGGATAATTCCAGTGAGATTTCTCTTCTGGTTCATCATTTCTGATGTTTCCCTTTCCAGTATATTGCAGATGTGTTGAAGTTATTTTATCAGTTTCTAATTATTTGATACTTTTAAGGATTTTACGTAAAATGGTAATGTTTCATAATTTTTTTTAGTCAGAGAATAAGGGATTAGAAGCAACCAAGAACAGTGTTGTTCAACAAGTTTCAGAAGAGGGAAGAAAATCTAAATCCAAACCAGGTAGGAATGGAAGCAGTCTTAATTTCTTTAGGTTTTTCTTTTAAGAATTTCAGTATAAAATTTAATGCAAACCGTGGAAAAAATTGTCATACTAAACAGCTGGATGGTAACAGCTGGATGGATCGGGCTCTGGTATAGCATGTGTAGAGAGAGCTGTAGGTAATTGTGGCTGGGTAATTGTGCATGGGTTCCTTACACCAGGCTGTGGGTAGTTGGCTGGGAACGCTCTGGGTTCCTCCAGGGGGAAGTTAGGCACTGCTGCTATGGCTCCACAGTTCCTCACAAAGTCCATGGGTTTTTACAGGCTTTAGTGTCATGGCAGATGGTAGATGGATCTGGATGCACCCCGCCAAAACCCAGGGCAGACCTGAGTTAAATAGGAAAGGAGGTGGGGAGGGGCTGGGGAAGAATGCTTAATTGACTCCACCCTCTGGCCTTCAGGTACCTCATTAGTATGTAAATCTCTGTAGGGTCTGAGGCCTGTTCCTCTGTGACTGATGGCCATAGACCTCTCTGTGGGAGGGGTTGTTGGAGGGCTGAAGCTAAATGAAAAGAACCAGGGCCTGGGAGCAGAGCTGGTTCTGGGGTTCCAAGCCCATGTTCAACCAAGCACCCAGCTGCTTCTTACAGCCCACTGCCCCATAGAGAGCCCTGGGCTCAGCCCCAGTGCTATAAACCATATAAACAAATGAGAGAGCTGACTCGGCCTTGTGTCTAGTAAAACATGGTAAAGTAATGGTTCTTATAGTTTGAAACTTTTCCCCTTAATTTAACATTAAAAAATGAATCTCACGGTTAAATTGTTGAAATGAAAGGCTAGCTTTCCTTATGTACGTATTTTAAAATGTAGTGACATAAAATGTATAATATCTTACTTGGATTTATAAAAGTATTTTTCTGATCTTTATAGATAAACAGCTTATCCAGTATACTGCCTTTCCACTGCTTGCATTCCTTGATGGGAACTCTGCATCTGCTATTGAGCAGGGGAGCACAGCTGCATCCTCAGAAGTTGTGCCCTCTGTAGACAAACCCGAGGAAGCTGACGAGCTCCTGGAGAGCAGCCTGGATCCAGAACCCACCCAGAGTAAGCTTGTCCGCCTGGAGCCCTTGACTGAAGCTGAAGCCAGTGAAGCCACCCTGTTCTATTTATGTGAACTTGCTCCTGCTCCTCTGGATACTGAAATGCCACTTTTAGATAGTTAAACTCCCAAGTGGACACTGTATATATTCATCAAAATGATGAAGTATTTATTTTAAAGTATCATTTGGTACTTTGTTTTGTAAATTACTTTTTGTTTAATCAGATACTGTGGAATAAAAGCACCTTTTGCTTTTCTCGCTCCCCATACTCTCACAAAGCTTTCAGATGTACTCGCTGCCTGGCATACACACTGTAGTGCACATGATTGGCGTATCTTACGGTGAATTCAAATGGCCATTTTCCCCAGTTGTAATTGGATTTTTTTTTTTTTTTTACAAATATGACCAACTAAGCTTGTTTATTTTCAATTGAGTTAAAGCGTCTAGAACTAAAGTAGAAAACTCTGGCCCAGTTACTTTTTATTAAGTATTTTTCTCTTGGCTTATTTCTAAAACTGGGAACATGAAGTGCCTGTATCTTGTAATATTTCATGTCTTTGTTGGTTCAGAGAAATTTATTCATGTTAACAGAAAAGGCAAAGTGTACACGAGTAATCATTCACTCTGACGTGGTACTAGCTCCGTATACATAGAGAGAATGTGGAGACCGGGTGTGGTTAACTCCACCCATTTAGACTAGTTTAAGTACATTTTCTGGTTTGTGTTCTTTTGAACCATGGTATTTAGTAAAATAAATATGATGAATGTCAAGTACTATTATTTGTTGAGTCGTCTTTGGAAGTGATGCCCACATGAAGTGATTTTTTCCTTCTCATAGGAAGAAGGTGGCTTTAAATTGTCTGTTGTCCATTATCACACTGTGAGTCACATCAGAGTCTTTGTGCTTTACTTGGGGGGAAAAAGACTGTGTATTGTAGTATGGGAGTAATATGCTTCTGACCTTAATGTGTTTTAATGTTCTTTGTTTAAAAAGTATACTGGCTTGCTTTCTATGTTTCTAATAAAGAACCAAGAGAAAAATCACTCATTGTTGCAAATAAGATGAAAACATTACCACTGGATGCCACCAAATGCTAACATATTTTGCCACAATATAGGACAAGAGAATCAAGTTGTCCCTTTCAAGAATTGAAGCGGCTTTAAAAGGGTTCTTTAAAACTTGGAGAAATCTCCATTCTGGCAGAGGGCTAGAAGCAGTGTGGTTAATACCTAAATTGTACAGTCATGCAGTAAGGCATTTTGAGAATGCTTCTTTGGGCCATATTGTGCCCCAGGTATTAGAATTTTTCTTATAAGTGGTAAATTAGAGTTCTGAGTTTTCAGGAGAAATGAAGACTAGCATTCCTGACTTTTCTGACCTTCCTCCCGCAGTCCTCCAGTCTATTTCTTCACTGGCTTCCTTCCTTTCTTGACTGGAGAAGTGCACACCTTTTAAATATACATTCACAAAAGGAACTGACTTGGTTTTCGAAATCAGTTTATAGGAGAGCCACCCATCCCTCCTGCATACTTTAGACTATATGAGCTTTCTAGGTTGGTCTGTTAAAGCTTTTAGTGCTCATGGGTACTGTATTAGTTCTTTTAAGAAGTCCAACCGCAGCTCAGAACAGACCACTCCAGACCAGGCGGTTCCAAGGGGGAGGAGGTTTATTCAGGGGATAGGGCAAAGGTGGGGAGAGGAAGGTGGAAGAGATAAAAGAGAAGTAGAGGCCGGCCATGACCACGTGGAGAGAGAGGAAGGTGGGGGAGGGGACAGAGAGGCAAGAGGGTAAGAGAGTAAGAATAAGGGGCAAGCAGCCCCTTTTATAGTGGATCGGCCTACCTGGCAGTTGCCAGGTAACTGGGGAGGAGCATACCTGGCTGTTGCCAGGTAACTGGGGAGGTGGAGTTTAGACAGAATACTAACATACTGAATAATCAGAATTATGTGAGCTGTTAAACTAAGTCTTTTTTTCCCCCCTCACAAATACATCTTTTACTGGGATAAACAAGATCCAAAGTTTAATAATGGCTCTTGAGCATCTGTTTTGATTTTGCTATCAACAAGCATTAAAATAAATTTTGTTACATTAAATATTAATTCTTTTATAATTCTATATTAGAATTCAGCTATTCATCAGGTCATGTTTAATTTTTCTGAAAGGAAACTATAAGAAAGATACAGACATGTGAAAAGTAATAGACAAGAAATAAAACTAACCCTCAGTGCCATCTATCCAAGTCGGCCTGATTTGTTCAGAAGAGTTCAGATCTTTCCTCCTGTATAAAGAGCATCACTATTGAACAGCCCAGCAAGTACAGAATGTGAGTGAGGTACAAGTTGGAGATTGAGTGTGAAAGATAGAAAAATCATAAGTTGATCCCCTGAACCCTACTTTTAAAAGCAAAGACATAAAAACCTGTAAGTCAAACACTGTGTTGCCTCAGTCCCAGGAAATTAGCTGACCATTTGAACAGATGGCCCTAACTAAACAAATCTTAAGATTCATGGTGTCAGGATGCTATGGGCCCGAGATTAGCTTGGCCGGGCTTTGAACTAACAGCCCTGAGACAGTTGGTGCCAGGATGCTAAAAGTTTGAGATAAGCCTGACCCCCTTGAACTGGAGCTC
The DNA here is from genome assembly GCF_011762505.2 of Arvicanthis niloticus. Taxonomy (NCBI): domain Eukaryota; kingdom Metazoa; phylum Chordata; class Mammalia; order Rodentia; family Muridae; genus Arvicanthis; species Arvicanthis niloticus. The sequence goes on along the minus strand of NC_047677.1, from coordinate 1,580,773 downwards.
ATGATATATAGTGTGAAACTACTTCGAAATAGCCAATTATAAAGTGACACACCATGCATCTTAGGAATTTGAGATCAAATGTATCGATGACCTAGTGACCTGTTCCCCCTCCTTCCCCCTTCCCTAACTCCACTCTCAACCTTCCCCCTTCCCTAACTCCACCCCCACCTGGTTTGTAGATTCACCCTTAAAAGCTGTAAACTTCTTTTGTTCTTGGGCTGAATTCCGCTGCATCAAGTTGTGTTTCTCGTGAGTGATTTGGGGTGCGTCTGCAGTTCTCCACAGATCGGTGAGGTCCTTTTCATTTGGGTTTTACAAGTGTTCTTTCCAAGTTGATTTAAACCTCTTAAATAAGCTGGTTTTTACTTCTTCCAGGCAGCTGGGGCTTATCTGATTTGATAGTTTTCCAAGCTTGACTCCCTCTGGCAGGAACAGGCCTAGTCAATCTGGTCAATTTCAGGAACTTCCTGAAGCTATTTTGAGGTTTCCTTCCTACTTAAGAACTTCCTACTATAGTGTGCAATATTTTGATCTCAGAGGAAACTGTTTATCCCATAAAATATGTATTTGTAAAAAAAAATAAAACTCACATAATGAAGTGTTGCTTTCAACTCTAGTTGCTTCCAGCAAATAATCTTTGGTCTAGCCACCACATTTTACATACATGTATGATCTTAAAACTGGCTTGGTAAACATGTGATCAGAATGAGTACATGGTTCTAAATGATCTCAAAGTCTTATTACGTTGGCCATAGGTTAAAGTTTGGTTTGTAAAGGCAATCTACAAGTAGTAGTATTTTATAGACAAGCCATTTCCACATTTCATTTCTGGTTTTTCACTAACCCAGAATTTGAGTTAGCTATTTTCTTACTACTTAGCTTATACCCTGTGTTTAATCATTCAGCCACCGAGAAGCAGCTATTGTCTAGGTTTGGCTATTGCAAGCAGCTGTAATGGCTAGAAACCAGAGTTCTGTTCTCATCAGGCAGCTTCAGGGACTTCAGTGCCTACCTCTGGTGTCTGTCTCTCTCTCTCTCTCTTTCTCTCTTTCTCTCTCTCTCTCTCTCTCTCTCTCTCTCTCTCTCTCTCTCTCTCTCTCTCTCTCTCTCACACACACACACACACATACAAATTGCTTGCCTAAATACTATAGAAACTATACAGAATTTACAAATAAAATGTACCAAAGTTTGGCACCTGCTAGAACTGGATGTCAAATGTTCCCATGTTGACAGGGTGTTCCCAGGAAACTTCAGAAGGTGGGACCTTGTAGGAAGACCCTTGATTATATAATCCTGTCCATTTTGAGGGCTGAGGAGTCCAGAATTTTGCTCTGCTATGGGTTCTCACTGGCATACCTTGGCATTCCAAAGAAATAAGGACACTTAATTGTGTACTGGAATCTTCAGACTTATGAGCCAAAATAAACATATATGTCTTCTCATGTGTTCCATTATAGAGACCAATGTTAATGTAGTAATTCATGGATGGAGTCATTTGGGCATAGGTCTCAATTGAGAAAATGTCCCAATTATACTGGCTAGTACGTAAGCCCGATCATTTTCTTAAATCACCCTGATGAGAGCCCACCAATTGAGGTGGTGGTATCACTGCACCCCCAAGGCCTGTGGTTCTGGAATGCTATGCAAAAATAGGCAGACCAAGTCACAGGCAACTAGCCAATAAGCAGCACTCCCTCGAGGCCCTGATCAGTTCCTGACTTCTCTGGATGGTAGACTTCAAAGTGTAAGATGAAATAAATCCTTTCTCTCCCAATTACTTACAGTCACTGTTTTATCACAGCAAAAGAAATCCTGACACAAATTGTTGGCCAGAGAAAAACACTGACCACCACCTTTTTAAAAAAGGGGCCTGTGGAAGGAAGAATCTGAGTTAAATACACCTAAATTTGTAATGCTTAAAGAGCTAACACCACACATTTTCTTTGAATTCATTTATTTAATAGACAGAACACAGCCATTCAAAATTGTGAAACAAAGTATTAACACAGAGTAAGGTTGGAAAATTAAGATGAATTGCTATATTTCATTTGCACAATAAATATTTTTAAAGAAGCATATAGATCTTTAAAAGTTTTTTAGCTAGATACTAACATAAATAACTAAGCATTTTTATCTAAATTAAGTGGCATCCTGACTTTCAAGTTGAATTATTATATCAATTGCATGGCAGTAAACACAAACATTACATTTTAAGCATGGCTAAATATGTAGTGTAAGGTGAGTTGTCTATTCCTCAGTTAATTATCCTCCTGGCCTTGTGTCTGGATTAAAAAAAAAAAAAAAACGGCATGCTGGATAGCAGCAATACATTTTACACAAATTATCTACCGTTAATAATTTATAAAGTGAATTGTATATTTTGAATACAAAGTTTTTATGTCATAGTGTTGGCTATTTTTGGTATCCAACTTTGTTATTAACTAGCTTTTGAGCTAGTTGACTTTTAAAATAAGAACTGGACTAGACTTTATCTTAAGTTCCTAACCCAAGCCTAATATTTTTTGTCCTTTTAAGTTTCCCATTTTGTTTGGGAAACTTTTAGTTTCAAATTTTTCTAACACAATATCCTTTTCAAAACCTTGTGTAAATGCAGAGTTAATATCTCCATGAAATCCGTAATTTTGTGTTCACAAAGAGCAAAGCATTCATTTTTTTGGTGAAGACCATACTTACAGAGAAAATCATGATCTAAGTACCTCCTTTAAAACCCATTACCAATGACTTTCTGTGAAGGCTCTTGTCTACTGCTTAGTTTCCCCCCACTTCCTATACTATTTTCCACTAAACATGGAACATCCTGGGCCTAGTAATAGAACATTCTGACAAAATTAAAGTGACTTACAGTTTTCAGACAACTAGCTTGTGGCTTATTTACATAATTGTAAAACAGCTATTTGCTTTGTATTTGTAGTCCTCTGTAAGGCAACAACACAGGAAGTATTTCAAAAGGCAGCCATATACTTAATGTTTCTAAAAGAGCATAAGTTCTAACACAATTTTGAAACCCAATTGTCAAGAACTTTTGTTTTCAGTTTTAATACCATATGTACAGAGCAGATGATATGCCTATCAATGTCCATCTTTCCCACAATATTCAAAATTCTCCCATTGCAATTCATATCATCATATACTTAGCAAGAACATAGATAAAATGGCAGAGTAAATCTATTTCATGCAAGAGAAAAAAAGAGTGTTACACAACAGCACATACAACTTTACAAAAACTGGGAATACTGTTACTGTCAAATGAACAATGGCCAAAGTGAGACTCATGCCAGACATCCCATTCAGTCAAAATCCCGATTTGTAAGAACAAGTGGTGCCACCAGTGTCCACACATACAGCACAAGGCCAATCCAACTGGAAGAGATTTTCACCCAGACTGCTGTCCACTGACTCTTCATCTCACGAGAAGGCTCATACCTACGATTTGAGAAAAAGTCAGTGACTGGCGGTTAGTGGTCTGTGTTACTAAGCCATCAGGCTACTGGGCCCTTAATTTAAGCTTCCTTTGTACAGAGTTTCATGGTGGTGCTGCCATACCCTCCATATGGCTCCAGCAGATCTTTCCCACAATTTGAGGCACAGTATGCAGTCTGTACAGTTTATTAAATAGGAGCAGATGAGAAGTGAGTAAAGTATCATCTGACTATTTTGTACGTGACTGCAATGTTTATGGGCCTCCCTTCTCTACCTCACCTCCCTCTCCTTCTCAGATCTGACAGATAGGGAAGGAAAAAGATCCTGAAGTAAGCTGATCTTTTTATATGTACAGATACACACCTTCATATTTATTTTTTATTTTTTTCAACACATTTCTCTGTAGTCCTGGCTTTTCTGGAATTCACTCTATAAATCAGGCTGCCTCTGCCTCTCAAGTGCTGGGATTAAAGGTGTGCTCCATCCACTACTGCCTGGCTTAGATCTAAATTTTCAATATTTGCTATATAGTAAATAAATTATAAATTACTGATAACTACTTACTTCTTAGCTCAGTAAGATATCATTAGTAATTTTATAAAATACTCTTTCATAATAAAAATGAATAAATACTAGCATCAAATACATCAGAAAAGAATGATGTTTTTGCCATCTTTTTCTGGTTCTATAATATTTAAAGACATGTTTAAAAATACTTGTCCAACCATACAGGTCAATGTCAATCTTGTGTAGATTCTTTTGGCAAATCATTTTAGTCAAAGTCATTTTAAAAGCAAATTATAAAGTTACTTTTATTTTATTAGGAAATTATTTATTAATTTTGAAGGGATTAACAAAAATTATAGTTAATAGCTTGGTCTTCTTGTAGGACTCATAAAAGTGGGGGCAGGGGCTGTCTCTGACTCTTGCTTACTTTAGGGACCTCTTCTTCCTACTGGGTTATGCAGCCTCACTATGAGGGAAGGTGCCCAGTCTTACTACAACTTGATATGCCATGGCTGGTTGATATCTTTTTTCTAACGAGAAAAAGAGGGGAGTGGAATGGAGAAGTGGGGGATAGGAGCCAGGGTAAGAGGAAGGAGGGGAAACTGATTGGGATGTAATAAATAAATAAATAAATAAATAAATAAATAAATAAATAAATGTATTTATATTTTAAAAGCTCTAAAAATCAACACACATTAATATATCTGCATCAAAGATTTTCAGATACCTTTTTAAATTTATGTGTTATATGGTTATTTTACTTCTACATATGTCTGTGCATTCTATATATGTCTATGTTTATGGTACCACTGTCTAGACAAGGTATCAGATGCTCTGGAAATGGAGTTACAAAATTGTGAGGTACCAAATGGATGCTGAAAATTGAACCAGGGTCCTTTGGAAAAGCAGCCAGTGCTCTTAACCAGAGTCATCAATCTCTCCAGTCCAGCTTTTCAGATCTTTTAATTATATCGATAAAAAAGAATCCTCTTTTAAACAACTGTATGAATTCTCAAAATTCACTTTAACTATTGAAATACATCAGAGATTCTGGAGCTCAAGAAATGGCTCAGGAGGTAAAGTATTTGCTTTGCAAACATTAGGACTGAAGTCTGATCCCCAGAACATTTCCCCTACTGCTCTGGAGAACTAAATGGTCACAGTGACTGAAGAATACATACGAGTTTCCTCTCTGGCCTTCACACACCAGGTACGCAAACCTGCATATACACAAACATGTACACACATATGCATACTCAAGTAGTGCCATATATCATGAAAAATCCACAAGAATTATTTGAAGTTATCATGAAATGTAGTACCTGTACCAGTTGGTGAGGGTCATCATGATGTAAAGCGAAGCCAGGAAGAGCATGAAGTGAAAGAAGGAGTAACTGTAAGTGACTCCGTCCCTTTCATTGTCTATAGCTCGGTGGACACCATCACCATCATCTAGTGAACCGTCACTTCTGCCATTCCCATCCTCGATCAGGGTTGACTCATCACTTGTTAGAGTCAGCTTATTAACCTGACTGTTGTTGGAGGTACGGATGCTGCAGGAAGAAATTCATAGAGAAAGAAAGAAAGAAAGGAACAGTGTTTTAAATGATTCCTTCGTCTATATATAAATATGCTTCCTGTAAAAGTGGATTCATAGCCTTAGCCTGTCTTACCTCGAGTAAAACACACACAGCAGGAAGAGGACGAGTCCTATGATTCCTTGAGGATGCCACCACTGAACAGACTGTCCGTCCTTTGGGATAGGACTGGTGGTATTGAAGCCAATGATGCTTAGTAAACTTGGATTGCAATTTGTTTCTATAAAGTACATCAAAATGTTAGTAATATTAAAAAAATAGGATATATTTAACCCTTGGAACCTCCAAGAGAGCTTTAAAAGGCACAAATTAACAAAATACTTAAGCATAATTTTTATGTTATTAATAAGACTTTAGAAAAGTATTTAGAAAACTAAAATCACTTTCTTTCCAATCTTATCTTAGAGCCAAGGTATCTTGTTCAACAAATGAGTAAAATTTAGATAATTTAGATAAAGTTAATACATTTAGAAATACAAAGCAAGTTGTTGTAGCCATTTTAATATCTAACAAAATAGGCTTCAAACCAAAATTAATCGAGATAGGGAAGGACACATACTCATCAATGGAAAAATCCATCAAGGTAACTCTTCAGTCCTTAACAGCTATGCCCCAAATTCAAAGGCATCCTAGTTTGTAAAAGAAACATCACTGCAGCTTACATCACACAGTGACCCTCACATACTAATGGGAAACTTAAATATAACCCTTTAACCAATGGACAAGTCATTCAGCTAAAAACTAAACAGAAGTACTGTAGCTAACAGACGTTACAAACCAAATGGACCTAACAGACTAGTATAGAACATTTCTTATTAACAGAAAAGAATACGCCTCTGCAGCTCACGGAACATTCTCCAAAACTGACCACATACTTGAAGACAAAGCAATTCTCAACAGATAAAAGAAACTGCAATCCCTACATTTTATCAGACCATCACAGGTTAAAGCTCGATATTAGCAACAAGAACAGAAAGCTTACAAGCTCATAGGAACAAAACAACTCTCTACTGAATGAGAAGATAGGACAAGACAGAAATGAATTAAAGATTTTTCTAAACAAAAAGAAGAACATGCAAGAGGAATAGACAGCAAGAAATAACCAAACCAAGGGCAGAAATACAACAGAAGATATGAAGAGTCAATAAAAAAAGAGTTGTTTCTTTGAGAAAAATCATCAAAATAGGCAATCCTTTATCTAAACCAACCAAAATGTGGAGACTATCCAAATTAATAAAATGAGAAATGAAAGGGTACATAGCAGACACCGAGGAAATCCAAAGACTCATAGGAACATACTAAACACCCATATTCTACCAAATTGGATAACCTAAAATAAATGGATAATTTTGGTAGGTCACATCTACCAAAGTTACCAAAGATCAGATTTTTAAAGCTCTATAATCCCTAGTGAAATAGAAGCAGTCATTAAAAGTATCCCAACTGAAAAAATCTCCAGGACCAAATAGATTTAGCACAGACTTTCAACCAGACTTTCAAAGGAGAGTTAATACCAATATTCCTCAAATTATTCCACAAAATAGAAATAAAAGGAACACCTGCCCGGTTCATTTCATGAGGCCACAGTTACCCTAATACACAAACCACATAGAGACTCTGTCTTAAAGAAAACAGAAAACATTTGAAAATATTTGATTTCTCCCCATATTCAACTATCTTAGCTAACTGTAAAAATGAAATATACATATTTTTAGAGCCATCTCATTTTGTTAGTAGAGGAAGACACTAAGTGAAAAGAAAAGATAACAACACCTCCAAGGTGAACTGGTACTGCCTCCGTGCTCTACTCCTGTACTAATAATTAAGTAACTTCATCTCTTAAAATGATGAGTTTTGAATAAAAAACAACACTGCAGGACTCATTATAGATAAAACATACCTGGTTCATTGGTCATAGCAGACCATGTCAAATACATTGTGTAGATTGTAATTACTGAAGACTGCAACAAGCCAGATCTTGGTTGTGATTCCTACAAACAAAATATTAAGCAATGCAGATAAAAATCTGACATCATTCTGATTTGTGAAAATGTAGCACAAAGGCTCTATAAAATGAGTGGTAGGAAGTGCATACTTGGATCTTGGGCAGTATAGACATTACAGATGCTCCAATGCAGAGGAGCATGTTGACACTGATGAACGCCTTGTTTTCTGCACAGCTGGCTGGGTGAGTATAGTAGACAAAGAATAGGATGATGGCAACTAAAGACAGCAAATAATTCAGAGCTGTAGCTGACAACAGGGCTGTGAAAGAAATACAATTGAATTATTAGATTTTATAAAATATATTAGGAATTCCGCATGGCATTTGGTTCTAAATAAATCTTACATTTAATGTAACTAATCAGTTCAAGCTTGTTATAATTACACTACTACAGAATTCCCCTCAGCGGTTAGGCATCCTTTATACCTTTATATACTGTTCCAAAGTACTTGTTTGTGCTGCGTACTGCTGCTGACCAATTCCACAACTCTGTGTTTATTTCTAGTAGTCTTCCCTTTCAACTTTTAATGTATTGGGAAATTTGGGTGCAAAAATAAAGCTTTAAGTAATGGACTCAGAGCGCTATTTTGGATATTCAAGGGTCTTTGGTTTCTTTACTGGTCCCTAGTTATGAGAACAAAACTTTCAACAAGTTGTTGATACAGTCACTTAACTTCAACTGAATGCCTCTTCAGAGAACATTAGATCACAAAAACCCTAAGTGACTCGCCAGCAGCCTATTCTGTTCTCACCGACATTCACTATACTGAAGGTAGAAGAAACAAAAGCTTACCTGCATACCAACATCTTGAGTTCCCTTCTTCCATTTTTTCAACCCATGATTCATTCCAAGAATGGGCAAAATCAATTAGTAAGACTAGTTGTATAAGGATGAAACAAAAGGCACCCGCCATGCCTACATAAAACCACACTGAAAGGAAAAACAGTGCATTTTAAGCATAGGAATGACTGCTTTCGTTTTAATTATTTTTCTTAGTAATCATAATACAAAGGGTAAACAAAATTATATGTAAATTGATTTCACAACTGGGGTAAAAAAGGAAATACCAAACAAGAAAAAGTTAGAGCTCCAGGCAGCGCTTACCATCGTTTCCTATACAAAACAAAAGGATTTTTAAAAACTCCTCACCAGTTGTAAAAGTGCCTTCCGGGATGAAGAATGCGCCAATAATAATTGCAACTGCTGTAGCAAATTTAAAGAACCAGAATCTAAGACAGAAACAAATGTAATAAGAACCCAAAATATACCTGGAATAATAAAGCTTTTCAGAACCACTTACAGAACAGTTACACTTTATATAATAGTTCTAGCATATACTGAACATAAAAAAATTCATTATGTAGACTATTGTAAAGATGGTCATAAGAAAGACGTGCCACCGATTCACTTAAGAATACTGGCTTCATGTCAAAGCACTGAGCTGCATGTGTATATAAAGTACAATTTCAGTTCACAAATGAATAGCTTTTTAATCCCCATACTTGGGAGGCAGAGGCAGTCAGATTTCTGAGTTCGAGGCCAGCCTGGTCTACAGAGTGAGTTCCAGGACAGCCAGGGCTACTCAGAGAAACCCTGTCTCGAAAAACCAAAAAAACAAACAAGCAAAAAAACCAAATGAATAGCTTTAATAAATTATGACAAAGGCCTACATCAAAATAGTAGTTTAATACAGCTAATGACTAAAATGGTAAAAACCTGTTATAGAACAATTTTTACTACCCTAATAATACATTTTTACTCCCTGTCATTTTAGCATGTCAACAAATAAACAATAGAACATATTAAGAAAACTAATTTATAAGAAGAAACAGATAAAATTCAAATCATTCAAATAAAATAATGATGATCTAATCAGTATTAGATGAGACTGATTAAATTAGCACTTTTGTTTTCTTTCTAGGTTATGGAAAACAATCATCTAGAAAAGCAATACCTGTTCAGTAATTATGTTTCTTTCTAGTTGGCTGCCCTGTAGATCTAGGAATTCAGAATTCTATATAATAGGACTAGTTCACCAAAAGCTAAGAGGCACCAATCCTCGTCCTTTAATCACACATATAGCCTCCTTTGAAATTAAAATACATAATCAGACGTGATGCCAACTAATGACCCAGAACTATTATTTAATATCCCAAACAAGAATTTCTCTAGTAAAATCAGCAGTTTTTAAAACTTTTTTTAAAATGAAAACGATAATCTGCTTTGAAATTTCTTTAGACAAAAATCAAAATTCCTGGGAGGAAAAAGTGATATAGATGTTCTCTCCCATAATCAAAGCTTACCCATTGTGGACTGCGGCTCTAGGGTCACTGCTGCTTTTCACCTTGATCATTAGTAAAGAAAGGAGAAGATAGAACATGGCCAGGCCAAAACACAGGCGATACACAGCTTTGTAGCCAACCAGAATATTACAAGGAACAACACCTTTCTCATTCTCACAGAACCCAGGAATCTAGAAAAACAAAATGGATTTATGATCAATACTTTTCATAAACTAAAAGTTCCATGTAAACTTTAATCTGCTTTACAGGCTATCAAACACACACACACACACACACACACACACACACACACACACACTCACACACAAACATTAAAACTTTCCGGCAAGTAAATAATAAACTAAAAATTGCCAAGTCTAAGATGGATGATTACTTTGAGCTCAAGATTTATTTTTTAAATATGTAATGAAAACAAAATGTACATATTTATACTGTCATAATCCCAAATTTCCTAAGACTTGCTGTGGTATGCTGAATTATATATGTAAAAAAAAGGTGAGAAGTGAACAAAACCTTAAAGAATTACATAATACAGTCACGTCTAAGACAGACAATAAAAAAGTAGCTTTTTAAAGCCAAGGCTATTTATACTGATTTTGAGAATAAGACCTTAAAACTTTATTTGTGATCATAAGGAGATTATGGACTTAACTGGAGCTGACAGTATATTCATATTGTAATTGAGAATCTTGACTAACAGCAGGGACCACTTCAGAAAGGTACGTACAATCGATTGGGGTAGAGAGGCATAGTAATAGCACTGTTGCCAGGCAACACAGGTGAAGCCCAGGGCTTGATCTCCACCAACACACTCACAGACAGAAAGTCACATTGAACTCAGAATACAAAGAAGAAATTTTGATGAGTTAAGTGGCAGTACCATTTAGAACTACACGTACCGTTATATGTATAAGAAGAAACTACTTCTCCCACACCTAGTGGCAGCACTCCAAGGATACTGCACTTTAGAAACCAGTTCTGTAGCAGTCATATCGAGCAGCTGTTTAGTCCTGACCTTCTTTAATCCTGGTATACTGACAGTCTTTCCTACAATTCTATCTAAAGCCTGTATTCCTGTGGTTTTTTACACTCCTTCTTCAGGTCATGTCCTTGCTCTCTGTCAACCCTTTAGAGCTGTTGATCATGTTCTAGCTGACACTGAGTCATTTTCTACAGCACACACACACAAGCATACGTGTGTGTGTGTGTATACATGTGTGTGTGTGTGTGTATATATATATTCTGTGTGTATACATGTGTGTATATGTATATACACACACATATATATCATATAGTTATAGTTATTAATTTATTAATGTATAAAAAGATTTATTTTTGTTATGTGTCTGTGTGTAGATATGTGCACATGACTACAGGTGTCCATGGAGGTCAGAAGAGGGCCATCAGATCTCTAGGAAGTGGAGTTCAGGCAGCTATGAGCAACCCAACTATGGATAAGAACCAAATTCTGGTCCTTAGGAAGAGCAGCGAGCACTGAACCAACTCTCCAGCCCTTGTTTCTGGGATAGAGAACATTCCCCCTAGTTTCCAAGAACTAGACCCTGGCTGATTACAGTTTAGCACTACAAATACTTGAATGCCAGTTACTACACTATCCATAGAAGCCACTTGAGGCCTATCCCCCACGATCTTACCACTGCAACAGCCTCTATATCTAAGTGCTTGACTTCTGTCTCTACCAAGGCAATCTTCACACGTAATTTGCTCAAAACTTCTCCCAGTCATTACTGCTTCATTTTCAGGCACTGCATTTACATTTTACTTATTTTTAAAATGTCCCCTTTTCAGGGACAAAAAAAAAAAAAAAAATGAAACACACAAAAAGTCTGCTTTCCTGATACAATGACATTACCAAACTACAGCTTCTTTACTTTTGTACTGATATATATTAATACATGATGGCTTCTATCATGACAGTTCTATACTCTGATCACATTCAGCCCGTCATCCTTTCTTGTCCCCCCTCCTACTCCTGTTGATCCCTGCCATCTTCCTATTTCCCTGTTTATTTTTTCCTTTGACCCAATGATACTTTCATTATAGTTGCTTTTAGAAGGTTGTTTATAGGACCACAGGCACCTTACCACAGGCTACACTGCTGAAGAAACTGTCTTCCCCCACCCCCCCAGCAACTACCTAAGTGCATGTGAAGAGGTAGAGCCTTGTGAGCTCTTCCTTCTCCATCACTGATGTTAATGGTCCCATCATGTGTTCATCAGACACTGTGAGTTTGCAAGTGGAATGGTATGTCTGAAAGTCAGGATTTGACACCATTCTTCATTCTTTTTGTCCCCACATAAACAATGTTCCCTGAGCCCTGGATGCAGTGACACAGATAACCCATTCACAGCTGAGCATTCAACCATCAAGTTATTTTCAACACTGTAACTAGTTTCTAGGGGTCTGTAGGTACTGGTGTCCACAGTAAAACACAAGCTTTCCTGACCATAGCTAAATACCACTACTGAGATGTATATCTGAAGAACAGTTACTTAGAAGGAAATTTGATGGGTAGTTCATTTAGTAAAACAGTAGCAGTAGCATCCTGAGTAGGCCCATACTCTCTATTCAGGCTTTTGATGAGGCTTATAGTAAGAGAGTTTACAACAACAGATGAAATTCCTTCCAGTGTATGGGCCTAACAGGCTTGTCACTACTGTACCCTTGGCTACATCTTGCCTGGCTAGTTGGTACAATTATGTGCAGAGTCAACAACTGAGTAAGACTGCAGATGACAATTCTTCCCTAACAGCCTGCATAGCATTGCTGATATGATGAGGGCTGGTCACAGGAAGGGACCATCCAGACCACTTCCAGACTGATTTCTTTATGGCCTGACCCTAAAGCATGTTGTATCTTCAGTAATGGAATCTACTGTCTGTTCTGGTGGGAACTAACAATCATAGAAACTGCAAAAGAACATTTTCTGTGCTGCCATCATAAGACTATAATCTACTAAAACTGGGATTTCATATTACTGTACTTTTCTATTACTTACTTTTAATGCCCCCAATGCTATTTTATGCATATTCTACAATTATAGTTCATCAACATTAAAACAAAAGCCTGACCTTATTCAGTTGTTCTTCCATTCCTGGTATTAACATGACACAAGCTACACACACTCCGACAAGCAAGAAAAGTGCGTAGATCAATCTAGTCACAGTGGAGTTGTTCCCACTGGGGCAGCATCGGCACAGCAAACACGGGGCACTGCCACACAAACATGGGATCTGGGAAAATATTAAACGTCAGCATAGTTCAAACCAGTCCAATAAAATGCACATTCTATTTGTTGAAGGGATAAACAGTGACATTAATTCAAAAGGCTTAAAAGTATTTGGCTCACACACCTTATCTACATGCTCTAAAACCTAAGGCAAAGATGGAACAAGGTCAAATAATAAATAGCCTCCGTCCTCTACATCAAGTAAAATTATGGAATAACCATCAGCAACCAAGACTTACCTAAGAAATGAAGATTCATAAATAGCACAGCTACTAAGCTTACCTCCAGGCCCCACCTTCCAGATAAGAGTACATCCAATAGAATTGTGGGAATTTTCAACCCTAGTGGTAGGCGGCAGGGGAAAGATGATCCATCACAAGCCCTAAGTGAATTGGTATTCTTATTTTTTCCTGTTCCATCTTTCTGCTAATAGCAATAAAACTATGACTAGAACAAGATTTTTTTTAAGGGTAAGTCAACAACTTGTTAACAACTAGCTAACTTTCTCTAATGAACTCTTTGCTTTGCCCAGGAGAGCTTAACATATACAGGCATTAATAAGAAATATCTCAAAAAGGTAAAATTTAAGTATCCTCACAAGGGTTGTCCATAACCTACACTGAACTCCATCAGTCAGACTTCAGGTTGGATGTACCAAGGGATTCCAGCTCTGGGAAAACGAACCACAGATACTCCAGGGAAATAAGTGTTGTAGTAGACAAATTTCTATAACAAATACAACTGCTAAGATGTACACAAAGCAGCTGTACGTTATGTTTCAGAAACAGAAATTGATGGCACAGTAATTATGCTAACATACACAGAAGAATTCTACAACTACAAAATAAGACATTTACATAAAAATAACTCAGTGAGAAAAGGACAAATCCTGCCAATGCACTTCATTTGAACTAGAGAAACAAAAACCAGAGACAGAGGGAAGGGGAGGGGAGGGAAGGAAGGCCAAGAGGAGGGGCACCTGGAGGGCAGGAAGAACAGAGACTGTGACATTAGCTCAGAAATGAAATGAGAAAATAGCAGATTAGGATGAGGAAGGAATCATAGGGATAATGAAAGAAAAGAAAAGGTAAAAACAAAAGAATAAGCATGCTATCCAGAAACAAAAAGACACTGCTGATAACAGAACTGCAGATGGAGAATGTACTTGGGATAATTACCTAAATGCAGGCCAAGATGAAGTAACAGTGATCAGACTTACCCTTTGTCTTAACAATGGAAAAAATAATCAAGCAATTATTTTAGATACAGTATGAACTGATAGAACTGGAAAGAAGAAATGCAAGGTAGTGATTCTGGAAAGCAGATGGTGTAGATCCTAGAAGTTGATCATCTTTCTAAGAGCACAGCAGTCTACCTGAGGAGACAGAGCTGAGAATTCACAGAAGGGAAAGCAGCTAGCATTCCTGGGGCAGAATCCAAGCTACGTAAAACAGGCTGGAATCATTTTACTTATAAGCAAGCATCAAAGACATAAACATCTCTAAATCTCTAAATAATTCACCTATATCCAAGAATAGTTGGGGTTTTTTGTTTGTTTGTTTGTTTGTTTTTGTTGGGTTTTTTTGTTTTGTTTTGTTTGTTTTTCGAGACAGGGTTTCTCTGTGTAGCCCTGGCTGTCCTGGAACTCACTCTGTAGACCAGGCCTGCCTCTGCCTCCCAACTGCTGGGATTAAAGGCGTGCACCACCACTGCCCGGCACAAGAATAGTTTAAGCATGGAAGGATATCCAGCTTTCATCAAGGTAAAACCTGTATCTCACATCTAACAGAGTCTCCGAAGACATGCAGAAGATCAGGAAAATACAACCTATGAGGACCAAGTAGTCAAAAACAAATCTGGAAGGTAACATGTACCAATGTCTTTTATATTGTTAACTACACTTTACACAGTCAAGACAGCAGAGGGAGACCAGAGCATGGAAAGGAGACATGGGAGATAATTTAAAAGAACATGTTAATATTTGAAGATTAAAAACAAGATATGTCAACTCAATGCCATAAAACAGAAAGACTACCACGTGAAACAAGGCAAGTATGGGTCTTCACATTTACACCGAGGAGCTTAGCCAATACAGGAGACAGGAAAACTTAAAGTGGAAGACAAAACTGAAAAGAATAAAACAAGGTTCTTGACAGATGACCAGCAAGTGAAGTCAACAACATATTGATTACATAAGAGCAGACTTTATATGCAGGTGACACTTCACTATGCTGGGCTCCCCAAATATCCTATACAGACAGGAACCTGCAAGTTTTCTCTGGGTGCACCTCAGATGAGCTTTCTGCTGTAAATGGCAAAACTAGATCAGTCCATGATAAAGTCAAAGCTGATAAGTCCTACCAAACTGTGCTGTGTCTCATAGCATCCAGGAGTCATTTCTTTAAAAAAAAAAAAAAAAATTCCGCTGCAAAACAAGAATGGAGCAGAGCAGGGCAATGAACTGGGTATTTGGTAATTCCTACTTCTTTCCTTTTCATTACTTAACTACATTAACTATTTTGGATAAAGAAATGATTGTGATTGTTTACAAGGTCTAGTTATTAAAATAAACCTATTCAGAACACCAGTGCTAACCTTATACTGGGGGAAGGCATGTTAATTAGTGGCTGGCGGTATTTGTAGACTTAGAGTTGGATAAAAGGTCCAGAGATGCTCACATGTAATTTTTCTTTCATACATTTTTGTAGTTTAGGAATAATGTTCTGTAGCTATTGTATGAACAAGAAGGAAAATGTGACTACGTTTGACTAAGTCTACAAAAATCTGTTCAAAAATGCAAGCCTTTAAATTATGGATTACTTGACATAACTTAATGATTTCAATCGTAGGAATAGCTGAATAAAATTTTACGTCATCAAAGCTCCCAAGCAAGTAAGCATATTAACTTGGGCGTGTGGAAAGGATGGATTTGTACCTCATAATACAAATTCTACTTACAGATATGCACTGAAATGTAATAGTTAAAAGGAGCACTCTGAGCAAAAGGGGCGACTCAAACTCCACACCGTGAACCTCCAGATGAGTCATAAGAAAGGAGCATCAGGAAGAACAGCTTGCCCCAGCTTCAGTCAGACCTAACCCTGCTATTGTCATTGCTGCCACCTTTTCAGTGGACCTAGGTATAGGAAAATGATGCTGGCAAGGCAGCACCAGTTTCACCAAAGGCATTCCTTTAGTGAACGAAAGAATCCATCTAAATCGTAGATGTAGTAATGAAATTTATCCAATGGTGTTCTCCAAAACTCTTTTGACTTTTATACACATATACAAAAATTCCTTAAGACTTTTAAAAAGAAAAAAATATTGAAATATCAACATTGACACCAAAAAAAAAAAAAAAAAGGCGTTCATATCCCTTAGACTGGAGATTTCATATCCCTCTAACTCTATGCCCTCAACGGAACTGCTGTGTGCCCACACCACAACTAAGCTAATTCTAGTATTACAATAAATAACTCAACATCCTAACAAAAATAAAGGAAAGAAAACCCAGCCCAAACAAGGAAACATTTTATCAACTACTTAACAATGTTTATGTGCATGCGTGAGTGTCTGTGTGTGGGAATTATGTCTCCATGGGAGCCAATGTCAGTGGAGAGTAGAAGGGGGTGTCAGACTCCCTGGAGCTGGAGTTACAAGCAGTTGTGAACTACCTAATGGAATGTGTGGGTGCTGGGAACTAAACTCCATAATCTAGCAAGAATCATCAAGCTGAATCATCTCCCCAGCCCTATTTGTTAATTTTTATTACACTAAATTTTGCACTCTGTATAAAAGGGTCAACAGACTCAATTAGACTCTCTTAATCTCTGAGGTCAAGTTTCCATATCCAACTGCGGATAGAAAAATATAAGGGAATAGCTTGTTGGACTTCCAGTATTAGATTAAAAACTAAGGCTTTATAATTCAAATCATACCAAAGCAGTTTTCAAGAGATAAGCCATGTAAACTAGCCAGTACATTGGTTAACATATATGCAATGGGATGATTTGGTTAGTCAAAAAATTGCAAACTTAGAAATCATAGGCCAGCCAGGCAGTAGTGGTGCACGCCTTTAATCCCAGCACTTGGGAGGCAGAGGCAGGTGGATTTCTGAATTCGAGGACAACCTGGCCTTCAGAGTTCCAGGACAGCCAGGGCTACACAGAGAAACCCTGTCTCGAAAAACAACAACAAAAACAAACAAACAAAAAAAGATATCACAGGCCAAAGAATAAGATTTGAGTCCAAACACCTGGCTCAAAGTAATGAAGCTTTTTTATTATAAACTGCACTGCCGATGTTTTGTCGATTGGAGAATGCGGTCGTCTGTGTCATCTGGGTTACAAAATCTTGCCATTGTTCTAAAGAGGATTGTACTGTCTCACGAAAACGCAACATACCCTTCCGATAGCTTAGACTTTCAGATTGCACGCTCATGTTTTACGTCAAAAAAAAAAAAAAAAAATCAGTACCACGGGCCTGAACGCCTTTTCTAGAAACGTAAATTTGGAAATATAAAGAATCCAAGCAACCGAAGCCGAAGAAGGCAGGTAGGAAGGTAATTTAGACTACTGTATTTAAAGAAAAAAAACGAGAAGATTACATCGACACTTGTCAAGAGGTCCCAAATAACGGGCCCGATTCCCTGGCGGCTGCGTGTCAGAACAAAGAGGCCTCCGGGAATGACAGTGCCGCAGTGCTAGGTCGCCGGAATCGGGGTGACAACGAGAGACGCTGTGCCCGCGGGAGAAAAGAGCTGCAACAGCGACGTCCGTGGCTCACACCAGAAGGAGAGCCATTGCTTGGGAGACGCCCCGCTCCGCCCGGCCTCGCCCTCACTAGGCTCCAGCCCCGAAGCGGAGACGCAGACCAGAGGAGGGCGGATAAACCCAGCTTGCACGGGCCGCGAGCCCCAGGCCACCTTACCCAGCTCGCCACGGAGCACAGTCCCAGAACGCTCCCCATCGCCGCAGCGTCACCAGCCCAGCGCGTGCCGACAAGATGGAGACAGCTTCTTTCCTCCTTTTTCTGGGCTTATTTACTGTCTGGCAGGCACTTCCGGCGCAGACGCACCCGCCCCTCAGCTTCGCCTGCGTCACTTCCGTTAAGACCTGCACCGGGCGGGGGTGACTGCTGCTGGGTGTGCGCAGTGTGCCCGCCGGTAAGAAGGGCGTGGTCTTCAGCGTTGCGAACTCCGAGTGCCACTGCTAAAAAATACATTTGAGGCTTCGTGGAGTGGCCCTACTTCGCCAAGTAGCGAAGACTGTGTTAAGGAAGACCCATGCTTACCATTTTCTTGAATTTGGACGTTAGAAGAGCTGTAGACTGTTACTGTTTTTTGAGACATTGGTTCCTCTTGGGATGTAGCCATCTCATTTCCGCTTACGTCCCCTTTCTAGTTTTGTGTTCTTTTGTTGTTGGACTCACATACCCATTTTATGCCTGCAGCCACTGTGTGGAACAAGTTTCACTGGTATATACATATGCATATTATTTCCCTCGAGTATAGTCCTTTAGGTTCTTTTGTTTACTATTGATGCACATTTTAACTTTTTTTTTTTCTAGTAACATTTTCCAAGTACATGGTTTATACGTGAAAAATGCTTAGTTAAGACATTACAGTATAGAAGTTTTACTGACAGCTGTCCAGACATACGATTGGCATCCTTGTTTTGATGCATATATTTGGAATATGTCCATGGGAAAGTGTTGATTCTTATTTTTCTGTAATTTGCCCCTGAAAATATTCTGTGAGAACGGTTTGGCACGTAGACATCACTTTGAAATACCCATTAGTATAATTATTTTAAAATAAAGATGTCTCATAAAATTGATTTAAAAAATCGCAGAGATAGGGGTGGAGAAACTCTTATCAGTATGGCAGAACTAGACTATTAACTAACACAGACCAAAAACTGAGGGTGAAATTGCAAACAAAAGATAATCAGTGTATTTTGAGCATGCTAATCTGCAGTCTCTGGAATGAGGCCACTAGTATTTGGAAATTCAAAAAAAAAAAAAAAAGTTTAAAAAAATGTTTTAAAAAGCTTGAAAAAAATTTTTTTTCTTAAAAAAAAAAAGAGCTGCAAAATGTACAGTGATTTCATTTGTAGTTGAAGATACTTATGGAAGATGATCACCACTGTTAAACATTGTAGTTAGAAGAGTCCTGAAAATAGAGCCCAACATTTCAAGACAAACAACTATCACATAGAGACTACTACTTTGTACCTCCTTTGGCTAATAATGTTACCTCTATACTCTCTTTTGCCCAAGAAACTCCATTTTTTGTATAAGTTGTGAAGACACTAATTGTTATGGTTAGTATTGTCAACTTGACAGAATCCAGATTCATCTCTGGTCACGACTATGCAGCATCATTCTGATTACTCTAATTGATATGGCCTTAATTGTGAACAGGGCTGTGATGGGATATAACCTGGAGCTATGAGCTAAAATCAGCCCTTGCTCTCTAAGCTTCTTTGGTGACAGTATTCTATCACTGTAACAACAACAGAAGGAAGGAAGGAAGGAAGGAAGGGAGGGAGGGAGGGAGGGAGGGAGGGAGGGAGGAAAACCAAGACACCATTAGTAAGATACTTGATTTCTCAAAAGCTTAGTGTCTTCATTAATACTATACAGATATGAAAATCAACTATGGAATTGTAAGGATTAAATTATATGACACACATCCTTACAAACGCAAATGCTAGCACCATATACAGGAATCCATAGATAATCAACCCAGGCTATTTTCCCTACTTTCTTCTCTACCAAAACTACTAATGTCTGTGATTTCCCAACCAAGGTTGGACACAACCTCTACCCAACGGGTTGTGTCCGTTTCTCAGGTGATGTCTCCATGTTCCTTTGCATTTTCTTGTCTATCTCTGTGGAATGGATATAACCAGCCAACTTATAAAATGGAAGTTTTCTTCCTATACATTTGATACATTTAGGAGGGAGACCCAGATATCACTTAATATTTGTTGTTCATGTAAAGACCGCCTATTCAGTCACAATTTCTGGTGTCACTCATGTCTTTTCCTCAGATGTATAATAATTTATGTGAGAACAGTGCTTGTTATGTCTGATAATAAGTGATATGTTAATTATAAAAAGCATGACTTCTACAAACAAATTTTGGAGAATCTGCAATTATGTGGTGCCAGGATAGAGGTAGCAGGGGAGAGACTGGTGGCATCAGAATATTTTTTTTTCAAGAAGGAACTTCGCACACACAAAATGATTCATATGGATGCCTACTAGATACTTAAATGTGCCATATCAAAAGAGGAAATTATGTGTTACTAAAAAAACTAAACATTTTCAAAATATTTTAGAAGCATAATAAGATGAGAAATGACATGACCATTAACTCATTCTGTCCTCAAGAAATAAAACATGCCGGGCAGTGGTGGTGCATGCTTTTAATCCCAGCACTTAGGAGGCAGAGGCAGGTGGATTTCTGAGTTCAAGGCCAGCCTGGTCTACAGAGTGAGTTCCATGACAGCCAGGGCTACACAGAGAATCCCTGTCTCGAAAAACAACAAAACAAAAAAACAAAAAAAAAAAAAAAAAACAAAAAAAAAGAAAGAAAGAAAGAAAAGAAAAGAAAAAAAGAAAGAAAACATTACAAATGGGGATGCTCCTGATTATATTTATGTGCCGCTTTATTGTTAGAAATGAAGGCAGCTAGTGTACAACCAACAGTCTGTGCTGTAATAGCTTCAGTTTACTGCCATCAAGTTGCAAATTGTGCTTAAAATTAATTTTCTCGAAGCACTTTCTCCACTTGTGTTTGTGTTGCACTGCTATTGGTTAACATAAATTTATCACATTTACTATGGAAAAATGAAGCCCTTTATGCTGTCCATTGACACTCTTGATCACTGATAAGGTTGACAACGTTGCTTTCCTTATTGAACAATGAGATAAACTCTTCTAGATAAAGTTGCTTTCAAGTCTTTAAAAAAGTCACAGTTGGACTATCTACCTATTTATATTGAGTTGTGGATGGCCTATAATTTTTTAATATAATTACAAAATATAGTGAGGAACTGTCATTCCTTGAACCAATATATTTATGAAATTCTTCGATATTAAGCATGTGGTGAGCTGGAGATACTTTTGGTACGTGCCTAACTAAAATTATATTTTGTTTTTTTATATAGGTAATAGATTTTCCTGTTAAAATTTATAGAATATATAGCTTTATCTTACACCTGCAATGCCTCTACTGTGATATGTAATTTTTCTACATAAATACATGTTTGTTTCTAGACTTTAAGTTCTGTATATGAATTGAAATATCTACACTTGTGTTCCTTGTACATACTTTTAATTGTAGCATTTGGAAATAAGTTGTGATATTTGTGAAGAAACATTTTATTCTTTTCTTCAAACATACTTTTGCTGATCTTAGTTCTTTATTTTTCTATAAATATTTTAGGGTCATTATCAAATTTGAATGATAAATTACATAGCCACACTAATCATGAGGCTTTGCTCATATTTTAGAAGTATGTCATGTATATCTGTATGAGCTTCTTCATTGTTAATAACTTTCTCAGTGAAAATACTTAATTTTTGGCTGTATAGTACTTTATTAACTGAGATTATATTTCTACTGGATAAGTTAGTGAGCAACCTTAAATCTCATCACTATTATTAACCACTCTTAAGTTATTATTATTAGTCCCACATAATTATGATAAAATCAATGGGACAATCTTGCTTCTGTTTATTAGTGGCTTAGAATCAGTTGAAGGAAAACTACCCTTAATGTTTTCATTGCAGGAGATAATATTTCCAGTACTAAAAATGTTTTAGGTGTCAAAGAACGCAACTGAAAACATTCATATACTAGTAATTTTGGGTCTCAAATAATTGATTACAGTTAGGCTAATGGAGAAAGACAGGTCTTTGTAAATTTAAGAGTTGTGTCTTTTGCTGTGTGCAAGAAGATCCATGATTTTTTGTAAGATTTTTCAGATTTTTTTTTTACACTACTTACCAGATAGGGTTCTTTCTGAGATATTTATCAATGCTAAAGTTTTAATTTTAATTCTCCAGGAGTACACAAAACACTTTCGTTCATTTACTTTATCAGCTGTAATATGCAATGGAATTTTCTTTATTTAAATAGTTGTACACTGAATAATTGAACATAACAATGCATGAATTTGAGAAATTATTTGTTAGAATAGTCATGGACAGCAGTCGTTTTACTTCTTGCCTGCTATTCAGGAGAATTAAAATGAAAATTTATTCAAACTTGAACTCAAACATATTAAAGCAACACAAAACATAGTTTTCCAATGTATATAGGTTTTTATATAGGGGTCAAAATTCTGTTTCTGTGTGGATGAGCAGTTATGACCTTGGCTCGCCAACTTTCTCCCTAATAAACCTCTGCTAATTGCATCCAGGTATGGTTTCTCGTGATTTTTGGGCGGTCGTGATTTCCTAAGACTTGAGGAAGGATCTCCCGAGTTTGGGGGTCTTCATTTGGGGACTCGTCCTGGATTTTGCAACCTGGGAGGTGAGGGAACACCGAGGTTTTCTGCTGTCTGGTTGATGTGTGATCTTTTGTCTAAATTGCCTGGTTTCTGGTTTTTCATGTGGTGGGTTGTCTAAATTGTCTGATTTCTCGTGTGCCATTTTGTCTAGGTTTGTCTAAGTTGTTTGGTTTTTAAGTTGTTTGTGCCCGTCTGTCTGAATTATTTGGTTTC
Organism: Arvicanthis niloticus; assembly: GCF_011762505.2. NCBI lineage: Eukaryota > Metazoa > Chordata > Mammalia > Rodentia > Muridae > Arvicanthis > Arvicanthis niloticus. The sequence continues at coordinate 1,557,928 of NC_047677.1, read as the reverse complement.
TGAAAAGTGCACTTTCGGTTTGGACTGGCAGCTGTTTCTGTCTCCTGAGGGGCAGTGAACCATTTCTGTCTCGAGAGGAGATAAACGAGTGACTGACAGACATGTTGTGAGGTCACTAGGTGCTACACCCCCAGAGACGTCTGGGGGTTCATCTAGGTGCCGGAGAGGATGTGGAATCCCTCTCGGCTGGCACTGGTGATTGAGACGGGTTTTTGTTAGTCTCTGTGTGTGTTAACAATGGGGCAGAGAGAAAAGGTCAGAAATGGCCACTGCAGCCTAGGGCAGCGGTTGTTGTGCTCTCACTTGTTGTGCTCCCGTGACAGTGTATCTATTTTTGGGATGTTCATTGCTGGCGTGTTAGAAATCTGATAGACTTGGCCCAGCATAGGCTGGCCAAGTCGTCTGAATCTGTCAAATCTGAATCTGTGAAGACTGACCACATTGTCTGGTTATTGGAGTCTTACTTGGAAGGCAGAGGCAGGCGGATTTCTGATGCCCTTCCTTATTGTGTAACTTGGTCTCTGCGCCTGTGGCAGGGGCGAGAACTGTCTGTATCACCTGGTTTATGTGCTGCCCATGAGAGGGGTGAGCTATTTGTGTTGTTTTGTGTGTGTGTGTGTGTGTGTGTGTGTGTGTTTTCTTGGCAAATTGTCTGTGTTAGCTATTAATCTGTGTTAAACATCCTGAGTTAAAAAGAGATAACATGATCGCCAGCAGAGAAAGAGATGAAGCCACTGGTACAAGAGTGCTGCTGCAGAGGAGAGAGGCGGGCAGGTCCTTCAGTAAGGGGCACACACTGCAGTTAGTGTTTGGACAGCCCGCCTACTGCATGTAGGGTACCCTCCAGGTAACACCACACGGAGGGTGCACTTGCTCAGCCCACACTTAGCGGGCGACAGCTCCTGATTCCCCAGCACAGCCCCCTTGAACCACCCAGCCACGCAAGTTGGCCACCACCTAATTTGGTGTGTGTGTGACTGTACTGGGGACCACAGGGTCACTGCTGTAACGAATCGGTGGCTTTCCACCTGCCACCTATGAAAATAGATAGGGCCCAGGTAATTAAAAGGCTTGCAGTGGAGCCAGGGCAGCTAGACAAACAGCTCCAGCAAGATTATTCACCTGAGAGTTATAATTATATATGTTTATTAAAAAAAATAGTGAGTGAATAGTGCTGAGATTTTGAAAAGAGAAAAAGTGAATAAGTAGCGCTGAGGCAAGTCATGTGACATGACTCCAGCTTAACTCTGAACCAACAAAATGGCCTGCTCCAGGTCAGACAGTTCAGGCAGGTTGCCTACTACAAGAAGTTACAGGCTGTCCTTAGTCAGAGAGCCAAAAGAATAGGCCTTCATTTTGATACAGATACAAATTTATAGTAAAAAGTAAGTTAGTAATCAAAGCAATAGATAGGCCAGCATACCTCAGGCACCTAGATCTAGTGCCCAATATAGTCACCTAGATAAATCTAATAGAAGAATACCCTTCCCCCTGATAAAAGCCTTTCTTCTGCAAGACCCTTGTAGGTTCTGGTCTTCAGGAGTGAAGAACAAGAGAAAATACCGGGAAAAGAATGTTTCCTCAGACATGGGGACCCCATCAATTGATCAAGCCATGGTCAACAGCGGGTTACAGAAGGTAAGGGACACCCAAAGGCCCACGCCAGATCCCGTTGATAGATCTTGTGTAAGAACATGAGACCCCATTAATTTTGACCAAGGCACATGAGGTTAAACAGGGAGGCTAGAGACACTACAACATAAGTCATTAGAAGGTTTAATTAAGTCTAGAAGAAAGGAGTGGAGAAGGTTTAGTGTAAGTCTAGAGGAGAAGAGTAGAGAAGATAAAAGGTTTAGTGTAAGTTGCTGAGACTAGAGAGAGGTGAAGAAAAAGAAAGGTGACGAAAAAATTTACAGAAAGCAGAGAAGAGGGACTTCAATCAAAGGGAAATAAGAAACTCCTTGAAAAAGACCAGTGTGCACATTGCAAGTGAAGGAGCCAGCTTTGGGGTCCAAGAGGGCCCCAACAAATAGAAGCCAGGGCCAGGAAATCCCAGGCCTTAAAAAACATTCCAAATGGCGAAGATATTAGCTCTGTGTGAAGTCAGCTATTGAGATAGACGGGGAGGTTTGGAGCCACCCAACTCTTGATAGACACAGGGTCCTCCTCCAGGCCAATGGGCCAAAATATATTCATGGACTACCCGAAAATGGTGGACTAAGAGATGGGCTGGATATCCCATTCATTTATGGTCATCCTAGACTGTTCCTACCCTCTGTCGGGTTGAGACTTACTCCCCAGGATGGGGGTCCAGATACACTTCCTACCCGACAGGCTGCAACTAACTGACAAGAACTCACGGGTAGAGGAAAGGCTTCTCCTACTGACTCCAGTAGGGAGCCGAGTTAACCTGCTTTACAGACAGGGGAACAGTTTTCTCCATGCTGGTCAGAGACAAGCCAGCGCTACTGTGGTGGACACAAATGTCATCTGGACTGACTCCCCACCCCTGAGATCGTCGGTGCAGAGAGCAACCTTGGAACCTGGGGCCGACAAGCAGGTATGCTTTTGCCACAGCCCATCCCATACCAAGAGAGGAAACCCCGATGAAGCCAGCAGCTGTAAGTAGTCGTTGCCCAGGACACCAAAAGGGAGGAGACTCAGTGGCCTGAGGCAATAACCGGACAGATCAAGTGGCTTGATAAATGAGCCCTTCCTGGTTTTGGGCCTAAGAGATGGCCTCACTTAAAACACAGAGTAAGAGAAAGAACTCAGATTGCTAGCCATCCTGCCAGCTACTATCTAGAAGAAAAGAGGCAATGGTGCACACAATAAGAGAGAACTATACTCCCCAGAAAACAAAAGACTTACCAGACTAAATACACAGACTCTTAAGATATGAGTGCAACCAAGCAGCCAAGAGATTTAAAGCATATAATGGACCTCAGGTTTTGGGCCAGAGAAATAATAAGACAGTGTAAGATATGCCAGCAAGCAAACGCTTATGAGACTTAGAATAAATAAGAAAATACCTAGGAGAAAACAGCCTAGAATAGGGACCTTCTCGAGGTTTCAAGTGTCCTAGGTAATCAGATCAGATAGCAGTTTTAAGATAAGTCAGGAATTGTCAGAGATATTAGAGACTAATTAGAGGCTCCACTGTTTATACTGTCTCCAAAGCTCAGGACAGGTAGAGAGAATATACATAACCCTAAAACTAAATTGCCCTCGGGAACTAGTGCTGGCTAGAGTGTCCCTTGTCCTTGTTCCACACCCAGAACGTCCCTTCTTGTGTGAGAAATGATTTTTCAGGCTACTAAGAGATTGTTCCTGGCGCTGGTGACCGTCTGACCTCCTTGAAGTCCACCAACACCTGTGCCTGATGCCAACTGGAGAACATCCAGACAACCTTAGCAACCCCTGCTGTTTAGCTCAAGGTCACCTGCTATTCTACAAAGAGCAGCAGGCCTTGACTCCTGAGACATCCCCACCCTAAAGACACAGGGGTAATGCAACCTTAGCAGGTGGGGCTTAGGGTGTGTACACCCAAAGTTAAACGACAGCTTGTGATTCCAAGATTGAAATCGAAATGTGAATCTAGAGTTATATAGATTAGTTCCTTTTGCAATTTCTCTTTATTGTATATGTGATTTTATGTGTATGTAGACAACTATGTGCCACAAAATATGTTAGAAGTCAGAGGATAACTTTGAAAGTGTGTTTGAAAGGAATAAGAACTTTTTGAGACCCCCCTAGCCAATAAAATAGAGCCCGAAGACCCCTGCTAACAGATACTTAGTGCCTAAGATTGATAAATGGTGAGCTTGCAGTTCAAGATTAACCCTTTATATATCTACTTCTGTCTTAGATGAGGCCAAAGATTATTATATACTTATCCAGCTAGTTCCCCGGGTTTACTACCACCCTTCAGGTACTCTTGAACTGAGTTTGAGATACACCCTAGATGCTTCCCCAGAGAGCCTATTTTCCTTGACTCTAGCTGTTACATTGAGACTAGGAGTGGCCGCAGGTGTGGACACAGGTGCTGCTAAGAGGAGTAGACTTGCTGTTTCTTAAAGAAGGAGGTCTGTGTGCTGCTAAGGTTAGACCAGAGACAGAAAGATAGAGAGGCGCAGCAAAATTGATTCGAGAGTTGGTTCAATAAGTCCCCTTGGTTGAGAACCCTATTATTCCCCCTTGCTGAACCACTTGTGAACCATAGGTCCTTACATTTTAAATAGATTAGTAACTTTTGTTAGAGGAAGGATAAGTGCTGTTCAGCTTTTTGTGTTGCACCATCAATATAGAGCTTTAGGTCAAGAAAATTATAATTATGATGACACTGGAGTTTAAACTTTTCTAAAGATCCACATCAGAAAAAGTGGGGTGAGAATAGACTTATTAATAATTGAGTTTTTATGATTAAAAACATAACCTAATCAGAAAAAGTGGGGATGTAGAGTGAAAAATTATAGAGACCACTTTATGAAATATATATATATATATATTTATATTATATATAATGTATATAATGTATATATATTCTGAGTTTATTTTTCAGTGTTCCATACCTTAGGAAATCCATTTTCTTCTTTGTAAAATGTGTGTTATACCAGAACTTAATATTCTGTGAAAGTTAACTTAAGTCTTATTTTTGAACCGTGTACTGTGCAGTCATTAGGCAATCCTCCTGGGCCATTCTTTTATCTTTTATGACTTTTGATCATCGAGAGGCATCAGAAAATTCAAGGTTATGTTCTTTATGAATATGAATCATTTATGTTACCAATTATGATAAAAATATAAGCTTTAACATTAACATAAATTAATAGTCTTTTAAGAGAAATTCAGGAGTAATCCCAGGCTGAATGGTATAATACAGATACACAGAATTGGGGTGAGTCATAGGGTGCTAGAGATGAACATTTCCTCAGAAGACATTGTGGGTCCCCCTCACACAATGGCAAATAAAGAACTGAGCCATGATGTAGAGCGTGGGTATAATAATTTGAGCCAAAGAACAACAGAAAATAGAAATAATCTGATTTGATAAGTATTGTATGCATGCATTGGAATTTTATACTATACCACAAAATGCATGCAGCTATTAAGGTTTAATAAGGTGTTGACTGATACATAATTATTAGCTTTTATAGTTATGCTAGATATTTCAATAATAGATTTGTAAAGAAAAATGTTAACCAGTTTTTCCTAGTATGAGTGAAGTTACCATATTCAATTTCTACAGCTAATAATTTCATCTGAAATGTGAACTTCTTGCGTGCCAGTTGTTTAAGTGTTGGAGGAATATTTACCCAAAGTAATTTCTTGTCCATCCCCACAATAATGTTTTTTTTTAATCTTAGTAGATGAATTAGATTCTTAAAAAACTTAACACAAACATTATTCTTCTTAGGTTTTGTAATCCACCCATCTTTATATCAATCTCTCATCAGCTTTAAAAGAAAGTTTTAAATGGACCGTCTGTCTGACTCAAAGTTCTATTGCTGTGAAGAGCTACCATGACATTATAAAAGACACCATGACTCTTACGAAAGGAAGCATTTGATTGGGGGTGGCTTACAGTTCAGAGGTTAGTTCATTGCCAGAGAGAGAGAGAGACACTGGGCCTGGCTTATATTTGAGACCCCAAAGCCCACCTCCAGCAACACACTTTCTCCACTCCTATTTCAACAAGGACACACATCCTAATAGTGCCACTCCCTGTGCCTATGCCTATGTCTATAGGGGCTGTTCCTATGTAGACCACCATATGGAAATGGAAGATTTTTTAATTAATTGATTGATTGATTAATTAAATGTATGTGACTACACTGTTGTTCTTTTTAGACACACGAGAATAGGGCATCAGATCCCAACACAGATGGTTGTGAGCCACCATTTGGCTACTGGGAATTGAACTCAGGACCTTTAGAAGAGCACTGAGTGCTCTTAACCACTGAGCCATCTCTCCATCCCCTCAAATGGAAGATTTTTAGGAAAATTGAGTTCCATTTACTTTTGGTTTTGAGCTTAGCCTTTAATAGCTGAGCCATCTCTCCAGCCCAAGTTCCATTTTATATAGAAATTATAATATATACTGCATATATCCCATGATTCTAAAAAAGTAAAAGACACCTTGGCTTCTAAAAATAAAATGTCTCAATTTGAATAAAATCTGAAAATAGTTTCTGCCGAGATGGCTCAGTGGTTAAGAGCACTTCTTGCTCTTGCAGAGCATCCAGGTTCGACTCCCAGCACCCACACAGTGGTTTATAGCTCTCTGTAACTAACATCAGATCCAGGAATATAATGTCCACATATGACCTCCACCGGCATCAAGTGCACATATAGTTCACAAATATACATATAGGCTAAGCACTCATACACAAAAAAGAAAATGAATAAATACCCCCCTTTTTTAAAAAAAAATTAAAGATAGTTTTGGGTTGTATGACCTAAGGAATGAAAGGGCATATGAGTATTCTATGGCATTCTTCCTAAAGTAATTCGATCCTAAATTTAAATGTTTAAATATTTAATTAAATATTTGACTAGTTAATCAAAATTTCTATAAGAATAATCCAGAAATTAGAACATAATAACCCATAGGGGTCACTATTAACTTAGAATTTGAAGATACCACATTGCAATGCACCTTTTTTTCAGTGAGTTTATATAATAATAATAATAAAAACCTCAAAAATAAATATAATTTCAAAGGTACAAAAATTCTCCATTTTACCTTCATTTTATCTTAATATTAAAATAGCAAAGGAACAATATTCCTTTTGCACAGGTTTCCTTTTGCTGAAGACTAAGCTGTTGTGTTCCACAACAACTAGATATTTTTTTACACCAGTGAAGTAAATGTTACAAGAATTCACTACGTCTGGAAAACCTTCCATAAATTCAGAAAAAGAAATCAGAGCCACAGCATAAATAATGACATAGGCTGAGATGCAAAGGTGTGTCTAGTGCTGAATGTGGTATTTCCTAAGAATTAAGAAGAGAGAGAATGACTAATTTAAAAATTCTAAGGACATTTCCAAAGCAGTTTACTTCCTAATGACAGTTAGATAAAGTGTTTATGATTTCATGCCAGCAAGATGGCGCAGCAGGTAAAGCCTCTTGCCACCATGGCAACCTAAAATATAAGATGAAGGAGAGAAAGAATCAGTTAAGCTACTGTAAGTTGTCTTCTGACTTCTATATGTACTAATGGTACCTATACACAAACACATGCAAAAATTCATTTAAGAAAATGGATAAATGTAATTTTAAAATTTAAAAAGATTTACTGACTTCACATAGAGTTCTACAAAAATAAGATAATCATACTGAAAAACTTATTTTGAAATAAAGCATTAATTGAACAAAAAGTTGTATTACAGGAAGAATTGGGACACAGACTTAGTACATGATTTAGTGCACTTCTTATTTCATCTCATCATATCTTACCTCACTTAACCTTAACTTGTTAAGACCCCATACTCAAGAAGAAAAGAAGACGGAAACATGTATAGCTGATCTCATGTCAATGAGGGTATAGTTGCAGAATGACTAACTAAAACATTATAATTTTGAAAGACACAAAATGGACTACTTCCTCATAAACAACTTTCTTTCACCGTGAGGAAAGCTTTGCCCAGGTGCAGACTCCTGTCCCTCACTTGCCACATTCCTCTGTAGGCCCATTGCCAAAACCATGTTACATGTTAGTCCTTAAACCACCACTTGACATAGGAAGCTCTGATAGCTTTCTTATGTGCACTCTCATGAAAGCACAGCCTTGGATCATAGCAGGACACGTTCTAGGCCTCTTTGAAACTGACTTCTCTAATTTTGACACCACTCCTTTCGTAAATAAAATTTTACAAATGTATTATTGTCTTCTCAATAAAAAAAACTACAACAAGATACTGTTCTATATAAATTATATGGGTTAAATGTTGTAAAGTGGGAAAGTTAGCATTTATTTATGCAATAATTAAGACAAGTCATAAGAATATATTATATTGTTATGAAACAGGAAATCTTTTTCTAGGAAATAAGTTTTTTGATTGTATCAAAGCTAAAACTTGCACTAATTTTCCATTTTTTTTACTGTAAAGATCTCTTAAGTTTGAGAGTAAATTGTTAGCCAAGGTGACAACATACATCTTAATTGCTTAATAATTTTTAAGTTAGAGAAATTACTTTCTACAGTAGTAAGTAACATGACCAAAGGTCCCCTTTGGGCCTAGTGCAGCATTGTGAGAAGAGTCATCAAACAAGCTCACCTATTAGAAACATGTCTCCTGCATAGGTTGAAATGCTATGGTATCTACTATTCCTCTTTTCAAAAGACTAATACTTTCAAAAAAAACATTTTGATTCAATGTTGAAAATAAGTGAACTGTCCACTACTACAGTTGGTGACATATACTATTTTTAAAAATTTGCATTAATGAAATGTCTATAGTATGTGTCCAATGTTTTCTTATTAGGATCTACACTGTGCAGTGCCTTTCTTGAGCTATCATAGCTGGCAGCCCACTTGGTCATCAGGAATGATGGAGACTTGCTGCTTTTTCAGATGTCTAGCTAGCAGTGCACTTGCCATTGCAAACTGGTTGGTAGTTCACAAATTGGATATGAAAAAGACTGAATTAAACCTCCTTAGGTTAAACATTAAATTTCCCCTCCTCTTTAGTGTTGTGGGGTATTCATCAGAGGAGACTGCTCAGACATGGTTTAAGTCAATAGAAAGTATTAGTTGGCCCGTGATGATTCTGTTGGGTGTTTGTGGTCCCAATGTAGTGCTGAGGTTTTTTTTCAGGGTTATATTTTAAGTATAAAAATTATGTTTCGAGTTAACATATTTTTGTTAACAAGAACAGAAATAGAACTAATGAAGTTTAAAAAAGGCAAGGTTAGTATATTTTGAGACTTTCCCAGAACTATATGGGCTTTAATGGATTAGGCCTTTGTTTCAGTTTTGGCATGTGGCATTGCCTATGTGTTGAGTTTTATAGCTTGAATGGTATATCCATCAAGGAGTCAGTTATGCTAAGATCTTGGGGCCTACTAAGTCTGTGTCCTATTACACTTAAACCTAATGTTCGCTTCAGAGATTATGTTATGTCCCATCCACTGTGGCTGGAATTTGACCTGACGTGGGGAGGGACATGAAGGAATGGAGAAAGAACACATACATACATAGACACTATGGAAAAAAGCTTTGTCAGGTGGGCTGTATGCACTCTGATGGTGTGGCACTGTCTAATGTGACAGTCAGGACTTTCCTTGTGTTTATGATGTATAGCACAGAAGGAAAGATTGAGCTAAACTCAGGAGAAGGTGTCTGAAGGTGAGCAATCTCAGACTGTAACCACTCAGGATGATGAAGCTGGTTTTTATACACAGTCATCAATCATTCATAAGCACTTCTGCTTGTACAGACTGTCAACATTCACACTCTTACTCTAGAGGAAGGTTTTGCCCTCCCTCTGAATGGAGGAAAAAGCTTTGCTATTTCATGGGTCTGAGACATTGGTAACATTGCCCATGTGTGCTGGCTATGTCAACTAGACACAGTGTAGAGTATCTAAGAAGAGAGAATGTCAATTTAGAAAATGCCACCTTAAGATCTAGTTACAGGCAAGCCTTTAGGGCATTTTCTTAAATTGTGATTGATGTGGGAGTGCCCAGTCCATTGTGGGCAGTGCTACACCTGAGCTGGTGGTCTTGGGTGCTATAAGAAAGCAGACTGAGCAAGCCATTGAGAGCAAGCCAGTAAGCAGCTGCCCTCCATGGCCTCTGTATCTGTTTCTGTCTCCAAGTGTCTGCCCTGATTGTCTCCAGTGATAAATATATATGTAAGCAAAATAAACCCTTTTCTTACCACAATGCTTTTGGTCATGATGTTTTGCCAAGGTAATAGAACCTATAAGACACTGTGTCAAACAATACTCATTTACTCAGGAATTCATCTGCACTGTATACATTCACTTAAGATTTCTTTAGCTCCTCACAATGATATATAAAATTCTTTTCTATTCTCTGTATGTTTCTGTTTGTTTGTTCGTTTGTTTGGTTTCTTTTCAGCCAGTCCTGTTTGATTCTATCCTAGGTCTCTGGGCTATCTTGCGTCTGGTTCCTGGCCAACCTGGCAATGTCAGGCATGCTCTCATGGCTTGAGCCTCAAGTTGGAATGGTGATTGGTTCACCACTCCCACAAGCTCTGCTTCATCATTACTTCAGCACATCTTGCAGGTAGGACAAATTGTAGGTCAAAGGATTTGTGGCTGAGTTGATGTGCCAGATCCACTCCTGGGAGCTTTGCATGGTTACAGAAGATGGCGGGTTCAGGCTCTGTGTCCTCCATTACTGGGAGTCTTCACTAGGGTCACCGTCATAGATTCCAGGGAGTTTCCACTGCACTGGGTTTCTATATTACCCCGAAATCCCCCCCCCTCCAAATTTGCAGTCATCTCTCTTAGTATTCTCTTCCTCAATGCCTTTCCCCACTTGACTCTTCCTGTTCTCATTCCAACCCACCCGAGTCCACCCCCCAAATCAATTCTATGTGATTTTTGATTTGTACTCAGGACACATAAAAAAAATGTCAATTCACCTCTGAGAAGGACTCAACAGACCAAAGAAACAACTCACCTAAGTCTACCTTGTGAATCAGTGAGTGTTACTGCAGTTACTGAGAGGAGCACGGGTAGCTCATGGGGAGCCACCTCACTGGTAAGCCCACTCCTACAGGGTTGATGACTCCCATCAGCTGCATCAATGGAGTCCTCTGCATATCTTGCTGGCTTCCACACCAAAGTATTTACCATCAATTGTTTACTGGTTATGTAATTTTGGGGAAGAGCTTATGGGCCTTGGAAGTTTCTCCAACTACCAGAGACCGGCGGGGTTCCCTCCTCCCAGAAGGAGGAGGAAGTGTTTCTACTTGGGCACATACCTACACAATAATGGAAAGAAGACTATTAATTAATTCTTCCTGCATTTTTATAGGTTTACTTGGCATATAACTACTATTTTCTTGATGTATTCAGATTTATGCTATGTCAAATTTCTCAGTTATGACTTTTATTATATTGCTTCCTTATTTATTCTGTTGAGGGTAAAATAAAGAAGTAATTGTTCAACTTCTTTGGTATTTATTATTATTTCTGGTTCCCTTAATTTCCTTAAAGCGTCATTTGCTCTGAATATTTTAATTGAAGAGTCTGTATCCTTACACTGTTGGCTTCATTCTCCTGTTTGTAATATTTTGCCATTTCTAAGGAACAACTGCATACAACATTCATATTCTCTTCTGACAGTGTTTTCTTTCTCCCTTTTAATATTCTTATTCACAAAATATGTTCAGTGTCTACCCCTAATAGTTTGCTGTAGGTTATTGAGTGATGTTTTGGTTTAGGGTTCCCAAGAAAAGGCTCAGAACAAGTTTCTTTGACACCTATCTTTTTTAAAGTTTTTATTTTATTTTATTTTATTTTATATGAGGGCAGAAATGGGGCTAGGAATGGCATTTATGAATCACATCATTTTGTCTTGGTGACTTCTAATGTATTTCCCAATCATCTGTTTTTGGGGTTTTGTGGGTTTTTTTTTTTTTTCTGCTTTATCAAATATTTCTGCAGAGGAACGCTCTGCTATGTAACTAATACATTTATTTGCTTATTTATTTACTCGTGTGCAGATGTGCCACAGCAGGTATGTGGAGGCCAAAGGATAACCTGAGGGAACTGGCTCTCTCCCTCTACCATGTTGGTCCCAAGTACTGAACTCAGACCATCAGGCTTGGTAATGGGCACCAATCTACTCATCCACTAAAACTGAGCTTAGTTTCCTCTTCCAGACCTAACAACTTGCTTTTGGGCTTGTCTTATCTCCAATATTAATATTAAATTTCAGTACTTATGTTTTATGATATGTGTGTGCTTTTATGCGACACAAGCTTCATTGTTGTATTGTTATTTTTAATTCTTTATCATAAATTAGACTCAATTTGGAGACAGTGACCCTACTGTTACTGTCAGTTTTTATCCTTAGGTTAGAAAAATTAGAACTATGTTACACAATGGACAGAACCCTAGAGCCATCTGAAAGAGGGAACTTAATTGAGAGATTACCTCCATCAGATTGCCTGTAGGCAAGTCTGGGGCACTTTCTTGATAAGTGGCTGATGTAGGCAGGCCGAGTTCATTGTGGGGAGTGCCAACCTTGAGCAAGTGTTTCTGGGTGACATAGGAAAACAAGCTGCAAGCCACAGAAAGCAAGACAGTAAACAATGTTCCTCTGTGGTTTTGTTTCAATTCTGCCTCCAGTTTCCTGCCTTCAGTTCCTACTCTGACTTCCCTTTATGATGGACTATAATCTGCAAGTTGAAATAAACCCTTTCCTCCCCAAGCTCCTCTTGGTTATGGTGCTTATCATAGCTTCTAGAAGCGTCGAAAACCATATTTTCTTCTTGAAGGAAAACACATTTGCTATGGAAATCTCTAAGATATATAAGACCTTAATCATTATGATCTTAATCACACCAAGGTCTGTTTTCTGAGCTGAATTGGTGTGTTACAGCCATGTCTATATAATTATTTTTCAAACTTTCTAAAGCCATTTACGACAAATACATGCATTTGTATTTAGGAAACAAACTCAGACACAAATCATATATATTGCTCAGTTGGTAAAGTACCTGCTTAGTAAGTATAAGCACCCCCACAACCCTGTGATTCCCAATACCCTTGTGAAAGCTGGCATGTGGCTACCATGTTTAGAACCTTTTCCCCGCTGTAGACAAGTCATGGGAAGATTCCGGGAGCTCAGTGCTCAGCAGCCTAGCCAAATCAAGGAGCCACAAGTTCAATAAGAGACGTTGTTTCAAAATTTAAGATGAAGAGTAACTGAAGAAAATATCCTGTGTCAACCCATGACTTCCATGTACATGTGCACAGGCATCTGTACACACATGTGCATATACCCACATTAACACACATGCACACGTGTATCCCACACACTTGCAAAAATGAAAGGTGAATGAATAAAAAAAATGCTTTACTTTGAAACACTCAAAAACCTTGCTCAGATGATTTTAAATTTGCCAATATTTCATTTCAAAATACAAATGAATATATTTGTTGAAAAAAAAAGTTTCATGAATAATTGTGTAGATACGGCTATCAAATACCGACTCAGCTCAGAAAATATAGATTGGTATGAGGAAGATTGTAATGGTTACGATCTTTGTATTTCTCAGAGATTTCTCAGCAAATTTGTTTTCCTCCAAGTAGAAAGTGTGATTTTTGCTGCTTCCGAAAGCCCACGCACCACATGTGAGCTGTCGGCAAATAGAGCTAGTTCTGTCTTTTACTTTCTCATCGGTAACAATTATTCCAATTGCAACTTATCTGACAATTCTCACTCTGCTGCTCAAGAGAAATAATCTATTATCCTTCCTGCAGTAAACATCTAGAAAATCTAGCTTCCCGGAAAGAAACAAAAAGCAAGGGTTGGTTTCATATTAATAGAACCATTTATCTAGGGCAAGTGTCAGGGTATGGCGATTCACGTTTAACCCTTGGGAGACATAGCTCAATAAAAACTAAAATGCACCTTGTTAACTTGCACATAAATGAAAATTCACTGGATATTATAATCAGCTCATCTATAAGCTTCTTGAGCCACAACAGCAAACAACTAATCCTAACCCAGGTAGCCTTTTCTGGTTTTCCCCTCCTGGTAAAATTGGATTCAATCTTAATTCTCTGCTCCCATGTGCTCTGGGGATGTGCTCTGGAACACCGGCTTGGTAGACCAGAAAAACAGTGCAATGCACTTCGACACAGGTATTTGCTACTGTATTTTCTACTGTGAACTCAAATGCAGCCGTAACGATCATGCTGTGGACTTTCTCAAAAGACAAGTGAAAGGATCGAAGGCTAAGTCAGTTTCTTATTTGAGAAAGAGGGACACACAGGGACCATCTACTGTTACTGGATAGGTCTCTACAAATCTCATGGCGACTTTCACAATAGTAGTAGGAGAAGAAAGGCACTAGTCACACTTTGAACTTTATCTTGCTATCTTAAATTGTGGAAGAGGCAGACCATTCCTAACAAAAGATGTAAACACTGGCTTGGGGTAATGAGTACCAGAGGTCTATCTATAATTGGCTTCCAGAAGCACAGTGGAGGTGTGGGAGAAATGACTGACCATCTATTAAATGAGTGTTCAATCTTTTCAATTCCATATGCTGAAGCCATTCCAAGTGTGCTGGTGACCAGGGAAAGCTCTCTTAAAAGCTGTCCTTTAATTCAGTTGTGCTCCCAGCCTCTTGGTTCCCATCAAACCAGCTTTGATGATACTGATGGCCAAGATGCCCATTCACAAGCGCTGGCATCCAAATATATTTGTGAGTTACCTGAGCAGTGTGATGATGCTTCTCTAAGGTCTTTGGAACAGCACATTTCCTAGATCTGGCATCTGATATACAAGAAGCTATATATAGTTTTCAGTTAGATGAATGTAAACATGAATTTGATAGTTTGGAGAAATAAATGAGCTAGGGTTGGTGTTGAATGGCTTTTTACATTCCTGTTTCCCCCTTTTAAAATAGATCTTATAATGAAAACTTTTTTTTTTGAAACCACAAATTTCTGATGTCTTTCAAGGCAGTTTTTTGAGGAGGTGGTTATAAGATGTAACAGCCAAGAAATCACGTTTTTTTTTTTTAAAGACACTTATTATTTCTATGACAAAAATCCTAAGCAAGTGTGTTGACATTTCTGAATGAATAGCTATCACTAAGCTTTATAATTCTTAGGAACATAGGAGAAAGGCTGTCTCTGGCATCTATTGAGAAAACTTTGGAGTTCTTTTATGTTTCCTATTCCAAACCTCACGTATGAAAAGAAAAATTAGAAAACCTAACACAGAACAATATTCAACTGAATTGTGAAACAGAAGACGAAGTTTTACATTCTATAATACTTTTCTATCTGAGCAGAAGCAATAACTGTGCAACATTGTCATGAAAGAAACAATACTAAACTAAAAACAAACCTTGTGTCTATTGCACAGGACCCACAAACCTTTGTTATCTATAAATATGTGAGGGAATGGTGTTCCAGGAACAAAGGTGAACCTGTGATACTTTTTAGAATACAATTTTTAAAAGTAGAAAGATGGAGTTGCTAAAAGCCACAAGTTGTTGCTAATTAAAATTGTTTTCTTTATGTTTTAGAAATATCCATGGAACGTGAGGGTTGTTTATTTTTGTTTTGTTTTTTTGTTTTTTGAGACAGGGTTTCTCTGTGCAACATGTTTTAAGGTTTGAAGCATTAAATGATAGGATTAAATAATCCAAAATGTATGCCTTTTTTACCTGTTTGTTTTGAGAAGGCGATTTTAACTGAAGCCCAGACTGACTAACCTGGAACTCATTAGGGAGCCAAGGCTAGACTTGAACTAATATCAATATTACTGCTTTAATGTCCTCAGTGTGAAGATTATGACTGTGAGCTACTGTGGGACTAAAGAGATAGAGAAGATAGGTTTTAGGAAGAAAATTGACTATCTTTAACAGGAGATACTTTTATTCAGTGGGAGTAACTGATAAATTAATTGAAACACCTTATCCGTCATGTGATTTTTAAATAACACCATCACTGGAGGCATACTTTTGTCATTTATGCCTCAGACTCTGAGGGGACTTTTAACTTAGAATTTTGTCTGAAGTTAAAAACAATTAATTTGGCACATCTGCCACTCTTCTAAAAATGTCCATGGCCTGTTTTAGCTGCACAGGGATTGATTTTGATTCCTTAAGAGCTCTACAACGCTTCTTCAATAATACTGTCTTCTGCAGGCTCCTGCCATTTGACAATATAATTGGTTTTATTTTCACAGCTTGCTCTTCCTGTTGCATTTAAAGGCAGAAGGTAGGTTTTATAAAATGCAAGCATTATAAAGCTTGGGAGATTTGTGTAGGCATTATTCCTGCTAGTCAATGACTATGAGTGATTTTGTACAAATAAAGGCAATGTTTTGTTTGAGAAAGTAGAGCAGCTGAGCAGAGCGGTGGAACGGCTCTGCTAAAAATAGGCCGAGGAATATGTGTGCATTTATTTCTGCATTAGTGGTTCTGGTCGAAATAAAGGCTTCAGTGTTTATAGATGTTCAAATTTCACCTGGAAACTACGTATTTTCATGGGTAGAACATAGTTTAGCCAAATTTAAGAAGGTGGATTTGTTTGATTAAGCTATTGTTTGATGTGTGTCATTTGGTGTGTAGCCTGCAATTTAAGAGAAGTTATATAGCATCCTCTAAGTACTTGATGTGAGTGATCTTTGAATATAAGAAACTCAAAGAGGTATTTAATTATGTATTTTATTTAGTTTTTGGCATTTTGAGACAGGGTTGCATTCCTACCTCAGACTGGCCTCGAATTTGCTGCGATCCATCTGTCTCAGTTTCTGTAGGGATGAGGGAAAGGTATTCTTGCTGTTTTTGATCAATGACTGATCTCTTTGTAAAAGATGCTTGTTTATAAAATTTAATATTTAATTTTATATCAAACTAAGAGAGTTGACACTACTAGATCTGTTCCATTTCAACTGTAAAAGCCAACATGTTTTTGGTGGTGGTGGGTTTTGGTGCCTGAAGCATCTTAGATATGCATTTTTTACCTTTGAACTATGGCCCTCACTCCAACAAGAATATTTAAATTATTTTTCAAGGCAGCCCCTTTGTCTTACATTTAATTTGTAGGCACAGACCTTTTTTTTTTTTTTTTTTTTCCAGAGCGAGGGAAAAAGTCTGCTTATCCCCTCATTGCCATTGCTTTTGGCAGTGCTTAGATTACCTGCTATCCACTATTATACATATTTAAATTGTTGGTGTACAACATAAATGTCATGTCAAAGGGTCTGAAGCAGTTTACTTTTGAGCCAAATACGAGTGACCATGAATGGGGAACATGTATTTGTATGTCCTGAACAACACATTCCATCATGGAAAGTCATAAATCAGGGCATTTTTGAATCTGGGACGAGAACATCAACTACGTGGTTTCCCCAGCAAAGGGGGAGGGGTATCTGCTATGAGTCTCAGATGTTATTTAATGGTATCTTAGCCTTCAGATTGGTAGAAGCCTATGGTCTGTTAAGTTCATATATTTGAAAATGTTTTATTTGATAGTCATAGGTATGTTAGATCAGACACAGAGATGGGAAATAATGACTATTAGCTACAGATAGCCGTAGATATCTGTAGTTAACGGTATGTAGTTGATGATGCGGTGGATGTGTATCCATGACATTCCAACTCTCTACATCACAAAGTTATAATTTATCAATTAGAATTATAGAATCTTTAACCTAGTTGTCCACTCTACGACCCCGTAACAGTAGTTCACAACATTTACTAATGATTTAAATAAAAAATGTTTTTTGAAATTTAGAATAATAGGTAATCTTTAGTGTAAGTATGCACCATGCAACATATAATAATACTTAAAATAATAAATATCCCAACATTTAAAAAGATTGGAAATTCAAAGGGCAGGGAACAAGACACAAAGAAGATAGAGAATGAGAAAAAGGGGGAAGGAAATAAGGGAGGAGGATGGGAATTTGCCCTTGGTGGACAAAGGACTGCTTTTGTATAGAGAGGAGACTGACAAGGCCCATACAAAAATGGCAGTTTATAAAAATATGTAGAGGAATTTCCCTTAATTTTCTGATTGGCTAATAAAGACAACAAATAGCCAATCACTGGGCGAAAATGAGGAGGCAGGTTTTACGGAGAAGACAGGAAGAGAAGGAGAGAGGGAGGAGTTGGAGGAACTGGAGGAGGTCAGAGGAGGAGAAGTTGGAAGGAATATGGAGCAGAAGAGCATGGCCTGGAGCAACTGTAAGTAGCAAGGGAATTTATATCTGGGGAAGAAAGTGGCGTAGAGGCATATCTGCCCAATATAGGCATGCAATTTATAAATATATAACTGAGTTTATTGGGGTTGGAGATTTACCAAAACAAAGATACAAGGGGAAAGCACCGTGCTAAGATGAGGTGTTGAGCCGGGCAGTGGTGGTGCACGCCTTTAATCCCAGCACTTGGGAGTCAGAGGCAGGCAGATTTCTGAGTTGGAGGCCAGCCTTGTCTACAGAGTGAGTTCCAGGACAGCCAGGGCTACACAGAGAAACTCTGTCTCTAAAAACCAAAAAAAAAAAAAAAAAAAAAAAAAAAAGAGTGAGTTGTTGAATTTTTATTGGGCATGTTAATTAGGTGAGCCAAAGGGGGATTTTGATTGCTGGACCTCAATATTTTGAGAGGTAGACCTTGGTAGGCAGCCTCAGGAGGAGGAAGTGACCAAAGAAGGGAATAGACCTTGGGCGATAGCTTGAGGAATGTAACCTAACAGGGTTTTTTTCTTGTTGTTGTTTGCTTGCTTGTTTTGTTTTGCTTTTTAGCAAGGTAGAGGTGATGGGGAAGAAGGGCAAGGCTGCTAGAGCCAAATGCTCGCACAGGCTATTATCTCTACAAACAGAATTAGAGAAAGTGGGTCCTATAGTTAAGCTCTGCCCAGGTGTGGAAGAGACCCTCCTCCTGGCTTCTTGCAGAAGATAGTCTATCTTGATTGCCTTTGGATCAAGATGTATGACTGTCCACTCCTCCAGCACCTTGTCTGCCTGGATGCTGCCATGCTTCTGGGAATGATAATGGACTGCGTCTCTGAAACTATAAACCAGCACCAACTAACTGTTGTCTTTATAAGAGCTGCCTTGGTCATGGTGTCTCTTCACAGCAATAAAGCCCTAAGACAACTGGGAAAAAAACAGATAGATTATAATTGTGTGTCTTAGGACCAAGAATTAGCTTTAGACCCTTAGTAAAATCATCACCGAGGTGAGAATAACACATTTTGTTCCGGGCAGTTACACATTACAAATAGCTCACTTCCTTTTCCTCTCTCCAGGGAGTTTATTTAATGCTGGAATCAATTTCACAAGTTGACTCGGTTGATTTCTTTCTGTCCTTGATATATTTAAAACTTTGCTTCTCTGCCAGGGGAGATGGCTTGATTGGTAAAGAGATCAGATTTAGAATCTTTCTAAAGGCCAAGCAGGTTAACCTGTGTCTGCAGCTGCAGTGTTGGGAGGGTGGTGGGGACAGACAACACAGCTGGTGCCCAGAGGAGTAGCCAAAGAGTCAGCCAACCACTGAGTTCTGGGTTCAGTGAGAAACCCTATCTCAGGGACAAGTGGAGAGTTAGAGGAAGACATTAATCTCTTGCCTCTACACACCAGAGTGTACACATATACACACACATGCACACACACACACACACACACACACACACACACACACACACACACACACACAGAGAGAGAGAGAGAGAGAGAGAGAGAGAGAGAGAGAGAGAGAGAGATCCTTCTCTTGATGGCACTCAAAATTGTCTTAAATATTCAAGCAATTTCAAGTTTTAGGTTATTGCTAAGCATGGTGGCACATACCTAGCCCTTGGGAGGTACAGGCAGGAAGGTGAGTTTAAAACCAGCTTTATCTACCTGAGACTCTCTCAGACAAATGAATGAATGAATGAGTAAATAAACAAACACAAAAATAAATAAATAAAAACAAAACCCCTCATACAACAGCAATACAGTCTGCAGTTCTGTGTCCAGATTACCTCTTGTTACAGGCTATGCTATCAGGAAGCGGTTCTTGCTTTTGATTTCCAGGATGCATGGTTCCATCACTTAACTGTGGAAAGACAACTTACAGTGTGAAAAGGAAAGTACTCATGAAAAATAAAGTTTGTCCTGTGACTGATTAAAAAGATTCTGAACAAAAATACTACAGTTACTATAGTCATCAGTTCAAAATACAGTGAGATATTTAAGAGTAAAAGACAACATGTTGGGAATTTGTTCTTAAAAAGTTTCTAAAAAGATGCATATATGTGCATACAAATATACATGGTGTATAATGCAGGCAAGGTGAAATGTTTGGAAAATGAAAACTATGCAGAAACATTTGTTTGATACTTGAAACTTCCCAGAATCTTGTAATTAATTCAAAAGAAAAATTTATGCACTGACTTTTTCTTGTAGCTGTGAATGGTTAGTTTCCAAACTATACGATTAAATGAATTTATTAACAGTCTTCATGAACCAAAGCCTGGAGATTAAAAATCAGTGTTCATTAATTATATTTGCAGTAAGTTGCTGCTTTTCAATGCACAGTTTCCTCATGTTTGAAAAGAAACTAGGTATGAAGTATATGAATATAAAATATTTGTGATTCTCTAATTCATTTTACAATTATGCTCAGTTTTGAAATCACAATTTAAAAGAATTTTGATAAGCATTAATTGAAAGTAACTAGACAACTATTAATTTATCAAAAATTCTTAATTATAAATAAAAGAAAAATAGTTCTTAATTATAAATTGAACTTCTCCTGCATATGTCCAAATTAATGGGGATGAAACAGAAAAATAATTTTTGTAACTATATGCCAGGTGCCTCAGTGCTTCAAAAAAGTTTGATGTGTGCAGTGCAGGGTGAGAAGATTTCTTACTACTGTGGATTCTTTGGGTGATGCCCTCCTAAACTGAGGCAGGCCAGTAAGAGAAAAACAAAAATGTTTCTTAGCATGTACATGTACACACACACACACACACACACACACACACACACACACACACACACACTCTACACAGTAATACCCAGATGTGGCCAATTCAAAAGTTTGATTAGAATCTGACCTCACTCAACATTTAGTAAGGAAAGGTAACATGATAAGGGTGGGGGTTTTCAGAGACTAGGCACTTGGCAATTACATTTTGTCCTTCCTGGTGGGGATGAAATAGGATATCTTTGTAGATCTTTGTCCAGATAGATAGCACAGGGCAGGGTAGAGAGCTGTTCTTTTAACTCCCTCTTCTCAGTTGTCTTTAACTCAAAGGGATCCATGTGCTTTGTGATATTTTTAGGATTGTGTATTTTGCTACCTTGAAACAGCCCAGATAGATACATGTATGTCACACACACATACACACATGTAGACACACACACACACACACACACACACACACACACTCACACACACAAATATACAGACAGGCAGACAGAAACACACAGAAACACAGACAGACATACACAGAGAGAAACACATCCACAGGCACATAGATACAGAGACACATATACAAACATACAATCAGACACACATACACACCACATATAGACATATGGACAGACGCACAACACACATATAGAAACATAGGCAGACAGACACACACAGACACACATTGTCATAAGAGGATTTTAGATCACCATCTTGCTTTTCAGGCGTATCCAGGGCTTGATGTGGTGGGAGAACGGGGTTCTCGTGGTACGGGAATGCATTGGTTTCTGTTGCTTATGATCTCACTTGCTTCTGGCTATCTGGTTATATCTGGTGTTAACTGGCCTGGGTATCTCTGACTAGAGGCAGTCTCCTTGGAGGCTGTCTCTGGTTAGGGTGGGCTCTTGTGTCTCTGGTTAGAGCAGACCTCCTATGTTCCTGGTTACTATGGACCTCCTGGGAGGCAGGCAGGCTGTGTCCCTGGTTACTTTGGGCCTCCTAGGAGGCAGACAGGCTGTGGCATGTGGGTGGGTATCTGTCCACTGACCTGGCCCTGGTAGCATGTGAGACTATCTTTACAAACACTAAGTAAATTATACAAAATGAATACTTATATTTAGAGTATATATTTTATCTATAACATATACATGTATAAATATGTATATATATATATTTCTTAAAGAATTTGAATTGGAGGCTAGGAGTGTGTTTTCAGGGAAGAATGCTGCTTAGCTTTCATGAGTGTTAGGCTGGAACCCCTGGTCTTGTCCTGGAGAAGCTGGGAAACCCCATCTTCCCCTCTTCCACCAACCCCACACACACAGAGAAAACTCTCCTACTCTCTTGGGGGAAAACGCTGGGCTAACATGTCATCAGTCTGTGTCTCTGCTTTTCCAGCAACCCATCCAAGAGTGCCTGCCAGGGGCTCAGTTCTTGACTATGTATGGACACAATCCTGGCTCCTAGCTGACAGTCATCACTCCTGGCCTAAGATCTATAAAACTGTCTTGCTTTTAGCCCAGATGCATGATTTTACTGACTTCTACTTGTGAGAGCAGTGAACCTACCCCAGAGCTGCCTCCTAATAAACTCCCCTTTACCTACTTTTAATCTGGTCTAATCTGGCCTATATCTATGTTACTGAGGGAGAGAAAATGTCTATCAATGAGAATCTGGATTGGATCACCAGCACTAACTTTTAAATCTAGTATCTTCTTTGGAAACCAGAGCCCACTTTACATCTTAATGACCAATCAGTTTCATTGATTCTTGACATTTGGATCGTTATAAGGTACAATTTGATTCAATTTGTGAGCGGTATATTCTATGAGGAACTAGTTCAGTAAATGAAATAGTATTTATTATTTATCTTTGTTAACAGGAGAATCCTGGCATAGAAGAACAGTTCTTGGGAAGGGGAGATCAAACCCTGTCATTTATCATACACATGGAAATGAATGGCATGTTCAGTGCAATAATCCAGAAAGAGAAGGAGAAATGCCTCCCAATCTCACTGATGCAGGGAATACAAGACAGCTGAGGTGGAGGGTGGGATAGTTGCCTCCAGGGACTGGGAGAGTAGGTGTGCAGGAGGACTGGAAAAACATGGCCACCGACTTACAGTTCAGGTAGGAAAAGTAATTTCTGATCTGCTGCTGCACAGTGGACTGTGGTTGTGTGTATGGTACACATACATGTGGCTGCATGCATGTGCATGTGCATCTGGAGGCTATAGTGGTGTTACTTAATTTCTCTTCACCTTATTCTTTGGGGCAAGGTCTCTCTTAAAGTTACGACTCATTAATTAAACTGGGCTGACATTCCTGTGAGCTTCATGGATCCTATCTCTGCCACACTCTGGCTTGTCCATGGTTACAGTGATCTGAACTTAAATTCTCGTTCTTGTGTAGTGAGCAGTTTACTGGTTAGACGATATCCCCAGCTAGTACTCTCTGTGTGTGTGTGTGTATATATATATATATATATATATATATATATATATATATATATATATATGAAAGTATTTTTAGTGTTCCATTAATAAATATTTGAATAGACATATCTACTGTGATTTAAACATTAACCAATTTACATTTATATTAGATGCCATATGGGGCTATATAAATATGTATTTTGTATGTTTTAAAAAGATGCTTAATTTCAAAAGCAAAATATGAATTAAAAAAAACTGACCAAAAAATGAGAACAGTGTCGTTGATCTTTCTCAGATAGGATTGATAACTTCCCATTAGAAATTCATAATACAGAGTACTTTATAAAGACTTTCAGAAATTCTACCAGGGCCAGGCAGTGGTGGCGCACGCCTTTAATCCCAGTATTTGGGAGGCAGAGGCAGGCGGATTTCTAAGTTCAAGGCCAGCCTGGTCTACAGAGTGAGTTTCAGGACAGCCAGGGCTACACAGAAAAACCTTGTCTACAAACAAACAAACAAACAAACAAGAAATTCTACCAGGAATAAGCCTACTTAACATTGTTTAATCCAATGTTGTCCAAATTTGTATAAGTTCAACACTTCCGTTCTTCAAAATAAAACAAACGTTATGTCTCATTCCATGAGTCATGATTTGGGAACACTCTATTTTTAAAATATATGATTTCCTCAAGTATGGTATCCAGATTCTCTGTATTTCGATTGCGAACAGAGTAAGACAGTAGGGACAAATGAATTAACCTATTTGACAGACTATGAAAGGGATTAGGTTGTAGCTCAGTGGTAGAGCTCTCACCTGCTTGCCTGAGGACCTAGGTTTGATTCCCAGCATTACAAAAATAATGATGATGATGATGACATAATAATAATAATAATAATAATAATAATAATAATAATAATAATATAATACAATAAACGGAAGAAAAGAGCTAGATGGCATTTTAAATAGAATGGAAAAAGTTATATTTATTTTTGTTTTTGGACTTAGATTAAAATATTAGGACAGATTTCACCATGGATCTGAAGCTGGTCCCAGATTTGCAGTGATCCTCCTCCATCAGCCCCCTGGGTATTGGTAATACAGGCAGGTGTAGCCATTCTTTTTTTTTTTTTTTTAAATTTTAACAGGTTTATTTATAATTGTTATAAAGTTGAACTGTTGAAATGCGTTCACTGAAACATTTTGCTTGCATTAATGCTTTACATCTTGCATTTATATTAAAAATTCACACACAAATGAACGTGGAGAAACTGCCAATACCTGATTCTGTCCCCTATGTTTCCACTCGCAATCATAGACTTAGGTACCTTTGACCCCATGGAAACAATATCTAACATTCAGAACTACTGATAACAGGAAGAAGAGGAAAAAAAATTTTTTTTTGAGAATTAAATGTTTCCCCTCATAGTGGACACTTAAGCACGCTCTCCGTGTATGCGGCGAGCTAGCTGGATATCTTTTGGCATAATTGTTACACGTTTGGCATGGATAGCACACAGGTTGGTATCTTCAAAAAGGCCAACCAGATAGGCCTCACTTGCCTCCTGCAAAGCACCAATAGCTGCACTCTGGAAGCACAGATCTGTTTTGAAGTCCTGAGCAATTTCTCGCACCAGACGCTGAAAGGGGAGCTTGCGAATCAGAAGTTCAGTGGACTTCTGACAGCGCCTGATTTCATGGAGTGCCACAGTACCAGGCCTGTAACGATGAGGTTTCTTCACTCCTCCAGTAGAGGGCATGTTCTGAGCCCCTCCTTGTCCCCTTTGCCCACAAAAAAGGACACGTGAGGCAATGTTCAGGTGGTTACTACAACGAGGCTTTACTTCTTGTATAAGCAGAAGCGGAAAGACCCAAAGCCTGGGAAAGGCACTGCTTATATACACCCTAGAGTGGCGTGTTCACTTCTGATTGGCTGTTCACTCATCACCCCATATTATGCCCCGGGATGGGCAGTGACTTTGGCGCACTTTTTGCCTTTTGCACCTGCACAGTCAGTTGTTTACTAGTGGGAGAACAGGATGCCCACGCCATCTTGGAATGGCAAATGCTGACATGCTCACTGTGGCTCCCAACATCTCCCCCTATCTATATATTTAAGATGGAACAGCCTATTGCCTATCAAGCACAGCACCAACTCAGTGAGGGAAAGCAGAGGCCTGATCCCCTGTGCAAAATGAGATTTTGTAATGGGTTTACTTCTCATACCCATCTTGATGCCTTTTGACGGGGAAAGGGAGCCTCCACCCTGGGGCGCCGCGCCACCAGGGGAGGTTTCTTGGCATCAAACCTTTGTGCAATCAGGCATACTTTCGGGAAATCTATCCACACTCGTGGAACATTCCCTGTCGAGTACCCACTCGTAAACACCTCTAAATATTCAAGTACCACAGTTATTCAGGCAAGGGCTGGCTGGACTTAGACCTCTCATCGACCCAGTGCAATGGGCTGAACCCTTGGGGTGCATCAACTGAGGGTATCAGTCATCGGCTACTTTCTTAGCCTAGATAGCCAAATTTCAGGGGGAGATGCTTGTTCAAGGCTACGAGTGCTTGGGCGATAGCGACCTTGTCACGTTTTTGTTGGGCTCTGAACTTACAGACCAACCATCATGAACACTAATCCACAACATAGGGCTGCACCAAACAGGCCTATCCCCACCCTTAAGAAAGAAGGAAAAGGCAGAGGTAAGCCAAGAAGTAAAATCGCCAGGGGTAACAGGGTCCACTCGTGTTCCATTAAGGCTTGAAATCCGGATCTGCAATTGCTGCTGCACCTGGTCCAGCTCCCCAGTCCAATTCCCTTGAAAATAAGAAGAAAGATTATGGCTTTGAATAAATGCATCATTCACACATCTCAGAGGTGTGGGGCCGCTGACACACAGCTCATCTGAACCACATCCGTGAGCTGCTCCACATGGGCTTGGAGCAAATCAACTCTCGGATTGACCAAAGTCTCTTTTATGTCTCAATAATGATGTAGTAGGGAAAGTTTCAGGATCAGCTTCTACTGGGATGGGCACAAAGGTAGGCACGTGCACAACCATGGCTAGGTCTAGTGATCCATTCCAGCATTGTGCCAAAAGGCATGTAACATTCTTACAATCCAAGATATCAGAATTATTCTGAAAGTTGGATAACATAAAGAAAAATGGGGAGTCCATACACACCGACACCAGTTGTGCAGATGCATTCTTAAACACCTTATTAATTTTAATGTTATTCAAATGGCTAGAGATATTAGATCGTGTAGCTGAAACATTTTGCACCCCATGAAATACACCACTCAACAAGACAAAGGCAGAAACAGAGGTTTAAATCCTTCTATGGTAAGCTTAAAATGAGGTTTTAGCCAATTAATATCTCTGAACAACTTTTAAAAATCACTAAGAGCAAATCAAGACTAAAAGTAAATCATTTTCTTTTTTCATGTACACTCACAAGCCAGAAGATGGCGTTAGATCCCCACCACAAATGGTTGTGAGCCACCATGTGGTTGCTGGGAGTTCAGCTTTTATATTTTAAAAGTCTAGCCTTTAACGGCTGAGCCATCTCTCTAGCCCCAACTATCTATTTTTATTAGAATTTTCTGTGTCACAATCTGATTAGGATATAACTGAGGTCTCAAATATTGAAAAGACACTGCCTTTGAATCCTTTCTGGAGCAACAAGTAGTCCAAAAAAATTTTAAAGCTCGTTATATTGCAGCAATGGCTTGCAGAAAAAACTTCTTTAGAGAAATCCACTAATAAAGTATCACACAATGAATAATATACACTAAAAGATTTAACCTCTTAATTTTTTGTATTAAAGTAACAACAATATTTATATAACTGAAATGGCAGCTGGAGTAGGCAAGTTAGGCTGTATAAATCTTAAATTTGAACTTTATTTTGGATTAATTTAATAACCAATCTTTTTTAGTCCAATGAATATATTGGATAAAAACCAACCTTATTCTCCAATAATTGTTACATATATTAGAGGAATCCAAAGCATCTCATTTTTAACGACTTTGAATATAAAGGAATTAAAATAATTTGAACAGTATTTTATCAGCAGGTACAGTTATACTCATGGAGGGAAGTAGGCATAATTTTAATGTCTCCAGCATAATCATAACTTTTAGCCCACAGACAGTTGTAAAGTCTTTGGGTCTTAGATTTATCCCTCTTCTCACAAGAAACAATGAAGACAAAAGACGAATTCCGGTATGCACATTTCCAGGACCTGGCAGTGAAGACCCAGAACAAAAGGAGCTTTTAGCACCTGAGCTGCAGAGCTCAGTCTGCAATGTCTTAGTTCAAATGTAAATGCGCTTAACCTCCTTCCGGCCTGTTCTCTGAGGCTTGGCTAGGCTGAATTGTGCGATTTTGACTTTAACTTTAACCTTAAATTTAAACTGTAAACTTTAAAAGACATGTGTTATATCTTTTCTCTATAAACATAGGCAAATCAAAAATTTTCAAACTCTCGGTTGAACTACCAACTGTAGCCAATGGAATATTGGCAGTTTAACTATGTTTTTAAGCCTCTTTTGTAATATTAGAGTATAATCATATTTTTGAGAAACAAAACCAATCTTTAACGATGTAAGCAATCTATTTTCTCTAAAATCAACACCAAGTAGATTACCTTTATGCTATAAAGTTTTGCTGCCACAAAACAAAGTGTAAAATTTAATGGAAAACTTGTAGCATTATATAACTCAGGCTGTTGGCCGGTGTGCCTGAGGACGGGCAACTAAGTAACACTCAATAGCTGTAAACAAAGGCAGCACTGCAGAATTTGAATGTACTGGCATGGGAACAGGCCAAGATCTAACTATGGCCCATAGTGGTATACTTATCCCCAAATCGAACATCAGTATCAGGAGAATCAGAACTGTAATCTTGCAATCTAGCTTCATTCTTCACAATCTGCACCAGCCGCATAGGGACCCAAATTGAATTGTCTTCACCTGTGGAATAAGCACAAACATCTCCCCTCCCTGGGCCAATCTTGTAGCCTCTTGTTCCTACGAGGGACAATGGCTGCACGGCATTCAGCTGTGGCATTTTCAAAGATCATCTGTTCTATCACTGGCATTGTTTGCTCTGGTTCCCCAAAGATTCTGCCATAAAGGAGGGTCCTTTTGTCCTCCACTCTCTCTCCACCAACCGGTGGAGGGTCCTTAACCTTAATAGGCTCTGCAGTAGCCCCTGTTTCTTTTGAGTACTCTCTCTTTTTACCAGACTCATGGGTCTGCTTCTTTTGTCCAGGCCTTCTTGCCTACTTCCCCTTTCCAGGCTCCTTGGCCTGATCTTTTTCTCCAGGCTCTTTGCCTGATCTCCAGGCTCTTTGGCCTGATGCCAGCTAACACGCTCTGGTTCTGATAGCCTGGAGAGGACCTCTCTTGAAACCTCTTGACTTGCCCTAATAGTTGTGCTGCCGGCTGAATCCTCACAACAAAAATAAGCTAAAAGCGAAAACACAAGCAAGAGACCAACTACTGCAGCGGTGAATATCTGCTCGCAACGAAGGCTTCCACCCCAAGCATACCTCCCAGAGACGTACCTCGTTCCTGTAGTCTTTTAACCCGCCCCAAAACTTGGGGGTCTCTGCTGTGCCTTGAAATTCCCAGGTTTTCGACACCAGATGTTCTGAGCCCCTCCGTGTCCCCTTTGCCCGCGAAAAAGGACACGTGAGGCACTGTTCGGGTGGTTACTACAACGAGGCTTTACTTCTTGTATAAGCAGAAGCGGAAAGACCCAAAGCCTGGGAAAGGCACTGCTATATGTACCCTAGAGTGGCGTGTTCACTTCTGATTGGCTGTTCACTCATCACCCCATATTATGCCCCGGGATGGGCAGTGACTTTGGCGCGCTTTTTGCCTTTTGCACCTGCGCAGTCAGTTGTTTACTAGTGGGAGAACAGGATGCCCGCGCCATCTTGGAATGGCGAATGCTGACACGCTCACTGTGGCTCCCAACAAGGGCGCACTCTTGCGAGCGGCTTTTGTAGCCAGTTGTTTCCTGGGTGCTTTATCACCGGTGGATTTGCGGGCAGTCTGCTTTGTATGAGCCATGGCACCTCTTTACTTACCCCCCTTCTCCTTCAGCTGGAATTGGCAAGCAAGAGGCGGCACTGGCGTTAGAGAGCGGCAGCCAGGTGTAGCCATTCTTGATACAGGACACTTGTTTGGGTTAATAAGGAATTGATCAGCAACAACAACAACAACAACAACAAAACCCAGTAAATCCTGTGAAATACTAAGGCATGAGAAAAAAAAATATCAATAGTTTGGATTTAGTGAGATTGACATCACCTTTCAAGGGCTCTGCAGCTGGCATGCTTTCAGCACCCACAATTCAGCTGCTGAGCGCATGCTGAGCTCAGAGACATAGACGCTGCTTAGATCACTGCAAATAAAGCAGTGCCTCAAGGAATCCCCAGCCTTTCCCGGGAGTCAAGCCCCTACACTCTTAGACAGAGTGGATTTTGTAGTTAAGTGAATTGTCTGTCCAGACATACGATGCAGCCACTCAATCGAAAGGATTAATAAACAAGGGGCAAAAAGGAGAGAGGACAGAACCGGGATATGGAAATTAGTATGTACGGGAAGCACACGGCAAACAAGTAACACGAGAGAGTGGTTAGTGTGTATCCAAGTCTCCATGAGAACACAGTGGGCTCAGAAGATGTTTGGGTTTGTGAGCTGAAGGGTGGAGATAGAAACCAGTAGCAGCTGACTAGTACTGGAGGACCGGACATCGCGGCTGCTATTGTATCAGGAATCAGCCATAAGCACTGGAGTGACCTGGGGTTAACATGACCCTTGGTGAATTTTCAAAGGGGTCGCCTAACATGGGAAATTACATTACGGGCATTTACATTACAATTTATAACAGCAGTAAAATTACAGCAACGAAGTAGCTATGAAAGTACTTCTATGATGGGGGTGGGGGGGTCACCACAACGTGAGGAACAGTGTTAACAGGCTTCAGCATTAGGAAGGCTGAGAAACACTAGTTTATAGTCTGTGACATTTGGATCACTTATAGACTCTAAGTTTCAATTTTTCTAAGCCTATTTTTAATGATTTTTTTTTTTTTTTAGTATAGAATAGAGTTTATTTGGGGCATGGTGAGGTGTTGGGAGCCGACTTTAGTAGAAAGCGGCTAGATCAACTTTGCAGCCATCTGGAACCATATACCCTGATGAAAGACTTGGTTGTCAAAAGCCTATAACAGCTGAAGCACACTCTGATAAATATATTGTTTATCCCACATAGCTTGTTTTGCTGTTTAGTGACCTCAGCTGTATGGTGCACGTGGTAAAGTGTCTTCACCTGTGTTCTCCTGCTTGTGTATATAAATAACTCAGAATTCCCTTCAATAAGAGAGACTTGGTTTGAGATCAGAGACTGAATCACACCCTGTCTTGGCTCCATTCTTCACGTCTCCTTCCCCTTTATCCCCACTAGACCCTGACCCTTGGACCGGAACGGCAGCTTGGGCCAAGACACAGTGGCCGCCAAGCGTGGAGCAGAGCAGGCCGAAACATTTTGGCCCACAAAGCCAGGCAGTACGGGCCGCGACAGTTTGGCGTCCAACATCGGGCTCCAGTAAGCGTGACAGTGAGGCGCGTTAAGAGGGTAGTAGAGGCAGAGAAAGGCAGAAAGAGAGAAGAGAGAGGAAGAAGAAGGAGAAAAAGGAGAAGAGAAGTAGAGGAGTAGAGGCTGTCCATGAGCACATGGAGAGAGATGAGGAAAGGGACGAGAGAACAGAGCAAGAGCTTTAAGGATGGTTCTTAAACACATCAATTTCCCTTCTAGCCCAGCACCCACCCGAGGTAGTGGAAGAGAAATGTTATGATATGGGGGAGTGAATGTTTTTAGGAATGGATCTTTGGAGCAAATCCCATCTGCATCATCAGGAAATCAGCAGATCAGTTTACAGGTCAGCAGCGGCAGCTCGATCCACTCGCAAACACTTTACGGATATCC
This sequence comes from Arvicanthis niloticus, assembly GCF_011762505.2. Lineage (NCBI taxonomy): Eukaryota > Metazoa > Chordata > Mammalia > Rodentia > Muridae > Arvicanthis > Arvicanthis niloticus. Next base: position 1,526,857 of record NC_047677.1, on the reverse strand, counting down.
CAGTAATTCAGTTCAGTAGTGTCAGGAGAGCATCAGCAGTGGCAGGATAGAACAGGAACAGCCAGGCCTCAGCCGAATGGGCGTGAGTCAGCAGGGAGAATTAGGACTATCAGGGATATCAGAAGTTCTCTGCCATGCCTCTCTCAGCGAAGAGGTGAAACCAAGAAGCATTGCAGAGCTAGCTCTACCAGCAAGCCCCTCTCACTGTCCTATGAGTCCTATTTGTACTCCTTCCAAACAGCATGTGTCCTCCATGGATATTACTTCAGCACGAGTCTTGCCTCCATAGGAGAGTCTGCCTTAGCAAAACTCCACATGAATCTGTATCAGCAGACATCACTCTGCCCCTTGGCCCAAGTCCAAGGAAGCAGCTAGAAGCCGTGGAACCTTTTGAGAAGTTTTTTGGTGCATTTCTCTCTATGGACTCACGACAAATGGAGATTATTAACGTATGAAAGGCAGACCAATACATGCATGTTGTTAACAAAGAATCCTTTATCCCATGTCCTTTCACATGCTTGCTTTAGCAAAACATCCTTTCACTTGTGTCTGCTTCAGCAAAACATCATCCAACACAACAGATTTTCCAAAGAACCCTTACGTTTCCACTTCAGTATACAACTTGCCTTTTGAAGTCTTTTTGTAGGAGGCTCACCATTAATGGTGACTGTTGGTTTTATTTGGTTACCAAACATTGTCTCTCTTCAACTTCTGTGTCCCGAATTACTTTCCCCAGGGGACAACTTTTGTTGTTGAGTCTCTTGATGATGATAGGATGGTTATTCTTAGGCCTGAGTAAAGTAAAACGTAGGTGATAAATGGAACAGCTAAATAAACAATGAACATTTTTTTATGTATATGTTTATATTTTGTGTGAATGTATACCAGGTATGTGTGAGTGACTGAGGCCAGAAGGGGTTGGATTCCCCTGGAGCTGGAGCTATGGGGGTTATGAGCCGCCTTTTGTGGGTGCTTGAAATTCAAATGCAGGCCTTCTGGCAGAGCCTGAAATGTTCCTAACTTCTCAGCCATCTCCTCAGCCCTAGTAAATAGTTTTAGGGACTATTTTCTACTTCTGTTCCTGTGACCTTGTGAGTAGTTTTATGCAGTTACATTCATAGCTGCCACACTTGGGGCTCCCAAAAGACTGTGAGATAAAATTTAGCATGAAGATACTGGTGAAAAGAGAACCTTTGGATCAATACTGGAGGCAGGAGGAGGAAGGACACAAAGGGCCACAGGCAGAGGTGGTCCAGGTACAGCTTTGGGCTCACCTACTGTGCTGTAGAGCGACAAGGATGCTTTGGAGTTGCCTCTGTGGCAAGATGAGTAGGCCTTCACACACAGGCATTTACTCATCACAAATGTAGGTTTCTAGAACGTTCATGACTTACTGAAAAGGTGGCTGGCTATGCACATGTAGATGGCACCTGGTTCATCGGGTGCATTCAGTCCTTTCTTGAGCATGGATCCAGGAAGCATAACAGTGTCCTGGTAGATGCCCTCTGAAAATGCATGCTTTCAGTTTTACAGTATTTTAGAAAAAAAAAAAAAAAAAAAAAACAACCCAAAAACAAAAAAACAAAAATGCCATGGATCTTTGAACAAGTGGGGAGAGTTTAGTAAGTCAAACATTTTTATTTAGAAAACCAAGGTTAATCTAGAAAATACTGAGCCGAAATGGAGTTGATTTCTGAAACGATGTAGTAAAACATACACACGTTGCTTTTACAATGAGCCAATTTTATTTTATCTCTGTGACGATTACGTTGCTAAAAGCTTAGACCACCTTCAAAGCATGTCCCAGTGTCTGAGGGAATTCTGTCTACAATCAAGAGGGGGCAGCAGAAAGCCACAGTGCAGGAGATGTATATGTGACCAAGTCAGCTGAGACTTGGATATCCAGATCAGTAAATAGTTTTACTTATTGGTGTTAAGAAGCAGACATCCGGATAAAGTTAATAAGCACTGGATGAATTACCAATTGTTTATGGGCAATGTTTGAGATTAAAAAAAAAAACAAACAAAAAAACCCAAAACCAACCAACCAACCAACCAACCAACCAACCAACCAAAATCTAAACAGAATGAAAATAAGCACATTCTAGGTTCCGGGATATTCTGAGCTTGCTGTGGAGAATGAGCCCGTAGGATCCACAGTGACCCCGGACTCCTCAGCATTCAAGTAGTCAGGGAACAATGTGGGACAAAAGGGAGCTTTAGCAAAATTTGCATAAATCTATATTTTTCCTATAAATTCTAAGGGAAGAGATGATAAATTTTGAAAGTAATTTTTCCTCAAAAAACCCAACTTTGCATTTGTTTATTTAGCTACATTTTTTTCTCAATTTACAGTCTTGGTTTTATTTTTTTGTTGTCTTTTTGATTTTTTTTTTATTTTAAAAAAGTGTTTGTAATTTCTATTTATTTTCCCTATCAAGTAATTTAAATATGAGTTTGCCTAAGAATAGTTTTGTCGTATCTTATACACATTTTATAGAAAGAGTTATTACTTTGATTTTTTCCTACATATTGTTTATTTGGGGACATGTGCATATTCATAGAGAATGAAATTTATTAAACAATATATATTTCCTACAGTATATCTACACTGGTTTGTACTTATTTCTTTGTTTGAAAGTGTTTGATTCATAGTTAGTCTAAATGTAAAATTTGCTGAAAATTGAAGTCTATAGAATTAAGAAAACAAACATGCATCTTTAGGGTATTAAATAAGAAATGCCTGCCTGGTAGTTTGAATTCTATTGACTTTGTGATTCACTAAAACCATTCAACCTCTCTGGACCTTTGCTTCCTTTGTGGAAACTGGGATTGAGCCAGCCAGTGGCACCAGATGGTGTTTGATTGCAATGGGCAATTGAAAAAACATGGGTCTATTTTGGGTATTATAATAACAAAATATGGGGCAAGAATGTTAACTATTCTGTAATACACACGGCAGTGTGGCGAAACAAGAGACTGATCTAAGCCACGGGGCTTTTGCAGTCCTGCTGGAAGCATGGCAGATATGGATAAGCTCCGTGGAAATATTTTGGTTCTTTTGATTCAGGAACGTATTGCAAAGGAATAGAAAAGAATTGCCTCTGAGAAAAAAAAATCTCATTTCTCTTTTGGTGTGAGGAAAACACTGAGTACAGAAGATAATAGGGTTTGATGTTTTAAAATGTTCTAGAATGTCCTCGGTGAAACTTCATTATCCAACACTTAGTTTTCTTTTAAATTAATTTCAAAAATTTTAGAATAGTATTGTTTAATATCACAAGGTTTTCTAAGGTAGCACAAGGAAGTAATGTGTACCCTGCCTTTAATTTTAACTGTTTTAAGTATTTTCATCCGAGTGATAGAGGTGAACATGTGAGAGTAAGATGAAATACTACAACTTAAAGAATGGAACTCAGCCTAAATGCCAAGATGCATGGCTATATAAAACCAATCCTTCCAGTCCTGTGCCCACAAGTGAATTTGAGTCATCATGAATTTACTGAAATGGCACTTGGATTGGCCCTGTGAGAATGTGTTCCTCAACATCTATTTAGTACAAAATAGTTGGCTATCCAATGAGATGGTGAAAATCATGAATTCCTAATTGGAATAGACTTAAGTTATACTGTATTTTATTGTCAATATGCAATATACAGCAGGGGCTTAATAAGTACTAATAAAAATTAACTGTGCCCTTAAAAGATTGCCTACTAAACACGTCCTTACAGGTAAATGTTTTAGTGCAATCAGTTCACACAGTTAGTACAAGGAATATTTTTTTTCTTTTACATCGCTGATGTGAAAGGTTTACGCTATGCAGCTGGAATTTATACAGAGACAAATGACCTCTGTGATTGCTCTGAGAATACTCATGACTGCTTTAGACAGGCAATCAATATGAACATAGGTATCTGGATATGGTTGTTTTCCACAGAATAATTAGGGATTGTATTTTTTACATATGGGAAAGTTAATGTTGTCACGTGGTACATTTCAAACACAGTATTGTATGCATTTGCAGTAAAAAATAGAATTTCTTTTTGTAGCTTCACTACATAGTATCAAGCCGTTTGATCCTGAGAAGCACAGCTAAAAGAATAGATAATAATCTGAATTATCCAAAATGCTTGTTCCTTCCTCTCTCCTCTTTCTGCTCCTTGTTTATTAGCCCTCGCCATTGATTAAGTGCATTCTATGTGTGGACAGACAATTCACTTAACTATAAAACCCACTGTCTCAGAGTGTGAGAGCCTCGGCTACCTGGAATGGCTAGAGATTCAGTGAGGCAAAGCTTTGTTTGCCGTGGTCTAAACGGCACCTGGGCTACAGTCTCAGCAGCTAAACATGGATGCTGAAAACATGCCGCCTGCAGTTTCAGATCCCTTGAAAGTTGACACCAACCACTGAATGCATTCTGAGTCTAATTTTAGTTTGTTTGTTTGTTTTTTTTTTTTTTCAGAAATACCTGAATGCTCAGCGATAGTTATTTCTGACAGCTTGAATAATGATATAACACAATTGCACTGTACTTCTTTCTGGCTTTAAACTGTATTTATTATTGTTGTTCTTGGCGGTGTTACTGTTGTTCTTGTTGCGTTATTGTTATTCTTTGTTTTTTCTTTTGTTTGTTTGTTTGGTTGGTTTTTTGTTTTTGAGAAAGGGTCTCTCTGTATAGCCCTGGCTGTCCTGGAACTCACTCTGTATGTAGATCATGCTGGTCTCAAACTCACCGATATCTGACCTCTGCCTCCTGAGTGCTGGGATGAAAGGTGGACACTTCACCTTAACCACTTCCCAGCTTTTTGTTTGTTTGTTTGTTTTTGGTTTTTTTGAGACAGGGTTTCTCTGCATAGCCCTGGCTGTCCTGGAACCCACGCTGTAGACCAGGCTGGCCTCGAACTCAGAAATCCGCCTGCCGCTGCCTCCCAAGTGCTGGGATTAAAGGCGTGCGCCACCACTGCCTGGCCCAATGACCACTTCCCAGCTTTAAACTATTATTAAAAAGTAAAAATGTAACATGTATAATGTTTAGTGTTCATGTCCACGGTAACTGACTTTAGAAACACACAAAAGGCAGATCTGTGAGAGCAGTTTAAGGCAGGAATAACTGAGAGGAGTAAGATCCACACTGAACGTGGGTGGTCCATCCAATGGCTGTGGTCCGGTTTTGAAGGAGCTAGGGAGGTCGAGAGTAAGCTAAAAGAACAGCTGCAGTGTGTTTTCTGTTTCCTGATGCACTACAGTTCCCGTCTCAGATTCCCTTTCTAGTTCTCCCTCTCCCTCCCTCCCTCTCTCTTTCCCTCTCCCTTTCCCCTTCCTCCCCCTCCCCACCACTCCAAGTTCAGAGGAAACATTGTTGCAACTGGATAGGATCTAGAATTACCTATGAGATAAACTAGTTACATCTTTAGGTTTGGTTAATTCCCGTGCATGCTTGCAAGGAAAAATCTTGACTTATTAAAGAAATACCTTGGCCACTTGAAGTGGGAAGACCTACCCTAAAGGAGGACACTTATTCCCTGGGCTTCCAACTGGTTGAAAAAAACCAAAGAAATCATCGGTGGTAGACAAAGTTTCTCCTTGAAACTGTTCAACAAACTATCTCTCTGGTTTGGTGTAGAATTTACTTTCCCAGTATGCTTGGTTTAAAATTCTCATATTATTATTGTAGGGTCAAGACCCAAAGACCACTCAGCATGGCTGAAGTCTGAATTAGCTGACCAGCAACTACCTAGAGAGATATAGTTGTTATAGAGAAGCCCCAACTGCTTTCTCTAGGGAACTTTCAAGGGCAGTTAGTTGCAGGGGAAGTAGAGCAAGCAAGCAGTTTAACAGAAGCAAACAGCAGCATTTAGCTGGGTGGTCTTGACTTTATGTTTCTAGGACTGGGTTGGGGACTTTTTCGTGGAAGTCTACACAGTGTGGGTAGGAAAAGGGGAATTAGTTTCAGTTTAAAGCAGAGATGGTTCCAGCTGAGACAAGATGGAACAACCTTTCCCCTGCCACTCTACAAATTTATGCCAAAGTGATCGTGGACACTTTTGGCACATTCATATTTCGGGAGATCTATTCTTTAAACACAGGATTCCGGTGATTGGAGTAGTACCTTTGTAGTTACTCACGAGGCAGAAACAAGCAAATATCTGTGAGTTCCAGGATAGCCACAGTTACATAGTGAAGCCCTGTCTCACACAACCACAATCACCACCACATTAGACCTCATGGAAGGCTCACTAATCCATTTCCAAAGAACATGGTTTCCAAGGTACAAAGATATTTTAGCTGGGCATAAGCAAATACCTGTAGTCATAGGTACTCAGAAAAATGAAACAAAAGAATTGATTGAACCCAAGAGTTTGAGGCCAACCTGGGTAATGGTATCTCAAAATGGAAAATTAAAACAACAAAAAGTATTTTTTAAATGCTTAGAAAAAAACCACCTTTAGTAAAATGTATCAGAACAAACACACACAGTTATTAAATATAGCAAATATTTGAGTACTTAATCTATTGGATGGAGAAGACAGAGACAGAGACAGAGTTAAGGATTTGACCTATTTTTTTCCATGGGTATTAAGGTATGAAATACTGCTTTAGGAAGTAGTTTTCTTTGGATGTTGCATCAAATTCATTCTATGCTTCAGAGACTGAAGTTTTTGTAGGAGTGAATGGTACAGCTTGAGTACACATCCCTTTTTTGCAGTATGATTGTACCCATAACTTAACAGTAATGATGCTTTAAACTTATAACTCATAGTAGGATATTACTTAACTTACATTCTTTCTAATGGGAAAATAACTTAAAACACTCGGATGGCTTGTATATGCTTGGCCCAGGGAGTGGCACTATTAGGAGGTATGGCCTTGTTGGAGTAGGTGGGTCACTATGGGCATAGGCTTAAGACCCTCACCCTAGCTGCCTGGAAGTCAGTATTCCACTAGCAGTCTTCAGATGAAGATGTAGAACTCTCAGCTCTGCCTACACCATGCCTGCCTGGATGCTGCCATGCCCTTGCATTGACGATAATGGACTGAATCTCTGAACCTGTAAGCCAGCCCCAATTAAATGCTGTCCTTATAAGAGTTGTCTTGGTCATGGTGTCTGTTTACAGCAGTAAAATCCTAAGATAAACACTTATGTGGAAGATAATCAATTCATCAAAAACCCAATCCAAAATCCAACCAAATACCAAATAGTTTTCCATTCTTATACCTCAATAATGCAATTCTGGGTTTGAATAGTTTGGCTCAGGTACAGATGCATAGTCCAATAGCCACATATTAATATAGTCTTTTAGCTTTCAATTTCTAACTTTTTCAAGTTTGAGAAACATTGGCAGTTGTCACTTGCAAAGAATACAGACTTAAAAGACTAGCTTAATTTTTAAAATATCTGATTTGTAGGAAAAAAAAGTTTATTTTCATTAGAGATGTTTTCTTATTTAGATTCATAGAAGGTCAAGGTCACCTAAGAGAGAGCTGAGAGTAAGTACTTGGGAATAACACAAGGCTTTTTTTTTTTTTTTCTTTCACGCTTTTAAATATAATGGCAAACTGAAGAACAAAGCATTTTAAAATAGATACTCTTGAGAAGCTGGTTTAAGATAAAAGAGAGTAACAGGTGCTACATATGCATGACTGCCTGTGCATTTCATTTAAATAAGTGAAAGCCTCCATCTGAGGCACTGTGTATGAAGTGGAATTTTATTAAATAATTTATTCATGAATTTCTATGATTTTTCTCATGGCAAAAATCAATATTAGGTAAAAGACTATAACAACATGTGAGTTTCCTGTATGTTATAACATCTCTTGGTAGAGTATAAATATTGTTTAGTCTCTGGGGCAGAAACCTATGTCTGGCTTGCTGGGAGGCCATAATCAACTTTCATTTCTTCATGGTCCCCTCATCATCCAGGTGGTTCCAATTATGTTCATTTTCTATCTTTAGACCAGCCTCTCTAGGGAGTGACTTCGTGTTTACTATAATATAGATCATTGTAATTGAAATCAGGACCAGGGTTCAGTTTTTTGTGTACACACCTTTAATGACTCTGCAAACCCATCCCAGTCACTGGTTGGAGTTCTTACTTCGTTTTCCAAGACTTGGTGCTGCTTGTTAAGACAGTCTTCTTGGATTGTGAGTATGTTCTTCTTGTTGTTATAAGGACTGACTAATTGAGGGAGCTGCTAAGTCCCACGTTCCCATTCTGGTGCCTTGGCTGAGCACTCAGACCTGGGTTGCTTGCACTTCCCCTTGTATCCAGTTTTTCCCATCCTGAAATCCTCCACTAGCCAGGACACCAGAGACTTGTGCAGCTGTCTTGTGATCCAGCTTGTAGCCAAATCATTTCTTCTTCAGATCAAGTTTGTAGTTAGTGGGAGCTGGACAGGCTAGCCAAAATTGAGAAAATGGCAAAAAAAAATTAGAATCAAGACAGTGCATGTATAAAACAAGCCCCCATTGAGAATGGGCTCAGCCAAGGGGGAAGGGCAGGCAGGAGCAGTGGAGAAGTAGAGAAGGAGGTCCTTGTTTGGTGTGTCCTTCACAGTCTTCCCAGGACAGCTAAAAGAGGTGCCATTATCAAGTGGGGTGGGTCATTATCTGACAGAAACCACAGATAACCTCTTCCAACCACGGTGTGGAATTGGTGCATATGCCCTGCTCATGAGTGGACCATCTGACCATTTGTATAGTCAGTTCTGACTTAGACTATCAGAATACTTAAAGACTAAAATGTCTTAAGAAATATTTAATATACTCAAGCATTTCATGTTTTGTATTTTTAAGTGGGGCTTTTATTGCATTTTATTGTAACATAGCATGTATGCTCTGAGGCTCACACAAGTATACTTTTACAGTGCAAAATCCTAGGCACCATCAACATCGAAGCATCGAAACCATCCGTTATTCCAAACTCCACTCCTGTTTGCTGTTGGACATCCAATCTCACGAGTAATTGTTAGTCAAACCTTATAAAGAGGTTTTGAAAAGATACTTTTCTTTCTGATGTAGTTAGTATGTTAGAAAATATTGAAGAGTTATCAAATGCTCACTAAATACTTTGCTAAATATTAGAGATTTAAAAAATTTATGAAAATATTTTTTATTACTTTATTCACTTTACATCCCGATCACAGCCTCCTCTCTTCTCTCTTCCAATCCCATTCTTCTCATTACCCTCTCCCTTTTTCCTCAGAGAAGGGGAAGCCACACCTTGGGTACCACCCCACCTGGGACATCCAGCCACAGCAGGACTAAATGCACCTTCACTTACTGAATAAAAATAAAAAGAAAATGTGATATTATATATCCATAGGGTAACTTTTAACAGGGTAGGATCAGATGATAATAAGGCATTGACATACAAGCTATATGTTAAAGCATTTCCGTTAGTAAACTTGTACAGCTTTTGTAGCCTATGAATGCATATTCTGTATTTTATTTTCTCAGATGTCAAAATTAGTTTAGAATCATAACTTGGCCATATAATAACAACAAATTTTACAAGTTTAAGTATTAAAGCCAACATAATAATGCGGACAATTATTTAGGGATGGATAAACTATATCCCAAAGAGTCACTCAGGGTCTGAACTCGTTCCTGCACAAGAAAGAGGCTAGAAGGCAGTTCTGAGATCTGAACACACTGGAAACTGGAGCTTGCCTGGTTGAGCTTGCACAGCAACTTCTTATCCCTCTCCCAAACAGAAAGCTTTCTGACTAAGCCACCACCGACTTCAAGAGAGTCAGATGAAAGGTGAACTTTATATTACAAAGCAGTGCAGCTGGCACCCTGGGTGGTAAATGGGATTAAGAGCAGAGGCAAGACAAAGTCAATAGAGATCACCCTGGTTTCTCTGGGCAGAACTGAGGGATCTTGGCCATGGGTGGAAAAGTCCCAGGAGTAGGAGTCTTACCTTAAGGCTCATTTCTCTTTAGAGAAGTCATCCAATTAGTAGTAAATATGGAATGACACAATAGTATTATTTAGAACAAATTGAAGCAAATTGGAAATTGTAATTAGACAAATTACTATAAAAAGCTTCCAACTCCTTCCTATTTGGAAAAAAATTTATTATATATTTCTCTCCTCCCCTCTATGTGTGTGTATATGCAAGAAAGAGAGAGAGAGAGGAAAAAAGAGAGAGAGAAAGAGAAAAAGAGGACGAGGAAGAGAAAGAGAAAGAGAGAGGTGGCCATGTACATGGTACAGTCTGTATAGCAATCAGAATCATAGGACAATGCTTTGGAACAATTCTCTCCTTCCATCTTTACACAGGTTCTAGGCATTAATCTTTCAGATCATGAGCTTGTACTACAAGGGCCTTTGATTACTGGATCAACTCTCCTGCCCTATTTTTTCTTGATGGAGTTCTGTGGTGGTTAAAGGAGAAAGTGAGAAGAAACATCAGTATCAAAGACACATCTTGCTCTCACATTTCAGGGCTGTGGGTAACGTAATGGTTTTTTTAGCTAGACACAATGTACTTACTCTAAACTCAGCACTGGGAGGTGTGGTCTCATCACATAGTCACAGGCCCATGAAAATGGGCCACAGCATTTCCAAAACATAAAAATTTTAACTTGGTTTGCCACTAATTTTATCAGTCAAAATAAAAGACTGTTGTACAGAAGATTATAAACAGAAGAGTTGTATACCTGCTTCATTCTTCATGATAGAATGTCTGCATTATACACCAACTATGCAGACCAGCCTAAAGAGGGTGAGTGTTCAACAATATTAACTCTGGTGTATTATGGTGTGGAGAATGTGAGTCTTTGATTTAAAACAGATTTTAGTGAACAAAATATAAAAATGCTAATAAATTCAGTACATTTAGTATCAAATATGTCTTAAACTAGAGCCAGGTACTCCAGAGGTAAAAACCTGTAAGAAAGGGCCTCTTCTGGAAGAGCTGTGGTTCCCACTGCTTGTGTAGTGCATTGCTTCAGGAGAACTCATCTGAGCTTCAGAGAGATGTGGAGTCCCCTGATTACAGCTTTGGATCCGTCATTTTATAGTATACACACAGGTCAGCTTCAAATTAATGGACAACGCAGCTAAATTCATCAAATAGATCTGCCTGCTTCTGAGACCAGCAAACTCGCTGCTTGAATTTCACTGGAAGTCTTTCCTCCCAGATTTGGAGATGTGTTGGAAAAAACAAAGATAATTTAATTCCAACAGACCTGTTTTGACATGACTGTAATTAATTTGAAGCACACCTGGGAATCATACTAAATGAAAGCTCAACTCATTTTCTCACTAAAAATAAGTCTGTGGAAAATTTAAAATTAAAAATAAACTAGACCTCAGTTGGTGAGAATTTAGGAAGCTTCTATGATTTACATAATGCTTTATAAACTGACAATAGCTGAACTCTGGACCCCAGAGCATATTAAAATGTCCCAAGTCTCTTAGGAAATATAGAATTTTATCCTACAGCTTGCAAAGTGGTCACGTGTTGCCAGAATGGAGAGCACACAGTGAGTGGGAGTGAAGAGAACATCTAATATTTATGGCACCCATCATTACACTTCACATGATAATACAGAGTTGAGATATATGGGCCATACTGTGGACTCTCCCTCGATAGAAGGGCTGCAGAATGAATACTGGAATCCAATGAGTTCAGCACCAGTTCTCATTCTCTGCTTTAAATTGGGAGGAGATAACTATGGCAGAAATGAATGACTGCATTGGTAGGGAAGTAAAATATCTATGATTTAAATCATTCATTTGGACGACATTCACAGTACAATCAACTACATTCGCATTCGGAGAATTACAAGAACAGAAAACACTTAAGTACATTTTGATTGTACGTTGAACTCATTGACATGGACATTTTAAGAAGTTTCTTTAAAGGAAAAAGAAAGACCAACTATACATGCCCATATAGATAATTGCAATTATGTTATTTTTGTTTTGTTTTGTTTTGGTTTTCAAGATAAGGTCTTTTCGTGTAGCTGTGCTGGAACTAGCTCTGTAGACCAGGCAGCTTGGAACTCACTAACTTCCTACCTCTGCCTCCAGGGTGCTGTCCCTCTGAATGGTGCCAGCCATTAGCATTGATGTGGCATATCTGTGACTTAGCTCTCTGTAGTAAGACTACTAAAATGTGCCTCGTTTGGATTTTGAAGACTGAATAAAAGTCATGGATGAAAAATTTTACATGAAGGTCTTACACATTCATAGCCATACATACAGCATTTATATAAAATGTCCTGTAGTGTATTAGTGTGTTTCTTGCTTTGTCACATAATATGAACTCTGAAGGGTTAGTAACTTAGTCTTGTTCCAGTTTTAGCCCAGTGCCTACCATTGAGCCAGGGCTTGATTAATAAGGGTCAACATGACATCAGCTTTCTAAAAGAATATACTCTTTCATTCTTCGAAGAATTATTTTTATTTTTGAAAAAGTAATTAATGTACATATGGATTAAATAGAGCAAAAATATATGTAACCAAACACAAAGTTTTCTATCACAATCTTCTCTAGTCTTCCCGTTCAGAAGACATCCCATTTGACAGCTTTAAAGATTTCTTCCTTACATGCCACTATATTTATAAGTAATAGGGATCTATAGTGGTTTTATATTTTGTTGTTTCATTTTAGATAGTGTACGGTGACTCCTTAATGTTATGGTTAAGGATTTAGCTCTTCAGAACATCAGTCTCCTTTGCTTTCTTTTTTTATTATCTAAAGCCAAGGTGTTTTAAAAGTTTTGTTAAATCTACATTTGTTATTATGATGAAGATAAAACTAACATAGATGAACATCTTTACACTTAATAAAGTGTGTATTTTTCATCTTTTTTGACATTAGTGACATACTTATTTTTCCATTAAAGGTTAAGTTGCCACTTGAACCTTCTACTAATTTTTCATGTGCTTTCCAGCAGCCTTTGGTACCACGTCTCCATAAAAGCCATTCCTACTGGCTTTAATGATGTGGGGTCATCCATATAGAGATGTCAATTTTGTTTATTTGCATTACCTGCTTTTTACAGCCACTGCAGAACACGTCTCTAGCAACTTCCATTCCTTAGACAAGCTGGTCTTCAGAGAAAAATCTGAGATTCCAGCAGCTCTCCAAAGCTAGGCTTGTTATCCATCCCCAGTGTACTGTTTTAAAAGATTAGTAATGTTGTGAAGCAAGGAGGACAGAAGGTTTAGTCTATGTGATCACATTTAGAGAGGAATAGAGAGCAGGTCCAGTGAACCAGGATCATTTTGAGGGTGTTTAGATTTCAATAGAGGAAGATTTAAGGCACAAGCCAAAGAGGCATGCATAATTAAGCAGTTCTGGACAAGGCCTGATCTGGTCAATCATTGTCTAGCTTTCTACTGTTATCATTTCCCAGAGCCCATCAATCTGATTCTCGGCATTCTCCCTACCAAAGATAATTTCCCTCCTCGGGAGAGGGAATCTCTCCCTGGAGGTCTGTTGTTCCTGAAATCCAAGATGACTGCGCATCTGGGAAAATGACTTATCTTTGTGCTCTCATCTAGAAGGGGAAGCACAGAGGTAAGTGGGCAGTCCTTCTCCTTACAGGACTGATGTGCCTAGATTTAGAGGAAATCCAGTACCCAAAACAGAGGCACAGAATGAAGGCAAGGCCTTGCTTTTGTCAGCTCATGTACCCAAGTAAGGAGTGGATGGTTTTTAGCAAAAGCAGCCTCTAGGTGCCTGCTTCATTTGCTATACTGGAAAGTTTCTTGATTTTCTTTTAATATGGACATCTTGCTTCTTTATTCATTTTCAGTTTTTATTTTTTTGAGAATATCCTTTATTTCTTGAGAATGGGTATATAAGAAATATATCCATTGACAATTTACTTACCAGTAAATGTTTTTATTTTATTACAGCATTGGTAAATTGGGCACCCATTAAACCTGCTATTCCTGAGTCCACATGGCTTATTACTAGCTAATATCAGCTTCATCCTTTTTATAGTTAATAATCCCAGGGCTGTTGTTTTGTTTGGATTTTTGCTTATTAATAGAAAGCCTCACTGTGTAACTCAGACTAACTCAAATTTGCACACATTCTGCTCCGACCTCCAGAATTTGGGGGATTATAGGTATATATCAGCATACCTGACTAGTAGTCATTCTTTATATTAACCTTTCCATGTTCAACTCGCTGTGGTTCTCTATTAACCAGAATAATCACAGAAGGTCCTCAGGATGCTGGGTGTTTTCCGAGGGATAACAGCATACCTTGCCATATTCTACTTCTTCCCCTTGGGTCACTTATTCATGCAACCCGTGCTCATTCTGATTGTCCTATGATTTCCTACCCATCTTCAGATATTCATTATATTTAAGAGTCTAAATTCCTTGTATTTTCAGAATTCACAAAATATATTGATGCCTGGGCTTTAAAACTCTCTGGCTTCTCTCCTCTAGAAACAATTGACTTCATTAGTTTCGAGTACAATCTCTCAAGATTTCTCAAATGTTGTCTCGGAAGCTGCCTGTGAAGTCTTTTTCTTGTGACTGTTGCTTTTTATCTCTTTAGGGTCCGTGCAGCCCATAGGTCTGTGTTGATGGTGAGTGCTTCATTCTCTTTATACTACGAGGAGTAGCTCATTGTTCCTTTGCACCACATGTGAAGAGCTCATTACACCTCTGTGAAATGGATAAACATGTCTAATTTTAAGGAATTGAGTTTATAATCACTACTATAGAGCAATGAATGATGGCAATAGGGTAAGATATCTGGCAAATAAAAATTGTTAATGACGTGCGATGACTCCCACGTGGCACAAGACCTTATTTCTGTTGCTGTCATCACAGTTCTGGCTGCGTGATCCTGTCTTTTCAAAGCAGCTGTTAGACCAGCTTGATGTTAAATCTCTTCACAATGCATTCAAATCGGACAGAGTGACAGGAATGGTTTGAATCGAGAGGAAATCAGTCCTCGGCATATTCCAGTCATCTAGTAAACATTTGCATGTTTAGGTCTACAGGCATAATTGAGTATTTGGGAATTTAAAAACCAAAAATTATTTTATAGAGTCCTAAAAATTTCCAGTTGAAAACTCTGTCTTACAAAGTCAGAATTTGTTTGAGTGAGAATTTAGCCAGCATAAGAAGACTAGAATCAATTACCGTGGTTAAAAAACTACATGTTTGTGGGTTTTTTTTTTTAATGAGAGTAACATATTGGCCTATAACATTGATAGAAAAATAATCCCAAATAAGAATCAAAGAGACCTGAATTTTCCTGATTTTATCTAATTCACAAGTTTTGAATTGTTGGCATTGAATTGTAGACATTTAAAGGTGTTAATTTTGTTCCTGATTTGTTTGAGTATCATGCATACAAAATGTTACATACATTTTAGAGCACAGAGATTATCTATGGAACACTTCAGAAAAGGAACAAATATGTTTATTCAGCATAGAGTATTCAGAATGCTTACATCTGAATAGTGTTTGTACTCATGTTTAAAAAGAGGTCAGGCAATATTTTTAAATTTACCTTACTTTTTTACTTATTTACTTTACATCCCACTCATTGCCCTCATCCTATCATTCTTCCCACAATCCTTGCCCTATTCTCCCTCCTCCTCTGAGAGGGCCGCCCCCCCACCCCTTGGATATTCCACCACCCTGGCACTTCAAGTCTCTATGAGGCTAGGCGCTTCTTCTCCCCTTGAGACCAGACAAGGCAGTCCAGCTAGAAGAACATATCCCACAGACGGGCAACAGCTTTGGGGATACCCCAGTTCAGGAGCCACGTGAAGCCCAAGCTGCACATCTGCTACATATGTGAGGGAAGCCTAGGTCCAGCCCGTGTATGTTCCTTAGTTGGTGGTTCAGTCTATGAGAGCCCTAAGGGTCCAGGTTAGTTGACTCTGTTGGTCTTCCTGTAGAGTGTCTATTTCTTTTGGGGCACACAATCCTTTCTCTTATTCTTCCATAAGAGTCTCCATGCTCCATCCACTGTTTGGCTATAGGTGTCGGCATCTGTGTGAGTCAGCTGCTGGGTGGAGCCTCTCAGAGGACAATTATGTTAGGCTCTTGTCTGCTTAACATCTGTAACTTGGACAGTAACAATTCTTGTCCTTTTATAGTGAGCCATATGGGGTTACAGATTTAAGGCTCACAGGTAATACATTGAAAGGAGGAATTTTAAGAGAAGGCTGTGTCTATTGTATTGGGACAAGTACATAATTTTAACAGTAAACTATAAAAAGAAGATTAACATTTAAATTAAGTGGTCAATCATTTCCTTTTATTATAGAGAGATTTGTGCATGGCTCAAGCAACAAAAGAAAATCAATGAATTAAACACCAAGTACCAGGCCTTTCTAAATGTCCCTAAGCAAAAAAGCATTCTATTATTGATGATAACAATTGCTCAAACAGTGTTTTGTCATTCTAAATCCCCTCTTGAAGTTCTCAAAAAAAATCAATAGTAAATTACAAGTGACTAAGTAGACAGCCACTGAAAAGAATTTGGTCAAACCAGAGAGTGATAAACCCACTCATCCACTTACATATCACATGCGAATTATGACTGACCAGTCTACTGTCTGGGAACACCTAGAGACACAATCACATTTAGAGGAGTCAAAAAGGCCTGATAGGTGATACTTGGGTTGAGTCTTGAGGATGACTTGAGACTGGGAGGTTTTTAAACACTATTGCTAAGGGACCTGTCTATGGGAAGAAGTTGAAAAAAAAATTGGTATGATGGGAAAAAAGATTTCATGAAGCAAAGTCTCACAGTCAGGTCTGTAAACCCAATTGGGAGCCTTCATTGAAGAAACTTCTTGCTTGGGAGTTATTTGCTATTCATCTTGGAGGCAAGAGAAGGCCACGGAAAATTGAACATTGTCCTAGAAATTGTTGAGGAAATGCAGAGTTTAGGCTGAGCATAGAAGAGATACCGAGTGCTAAAAGCAAGGCAGAAAAATCAGGGGCAAGAATCTGCATGTGCACTCTGCCTTTGATGTAAGAGGATAATTTGAGATAATTCTGCGGCTGCACACTATGTAGACCCTCCCCTCCCCCCTGTTCCCTTTCTTCTCCTTTTAAGTGGTTATTAGGAGGACCTGTGGCCTTTGGCTCTTTCTTAACCATAGGGTTCTGCTTTCTTTCAGAGCATATTTGGGTGACTGGTTTAAAGATCCTGTTCATTCTCTTTTAGCTGTTTTTTTATTAGTGTTGATACTTCTGAAGAGACTGGACTCCTAACATTGAAGGGGAAATGTAGATGTGTATATAACGCAGGGTGCCAGATGCTAGTTCAGGGCTTGCTGTCTTCATAACACAGTTCCAGCTACAGTGGTCTGCAGCATGTCAACATATCATTTTGAAGCTGAAGCACACGCTACTGCATCTATCTTGCTCCAGCACTAACAAAATCTTACAGAACCCTGGGGGCTGCTTTGGGTCTTTGGAGGAAATGTACATCTCAATTTGATGCACTGTTTCAACCCATTCCCCAAATGCTGGCTGCCGATTTTGAGAATGACCAGGAAAAATGTAAACCTCTGCATTAAGCTGTACCAGAACCAGGTTCTTATGGGTGAGCAGATCTGAGGGTGCCTCACATGTGAGGTTCTGACAAGAGTCCTGTGTGTGACCTTTGTCAGATTCCTAAGAGAGAATCTAGCACAGAACTTTGATGATTTCCCAGCCAGCAAAGTTTTCATTTTTGCAAAACTGCTTTGGTTTTGCTACCAGGAAAGCTACATTTGTGGCCACTGTCTTTTAATTTGCCGTACTATAGGAGCTGCCTATTCAGTACCACTCTTGGTACTTAGCCAACATGTTGTAGCATCACTCCAGTGTCAGCTGGAAATAGCCTACTATACATGATTGTGACTAAGCAGGGCCTGATGACACAACATAGTCTATCAGCCAGTGTCACAGATGCTCTTGCTCCATACTTCTGCATCTGCTTGTTCCAGCTCAGCCTGAATCTACTGGCATCATGTGGCATTCATTTGATGGACAAATTAGAAAGCACAGAATTTTGAGCCTGGGTCACAGGAGATTCAGCATGATATTCTGGCACCATTTAAAGGAACAAAACTGTAAGTCTGCAACTCTGTTCAAGAATACTCTGTTCAGGGATGTGCTAAAGGAAATCCTTAGAGCAAGGCACCAGGTTGTTTTTCTTTTCTCCCTGTAAGGGAATATGGCTGAAGTCATGGATTTACTATGGTCCACGTGCAGTGTTTAGTGTTTGATGGACACTCTGATGGATAAATGCCTCTGCTACAAAGTATGAAAATATTGTGACTGATGTGAATTCTCATTGATGAATGATGTCAACAGAAAAGGATTTTAATAGTCGGGTGAAGTTTTGATCTTTTCCAGCCACTGCTATCCTAGCCAAGTGAACATGGATGGCAAGTCATGGGAAAAGGAGCAGAAGATATGGATGGGTTTGACAGAGCAAAGTTGGTCATCAATGTTGAATGTCCAGCTTGTCACCAGAAAGGATCTGAGCAGGTGCACGGTGCCATTCCCTGGGAAATCTCCATCAGTTAGATGCAGGGAAGGTGATTCTCTGGATCGTTTCTATCATGGCCAGGTTGGAGCTTTGTTTCCTCTGGAATAGGTTTATCTCTGGTTATGGGCATGACTTCTCTATCTCCATTGCCTCTGCCAAAAGCAGATTGTTTTGAGTCCAGGTCATCCTCTCTGCAGAATGCTTTACTCAACATAATAGGATTCTACCAGTGCTTAATAGAAACCTCTGGCCATGGAAATTATCAACACAAAACACACTGGTCTCAGGGTGCTACCGGTCACCCTGAAGCAGATGACTTGACTATGGAATGATATCTGGAAAACTCAGCTGTGGTTCCAACTATGAAGTCATATTGTTGGAGACTGAAGTAGCATCATCTAGGATCAGGTAAATTATGTCAATTGGAGACTAGCATGTGGTACTCTCTTTCCTAGAGCTATAATCCAAGTGACTGAAATAAGTGTAGATACTGACACTCTTGCCTCTCATTTCTTTATCATTGGTTTGGAGGCCTTGGATTTCCCCCTACCCCACAAAACATAATTTTCATTGAAGGGACAAAATAATAATTTAACTGGACAGGCTGTCAAGACTGGCACTTGGCCAGTTTGGACTTCTTATGCGTCTGATTGGAATCAATGTATGGCGTCATTATCATCCACATATGTCACAGAGTTCAACAAAAACAAAAACAAAAAAAAACCCAACAAAAACAACAACAAAACTGTAGGTGAGTGAAAGGATGTGGGACTTGGAAATGGTCACCCTTTTAGGGGATCATTTCTTGCCAAGTCCTTGCTCAGACTTCCAGGACAGATATGGTAAGGGAATGAAGAAAGGACAGACAAACAGACACACACAGAAAGCTGGGGCTGGTTGGACTGATGTCTCTGAAGGAGCAACTGTAGTTCTCTGGAAACTCAGCATGTTTATTATATGCAATTGAACAGAGAGGTGGGATTATTTCATACAGATAAACAAGGAGGCATTGCATATGATGTACAACTGGACCAAGGACACAGACATCGCTAATCTCGGTAGGAGCAATGTCTATAGGGGAGTAGTCTTCAGGCCATAAATATCCAGGGGTGGGAGAAAGCCATAATGAACATTTTTGGCATCCATGTGTGCCAAAGGTTTTGCCGTTTCCCTCTGGGACTGAGGTTAAGGTCATTGACATAGACATGCCCATGTTAACAAGATACATTCACTCAGGAAAACCACGCTGGGCTTCCTCTGTTCACTACAACTAGTAAGTTGCTTCCTGAAAGCAAAGGAAATGCAGAATGTCTTGTAGAAGAAAATGGTTATGAATGCCATCTCCAGCCATGTGGTAAGATGATTATCAATACCATCTCCAGCCATATGGTAAAATGGTTATAAATGCCATATGGGAAAGGTGAACAGGAATTACTTCAGCTGTGAGTCTTGAGTATTTCCAAGCTTTCGTTTGGCATAGCTTTTCTTGTGT
The DNA here is from genome assembly GCF_011762505.2 of Arvicanthis niloticus. Taxonomy (NCBI): domain Eukaryota; kingdom Metazoa; phylum Chordata; class Mammalia; order Rodentia; family Muridae; genus Arvicanthis; species Arvicanthis niloticus. Next base: position 1,506,877 of record NC_047677.1, on the reverse strand, counting down.
CTACGATGAATAGTCTTTTTTTTTTTCTTTTTGTTTTGCCTTTCTGCTGCCAAAATGAGATATTCTCTCAAGGCTGAGACTGAGAGGTCGGCGTTCATTTCAAGGCTAACACAAAGGGAGTGTGACTCTGCTACAGAAGAACTCGTCCTGACATGGCATCTTGAGTGTGTCCTCTTCTCTGGAGAGGGACGGTATGTCTTCAGTTGCGCAAGAGAGTGCTGCATGATGCTAGGCAGATACAGTCTCCCTCTCTTTTCTTTTTATATGCAACTACATTAAAGGATTGTTTCAGCCTGCTCTGTACCAGCATGGTTAAGCTAAGTCCACAGGTCCCCAGATCTTCTCTCGTGTAAGATTGTAATTTAGAGTTGACCAAAAGAGAACCTGTATAACTTGGGAGGCACAAAGAGTTAAGTAGCCTTAACTCTCTGGAAGTCTTTGCAGCCAGTTAAAAAGGCAGAGAAATGAAACCATTCTTTCAACTGGTGACTTGGACAATTTAAAGCAGCCTGGGTTCAAGCTTAGTGTAAGTCCCAGAAGCTATAGTAGCTTCTGTAGACCTCTGGCAGCTCCTCTTGGCACAGGCTCTCATTTCAGTGGCTTGAAGTGCTCTTATTCTCAGATTTCCCTGCAAGCATTCATCTTGGCTGTCTGACGCAGAATCTCACACTGTAGCCCAGGCAGGCTTCGAACTGGTGGCCGTCCTCCTCTCTCAGTCCTCTCAGGAATAGGGTTACAGGGGCATAGGCCACAATGAACAACTGCAAATCTGTTGACGTTAGACTGTTAACTTACTCCAGCATTTCAGAACTCTACTGAGTTTCTCCTACTCTCTCCTTAGGACCGGCCATTGCTAATCTCCTCCCACTGTCAGTAAGATCTGCACCAGTAGTAGCCTCAGTGCCTTTCCTTAACATGACTGGAGCAAATGTTCTCTTGATTTTCTTGTAAATTTCCATAAACCTAGGATGAGGTACACGACTAAGTAAATTTTGAGGGAGGAAAGAGTTTACCCATGAAAGTTTTCTTTTTCTGAGAAACAATTCAGAAAAACAGGAAGACAAAATGGAAGTTTTTACCTGAGTGTTGAGGTCCATGACTGTCATCACAGCATGAAGGAGGCAGGAGGCTGAGGCAGTGGCTGGTGAGTTTGAGGACACCCTGGGCTTTATGGTTCAACTGTCTGAAACCCACCAAACCACAATAACAATAGCAAAACAAAACAAAACAAAATAGCAAGCAAGAAAGAAATATAAGAAATGGAATTAAAATTATTACCATGGAGAACAAGATATGTGCATTCATATTTCTTAATACTCTAAGCTTCAGAAATACATCTCGAACATATGAAGCAGAAAAGTGAATTTGTTGGTTCAGATGGCTGAGGAGTATAGTTTGCACTTATATGCTTCAAGCTTGGCTGAAATTTGAAGTTTACAGAATGTTACCAAGAATTTTTTTCCTCTGCATGCTTCTCCATTCTGCCTTCTTTACTGGCTTAATTCTTAGAAGCTCTGTAAACCATAGATGTAAGCAGAGATGAATATAGACAATTCCTGGATTGTAGTCTACCAGACTAGTGATATCAGTGGCTCACTTTTAGTACGAGTCTGGTTTGTTGGTGGATCTTGGGTCAAGTGTTCACATACTAAACAGTAACTGGAGTCTACATATAACAGGTAAGGAAAGACTACAACCCAAAACCAGGGCAGCCCACCTAACCCTCAGAAAAATCCATGAAAAAAAAGGAGAGTTCTGTGGTTAGGATTCTTGGTTTAAAAAAATTAGTAAACCTCCAACACACTATTTGTTTTTTGTATAACACATAATTTTTTAAATTAATAAATCACCATGTTTATCTTCATAATATAATATTCTTGTGTAACATACTATAATTATTTCTTTTTTTTGAAACTCATTTATTGCTCTTAGATTTCACAGTTTAGTGAAATATACATTTTTATTTTATTTTTTTTTTTTGGATTTTTTTTAAATTTACATTTCAAATGTTATCCCCTTTCCTGGTTCCCCCAACCCAGAAATCCCCTAACCCATCACCCCTCCCCTGCTTCTAGGAGGGTGTTTCCCCACCCACCCACCCACCCACTCCTGCCTATCCACCCTCACATTCAACAACACTGGAGCATGGAGCCTTCACAGGAATCAAGGGCCTCTTCTTCCATTGATGCACAACAAGGCCATTCTCGGCCACACATGCGGCTGGAGCCCTGGATCCTTCCATGTGTACTCCTTGGTTGGTGGTTTAGTCCCTGGGAGCTCTGGGGGAGACTATAATTATTTCATACACACCAAAAATAATAAAAACCAACTGTCATCTCCTCTCTGAAACATACAAATAATGTTTTGTATTCTATATATCTCTGTATCTCTCTAGGCCATAGTCTGGTTTGTTCCTGCCTTCCTTCCTATCAGTTTAGGCTGCCTATGGCCCAGCAATGTATAACTAAGAGGGTATTTTTATTTAACCGTGTGCAATGAAGAGAGTAGACAAACATGGAATCATCAAAACCAAATATGACTTCAACAGAATTCTCACTTGGAACTAGAAAGGAAGAGAAAACTAGCCAACAATTCCACTGATCGCGGATGACATTTCCCACTCTTCCCTGTCAGCCTGTCTGAATCACAGGGCATTTACTTGAGAAAAATTTGTCTTCTAGCCCCATTTGATATTGATACTGGGAAAGTCCCCTATTTAATGATTATAAAACTATATTTTGCTGCTGAACCTTGGTGGGTATTACTCCCAAACAGTTGTGTCAGGATTGAAATGAAAAAAGCCTCCTTAAAGCCTTTGGTGGCAGCCAGTTAATTTGCCTTTGGCCTAGTGACTTGAATGCAGGATCACACTGAGTCATCTTCTCAAGAGAGCCTGTGGTTTCTGTTTCTTAGATTTAGGCCTCAAAACTCCAGGCTGTATTTCATTCAGCTCTTAGCTTACAAGTTTATAGTAAAACCGAGCAGTTGCTTGGAATTGGGAGTGATAATTAATCTTCCCTGTATCTCCAGGTGGCTATGACAGATTGTTTGTTCCACTGTTTTTTAATTAAGGTAATTAGATCAAGGTTTTGTCAACCTCACCTTTAGCAGCCTGATTTCTTCAGCTAGGGAATCAGCACTCAAGTTGCCCGAGAAGCATGGGGAAATCTCACGGATTCACCTAGATCTAATTCTTACCTATGTCCGGCCTCACTGGATTGCTATTCACTTGCTTGTCATGGGTGGAGAATTTTCTTTTTGTCAGTTTGCAAAACCCATGGCTGTGTGAATCTCAGCTACGTTGGATTGTTATATGTAGATTTACAAGGCTGTGTGTGGTTTTCGTTTGCTTTTAAGCAGGCCAACAAGATTTGTGGAAGATGTTGAAGCAAGCTAACCTCTATTCTATCACATATTCTAAAGTTCTGTCCTCTGGAGTCACACAGACTGAGTGTGAAGTATGACAGACAGTGGTGCAGCCATCTACTTTGCTACTGGATAGCCAGATGGGCTGCTCTGTAGCTAGCACAGGGGAATGCTTACTACCCTGTAGCCTTGCTTCAGTTTAGCCAACCTGACCTTTTTAGGTTTGTCAGTAATAAATGCCATCCATGTTAGCTAAGTTGTTTTTAGGTAAAGAATGAAAATAAGTACTATTTGGTTTACAAGCCTGAAAGGGCAAGGGTAAAATTAACTGGTGATATGGTCATATCAGAATACCTAAGTACTCTATTTATTATGCTTTTTATTTACTACAACTCTAATCATGCTATCTCTCAGAAACCTGTCTCTCTCTTTTGCCTTCCTTTGCTCTTTGGTAGAAATTTCTTTATGGGCTGCCACTGTTGCTACAAGTGACTTCAGGCTTTTGATGTAGCTTCAAGATTCTCTTGTATTCCAGGCTGGTCTTGAACTCACTGAGTACCTGAGTGATAACCTTGAACTTTTAGTTGTTCTGCTTCCATTTCCCAAGTGGTGACACTCCAGTTATACGTCACCATTCCTAGATTTATGAGGTACCCTTATTCTCAGGGTTTCATCAGTGATAGACAAGCACTCATCAATTGAGCTGCATTCCCCAGCCCACTACAGTTTCTGGCACCCGTTACTTAATAAGCCCACTTTGAGAAACCTTTTTCAATGGTTTGGATATGCTTTGTCCTTCAAAGGTATAGGTCCCCAGGGTGATGCTGAGAATGATAAAAATCTTAGAGGGTTGTTGCAGAAGGAGGTATGTCATTGGCCTCATCCGGTGAGAGTGATGTCATTCTTGGGGGTCTGTGGTTACTCCTTGTGGAATTCAAACTATTACAAAGAGAAAGCGAATCTCTCTGGCATTCACACTCACCATGTGATCTCTGTTTGTACACTCTCTGTCACTCTGTCAATTGTTATGCTATGCTATATCCACTGAGACCTCCCCACAGCCCAGTACAGCTGCACAATGTTTTTTAGTCTCCAGGACTCTTCACTAAATAAGCACACACGCATTATAAAGCACCCAAACTCTGGCATTTCATTACAACAACAGAAAACAGTTGTAGACATCATCTTGAGGTTTGATCTGTTGCTATGTATTGTTATGCTGAATTCTGTACCCAAAGGTCTAGGTCTACGCATGAATTCTCACGTTTACAAGCTTTTGTTGTGCAACCTTTGTTCCTTGATTTAACACTATTGGTTAAATAAAATTGGCTACAGTCAGTTACTGGAGGGATTAGAGGTAGGTGGGTTTGGAGTTACCTGTTTGGGGGTGGAGAAGGGAGGAGAGAGAAGACCATAAAGAGGAGGAGGAGAAAGAGGAGAAGGAGGAGGAAGAAGAGGAGGAGAAAGAGAAGAAGAAGGAGGAAGAGGAGGAGGAGAAAGAGGAGAGGGAAGAGGAAAAGGAGAAGGAAGAGGAAGAAACTGCTATGAGAGGAGATGGACCATGAGCACATGGCCAGGAGAAACAGCAAGTATTTAGGATATATTATAGGGAAGGTGGCCAGGCCAGCAGTTAGAAAAGTAGATTAGGGGTCAAAGCAAAATAAAATAACCATAGTCTGGGTCTTATTTGTAAACTAGTTGGGTATAAGTTTAAATTAGTTGTACTTAATGATCATCTCTTTCTCCAAATTTCCTGCAACTATCCTAGGCTGACTTTGATTGCCTAAACCTGGGTTACAGGTCTAATTAGAATTAGAGCTGAGACTGGAGACATGGCTCATGTATAAAGTCATTGTCTGCTCTTCCAGAGGAGCTGGGTTCAGTTTTCTGCACCCACACAATGACTCATAGTCAAGTGTAACTCCAGTTCCAAGACATCTATCCCCTTCTTCTAACCTCTGAGCACAACAGGGATATACACATGTGGTACCCAGATGTACATGTAGTTAAAACACCCATGTACAAAGAAGAAAAGTAAATAAATCCTAAAAGCAAAGTTAGGGTATTGCCAAGCTTTGTCTTAAAACTCCTACTCTTCGTCCTCCAGTCACGTTGAGCTACATTTCATTCTCACTGAACCTATTTACTCTGTAAGATTTGGATAATAGCATCGTGAAGATTGGATTCAAGTATGTAATTAGCAACTTCTATAGCGTGAGGCATTCACTTACCCACCTGATAACCATTTCCTCACAGTGATGTTTCTTGTAATTATGTTTGATCTACAAATTTAGAGCTATTGCATAACAGTTATAGAAATGTTATGGCACTGTTTTCAATGGGTGAGTTACACACCAGAAAAAGATATTTTCTAAAATTGTTATAACAAAGAACATAACTGAGTGTGGTAGTGCACACCTTTAATCTCAGCACTCAGGAGGCAGAGGCAGGTGGATCTCTGGTCTACACATAGAGTTCCAGGACAGCCAGGGCTCTATGCACAGAGAAACCCTGTCTCAAAAAAAAAAACAAAAACAAACCAAACCAAACCGACCAACCTACCAAACAAACAAAAAATCCCTCAACCAACCAACCAACCAAAAAAAAAAAAAAAAAAAAAAAAAAAAAAAAAAAAAAAAAACCAAATAAAAAAAAGAACATAAAGTAATGTTAAATGGAAGCCACTGCTCAGGATATAAAGCTGTACACAAATTATGATCCTAGATTTAGGATTTATATAGAAAATAGACTGAAAGATGACACTAGCGTTTTTTTGTGTGTGTGGGTTTATGTTGTGTGTACATGGGTGTACAGTATATGCAGGTTTGTGTGATGTGTGTGGAAACCAGAGAACACGGTCAACCATCTTTTTCTACCACTGTGCTTCTTCCTCATCTCTAATTTTGGAGCCAGGATCTCTTGCTTAACATGGGGCTCACCAATTTGGAAAGAGTAGCTGATCAACAAGCTCCACAGACTCTCCTGTCTCTACCTTCTCAACAGTAGGATTAGAGGCACATGCCACCATGACCAGGTTTTTCAAGTGGGTGCTGAGAGAGCCAAATTCAGGTCTTTATGCTTGCACACGGCACTCTCCCACCTGATCTGTCCCCCAGCCTGTATTCTGTTCCTATAGAATGATGGCTATCCTGCTTCAGCCTTCTGAGTATCTGAAATTACAGATTGGGTGGATCACTAGTTTATGTTTTACCTGTAGCAATATAGCTAAGTATTCCAAAGCTTTTAAAAATGTGTTTTCCTTGTCTTTGAAAATAAGTAGGGTGTTCCAGGCAAACACACTTAAATTCAGGAACTGAAATGATTTGTCTGAACTTTCCTCTTTCCATTAAAGAGGTTTAAATGGAGTATAATCACAGTTCTGCTAGACTCAATTATGAGTTACAGAAAAAATAAAATAAAATAAAAGCTCTAGAAGTGTCTGCTTTGGTTGGGAGATTGGAGCTCCAGAAAATGGTCTGAGCACATGATCGTATTGTTTTCATCTAGTCTGTGAAATGAAGGTAATTACTAAGCCCAGTGCTATTAGCATGCTGCTCATTAAGTAAATTAGAAGTAAATTTCTGCTATTATATTTTCCTCATGAAACTGCCTGGCTTCTTTCTTAGCATGCTCTTAAATTACTCCTCTTTGGACAAGGACCATCTAGCCTCCTGCTGTCAGACCTGTCTCAGCTGGAATAAGCTCTGTTTCTTTCTACTGCATTGTGTGGGGATACATTTTCTACTCTTCACCCCCTCCAAAGTCTGTGGGAGGAAGGTGATGGAACAAAAATTGTCAGCAATTCTTGTGGGCTAGACTACTGGGTAGCTGGTTCTGTCCCTATGTCACAGACCCACACCTGACCCATATCTGCGAAACACCAACATTCCATCTGCCATTGTGGTGGTTTGAATGAAAATGGCCCCACTAGACCAATAGTGACAGGAGTGGCATCACTAGGAGGTGTAGCCTTGTTTGAGGAAGTGTGTCACTGGGGTGGGCTTTGAGGCCTCAGCTGTTCAATCCAGGTCCAGTGTTACCCTCTCTTCTGGCTGCCTACCAATCAGCTACCTCTCCAGCACTGTGTCTACCGGTGTGTCACCATGCTTTTCAGCATGACAATAATGGACTAAACCTCTGAACTGTAAACCAGCTTCAGTTAAATATTTTTCTTAATAAGAGTTGTTGTGGTCATCGACAACTGCTTTTCAACACCCGTTCGTGGAAATCAGATCACTTTGTCAATTCACAAACTCAACCAAGGGGGGAAAAAAGAGTTGTTGTGGTCAAGGTGTCTCTTCACAGCAATAGAAACCCTAAGACAGCCATGAATTCAAAATGTACCTACAGTTCCACCAAAGCCAGGGAACTTTCACATTACACATTCTGGGTATCTATTCACTCTCAAGTAGCCCTCACAATTTTTGTAAAAATAAAATGTTATGGGACCTCAGCCCTAGAAAACTACAGGAAACTAATGTCTTCTGACGGAAGGACAATTACTCTTTCACGAGGATGATGCCTCCTGTTAAGTTGTCCTAGTCAGGGTTCCAAAATGACCTTGAAGAGGAAAGGATTTATTTGGCTTATTCCTTCCTCCTCATTACTGTTCAAGGGAAGTCAGGGCTGGAACTGAGAAAGGATAAGACTCGGGAGGGTGAAGATGATGCTATGGAAAATTACTGCTTATTGGCTTGCTTCTCACGGTTTGCTCAGCTTGCTTTCTTAGACAACCAAGAAGCACCAGCTAAGGGTGTCCTCCCCTACAAGGGGGCTTCCCCCATCAATCACGAAGTAAGAAAATGTCTCACAGTCTTTCCTATAACCCAATCTTATGAAGAAATGTTTCCTTCGAGGCTCCCTTCCTTCTGATAACTCTAGCTTGTATCAAGTTGACATAGAAAGAAACCAACATGTATACAGGATGAACACTAGACAGGCTCATCAGGTTGTATTTACATTTTATGTATATATGTGTAATGATAATAAAGAAAAAGCAGCCATGAATTTGGTAGGGATTGAGACGGGGTGTATGAGAGGGCTTGACGGGACGATAGGGGATGGGTAAATGATATAACTATATTTTAATTACAATTTTAAAAATTAAAAAAGCTTTTAATACTCACTCCATTGTGCTTTGGAAGAATTAAACCATTTTAATTATTCTTAATTGTGTGTGGGCTATGTATGCAGAAAGGCAGATGTCCACAGAGGTGAGAGGGTTTGAATGCCCTGGAACTAGAGTTATGGGCCACTCTGAGTTACTCAGTGTGGTAATAGAACTGAGTCCTCCTCTGCAAAAGCAGGCTGGGCTCTTCTCTGCTGAACCACTTCTCTGGTTCTCAATATTTTATGCTGAGTGTAGAATAGACTCTTCAGAAACTGTCAGAAGAAGTTTCTTGGTATTGAAATGTAAACATTCCTTAGTTTTGTTTATAGAATTCTCTCCCCCCTGTGTAAATCACCCCACACTTGTTTTAATTACAGCATCTCTTTAACAGTGTAATATTTTCTTTTCCTTGTGGACTGGTCTTTGCATCTAGATACTGCTAAGCATGAGGGCCCGAATAGAGGAGAGACAAATGAATTGGTCAAAGATCCTCACAAAGACTTAAATCAAGTTAGAAAGGAAGATTGCAAGATTTTGTTAAATTCAAACAGCTTCCCATGTTTATGTCTCGAAAACAATTGCCAAGTCTTTAAAAATTCAAGGCTGGAGACTAAAAATTTAAAACAAATTCATTTTGTCTTGTATACATAACCTTTTAAATGTGATTACCTCTTAATCCCATGAGTTACCACAGTGCATTTACCTTGAATGTAATCCTCCCTCTCCCCCACACACAGTCCTCCCCAGTATTCTTCCTTATTATATCTTAATCTCCGTTGAGGACAGGGGCCGACAAGCTGTAACAGTGTGTCTCTGACAACTGAGTAAACTTTAGTTAATTCAGCTATGAGGATATCTTTTGTGTTTGTATGCTACAAATAAGATGGTTTTGTTCTAGCTTTCTATGTCCATGGGTAGCATGACGTAAATGGGGAATTAGGTAGTATAAACAGGTATGGGATATGATATTACTTATTTATTTTATTCCTTTCTTTTGCATGTAAGGTCAAATGCATATATGCTTCACACATTATTTGAGTGCAGACATAGTCTTTTAGCACTATAGAAACTCTATAACATATGATATTAGATAATATACATGTTATAGTATATGGTGTATACTATATATACAGTTGCTCGAAAAGTATTTATACCTTTGAAAGTTAAATAAGAGGACTTTATAGTTGCTTATTTTCTATAATCTGCGTGGAAATAATATGGCATGACTCTGAATTTATAAAACAATTAAAATGAGAATCATCCAGGTCATTCTTGAAAAGTCCTAGTAAGTCTTCTCGTAGGTTAATATTTTATGCAATAGAACATGATTATAGCATAGAACATCAGACTGTTTTCATCTAGATGCTACTGAGAGGAGGGAGGGAGAGACTAAAGCATGAAATAGGAGTGAGACGTGGCTACTGTTTAACAATATGACCAGCAGTTAGCTTGTGCCTTTCATCTTTATGTGAGGATTGGGAATGGCTGTAAATGGCAAAAAAAAATTTTGGGGGGGTGATAAAAATGTTTTATTACTTCTGCACTTACTCTTTTTTGTTGTTGTTTTTAAATGCTTTTATTTATTCTTTGAGAATTCTATACATCTTTATATTCTAATACCTCCCCCAATGCTACCCAGATCCTCTCTCCTCTCCCTCCCTCCTTCCTTCCCTTGTTCCCTCCCTCCCTCCTTGTTTCACTTTTTAAAATGTATTTTTATTGGATATTTTATTTACATTTCAGATGCCATCCCCTTTCCCCATTTCCCCTCCCTAGAAAACCCCTATCCCATGCCCCCTTTTCCTTTTTGCCTTTATACAATATTTTTAATGTTAATCAAAGGCTTTATAAGTTTGGTAATGCTCAATATCAATCAGAAGTGTAACCCAATACCCAACCTAGATATATCAACTATCTTTGATTGGCGGAGACATGTGAACATCCACCTCCATGTCCCCACCCCCTTTCTCTCATCACCTAGCTTCTCCTCTCCATCTCCTCATCCTTTTTTTACTCCTCCTCTTCCTCTCCGTACTCCTCCCACCTTAGTTCCTCCTATATATCACCCTTCCTGTTAAAATAAAACTTTTCTCTCAAAATACAATTAGAGCATAACTATACCAATTTGTGTCAGTAAGGTGCAAGATAGACCTAATACCCAGACCATCATTTTGTTGACTAAACAGAACCTCTGTCATCTCTCCTAAATAAAAGACTTAGTTCTGTACCTGGCTTTTTTCTTGGCTTTAGAATGAATGTCAGCTAAAAACCATCCTCTCAAATCTTTTCTCTCAAAGTAAATAGCCAGGATTGGCTATGAGACTATAAGTTTTCAACCCTGTCAGAAATTCAGAATGATTGAGTTAACTGAAACTATGGGAAACACAAAGCATAGCCTCTAAAACTTAGCCAGGCAAAGGATATTTTAATAGAATACATCACTTAAGATCATCAGTATACAGTATGCAGTTCATTTTCCTTAAAAGCCGTTTGTACAAATGCAGGTAAATTTGCCTTTCAAAAAACCTGAGTTAGAACGTGATAGACCGAAAGCTATGTCTTGTCTTTCTTTGTGGCTTAGGATGGCATTTGTAGAAAAGTAAAAGGACACAATGGCCATAGCAACATATTAGTATGTATATGTATTTTTAGGTAGAGGCTAAAACAGATGTTCCACTAGAACAGAGACTTATTTTTGCCAGTTTTGTTCTCCTTTGTGTCTCAAGATCTGAAATGATTTATTTATTTCAAAGGAATAATTATTTAGTGAAAAAAGAGAATATGCACATATTTCTCTCGAACGTGGGTTACAAGCCAATCAAACATTGAGATCCAGATTCACAGTTTATCCTGTAGAGTCCATTTATTCACAAGTGGTTCTTCATGGTACTTCTTTAGAATTCTAATCTGCTTTCCATGTGGTTGTATTAAGTCTTTATTGTTAATGTTTTAAATGCACAGAGTCAGACACCTTCTCAACCATTTCCTTTAAGAAAATACATCCATACAGAGGTGGAGGCTCGCAGCCAACCATTGGACTGAGCATGGGGTCCCCGATGGAGGAGTCAGAGAAAAGACTGAAGGAGCTGAGGGGGTTTGCAGCCCCATGGAAGGAGTACCAGTGTCAACTGGCCAGACCCCCCAGAGCTCCAAAAAATACACATGGAGGAACCCATGGCTCCGGGTGCATGTGTGGCAGAGGATGGCCTTGTTGGATATCAGTGGGAGAAGAGGCACTTGGGCTTGAGGGTGTTCGATGTCCCAGTGTAGGGGAATGCCAGGGCGGGAAGATGGGAGTGGGTGGGTGGGTGGAGGAACACCCTCATAGAGGCAGAAGCAGGGGGATAGGATAGGGAGTTTCCAAAGAGGTGACCTGCAAAGGGGAAAACATTTGAAAAGTAAATAAAGAGAATATCCAATAAAAAAAAGATTAAAAAAAAGAAAATACATCCAAAAATGCATCTAAACACTTAACTCCCCCCCCACATACCACATTTATGCCCACATACACACATATATATACACATACACACAAATACATACACATACATACATAAACACATACACAGACATTTACACACACATATACACATTAGTTTGTTTTCACGGCCTTTAACTTATCATCATTTATGACTTGAACACTATATAGATATAATAGTTTCTTGGGCACTCCTGAAGACAAGGAGAATGCAGTAGACAAGCCAATTATAAGGCTTGTCCGACTTTATTTGGAATGGGCTGTACCTCTTTTGGCAATTTTATTTAAATGGGGAGCTATAGAGCTAGACTTTAGTGTCTGCAGTGTAGGAGGTTCTAACTTGGGAAGCCACAGAGGAGTCAGTGACAGTGTTGTTTATATTCACGGTGGCTGAGTTAACCTAATTTTACCTGGAAGAGATTGCACAGCATTTATACAAGTTGTTGGCAAGGCAAATGGCTATTTAAATGTTGCTAGTAAGTGTGAAAAGATTTAAGTAAAACATGAACAAGCTAATCCAAAAAATACATAGATTTAGAAATGGAAGAATGTGAGTGTTGAATGATCAAATGTGCATGAGATTTCAGGTTATTTTCTCCATCCTATTTTTTCATATTTCCTTAAATAGTATAATTTATTCTAATCTCATGAAAATGTCAAATGAGAAAATTAAATTAAAATTTATCTGTGTAAGCAAAAATATAAATACATTAGTGCCAAGGTGGTGTATCGATTGCACATTATAAGGAAGGGTAGATTAACTCACATACCACAGAACTTCATTCAGTACTGTTTTTGAATAATGAATTAACTAAGCAGTATACTGCACATTAGATATCTGTGACTCAGACTGTATGATGTGAAAATTCCCTGGCTTTGGTGACACTGGAAGCATATCTTGAACCTATTGTAGATAGATGTTTGGGGTTTGGCAGGCAAAAGTCTGTGACAGGAACAGAGCTAGCCACCTAGTAGTCAAAATGACAAAAATTGCTGACAATCATTGTTTTTTCATTAGTGGGGTTTTTTTTTTTTTGTATTCCATATTTACAAAAGAGATGCAAAAATTAAGTTTAAAAAAATCAGTTTTTTATGACCCAGATGTATTCATATATAATTATGTGGAAGAAATATTAAAATTTCAGGATATATATATAATTGAAAATAGGTATATAATAAATATAATATTTACTAAATATCATTGATATGACTTGTGTGTGAAATATAATTAAGAAAAATATCTACATAGCCATAGTTGCTGATCACTACAAGAAAGACATAAAATAATGATAGTAAAACATAGTTACACAAATGAACAAAACAAACTAGAGAGACTTTAAATGAGTCCATTTAGTAATGAATATAACCAAAGAAAGATTGAATTGCACTATGTTATTTTTTTTTATAACCAAGAGAGTGGCGTCAATCTACTAAGAAAATATTTTAAAGTGTTCATCTGGTTGCAAATAACCAAGTTATCTTGTCACTGTTACCCCAAATACTAACTATATTGAACATCCTAGTCAATATGTATTTTGGTTGGTGGGAGCATGCTTGCCCTCTGTAGTAAGACAAGGTGCAGAGAGCAGCAGCTGCCACTGGACAATTCTTTGACCTCATGTAGCCTACAGAACAGGCTACTTGTACCCACTACTTTTCTAGCAGTTGACTCCATTGTTGAGCTCAAGAATGGGGCTGCAGATAATTTGTGCTCTATGTATTCCTCGCAGCCAGTGAAAGCCACATCTTTAGGGATGTAATTAAATTCTGCAAGTAAACACTGCAAATCAAACAATAACTGAAACCCAGTTTCTTAACTTCTAGTTCATTGCTAAAATTAAAGTTGTGAAATATGTTCTCTTGGATTACTGGAATGGCCCCTTTTAAATTTTATTTGGGGCCCTTCGGGCTTCTCTGGTATGTTAATCATGCTGTCTTTGTAAAGTATGGAACTATGACACACTCAGATACTGCTTTGATTTTGAGATTTGAGAGTATAGATAAACTTGCACAAGAAGGTGGCGTCTTTCTGATAGTGATCATGCTTCTATCTCTAGCCACTGATAGAATGCCTGCAGATCTTCTCTGGAACTGAATTAACAGCCAAATTGATAAAGGGTTTGTGAAATCGTGTTTACAATTCTCTACTCAGCTGGTGAGTCATTCTCTACTTTGCATGGGTAGACCATATTTGAGTAAACCATGATCTATTGAGCCAAAAATGGCAGTGACAATAAGACCAAGTAGATTAAGGTAACTTCTCAGTCTGATGAAAGATAGCTAGAGTCACAGACTCTAAGGTTCAGCCTGGGTCAGAGACGCCTCTGTTTGGTTAGGAGAGTCTGTAGTTGTTGTATTCTGTTAGATGCAGTCTTGGTACTGCCTCACTGTTATTTCTACTATATAGTTCCAGCTGTACTTGAAAAATAAGTTTGCTCATTTGATGATCACACACACACACACACACACACACACACACACACACACACACACACACTTTGGTTCTGTTCACCCACCTACAGCCCTCTCTCATCATCTTCTTTCCCATAACACCAACATATTCTTCAACAAGTCTCCCTCTTTACATCCTTTTTTGCTGTGTTTTCTTTTTCTTATATTTTGGGGACTGTGCTGGTTACTTTTTGCAAATGTGACAGGAACTAGAGTCGCTTGGCAGAAAAAAAAAATCAGTAGAGACGTTGACTCTATTGGTTGGCTAGTAGGACATTTTCTTAATGAATAATTAACACGGGATTGCCTAGTAGACAGTGCTACCCCTGGGCAAGGCATCTTGGATGGTGTAAAAATTGCCACGTCAACATGGGCAATGCAAATTAGACTTGGTTTCTTCCTTTCCTTTCCTTTCCTTTCCTTTCCTTTCCTTTCCTTTCCTTTCCTTTCCTTTCCTTTCCTTTCCTTTCCTTTCCTTTCGTTTCCTTTCCTTCCCATTCCTTTCCTTTCCTTTCCTTCCCATTCCTTTCCTTTCATTCTTTGAGTTTCTTCTTATTTCGAAGGGGAGGTCACAAGGGAGGTGGCTTGATGGCTCCTGCTTAGGCAGTCCTTATTGCTGTTAAACAAAGCTAGTATGAGTTCATGGTGAAATAGCCCTGTCATATCTAGAAGACAGTGCTTCACAGTACTCTCTAGCCTCTGGCCCTTACATTATTTCTGCTCTCCCTTCCACACACAGTATTGGAGGAGGTGATACAGTTTAGGGCTGACTGCTCAATAATCACTTGCTCTCAGCACTTTGGCAGATTATGAGTCTCTGCATTAGCCATCACTCCTGTTGCAAACAGAAGGTTCTCTGAGCAAGGATGAGGGGGGCACCAGTCTACAAATCTAGCTGTCTTTTCCGCTGACTCATAATGCAATTACACAGATACTTCATCTCATTAGTAATTTGCATCTTCATTCTGTGTACTCAAGTTCTTAGTACCTATGACACTATTAGATCTTCAAAGAATGCCTGAATAAATGAGAAGAAATATAGACTCAGTGCTAAAAGAGAGGAATCTTAGAAGTGGGACTAAAAGTATTTATTTATTTTTATTATGTCTTTAGTGAGGATTAAATTTAAGTCTTCCAGAGAAAATCCCTCCCCAAATACCCTGCAGGTCTCATATTTTTTAGAAAGCAGGTATGTGTTTGACTTAAGCATGGTGTGCCAGAAGATGAGGGAAGCTGTGCTTGGAAGAACAACCAAGACAATGGGACATGAGTGAGCTTGGAGATGGAGAAGGAAGAATGAGCTCCGTAGCTGAGGGAGGCTCTTGCCTGAGACTGCAGTCCTCTGATACCACACCAGTAAGAACATGCACTGTGTAGCCTACTTCTGCTTCTTTACATTAAATCTTTTTATACATTGCTTTGCACATCATTTCTCAAATCATTTTATTGTAAACTCTAAGTCTTATTCACCCCAGCACTGAAGATTGAACCTGGTATAAATGCTTGATCACTGAGACACTTCTACCCTACATAGTAGATTTTTATACTATACACTTTATAGATCCTTATGCAGTGAATGGATATCTGAATATTGGAATGTGCTCTGTAGATCTGAGAAATTTCTAAGAATTTATCCCTATCTGCTCCTAGTACTGTAGGTAAGGAAGTGGGTTCTTCCCACTATCTACAAACTAGCAGCAGTTTCTTTGAAATCCTATCATATGCATTGAAACTGTGACAGTACCAGCAGAGAATAAATGTTGTCATGTGTTCCAGCAAGGTCAATTTTGATTACACTAAAAATCCCACAATATTTTCATTCTAAGTGCTTCAAGTGTTTGTTATTCTTATATTTTTTGAAAAGCTCAAGAATTTCACTTTGGGCTATTAGGAAATGTTTTACCTTTTAGTACATATACATTTAACCAGAGAATATATTTTCCTATTACTTCAAATAAGAACAAAAAAAATTCAAGATCAGAAAAGAGAGAGGGTACTTAAAAATAGTTTAGATGAGAGCAATATTTACACATAAATATTAAATTATTGGTAAGGACAAGTGCTATCAGGTTAAAATATTTATCTTTTGACCTCTGAGCCTATGGCTGGCAATCACATCATTTAAAATGAAGCTTTACTTTAGAAAGAAGAGCTTTGCAAATGCCTCCTTTATATCACATATTAATTAGATGCTGAGAGTCACCTTCATGGGCAGTTAGATGATAACAAAGGAAGATCACAGGGCTCAAATGCTGGACAAAGAAGTTTTGAAACGTCATGTTACTACTTAGTTGTTAAGACCTAGGGTGAATGGATATCTGTTTGTGCTTCAGCTTCCTCTCGGGTTGGAGGCAATAGTATTGCACATTGCACAGGTGCTTTGAAGATGCCATAATGAGGTTATGATGAACCGTACTTGGTGCCCTGAGAATTCAGGAGCTGGAGAGTTATTTTTTTTTGTCTCCATGGGAATTACAAAATGTGGACAGAATGTAATGTGATAACTTTATATTAGTAGTTAATCTGATGGATGTAGACACCAGAGGGATGAAGGTTTAATCTCCAGAGCCAGTATTTCAAGTTTTAGACAGTAGAACAATCAGAAATCTTTCCTGGTCTAGTCTGGCCAGGGAGTCAAAGAGAGTCAGGGGTAGGCAGGGAGAAACTAGAGGCAAGGGAGACACTGGCTCTGTGGTATATGAGTAGTGTGTTCTCCACAGGTCTGTCCTCGGCACCTTTATTTCTATTGACAAAGATGGAGGAGAAAATAGATATGAAATATATGAGAGCATTAAATTATTCTACAGATCTGTGTTTTCTTTAGACCTGTATCTTCCTGTTGTGAGAATATTTGGCAAACTTTAAACAAATGGCCCAAATCTCATTGGTGCCAGCCTTCTATGCAATGATGGTGTAGTGCCAGGGAAGTGTTAGTGATCTCCCCAAAACAGACAGGAATTGATCTGCTGCAACTCATGGCAGTGTTTTTATTCTATTCAAGCTAGCTTGGCCTCCCTCAGTACACTGCCATCGTTCAGGACAGTTTTGGTGGTGGGGGAGCCCCAAATATCTATGGGGCAAGGCTTTCTAGTAAGCAGCAAGCAGGCGGTGAGTGTGCAAGCATCTAATTGGAAAGGTATTATGGCCTTTAACATAATTGGCTGGTTCAGGGAGTCATATCATAAACTTAATTTCTGCTCCCCTCTGCATTGGTGGTCGTAAGGCAGGGGATGGGCTTGTAACCTGGGGGTGCAGGTTTGTTGGAATCAACCTGGATATGCTGGTCTTATTGAGGGTATAACTTGGAGATGCTAGTGTTGTTGGGGATGAGCCAAGAGACTGGATCTAGGCTCGGGTTTTGTTAAGGAGCAATTTGGAAACTAATGCTAGGTACCAGCCTGTTAGTTTACCTGAGTTCAAACTTAGGTCAGGTTCTCTAAAATAAAGCCTGAACTTAAAAGATTTGGCTTCTTAATGGTTTACCTATCTTTTAAATTTGTCTATCAGGGAGGAAATCCCAGAAGCCCCAGATTTTCCATGCTGAATAATTCTGTAGTTGGCAATGTCTCTTTCATCTGACTTCTGTATTTTAGCACTCCCTCCTGCCTACATGCACAGAAAGCACATAGAAACACTGCACCAAGCTAGGAGAGCCATTTATGAGTACATGAGTTTGGATAAATGAAGGACTTCTAGATAGTATTGATTTGGGGGTACTAATTGCATTGAGTATCTTCTAATTTTTTTTTTATAAGAGTAGAAAATGTTGAATCTAGTTCAACTATCTTGAAAGCGAAGTAGCTGTTCAGAATAGGTGGGAGTCTCAGAGTGGTGTCAGGAAGGTATATTCTAAAGATGTTTTAGTGGTCCAGAGGTATGAAAAAAAACAAAGAATGAAGGAAAGAAAATGTTTGCTTGCCATCTTTTGCTAATAACTCCTTGTACACTGAACTCATTAAAGCAGGTTGTTAATACAGTAGTTAAAATTCAAGATCCTAGTAGCCTACTCTGCTTTTTTTTTTTTTTTAAAGCATTAACTACAGACTTGCTATTAAAGTTTCATTCATTTCAGTGGTGGTTATATTTTTATTGTATGTTAGATTTTTGTTCCTTGTCTTACTTCTCTATTGCTGTGATAAGATACTGTGACCAAGGAAACTTACAGAACAATTCATTTGGGACTTACAGCTTCAGAGAGTTAGAGGCGATGAGTGTCATGATGGGAATATGACAATAGGGAAGTAGGCATGCACTGGTACAGCAGCTGAAATCTTGATTACATCTTGATCCACAATCACAGGCCAGGGAGAGCTAATTGAGAATGGTGTGGGGTTTCAAAATACAACCCTTACCCTACAACAAAACCAACCCCCTGAAACCTATCAAAATGTTTCACCAACTGGGGATCAAGCATTTAAATATAGGAGCCTAAGAGGGCCATTTTTATTCAAACCTCCCCATCTTTCATTGGATAAATTTTTAGCTCAAACTGATCACCTGTCCATAGGATTTCAAAGGACAAATGAACTATTCTTAGTATCCTTGGCTGGAATTCTAAAATAGTCTACAAATGCTTGCTTTGTGTATGGTCAGTTTTACTTCCCACTTTGTTCTCTGAACAATTTCTTTTTCTTGTACTTTAGTGAAGAGTCAAATTTGTGACTTTTCCAAATGTCCAACCTGGACAAACAGAGCCAAGGCTTTATAGTTATGTATTTACTTCACTTCTCATTTACATTAAAAACAATGACAATAAATAATGATCTTTTGAATAAATCTGATCTTGTTCAATAATGAGTATCTCTTGACAGCTGGCAGGATAATGTTTGCATCAAGGACAGCTCTTGATTTCTGCAACTTTTTCTTTTTCTACAGCTAATTTCCTTTTAATGACATGATTAAATAACTTTCAACTAAATGATTACGTGAATAGACTAAATAAGCTGCAGAATTCATTTTTGACCCAAATATCCGTTATTATGACTTTAAAATTTTAAAGATGATTAATTTCTAAGTAACTTGATTGAGACTCCAATCAGAAGATTGAAAAGTGGTCTTATTTTAAACTATGGTCTCAAGTGAGTTCTGCAGAATTCTAATCATTTACAAAATCATGAAGGATTTACATTTGTAATACTCTGATGTCAAATACTCTCAGAATTCAGATTCAAACAAGCTGAAGCTCATTTTCCAGAGAGAAGGACTCTTACATCTTTGAGTGTTTTTTCCATGTAATTTCTCTCACTCTCCAAAGACATTGTTTATGAATTGCATTTGCAGTGCCAGAAATGGGATTAACTTAAATACTAGGATGACTCTTCAGCGATGGAAGGAATTTTCTTTCTTAGAGTAAGGTAAGCACAGTTTATCCTCAGTGAAACCTCTGGAGGTTAACTACTGACTTTAGAATGTATATACAACAGGGCTTCTCGAATTTAAAATGACACACATTGTTGGAGATCTCATCCACTGTCAACTGAGGTTTGTGAGATCTAGGATGGGTCTATAATTTTGTGTTCTTAACAATTAAATTTTACTTCAGAGAGCTCATGGAATCACATTGCATACCACTCTAATACTTAGGACTGGGTATGGCTAATATTGTTGATTTGAAGTCATGAGTGCTTGGAGATCACTTTCTATGGATCTTTTTTTTTTTTTTTTTTTTAATTGTTTTTTGAAACAGGGTTTCTCAGTGTAGCCTAGAACTCACTTTGTAGACCAGGCTGGTCTTGAACTCACAGAGAACTGCCTCCTTCTGCCTTCAAGTGTTGGGACTTGGCTTTCTAAGGATCTCCTATAGATGACAACACTGATAGTGCAAGCTGTGTGTGCTAAGCTAATGTGTATCTATGCAACTTACTCATCATGGGTTTTAGAATCCTTTCATCAGTTCTATGAGAACTTCGTACAGATTAATTTTTACTCCTTCATCTAACTCTTCCTATATCTACTCCACCTCCCCTTTCCTCCCAATTTTGTGTGCCCCCTTCCACCCCTGCCAAGGCAATTCATGCTGCTCAGGTATTTTTGGGTTTGTGATCTTCCACTGGAGCAGAGATGATATATCAGCAGCTACACTGTAGAGAAAACTGGTCCTTTTCCCAGCAGCTAATAATTGCTGATAGTTCCTCAGCTAGGTGTGGAGCTTCATGCCCAACTCCCCTCTCTGTGTTGCAAATTTGTCTGGCTTGGGCTTGACTGGTCTTGTTCATGCTGCCACCGGTGACTGTGAGTTCGGATGTGCACAGTCCTTCTGTGTCTGGATGATAGGGTAGCTTTGTTGCCACCTTTCTACCTCTGGCTTGTACAAATTTTCTGTTCCCTTTTCTGCAGAGAGATCCTTGTACCTTTAAGGGAAGGGGATATGGTATAGATGTTCCAGTTAGGCCTGTCTGCAGACTATTATTGTCTGTATCTTGGCTAGTTGTGGATCTCTATGTCGATCATCACTTAATGTAAATAGAGGTTTCTCTAATGAGAGTCAAGAGATGTCTTTATCTATGAGTATCATGCTGTCGTTAGGAGTTGGTCCAATATTATGTCCATTTAGCAGGATAATAGTAGTAGGTTCTCATTTAGGGGCTATGACCTGCCTAGCCCTATGTTCTTGAATGATAACAGTTCCAAGTACGCATTTCATCTATAGAATTGAGCATTAAATTAAATCAGAAAGTAGTTTGTTACTTCTATGATATTCATATTACTATCGTGTCAATGGTATATCTTGCTAGGTTCGTAATTATTCTTCTTCTCGGACCTCACAGCTGTGTATGGATGATGCTGTTTACTCTCTCCCAATAGCAGACAGAGCACCTTCTAGCACTTGTAAAGCTAAGCAGTAAGGATGAAGTATCCAGGTCAGTACCAGCTTGATTGGTCCATGTTCTATGATTGAAGTATACAGTCAGCTATAACGTCTTACTCTCAAGTTTTGGAGGCATGCCAAGAGGGAATGTTGGCAATGGCCTTTAATGGTTGGTATCTTTGGGACCTCATTGGCTAACAGCTTCAGAAGATGTTACTCATTCCTGAGAGTGGACTTTTAAGTTTGCTAGTCTGTGGTGTCTACTAGGGACACTGTTGCCTCCTTACAGGGCTACATTTTGTATTTTTTAATGTGTGTGTATAGATATATTTGAGAAGATTCTACTGTAGTAGATTTCCCTATGACTTTTGGGATATTATTTAGTATTATTTATCCCTCTCAGTTTTTCTTTTCTACTCTGCCCTTCCCTCCCCATCCTAATTTATCCCTATTTCATAATTCCTGTTGTTAAAACTCCCTTTTATCGCCCTCTGCCCAGATAGTTACATATAAACCAAAAGCATAGTGAAAGAGAGAATTGGCCCAGTAGGCTTATATGCTTTTATTTGTTTTAACAACATACATTTGTATAGTTTTTATAAGTATTGGTCAATATTTTGTGAGACTGAGAATATTCCTAAATAAATATCTGCTGGTCATTAGTTTAATGAACAAGCTGAGATTACCAATGCTGAGCTGAGATATATTTTGTATTTATTCTCCTCCTTGAGTTCAGTGTGGCTCTTCCACTCTGCTTGCGATTATAGCCTCAATCAGTCCTGTACTCAATTAATAATTTACAGGCAGACAATATTTGTAAGTGTTAGAGTGTTATAAAGACAATATAGTTAGAATTTAAGTATAATTCTGGCTAAAACTTCTTTTATTCATATTTAATATAAAAATTCTACATAATTTAGAATGTCAATGTCAGCTGCCATTTTATATAAAAATCTAGACATAAAAAGTTAAGGCCAAAAAAGTCCACTTAAACTAAGGTTGTTAGAACTGAGTGAAATTTATTTTAGGGAGACAAGTTCCCCTGTGGTTGGTGCCTTTTACTTCTCCCATCAGGAGATTCCTGGGTAAATTTACATTTCTTCGATGTCCATTGTTTCAATAGTCTGATATTCAGATTGAGAAGCACAAAGTGTCTCTTTTAAATATCTTCATTTCTAACACTTTTATCATAGTTTATAATACCTATTTACTTCACCCCCAAGAAATATGACTTTAATGAGATTACACAGTCATGACTGGAATCAGAACCCACGAGCTCTGCTTTCAAGACTCTTTTCATTTACATGATGAGAAGTCCTGTGTAATAGGGGGTATAATAATAGGAAGAGTAGGGTTATTGCCCTGTGAAATTCCTATTTAGAATACTTGAAGGAAGTGGTATTTGTTTTTCTTTTTCCATGGGTCTTACTTGGTATTCTCTTCTCTTCTAAAAGTTAAGTGTTTTCTTTCCAACTGACTCGGTAGACATGGGTTCTTGGCATCCTTCCATGCAACAGAAGCTGCCCCTTCGTGGATATGGGCTGTTAGCAATTACGCAGAACAGAAACTCACTCTTAGTGGACATGGGCTCTTAACATCTTTCTACTCAGCAGGAACAGAGTAACAGGTGGGCAGCTGGGGCTCTACCTCCTGTATCTCAGGGCATTACATTTTTCAAATCTTGTTTCAGAGCTTTTTTTTCCCCTGAAGCCTCTCCCAAATGGATGCTCTTCTAACCTGCTCAAACAAACAAACAAACAAACAAGCCAGCAAACAAAAAACCTTCTTAAACTGCTTTGAGATCTCTTACTATCATCTTTGGACAAATGGCATGTGGAAACTTGGATATAATTTCTAGTTCTCTGTCTCTGAGAAAGAACTAGGGAGTTTTGCTTTATGTAGATAGTTCCATTAGGCCCTGGCAGCTATGAGAATGCTTCTTGAAGTGTCTGCCAGCCACCAGAGGAAGGAGCATGGCTAGCACTATTTTAAAGACTCCCTTCTCCCTCCTGAAGGGTGCTTAAGACTCTCTCCCATATGGAGACAGCTTAGGGAACTATTTTAGCCTTGGTGCCAAATGTCAGAAAGGTACAAGAGTACTCATTACTTCAGCCCTGTTCAGTTTTGTGATTTTAGGGAGAGATGAAACATGTCCCTCCCATAGACTATGTTTTGACACTAGGGAATTACACCAGTACTCTAGAATGGAGGGTGGTGAAGAAGGTGACCACAGAATCCCATTCTCTCGATTATCTCTACTTGGACTAGATCTTCCCATAGGAACATGGATCTGTGGGGCAGTGGACTATGCCACCAGCCAGAGCTGGTAAGGTAGTGGCAAAGTCCAGAAACCCAATATATCTCATAATTGAGAATGGCGGGAGTTCAGACTACATCCCCACCAAAGTCCTGCCCTGGAGCATGTAACTACACACCCCACTAAGCGCATGACAACCAGCCATGTAGTATAGAACTTAAGAGCCCTCCATGCTAATGAGGTATCTAGATAGGCCCCAATGTTCAGCCAATGAGCTTCTCTTCCTGGCCATCCATTCCTGCAAAGTGTATTTAATCTCAAGTTCACCCTGAGAAAGATATGTACATCTTCATCTGCCATGAATAAAGCATTTTGGACAAACAAAAATAGTCTCCTTCATCAAAGACCCGATGGGGGATTGTCATACAGACCCCTTTCTAAGACCCCCTTAGAGGTCCCCTATGCTCCTAGCACTCACTTTGAACTAAGCCAGATTTCCCCTCTACCCCAATCTTGGGCTTATCACAGGCCATCTGTGCTAACTCCTTGAGGTCACCAATGGTGTGTGGTTACACAGGAGGAAGATTGGAGCCCCTTGACCCCCCATTCTCAACTCCTTGTGGTTCCCAGCAGAGTCTGGGTGCCAAGAAGTTTGAGACCACAGCTCCATTCCAGCCTCTACTGTTTCTCATCTGGAGAAACATGGGCTGGGACCCTTCAGGACCCTTGTCTTAGACTGTATTTCCCCTTCACTGAACAGCAAGCACAAGTCCACGTGCTGACACTCCAGTGATGAGGTAGAGGTGCTGAACCACATGGATCTTTGTCTTGGTGCTTTTGTTTCTATTGACAAGTCACTACACCAAAGATCTAACATCACTCTGGGAAAGTTTTACCTTCAGAGTTTTATTTATATTACGTTTAATGTTCCAAATACTTCAGAAGTGTTAATAAGCCTCATATTACAATGATAGCTCAGTTTGCCAAATAGAGTTGAAAAATCCCTCACCTGGTAGTGTCATCCAGCCTGCCTAATTCTGTGGCCCTGTTAGATTGGAGTATAGTGGACTAATGGTGCTGTCTTAAAAACATATGTTCAAATCCTAGTCCCTGGTTTTTGTGCATATGATCTCTTTTTAAAAGATCTTTTAAGATGACATTTCTCAACCACTTTTTTACAGAGGTCACCTAAAACTACCAGAAAACATACACGCTTACATTATGATATAACAGTAGCAAAATTAGTTATGAAGTAGTAATTAAAATACATTTTTGGTTGGGGGTCACCACAGCATGAGGGTTGCAGTATTAGGAAGGCCGAGAGCCTCTGTTTTAATAGAGAATGTGTATCCAGATGACATCATCTGAGCGTAATTGGATGTGCCCTACAAGTGTCCTTATGTAAGAGCAGAATGTGGAGAGTAGAAGAGAAATCTGGGGAAACATGATGAGAGGGACAGAGAGAATATAACACCCAGTACAAGCCCATCTGCATCAAGGATGGCTTATGACAGGGCCTTTAGAGGGGGGTGGAGGGAAGGGAAGAGAGAGAGAGAGAGAGAGAGAGAGAGAGAGAGAGAGAGAGAGAGAGAGAGAGAGAGAGAGAGAGACAAAGACAAAGAAACAGAGAGACAGAGACAGAGAGAGCCTTGATTTCAGACTTTGATTCCTGAACTATGAGAGATTACAAATATGTTTGAATCACCCAGGTTGTAACAATTTGTTATACCATTCCAGGAAGCTAAAATATTCTCAGTAGACCAGCGTAGTGGCTGTTCCCAGCTTCCACTCAGATGTCAGCCAGCACTGCCTCAACCAAACAGGACCCAGAATGCATTTGAGACCTAGCACAGCTCTTCTCCCTGAAAATCTTGGTGTCCCATCAGAATGCAGTCTCCTGCTTCAAGCTGCAGAGGCTCTTTGCTGCTTCTTGCTCCACACCTCCGACCATTTCTCCACTGCCCCAGGTTTGATCACATACTCATCATAGGCCAGTGGCAAGATGATAAGGGGTTACTTTTTGTGTAAAAGATTTTAAGGGTTTGAGTCAGGGACAGAAGGTAGGGTTTTCTTAGAGGGAAAGCTTTATTCAAGGGCACAGTTGTAGGGCCTTGAAGGTTTTTCTCCATGGAACCAGTTTAATCTTGGAGGATCTTTATTTAGTATTGAAGAACACTGCTACCATCTGTGTAAATCATTGACTAGAACTTCCTCCTGGTTCTGGATTTCAGTTTCTTCTTTCAGCTTAGTCGGTTATTCTTCTTGCATCCTCCTAGAGGTCATGGGAGCAGCATCACTTCCTGCTGCTCTCTAACACTGAATTGTTAGCCACGTCTCACCTTTCACCTTTCACCCAGTTAGATTCTCCCTCTCTTGAGTGTGCACATGAGCACTTTCTTCCTCATCTCTGGAGTCTTCCTTCAATTCCAGATCTTTCCACTACATTCCTGAATATTTCCTGTACCACAATGTAATCATATACCCAAAGGTATCACTGTGGGTGGCTTTTGTGTCTATGTGGACACCTTTGGCCATTGTCCTGGCCAGCCAGTCTTACCCACAGCTTCTTCATAAATGATGTCATCATTATTCTGTGAAAACTTCTGAAAACAGCATCCTGCCTTCTTACTCACCCTTTGTCTTCTTGTCTGTGTAATTTGATTGAGACTGAAATGCTTTATTTTCTCTTCTTCCTCAGCTTTCATCTTTTTTTATCTTGTTGTGAGCTTACTTCATCTCCCTCTCCTTTGTCTACTCCAAGAGCTAACATTTAAGCTTCCCACTTGTCTTTCCACCATCTTTCTATCATATCTCTTGAGAAAACGTTGAAGCTGATTTGAGCTTTCTGTATTTAAAGTCACCGTCTAACACAATTTAACGCAACTGTGGGAAGCTACTGGGACCATCCGATCTTGGACTTGAAATCTTTCACTGGATGCACAGTGAGTTCTGTCCAGTGGCAGTTGCTGCAGACCTTCCAGCTGGCCACATGGTGGCATTGGCTTTATTTACACAGGAGAGGACACAAGAAAATCTTCAGTCTTCTCTAAGTAGCCAAGAACATTCCACAAATAGGTTTTTAAGTCACTATACATAAAAACAAAGCATAAAGAAATCAATTCGTACACTGTAAAACCACTCATTTGGTAAAGACATTTGCTTCCATGAAACCTTTCCCAGGACCAACAAAATAGAAGGAGAGAACCAAGTCCCATAAAATTGTCCTCTGACCGCTATACATGTGTTATGGCACTGTGTTTCTTATGTAAATAATAAATAAATAAATAAATAAATAAAGCAGTACAGAATTTAAAAGCTGTCTTCTTTCTAAGCATCTGTTTTTATGGATAGCTATTGTGGACACAGTCATGTGACACTTACCTTCTAATGGTTCAGATGATTTTTAAGTATGCAGTTTTGTTAGCAGCAACATCTTCCATTTCCTACATCTTTTAAAGGACAGTTTAGTAGTAAGAACTTTGTTTTCCTTAGTGAGAATCTAATAGCGAAGCCTGATATATACTGATGTATGCTTTTCATTGCAAACAAAACAAAACACCAAAAACCGGTTCTTTACGGGCGAGTATGAGACTCCAGTGTGCTAAAAGAATCCTTGAATAGACGCAAACACCCAGATTCCAGATGCAGCCCGAGCTAGTTTCTCCAAACATCCCTTCTTAGATAAAAGTGCAACCTCCTGATACCAGGAGCCCAAGTCCTGGAAACACACACCTACAGGAGGGAAGGATAACAGCACCCAGACAGACGGACAAGAGCGGAGGTGCGTGCTCCCAGGGGAACTGACTTGGGTCGTCTGTGTACGTGCACTGAGAGCTTTCCCCTTAGAACACCTGGAGCAGGAACCACTGTTGCATTTGTCCCCTGGGGCCCGGCTGTGGCGGCTTCGGCTTACTGGGCAGGTCCTGCGGATCCTAGCTCAGCTCGCGGGGGCGGGACTGAGCGGCTCCCTCCGCCCCACACATTGCTGCCACCGGCTCAGCCCAGCCGCATCCCAAAGCAGAGGCGGCAGCGAGCTCCAGCCGCGTCGCAGCTCCCTGCCGCAGAGAGGCCGGCGGCAGGCGCCACCGCGAGGGACCTGGCCCGGCGCCGCCCGCGTCTCTCGCGCGCAGCTGGTAAGTACCCAGGCGGACTGCGAGCAGGTGTCATTAGAGAGGGGATGGAGGGAAAGGACTCGGGGAGTTGGTGGAGACCGAGCGAGGGAAAATGTAAGCTCAACTTTGCTATTTTATGCCTGGTCTACACACGCCCAGGGAGAATTCAGAGCAGTTCCCATCCTTCCACCCGGAGCTGGGGGTCTGTCGAGGTGAAAGCAGGTGCTTCCGGGAGGGTCTGCTCATTGGTTTTTGCTCGATGGCTACCGAAAGTGGACTCGGGGGACCTCTGGTTATAAGTTGCTGAGCCTTTCTCTGCTCGCGCCATCAACGCCACATCGTTTTCCTCCGGCCTCGTTTTCCTATCAGTTCTGAGTTCCTATCAGTCTGAGTTCCAACCCGCTTCAAGCGTCCAGAACTGTGGTGATAGCAAGAGACCTCACTTTACCGGTCCTCCCACCCCCCATTCCTTGATAAAGTAAGCCTGATAGGAAACCAGTGACCCCAGGGGTGCCCCGCAGCTATATCAGACTCTGCCTGCTGCTAGGACCCTCGCTGATAAAGGACGAGGGAACTTAAGTGCCAGGTGGTCCCAGAGACTGAGAGACAGACAGCACCCCAGTTCAGGTTGGTCTTGGCTCCAGTTACTGCAGCCTTTTGGGGGTTCCTGAAGGTTTGAGGGTTTCTGTAAAGGGTGACCTAGTCTCATGAACCTCCCGGACCCCACAGCTCAATTCCCTTCTCTAGTTAAACTGAGATAATAGTGGCATTCCAGCTTCTCGAAGAAGATGGTATCAGAATGCATTCTTGATTCAGGAAATCTCCCTGAAGAGCAGGTGCTGAGCCCAAGGGAAGCCATTAAAGCAAACAATGGGGTTAGCAGCTGGACTCTACCGGACCAGCAGGTGGATACTGGACACTGATGACCGCTTAGAGGCATGTTCAGCTAGGAAAGACAAGTCAGAATGAAGCACTCTTGGATACTTGCAGGTTGCTTTTCTCTTTGTATATTCAGAGTCTTTCAGAATTTAGCTCATTAAAATGAAAATTAAAATGTGGTGACCACAATTCTCTGATGCCAAAGATTGCACCTCCGAAACACTTTATCCTGTGACTGCCAGACAGGAGTCAGAGCCAGACAACTGATACTGTCTCTAGGGAATAAAAGAAAAAAAAAAAAGTGTTTGGCAAGTTCAAGTGATTCAATTTTTAAAAAATCTAAATTAAAAAAAAAAAGAAGGAAGGAAGGAAGAAAAGAAAGAAAAGGCCCAGAGAATAGTTTTAGTAATTTACTAATATTTTTTCCATGACTTTCTTCTACATAATAAATATAATATTATAGGCAAGAGATTACTCAATCTAGAATATTTTAAGAAGTGTCAAATTCTGCTCTTGTTAAAGAATTTTTCCCTCCTCTTTAGTCTACGTGAGTGTATACTTAAGTTAATGATGGATCGATTTATTTTCCCAACAGTCTTACAACTATTTAAATTCCCATCCAGTTTGCATTACAGATTTAAAAATTAATTTGTTGATATTTAGATTATAAATTTATACATTACAAAATTTCCCTTCTTCAAAGGCAGATGATCTTCAGAAAGCTACCTCCGATCAATGATTTCTTAGAAGTTTCACCAGGATGTGTAATAATGGTTATGACTCACTTTTAATCTTCAGCAATTTGTAAGACCCAGCATGCCTATTTATAGCCTTCTCATCCCATCCCAAATCCAGGAAATTGTGTATCTACCTTTCAGTTTCTATTGGCTTAATTTCTCAAAACATTGCCAACAAATAGTATACTATATGTTATTTGGTTTCTGGATTCATTCACACCACGCTTTGTGGTACATCTGTATTGCAGTATGCATCTGTATTTTGTTCTTTTTAACTGCTGAAGAATTTCTCTTTGTGTTGACGTACCATATTCTGTCCATTGTTTTTCAGTTGACGTGCATTTGGACTCTTTATTTTGAATTATATAGCCGTATATTATTTGAGAATTTTATGAATGCATATATTGTGTTTTGATTGAGTCCAGCTCCTTGTTACTTTACCTCTGATTTCTTCCTTTCCACCCTCTATTAGCTCCAAATTTCAAGCATTATATTTTTACACCCATTGGGTGGACTTAGTGCTGCCTGCATAAGCAAAGCTGTAAGTCCATGAACGGGAGCATAGGTAGCCTTCAGGGCTCGTTATATCTTTTAAGAAAGTGGACTCCCCCTCTCCTGTCATCAGTTGTCAATAGTGGCAGAGCTGGGAGGAGAGCTTCACGAGTCCATCCCCATTCGTGCTGAGGTTTCGTTAGGTTTGATCTTGTAAAGATCTTGTGCATGCAGTCACAGCCACTATGAGTATGCAATTCTCCTGTTTTATCCAGAAAACACTGCCTCTAGTTGTTACAATCTTTCCAATCCTCTGAGTGATTATCTCTGTGCCTTGAGAGGAGAGGGTATGATACATATGTCCCATTAAGTGCTACGAGTTCAAAGTCTTATTCTCTGCCTGTGGAGGACTTGTCAGGGTTAATCACCTCTACTGCAAAAGGAAGCTTCTCTGATGGAGCTTGAGGGATGCACTGGTCTATGGGTATAAGCCTTTAGGTATTTAATACTATGCCTTTTCAACAGAGTAATAGTATGTTCTCATCTAGGGCCTAAGACCTATTCAGTTTCAGGTTCTTGGCCCTATTTATGGTAGCAGGCATGTGTGTGTGTGTGTGTTTGTGTGTGCGCGCGCACACGTGCGTGCGCGCACGTGCACGCGCATAAATGTGGTATAGAATGCATAGGAAGGGTAGAGAATCACTTGGGGGAGTAAGTACATTTCTTCTACCATCTGAGTCCAAGGACCAGACTCCCATCTTCAGGCATGGTGACAAATGATTTTACCCGCCACGCTTTCTTCTTGACTCTGTATTGTTGTCAGTTTGTGTGATTGTGAACCCCAAAGCTAAGGATATTTACGTGTTAAGTCTTTGTGAGCTCATATATTAATTTTTTGTAGACATTAGGCCATGATATCTCTTGATTATATATTAAAATTATATCTCTGTTTAAAAATACATAATAGAATCAATTTTATATGTAAAAATGTAAAGTCCTAGAGGATTAAGTGTGAGTGTATGTGTGTATGAATGAGATAGATAGATAGATGATAGATGACAGATAGCTGATAGATAGATTGATAGATGATAGATGATAGATAGATGATAGATGATAGATACATAGATGATAGATGATAGAGATACACAGAGGAAGTTTTTTTTCAAAGCTAAAGCTCAAGTATAGCAAAGTACTCTGAAAAACTGTTACAATATTTTTCACTAATATTTCTTGCTTAATGGATTGTTTTAGGCAAATGAAAGTGAACCAGGCTCAGCCAAGACTAAATTTGCATTTAAAATGAAAAAGAATTCCATAGAAATTTGTGCTTTCAGGTGTTGCTAACACTCAGTTTTGTGTGGCTGGACAGTAACTTTGTTCATGTTCCATTTCTTTAGTGCAAAAGTGTTGGCTAAGTAGAAAAAAAAAGATTCCTTTCTGCATGTCAAAACAATTGGCAGAGTCTATAATAATAAGAAGCCTCCTTGGTTAAAGTATCATGCAGATATTAATTAATCATCTCTTAATGCAGGTGAGGAAATGCAGGCTCCTAGACTCAGTAATCATGTCTACCAAAATCACATATTAGGAATGAGCTCAGGACGGAAGTCTTCCTTTTGGAGCCTTTCCTATTGGTGCTTTTTAAAATCCTGTTGCTTTCACATGTTATCATATACTTGGTATGTAGCTTTTCTATGTCATTGTGAAATGGTGCTATTTCAGGAGAAAAGTTCTAGGTCACACTCCTGTGCATACTTGCCAAAACAAAAATACTACTTTTCTTCTTACCAGAAGTAGAACTGATTTTGAGAAATGCAACAGAGTTTCTACTTTTTATTCAAATGAGAGAAACATTTGTTTTTTTCCCAAGCTGGCAATGGCAACTGGCAATCCTGTTCATCTGCTCAGGTAGGGTGTCTGCTGTGGACTTTATAGAACGAGGATTTGTGTCCCTCATTCACACAGAGACTCAATATGACAATATCCAGGAGCTGAGTTTGTGTGTTTGTTTGTTTGGTGGAGAAGAGTGTTCTTAGATGCTGAGATAACAATGAAGTGGATTCAGATTTGTGTCTGTTCCTGAATGTGAGGCAGCAATCTAAAGGAGAATCCTGGATGAATGAGAAACAAGATTTTTTCAGGCAGGAAAGAGGGCTAATAGACCTGAGATGCTTCAGTGTGGAGTCAGGACATAGTGGACACTTATGTGTTAGAGCAACAGCCGAAGCCTCTGAGCACAGGATAGACGGGCAGAAAGTCCTCCTAGGACCCTCCTTCCACATATCCCTCTTCCTTTGAAGTCCTAACATTGTTCTGCTGATAAGAGGAAGCATCATCTGTGCTGGGTGTTCAGTATGGACTACTGAAAGTGTTCAGTTAGGGAATGAAATAAAGGGAGAAACTGAGGCCCAGTCTGACAGCCTCAAAAGAAAAGGAGTCTCACAGCCTTCTTCTGCATGCCTGTATCCAAACCATCACAAAACTTCCATTTCTATATTAATTTTTATGCACTGAGATTACGTATCTCAAGGAGAAAACAATTTGAATCTCTCAGTCTCTCTGCCTCTTTCTGTTTCCCTGCACATACAAGTGTAAACAGGAATGGTTTATAGTTCAGGCGATTATATTACTTTATTATGTTTTTTTTTTTTAATGAAAATAACCACTTTTATTGTGGAACCTCTGGAACAAACTGTAATACTAAACTCAAAATGATGAAATAAGACCTCTTTGCCTGCCTTTCTCAAAGAGGTCTTTTGAATCTAATCAAACAGCCATATTACAGACACGATGAATTTTTGTTACATTCTGGTGGTTTGTAAGATATCTATTAAACCCAAAGAAGAAGTCACAAAAGGCAGCACTTCCTCAGAAACCACCTTGCCTCCCAGTTCCTCTGTCCTTGATGAAGGAAGGACATCTGTCACCACTCTGGGTGCCGAGGGGCAGAAGCAGAACTCTCATGGGAGTGAAAAGTTAAACAGAAACAAAGACTGACTCACTTAAGCTTTTCACGCAGTCTAAGAAGTTCTAGACATTCCCCACTCCTACAGTTCTTAGGTCAGTAGGTAGATTGTGGGGCAGTGCAAATAAATATTTCCAACCATTAATCAAGCCACCCAAATGAGGAAGAATAGGTAATGTTCTGGTTCCAGAATTATTAGGGCCCGAAAAGGACTGGACCTGATGATAGCTGAGTTGTGTATGGGCAGACGCCAAGTGCGTCTCGGGTGTGAGGTTGTAAGCTGGCACAACTTATGGACATGGCAATTTGAGAATGAGAGTGGACTTGATGGGTATTCTGAATTACATATTCTCCATTTTTTTTGTATCTTTCTCAGAACCTTGGAATGGACCACATTATGAAAATAAAATCCCTACCTTATGTGTAAGAGTTAAATCAGAGGTGTGATATTTAAGAGGTATAGAAGCTTGAGAGATATCTTGGTATATAGGAGAGAGTATGGTAAGAATGAAGATGCAGAAGAGAACAGAGTGCCCCAGGAAGCCCAGGAAGAAGGTGGGAAGAGACTTGTTATAGCAACGAGTGCAGGCAGAACTTCCAAATGTGTCTATAACCACAGGTCAGAGTTGTAGGAGTAACGGCAGGAGGATGATTAATAGAGCTTTGGATTTGACAAGATGAAAGGCAAGTCATTGTGATGGCAAGGAGGAGCAAGGAGGAGGTGAGGAGACACGTCAGTGTTCAATACTCATCCGAAGGTGATGGTGGAGAAAGTTGACATCTTGAGACACTGAGTCAAATTGATTTTTATTCAATAATTTAAAAACTCAATGGTGGGAGAGGCTGTGAGTCTAGAAAAGATTAAGCCATAGGACTGTTTTCCAAAGGAGGGAGGTTATATTAAGAACAGAAGTGGGAGTCGCAAACATACTGTATGTATGCTCTTTGACCTGTGATGGAGTTTAAGGGAGAGCAGCTCTTACACATTTTCTATGGAAATGGCCATGTTAAGGAAAGGGAAATGACTGCCAGGCCCCAGATGAGGTGTGTTTCAACGCCTCTTTTATTCTTCTACCTGTGGAACTGGTATTATGGCTGCATTTTCTGGATGAATAAGTAAAGAATATTTGTTCACTCTTTTATTTGGTTCACATATGTGGTGTGTGTGTGTGTGTGTGTATGTATATGTGTTATTACTAGTAAAATGCAGTATTTATTAACATTAGCCACAAATTTAAACACAAAGTCTTTCCTCAGTCTGATATTTATCTGATATATGTATATGGTATATGTATATGTGTGTGTTATGTGTGCTTTAGGAGGGGCATTATATATATATTTATATATAAGATAATTAAATATATAAATATATAATTCATATATTATATAATATAAATGACTATATACTGAAATATGATGGAAGAGCTGGTCATTGGTAGAATTTATAAAATGATAGAGGCCTTGGTTTATTACTTACCAATCAGCTAGTGATTAGTAATATCAAGTGGCTGGCCAACAAAGGAAGTGTATAAAGTAAGATTTAGTTAGATCTGGATTCAGAACTTA
This sequence comes from Arvicanthis niloticus, assembly GCF_011762505.2. Lineage (NCBI taxonomy): Eukaryota > Metazoa > Chordata > Mammalia > Rodentia > Muridae > Arvicanthis > Arvicanthis niloticus. Next base: position 1,472,656 of record NC_047677.1, on the reverse strand, counting down.
ATTAGCTCTACTACTTATTTGTCCTTTTATTTTCCAGAAATTTCTCACTTTTGCTCTTTCAGTATATTCGCATCATAGAGATGACAGTGTCTGTTTGTCTCCCCTTTTCCTAGCATCTAACACATCTCTACTGTTTGTGTCTGGTATTTGGATGTAAAGGCTGCACACAAGGTTTTAGACTAGGTGGATGAGGTGCATGTGGTTTGAGGTCTAATGGTGGAGAAAGAAAATAATATTTATACCCAAGACACGCAGCCTTAGCAGGGCATGTAACTGCTCAACTCACTAGGTTAAGAATTCTTTCCACAAGTGTAAATACAAGCAGGCTAGGAATTAAGATTTCTAGTCTTCAGAATTTGTGTCCAAGTTAGGTACTCACACTACTCTTAGCGTAAACGTGCTTGAGAGTTGCTTATGCATAGGGATGGACCTCAGATTCTTCAGTAATAAATAAACCTGTGAGAATGAGGCTTATATGTATCTCCGGCTTCAGAGAGTGATAGAGAAAAAGAATGCCCGTGTGATATTGTGATTGATTACTGTATTCATAAGTTTTTGTATACTATTTTCCCATGGTCCTATTTAACTTTTTGACTGGTATTTTGAAAAAGGCAGATATTGAATAAATGCTGACTTGGGACTATTTTGAAGGTTTTGGAAGTTATAATAACTTGCATTCAACCCTTCTGTTAAAGCCAGACATGGTGATACAAGCCAGTAGTCAGAAAATTAAAGTCATTTTTTTGGCCATATAGCAAGTTTGAAGCTAGCCTTGGCTACACGAGAGCCCATTTCAAAAGAAAAATGAGCAAAACCCAATTGCTGATTAGTATGGAAAATTATTTTTCAGAGATGGGATCCAGATCGGTATCAGTGATTGGCTCCTGGATGTATAGCTCCCTTGAGTGTTCCATTCTCGTGATTATAGTAAGAAAGACACAGACTGGGGATTCAGGAGATTCAGTGGCAGAATGCTTGTTTAATTTTCCAAAAACAAAACAAAACAAAACACCCTAGATTAGTAGTTCAAGAAAAAGAAATACAGGTGACCAGATTATAAGGATTATGTCACTCAAAGGATAAGTTAGTGTAGAAGCATTCATTATAGTTTAAGAGGAGTCAAGAAATGGAGTTTTTGTTTGAGTTTTTGGCAAATCATATCATTTCCCATCCTTGATGTGTGTTGATGGCCACTTGGGAGATAGAAGAAAAGCAGAAGACAACAAAATATGCCCAGTCTTATGAATTTTACAAGTTTTCTCCAAAGCATTGTTCTCTAATCAACAATACATTATCCCAGGGTCACCTCTTTGATTCTAAGGACTAGGCCAGGCCTCAACAAGATCAACTTGAATGTAGTCTAGGCTCTTAAAGGTCACAGGATTAATGAAAAAGTAAACAACTTCAAAACAGTGGGACTGAATTCATCATAGCAACTTTGATCAAGTGTGGACACGATCAGCTGTCTTTATCAGTAATCTTGAAAACAGGGCCAGTTATTCTTCAGAGGTTGACATAATTGCCAGATCTTAAGAGATAGCCAGTCATTTCTCAGGTAAAGAGGAATGTGTTCTGGGAAGATGCAAGAGATACGAAGTACAAGGTGTGTTTGGGAAACTGATTCATTCAACATAATGGAAGTGTGGTGTGTGGGACAGCAGCAGATGGGGCTTGACGTTGAACAGGAAATAGATTTAGAAGTGTTTTCTGAGTCAGGCTATATGTGCTTGGCCTTTATTGAAGGCTTTGGACCGGAAGAGTAATGAAATTCTCTTTGTGCTGTGGTGACGTGACTAATGGCCCATGTCTCTCTGCATGAATTCTTTTTCTCCTTAAGAGTTTGGGGACATTGAGAGAATGAGGACAGAGCAGAGCTCATGGCTGTTTGGACAAAGTTTTCAGATTTATTCACTACATGTTGCCTTCAGGGTGTGGGTCAGATATAGAAAATATGACTACTTTGGATTTGTTGAGTTTTTATGGCAACTTTGGGATAGAACATCTCAATGCCGGTTCAACTATGTATAAAGAAATGAACGTTAACCTGGAAGTTGCTAGCCAAATGAAGTTGTACACTCACATATTTTGTAGGGTTAAATTTTCTCTCTTCGTTCTCTCTTGCTTTTTCTCTCCCTCCCCTCCCTTTTTGTTCTTCTTGAGAAAGTCTGTGTAGCCACAGGTAGTCTCATACAATGTCTTCCTCAGCCTCCCAAGTCCTGAGATCATAATGGTGTGTCACTACACGCAGCTACAAATAAGTCTGGCATAATTTTCCAGGACCTTTGTGATTTAATTCTTGTGTTTCTCCACTTTTCTGTGAACAGAAAGTAGGCGAATGGTTAAGTTCTTTGAAATGGTGAGAACTTTGGAAGTCATACTTTAAATGTGACTTAGTAAATATTGGCTCATTTATTATTTATTTCAGTACTTAGACTTTTCTATATTTTGCTTCCATTCCTTTAGTTTTTCTGACAGATTCTGTAACTCTCCAAGGATAGAGTTTAAATCAAGGATACATTCAGAGTACCCTTCATGCTGGAAAATAACTCTGACTAGATTTCTATTTAGCAACAGTGGAGAGTTTCCTGAGAAGCGTGTGTGTATATTATATAACTAGTCATAGAACCAGGTACCCCTAGCATCCTGTGATCCTGGCCCACTCGAGAACCTCTGAGCTGGGAGTGTTCTTGGGAACAGCTGGGGCAAATGAAGCACTGTTGCCTAGCAGTCCCTCTGGGATAGTCATAAGGGATTGTTGCCGAGCAACCAGGGGCCTCTTGGTGCCACATCATCCTCCAAGGACAGCCAAAGTAGTGGTGGGTCCACTCCCCTTGGGAGGAGCAGTACATCCTGGAAGAGTCCAAACCACCCTCAGAGGCACTGTGTTGTTATCAGTAAGTGTCTGACCATATCATCAAATATGTTACATATGATAGTATACTTGTATACTATGGACATACAGGCCTTTTATGGAATTGTAAGTTGAATTAAATGTAAACTTGGGGAAAGACACATAGCAGTGGTAGCAGGAATTCTCACACAAATAACCTGACTGTGGTGTTTCTGTCCTTCAGGCTTGATTGTAAGGTAGGTCTCCTGAGCCAATGAGATGTCATTTTTTTTATTGTGGTACATGGAATATGTAGTGTACCTTGTTAACATTATGTAGCCAAACAAATAGTTACATTTTAGAGAAACTACCAAGCTAATTCTAATCTGGTCAAGAGATCCTGTTGAGTCAAGTACTTGATTCAAGAGCAACTTAATTTGCTTCAAGTATTTGAGACACCCCACGGAGTTTTCCTTCTGTACAGGTAGGGCAGGAAACTGTCTTACTTTATTTCATTTTTAATTTTATACAGTGTATGCATTACTCTTCAAGACTTGATAAAAAAATGTGGAAACTCATTAGATCTCTGAGGACAACCGACTTCTCACGTTGGAAATCAATGATGTTTCTTTGGTGAGCAGATGCTTATGAGGATTCAGGCAAATTTCTCACAGAACAAGATTCAGCCCAGGATAGTGTGGGAAAATTTCAGCCTCTGTTCGAAGTGGAGTGTGCAGTCTCTGATCTGTTTTATTTTTTGTGAATACTAGCACGAGCTGTCCCTGACTCTGTTGCCTGCCTTTGGATCCCATTTCCCTAGCTGGGCTGCCTTGTCTGGCTTCAGTGGGAAAGGATGCCCTTAGTCCTGCAGTGACTTGATGCTTTAGGGTGGGTTTGTACGGGTGGGAGGCTTTTCCTTTTCTGAGGAGAAGGGAGGGGATAATAGAGGTAAGGGTATGTGAGGGTGGGACTCGGAGGAGAAGAGGGAGGGGGCTGCAATCAGGATGTAAAGTGAATAAACAATGAAAAATTTAAAAATTCTTGCTAAATCTTGCATAAAGAGATCTGTTTTTCATATTCTTACACAGTGGTGCATGGAAGACAATAGAGGTAGTGCCTCACTGAGGTTCTTTGTATAAGTAGTCACAGGAAAGTGGACATCTCTGTAAGGTGCTTGATGCTGTCTCTATCCTATGAACATTTACAATTAGCAAGAACCGTGATTTATCTCATATGAGTGTTGATATCTGAAACATATGGAATTCACTTTTGCTAGAAGTATTGTTCTATGTGACTTAAAATAATAGACTATTCAAACTTTAAAAGTTGTTTGTTTTTAAGTTAAATTTTAAGGTAGCATAGAAAGTAAAGAATTTTTATGGCATATATATATATATATATATATATATATATATATATGCATGTTATGAATACTATGAAGCATTAATATATATATGTAAATACTTTGTTCTAATTCATTCCCTTTTCCACTCCCAAACCTCCTACTCCCTCTCATGGATTCTCTTCCTCTTCCTAAATCCCCATCCTTTGCTTTCCTGTCACATGAATTCCATTACCCTCTCTTTTATCACCTCCTACCTCCCTTAAAATATCTTTCATGAGAGCAGTAGTGACACATCCTTTAATGACAGCACTTAGGAAGCAGAGACAGGCAGATCTCTGACTAATGTGCACATACACCTATTCAAACATATATGTATATTTTTGTGTATACACACACATGCATACACATACATACACAGACATGTACATGCATGCACACACATACATATATATTTGAATATCAGAGAAAACATCTTGTTTGGATTTCTGAGTATAGCTTATTTCTGATTCTTCCCATTTTCTTGCAAATGTCAAGATTTCAGTTTTCTTTGTGGGTAAACAAAAATTCTATTGTGCATAAGCATCGCTTTCTCTTTGTACATTCATTGGTTTATTGACAACTAGGCTGATTCTAAAAACTATATACAAAACGCTTGACTCTTAAGGCTATTGTATACATGGTGGCTTAGGCTGGTTCAGAAAACTGAGTAACTTGTCCAGAAACAGTGCAGATAGGTCAGAAAAATCATTCTTCAAAACCCATGCTTTTAATCATTATTTTCTGCCACAAACACTATATCATTTTATGAGGGCAGCAGTGTCAGTATTTACAATGAATTTGTCTTTTAAACTGTGCAGAAACCAAAGTCCACATGATCACTTGGTTAACTAGGCTACTTGGCTTATGACTAGCCTCTCTTCTTCGTAGTAAAAACCACTTTTGATCAAGTGTCATTATATCCATCAAATACTCTGAATAGGAGAATAAGTTCAGCAGGCAGTAACAGTCTTGCTTTGTTGTTTATCTGGTTTGCTTTTGTAAAATAAGAAAGTGTATTTTCTTTAGTGAAAGATGTGAAGGAAGGATAAGTGGTTAGAAAATAATTTGTAGAAATAAATAACATTTTAAATAGGTTTGGAGTCAATCCACTAGAATTATTTTAGGGCTTTGAAAATTATAAAGATAAAAAGCATTTATTCTCAAGAGAGAAATCATCTAAGTGAGAAGATATATAAAGGCAGAATCAAAAGTCCAAGAATATTTATGGTATCCAATTTTAGAATTGGACAGAGCTATGCTTAACTCCTGGTTCTAGGACCAGGACCTACTGGTCCTTGGGGTACTGGTACCTGTGACCTTGGGGATAGATATATCATATTAAGTTTTGAAAAACATTCATTCTGGTAGGTTATGATGGTTAAATGGAATAAAGTGTGAAATATTCTGCATGGTTCATGACACAAAATGTAGAGGCAAGTCATGTTCACTAATGTATAGACAAGACACAGTATGTAGATTCTGGTATTATCCAGCCTTTTAAAAGGAAGGAGATTTTGACATGTGCTACCACATGGAAAAACCTGGAGAATGCTGTGCTAAAAATGCTAGCCAGTCACAAAATAACAGGTTTGTAATAAATACATAGTCTAAAGCACAAAAGTGAATGGTGAAAACTAGGGGTGCTGGGAGGGAGGGATGCAGATGAATGCTTAATGGGCATAGAGGTTTAGTTTTGGAAGATAACATTTTAGAGATAAATTGCACAACTATATGAATAGACATAACACTCAACTGTTTTCTTAAGGTGATGGAGATGATAATTTTATGTGTACCATTCTACAATCAAGAACAGAGTTAGTACTAAAGTCGTGATTTTTATTCATTTGTCTGATAAAAGTCAATTATGACATGGATATATTTAACTTTTTCCATTTGGTTCATGGTTCCCAGCAACCTTGTTTGAGGATCCATTATAAAAGCAGTAGGGATGTCAAAGCAAGAAGACACTTATTAATTTCAACTAGCACTTATTTCATCCAGTGTCAGCTAGACTCTTATAAAAATTTTACCTGGAAACCAGCAGGATGGATTGTTCACACAAGGTCATGTATTAGAGGGCAGAGAAAAGTGGGTTAGTGGTGGGTTTTGTGAGCTTTGAGTCCACATAAAAAAAAATCTCTTTGAGCTGAGGCCATTATACTGACTACATAGAATCTGCGTTGATATCTCTTATTTGGAAGCATAGCAGATGTCCTGCTGTGCACACGTCTTTAGTTAACCTGATATTAAGGAATATTTTTTTAAGAATACTTTTATTTGTGTGTGTTTGTGTGTGTGTGTACATGTGCAAGTGCCTGCAGAGGCCAGAAAAGAGAATCAGATCCCTGGGAACTGAAGTCTCAGGCAGTTATAATGAGGGAGCTAGGAACTGAGCCCTTTGTGAGAATAACAAATTTTCTTAATGGCTGAGCAATCTTTCCAGCTATTTCTTTATTTATTAATTCCTGTGTTATTTTCAATGCATTAAAGAAAATGGTTGATGCTTGTATTCTAAATGATACTTTTACTTTAATTGTCAAGTTTGTTAAATCAAGACTTCATGCTTTTTTTGAATCCTGTTTCTTCTCATTTTATTTCTAACCAACATGTAACATGATGTTTCTATATATGTAATTTTATAAACTCAGATAATTACCATAGGTATTTTCTTAAACATTTATCAATTCTTTATGGTAAATACATTAATAAACTTACCTTTGTAAAAATATTGGAAACATACTGTTAACTATGGTCATTCTACTGTACCATAGAACATCAGGATCTGTCCTTTCTAATGGTGACTTTGTACTGCATCATCTGCCATCACCATTCCCTTTGTCCATCCCCCATTCCCTTGTCACCCATCCTCTTGTGACCCCTATTCCCTTCTACCCCATGAGACCTATGTGGATTTTAGGTTCCAGGCATGAGTGAGAACTTGAAGTATATGTTCTCTCGCTTTTAACTTCAGGGTCTTTTTAATATCCAAACACACAAGAATATACTCGTCATCTTTGGAAACAGAAACACTTTCTTTAGGACTTCTCATCCATAAAGGGAAACAGCAAGATGTAGGAGTGTGAGCAGATTCCTTCCCAGGGCCCCAGGCAAGATCTAGTGCTGGAAGAAGCAGACTTTTGCTTTTGCTATTTCTCATTCTTCAGGGATATTAACAGCGGCACAGTTGCTACTTCATTGTATGGGACCATCCTTGAATCGCAGGGTAATCTAGAGAGACAGCCAGGATTGTCAGTGCTCCATCACTTACCTAGGGCTAAAGATGAGCCTCCAAGTCAGCACCTGATAAATGGATGATTTAGAGCTAGAACTTGGATCAGTCTTCATGACTCTGCAATGTCCTTGAGATGCTCTTAGTGCCCACTTGGAAGCTCTAGAAAATGGGGTAGGCAATGGAGAAAGAATCATCAAATTGCTTGAAAACCAACTGGAAAGAATGGCCAGTGCTATGTTTACATTGTGTGAAACAGATACCTTGTCTGAGAACCACAGCAAAATATCACCACTTGTAAATCACACAAAACCAATTAAAAGTTTGATTGCTTCATTAACATGAAGAGAGTGTGGAGGATGAGTTAAAGAGAAGAGTCTTAGAGCAGAGAGATCAGCGAGGGCTGCCATAACCTCTGCAGAGAAAGATGAGGTGGTGAAGAGATGATGTGAGGGGGAGTGGCCAGACCGTGTGATGTGCAGAGTGAGTGGGGAGCAGCCAGAGGGTGTGATGTGTAGAGAATGAGTGCAGTTGGAGGAGTGACCTACAGATAGATCATGATGCCAGAACAGCTGGAACTCGATGCTTGATTTAACCAGGCAGGGAAGAGAAGAGAGTAGATGTTTCTGAATATATAATATAAAACTGGGCTCTCTCCTGCAGTGATAACTCTACTAAAATTGGACAACACAGATGAACAGAAGAACCTTGATAATACTAGCGCTAGGATTAAGAAAACAGTGATCAGGTAATTTGTATAAAATGTAACAAAACAAAGCATTGGGTTTGTTTGTTGTTTTGTTTTTCCATCTTGGACAAGAAGTACTTACCCTATGTCTGCTTACGTATGTAGATTAAGTTAAGAGGACTTTATTTACTCAAAGGTTGGTTGTAGCCATGTCTATCACATATCTACGAAAATGAAAATAACAACTTTTTTTGTATATTATTAGCTTTAAAATGGTGCCATTTTATGTAGAAAACCTAAAAGAATACAAACAGAAAAACTGTGCAAATAGGTCAGCTGCCTGCTCACAGGAAACCTTCAGGTTAACTCTAGACACTGAGGCATTATATGTAAGCTAGATTTTATTGGATTTTTTTTCTCCAAGAATTCCGATATTGTGGGATATGACTGAGGAATACAATGATCTTTCTCCTTGGCATTAGGATTCAGAGACAACTGCTGCAGGGATAAGTCGCCTTTTCAGGCACAGGGTCTCTAGGTTCTCACCTAGAGAATACATTTGAACTGGACATTTGAAAATGTGGAAAAAAATGTGTTTTCATTTTAAGCTCTTCTTACATAGGTTGACAGAAAAACCAGGAAAGGTTGCTCAATTATCAGAAGATAATTGGTATATATAATACATTCATATATACATGAATGTAGGTAGCTGTTTGCTTAAGAAATCTGTCCTCCTAATCTTAGGAAAGCAGAAAAATTATGAGATTATTTTATCATTTAAGTGACATGGTTTTGCTCAAGCAAGCACTTGTTTATCCAATGACAAACAATGAACTAGAGACATTTATCATTATAATTTTTCTTCCCATTTCATTTCTTTCAGGGGTCATGATATACTGGAAACCACACAAGATTAGACTGGGGAGGCAGAAACCATAAAGCCCCTGAGACCAGAGAAGAAAGATAAAGGTAGGTAAAGTTTTGGTCCCGTCAATCCTTGGATTGAGGGTACCACTGAATATATCTTTATTACTATGAAGCCAGGGGACAGCACAGCAAAAAATGGCTAGGGAGAGATGGCCTTAGTTTAGAAAGTTACTCAATACTGTTTTGTCAACCGTTTCTAGCGATAAATAGCAAACACTACACACATTTCCATCTGGTGTCTCCTTGGGACCTGGGGATGTAGAGAAAAAACATATTTTGATATTTCTATTCTTTGTAGCTTTGTCTCTTTAAATTTCTCTCAGTGAAAGCCAATTGTTCATTAAAATCTTTTAAAAGTCTAATTTTTAACACTGGATAGAAATTCATTACAATAATTATTACTCTCCTTGGAAATATTTTTCTGAGAGACCACGGTAAACAATGTCTGTAAATTTATGTTTTGTTTCCTTGAGACAAGCAGGGTCTTGCTATATAGCCTGAACTGCTCTTGAACATGTAGCCAGGCCTCAGACTTGCAAATATTAGGACTGCATAACTATTTTCAAGGAAATATTCTTGATTGTTCTGACTGGTGGACATACAACTCAAATTAATACATTTTGAGGAATAGGAAAATAATATAAAAAATCTTTAAACCATTTATGTATATGTATCTTGATACATAGATGTATATGCACACATTTAAGGCATGTGCAATCTTAACAGTATTTTATAAAGGTGTAGTTTGCCTTGAGGCCGCTCTAACTCTTAGTTCTGTGTTCTGCTACCTGGAGTGAGTAATTTGCTCCTCCATCATAGTTTGAATGATGGGTGATAACACTGACTGGGCTTCATCTTGGGTGAAGTGTTCCCTTACTCTTGGATCCCTAAGAGAACAGTACAGTGAGGCAGCAGCAACAAGTAGGTACTTCCAGGGGCTTAGGATCTATGCCTGCTGTCTGGAGACTGGTGTGGATTTTCCTTATAACAGCTAAGAATGGTAAGACTATGTCTTGTTGAAACATTTTAATTTTAATGTCCATTTATCAACGAAGAATAGCATTTTCATTTGACATTTGCTTTCTATAAGCAAAGAATGTTAGCAAAATAATTTTGTGAAAAACACATTTCTACAGTAGACATTCTAATCTCTATAATGCCGAAAATAATAAACATAAATTCTTGCTACATATTTGAAGACAATAAAAGTGATATATAAAATACTTACTGGGTCACTGCGGTGGGATGAATGCTCAGGATTTATAAACAGAAGCTGTTTAATTTAATTCTCATGACAGCTCTCCAGGAGGTGAAGAGGGCTTGTTCCCTTCTGTCATGAAGGCTGACTGGCTGGCCAACTGCACATATTTAGCCAGTGGGTGGTGAAGGTGGATATGAGTCTAATTCTGTCTGCTGTCAAACCTATGTCCTTGACCAGTGTGGAGAACAGAAGATAAAATACTGCCTTAAAAGAGCAACTCATCAGACATTTATGCTCTATTGCTGGAATATACACTCTTAAGGAACACATTCTTTCTCTACTCAGTGAGCTCTGTGAAGAAATAACACATTGTACACATTCATTTTATAGCAAAACTTCTACAATTCTCTTAAGAGGTAACAAAAGAAGAGCTAAAAAGAACACTTCCAAATATTGGCTAAAGAAAGTAGAAGCCAACAAAAGAAAATAAAACACAGAGTGCATGTGTAATTGGAATATGATGTTGCTCAAAGTTGGAAATTTTAATTAAATAATTTTACAGTTATAGACTAAAAAAATAATACCTACACTTTTGATTTTCTAACAGACTCCAAATGTTTATTTTTAAGAAAACATGTGTGTCAACCACTTAGTAAGGTAAGATAGCAAAAGTTTAAGAAAATCTTCCAAAGAAATTAGAAAAAAAATCTCTGTATGACAAGGTTGATTGCCTGAACTTAACCTCACTTCATAAATTCTAATGGATAGAATAGAAAGAGGATATAGTAGAAATTATTATCAATGTGAAAAACTATTTTAAAATTCTTACAATACACATTTTTTTTTCTTTTCAAATTTTAACCTTTAGGAGGTACTAGTTGCTATCATTTCTATTTTACAAACTTGGAAACTGAAAAGCAAAGAAGCTAAAACAACTTGGCCAAGTTCACAGATGTTAAGTAGCAAAACTGAGTTAGCAGTCAGGTGGTTTAACCTCTGAGTCTTTAGTCTCAAACACTGAACATTACTGTCTTTTTAAAAGTTGTAATTTTGAAAAGTTATAATTATTAGGAAAATGTGACAAAGTAGAATATTAGAATAAAAGGGTACAGTTACTTAGGCATAGAAAAGACAACTGTAGGGGCTAGAGAGGTGGCTCAGCGGTTAAGAGCACTGACTGCTCTCCCAGAAGTCCTGGGTTCAATTCCCAACAACCACAGGCTGGTTCATAACCATCTGTAATGAGATCCAATGCTCTTTTCTGGTATGTCTGAAGACAGCTACAATGTACTCACATACATTAAAAAAAAAAAACTATAAATCAGCTTACTTGTCCACAATAAATAGACAACATGATGGAAAGTTATTTCATTTACAACAGTCATGCATACCTATGGATAGGAAATATATAAGAATTATATGAAGAGGGAAATGAGAGAAGCACAAAACAAAGTTAGCAGAGAGCAATGTCTCCACTGCATTCCTGTATAAGAATAATAAGTGTTGTATAAAATTTATCCACCCCATATGCACTTATAAATTTAATACAGTTAAATTTGAAATCTCAAAGGGACTTTGGGGAAAAGTTTGCCATTAAAATGGAAGTATGAATGGCATGGGGAAAACCTTTTAGAAAAAAAAAGGATAATTTAAGAACTTGCTTTTTCTGAGTATTAAAACATGTTAAGACAGTGAACTACTTCCCCCCTACACTAACACTAATACAGAAACGTAAAGGAACTGTAATGGTTTGAAGAGGAATGTCCCTCATAGGCTCCTGTATTTGAACTGTTGGTCTCCGGATGGTGGCATTTTTGGGGGAGGTTATGGACTCTGTAGGAGGTACACCCTAACTGGAGGAAGTACATCACTGAGGAGAGGGCTTTGAGGATTTATAACCACAGCCCCACTTTCCTCTCTGCTTCCTGTGTGTGGTTGAGATATGACCAGTCAGCTTCTTGCTCCTGTTGCCATCCCTGTCTGTTACCCTGCTCTTCCTGTCTTTGAGGATTCTATCCTTCTGGAACTGTCAGCCAAATAAATATTTTTTCCATAGGTTTCTCTGCTCATGGTCTTTTATCACAGCAACATAAAAGTAACTAATATAGGAGGAATTAAATTAATTTGAAAACCCCACAAAGAGCTTAGCATGTAAAAGCAACATGTAAGGCACATACTTCGTGTTGATAAAGTCTCGACTATTCAATGACCATAGCAACAATAAATGGTTAAAGTTTGGGAAAATGTAAATACACAAGTATTGAATGAGGATTTATAAGAGAAGAAAAATGATGAGAAATAACGGAAGAAAAACAGATTAGGGAATGAGTATGCAGTCATGTATAGCATTATATTAATAGAAGAATCCATGGCTGAATTGTATGAAAACTTCCTTATATGTCAATGAACAGGAGACACAAACAGCATGACCCTAAGAATGAATTTGTTTTATTTTGAGAGTAAAATTAATGAATCTGTTAAGTTTTAACTAATATTTCAAAAATGTGATCATTTAAAGGCCTAGTAAGGCAGAGGCTTATGGGTAAGTTGGTTTTCTATTCTCAGAAGCAATAGTCACTAAGGACATTATCAAACGATGGATATGTTAAGTTATAACATAGCAAACATCTCACTATCTATCTATCTATCTATCTATCTGTCTGTCTGTCTGTCTATCTATCCATCCATATATACACATATGTATACCTATCTATACATAGATAAATGATATAGATAGAGATAATATGTGTCTTGATGTCATAATATTTTTATACCAGTTAAGTATAATGACAACAGTCCAAGCAACAACCTGAACAAGCAGCAGTTTTCCATAAAAAAGAACAACTAAATTTGAGCTACAGTATTCACAAGAGTGGTGGATTTTTAGCAGACATGTTTATAATTCTTTCACATTAGTGCATATTTTAGAAGTTATTTGTAACATCTTTGAATAATTCAAATGTTGTACATGTGAAAACATATCAGTAGTAAAAATGAAATAATGTCAATTTTTCAAATGCAATAGATAATAGCAGTGGAGTGGTACGATGATAAAATTTGAAAGAAAATGTTCCTGGTCTTATTATTGTCATGTATGGAGCAAGAAAGATGATGATTTCACTTCAATCTAGAGGAACTTTCAGTTTTCAAGGCTAGAGTCCCAAAGCTAATGTGAAATGGAAAGCTATCACCATCACTGTACACTGATGAATTTGATGTTGATAATAATAAAAGTTTTAGAGCTTAGTGGGCAAAAGCACTTGCCACACAAGCTTGCCGACATGAGTTCAATCTCTTGAAGCCACAGGGGAAAAAGAGAAATGACTCCTGAATATAGTCCTCCAACCTCTGTGCATATGTGTGCATATATACAACAATATTTAAACAATAAAAAGAAAAAAGGATAAAGCTTTAATTTATGTGCTTATTTTATGAACAATTTTAATTTCTTTTTAGCTTAGCCTGTAGATTTTGGATTATGTCAAGGGATGTAGATCGTCAACTCTGGTTTGTTACATCAAAAGACATCTTGATTGGATAGAATGTGTTACAACCTGTTCAAAGGCAGCTTACTAGTGCATGTTGAATGACTTTGGGTTTGCTAGAATTAGGATTGCTGTACTGCAATCAATTCCTGTTTATCCATCATGCTGTGGTTATCAATCATTGAACAAGTTATATTAGTCATTGAGAACTCCAAAAGGACTCAGTGGTTGAGCGATTCCCAGATCATTCATTCTAGCAGAAGGCAAATACAACAGTTAGAAACAGTCTGTTGCCGTGTAAACTCAATGAGCTGTTGGTGTTAAACATACTTACCAGTTACAGTAAATGAGCCATTCCATGCTTAATGCTCATTCTTCCAGTTTGCCTTTGATGAGCTCACTTTGCTTTTGTATATAACAATCTATGTGGTTTTTATGTAGCATGTGTCCAACTCAAGATGGTTTAGTTTGCAATTTTTCTACTTTATGATGTGAAAGTGATACACATTCATTAGCAGCTATATTCTGAATTTTTGTTTTGATTTTTTTTTTTTTTTTCGAGACAGGGTTTCTATGTATAGCCTTGGCTGTCCTGGAACTCACTCGGTAGACCAGGCTGGCCTCAAACTCAGAAATCTGCCTGCCTCTGCCTCCCAAGTGCTGGGATTAAAGGCGTGTGCCACCACTGCCTGGCTTTTTTTGTTTTTGTTTTGATTTTTTTTTTATATTCTGAATTTTCAATGTTAATGTTTCTGGAATGGCACTATGTATTACAACACCCTGGCTATGTAAACAGCAACAGTAAGCTACAGGTTCCAGTCAACCATGCAACCATGAAAGAAACAATAAAGGTTCTACAGTGACATTTCTAAGCCTTAGTGTTTTATAGGTTAACTGTGCTGCACAATTTTTGACCTACAAGATTTTCAACTTAATTGTATTGTAACATTAGCCCATTACCAGTCAAGGAACTTTTGTAAATTGTATCTTGTAACATTTAAGCAATATAGAGAGTAAAGAATAAAATCAACTCCCACTTCTGAGAAGGGATACATTTTATTGTGATAGTCCTGAAACTTCCTCTTTAGTACAGTGCTACAGTTAGTCAGTTTGCAGAAACATCATGAACAGTTTTTTGCATACACTTCTATAATAATCTCAATATGTTGTTTTGACTGGCATATTTTAAATTTGAAAAAAGCACCTACTTCTTTTTACATTATTTTTCTGCTAAGTGAGGTTCTGTCTTTGTAGCTCTGCTCTCCTTTTGGAATTGTGTATCACTTGGACTTGCAAACGTTCGCTATTCATGTCCACTCTCCTGCTTACCTCTTAAGAGGGTTCACAATGACAGGATGTTATTTGCTAAAGAATTGGTACTTTTCTTGTTGTCATGAAAAAAAATACCTTCCAAGAAATAAGGAAGTGAAGTAAGGTTTGTTTCAATTCACAGTTTGAGAGTACACTGCCCATCATAGTGGAAAAGACATGGTAATGGAAACATGAGGAGGCTCATCAGAGTCAGGAGGCATCATAGTGCTAAATGTCAATGCTTAGTTCACTTTTTGCATCTTTACTCAATCTGGAACTCTGGCCTATTCAATGGGGCTGTCCATTTCAAGCGTGGCATTTCCCACATCAGTTAGATCTTGGAAACTACTTCACAGAAACCAAAAGGTGTGTTTCTAGTGTGACTTTAAATCTACTTGACACTGATAATTAACTTTTATAGCATCCTAAATGTATGGGTTTCTATATTGTGAATATTGAAGCCATTTGAAGATGATAAGATTTAAAGTAGATGGGAAGTTGGAAATAGTGAATAAATTAAGACAAGACCAGACAAGTCATATGGAGAGTCAGACTGTCTGTCCTGCCCATTGTGTTAAAACTTGTCTTTAACAGCATGAACATGTTGGCAGCTAAAGTACATGGCTTGAACCTTAAAATGGACCCCCCAGATCGAGTTATTAAATTAACATTCTGGCAAGCCAAAAACAGGTAAGATTTCTGCACAGAGCCTTACCAACCTAAGACAAGTGCATTGCTTTTGATAATGCATATTCCATGACAGGTAAGGAAGGCATTCTTGGCAGAATGACCTAAGATCGGCTCAGTCTTGTTTATGAAATAAAAAAGGGAGAAAGGCGGAGAGCCTTTGGGGCTGCTTGGCAAGAATCTGACATGGTCCAAGTCCAAAGAAATGGGCTGCTTGGCAGGAATATGAAATTAGCCAAGGACAAGGAAGTGGACTTCAGGCAGGAATTTGACATTAGGCTAGAACAAAAAAGGATTTTTAGGTAGGAATCTAAATTTTAGGCTAGAACAAGGAAGTAGGCTTCAGACATGAAAATGACTTTGGGCTAGGACAGAGAAGTAGGCTCAGATATTTTGGTCATCCTGAAAAGCCTTTAGAAACAATGATCACTGGAGTGTTCATGTAATTGGGTTTAATGCCTTGCTTGCTCTTTGACTATTTGTGTTTATTGTCTTGCTTGTTCCTTGACTATTTGCATCTATTGTATTGCTAGACCCTCAACCTAGAACTGACCTTAATACTTGCATGTAATTAAAATAGTATAAAAGCAAAAAGGAGGAGGGGGAATGGAATAGGGGGTTTCCAGGGAGGGTAAATGGGGAAAGAGGATGGCATCTGAAATGTAAACAAGTACAATATCCAATTTAAAAAAAAGTGAGACCATAATAGGTGAATTGATTTTTTTTTTCAAAATAAACATGAGTTCTTGTGCCTGAGGTTTATCTGTACCCACAACCTTTACACAGGCAAAATGAAACCAACAAGCTTGACATGTCACTTTTAAATCAGATGTCAACTGATCACAGGCCTCTACCTAGTCAACTGATCTGTTACATAAGCAGAAATAGACCAGCAAACCTTCCCCAAGTGAATCACACTAGCTGTTGCCAGTCAACATACTTGTTTGCTTTCATATTCAAGCTACAAGGGCAGAGTGCTGTGTTTCTCTCCTAGTGTCATGTACTACCGGACTCCATGCAGGACAATGCTAGGTCTCACTTGAGAGGCTGCAAACCTTTTCTGTTAAACAAAAGCTAGTTAATGAAAAACATTTTTCAAGTCCATGACAATCCCCAAAATGATGTACTTACAAATGGCTCTGATATTTAACCAGCCAACCATGTCTGCAACAATGTTTGATCTTAATGGGACTGGTTGTTTTTATTTTTATCTGGAGGTTTCCTTTAGGTTATGTAGCTGGGTTAATGATGGTCCTCTAGCTCACAGCCCAGATTTCATAATCAAACAGTTGCACAGGATAAAATACGAAAAGTTTTTGGTTCATTTCTTTATTTATTATGTTTCTTATGTGTGAAAGAAAAGAGAATATAATGAATCCTTAGAGTTCCCTCATCAAAATAAACTGCCTGCTATTCTGATTTCAGAATGGGTGGTAAAAATATAGCTTCAGTGTATCACTGTTTCCCATCTGACTGCCTCCCCTGCTTTATGAATTTAACCTAACTGCCGGTTCCCTCTGGGTGAAGTAGTCTGTCCCATTTGTTCCAATACAGAGGAGAATATAGTTTGTCAAATTGGAATTCAGTGGTCATGAGAGTTCGTAGCCTACTTAGGGACTTCTCAGCAACATTTTGCCTCACGGTTGTTTTGATTTTGGGATAATTAATGACATGACATATCCATTTCTAGAAAGGTTTGGGGTATGTCAACATTCTTCTGGAGACAGAACCAATGATGTCAGCTTGAAAAACATGAGTTTGTGGCTGCAACCAAGGCCTGCAGTTTTCTTTATTGCATTTCTGGGCAGTAAGTAAACAGTGAGTTTGTATCATTAATGATGCATGGTACTGTGGCAAATAAGTCTTTATCACATTTTGGTTTAAACTTTGACACCAGTGTATCTCCTAAGATTAAAAGTATTGCAACTAATTTTTGAGTTAAATTCACTTCAAATTTGTTAATATTTTAAAGATGTTTTACATATTTATAAAACAAGTAAAATCGTGTTCTTGACCAGCATATTGGCAATAGAATTTTAAAACAATAGTGTATTTATATAGCATGTTAAAAGCAATAACTGTCACTTTTAATAACATGTCACTGCAATAACTGCTGTCATTGATTAAGTATCAGGTTTCATTTATACTCTTTTCAGTTATAAAATTCTAGCATATACATGCTCAAGGACAGAAAATAGCTGAATAACCTGTCAGACTGTTATCTTACTTTGCAAACATCATAAATGTTGCTTTGGCAATTATTAAAAACCTCACTGGTAGAAAACTGTATATGTAAATGCACAGCCTTAGAAGGTCAAGGCAGTAACTAGAAAGAAGACGTTACTGTCCCAGAGTGATATCATTGTCCTAGAGATGTCAAGCAAATAACAATTCTATGTATGGCTATGATTGCAGGAAGTGTGGCTAAAACAGCAGTCCTTCAAGGTCACAGCCACATTGCATATATGTGAAGGATATCTCATATTGAATTTGGTATGTGGCTCCTTTATTATTGGTATGTAATGGAGAACATGACGTAACTCTGTGAGCTGATTCCAGAGGCATCTCCAACATGAACCTCTCTAGAAGTGTGTGGAGTCTCTTGTTATAATTTAAATGCATATCCATAGCTTAAGCTTATTGCATGAATTTGTAATTACAGCAGCAATTTATAATTCCTCTTTTGTTTTTGCTTGTATCAATTAGTAGTCTGCTGCATGCAATTTTATAATATTTCTACTGCATGGTGAACATTTAAACCTCATGGAGATTTTGGGGAAGGAACCTGAAAATTGGAAATTGAATCTCTTTCTTAACATGCTTTGGCACTATCTGGCTTCAGTAGTCTCTGAAATCACTCAGAGGCAAAGCACAGTGCAGTAAGCTAAGTCATGAATTGCCAATCTTGAGTTTTACTTGCTTCCTTTTTGAGCTGCATGGACTCAGGCAAATCATTAACCTTTATGGGCCTCAGGGGTATTATCTGTACAATGGAACTGATATTAGTGTTTCTCTCCTAAGGCTATTGAAGAAAAATTCATTGTTGTATAGTATATAGGATGTTTCCTTATATGACTATTTAATTATTGTTATTTAATGTTACTTGCTATGATGTTTATGAAGTTTTTCCAGTTTGAAGGTCATATCACTTTAAGGCTGTTTGTTTTCAATACATCTTTAACTTATTAAATGTATGTTGATCAATGCATAGCAATAAAGTCTAACACTGACTGATTGTATTTTTAGATTTTTTTTGTAAACCAAACACTAGTTGCCAAACCAAAGAACTGTTTTAAAAGCATGATAAAGTATTTATATCTTTCATAGCTTCATATATGTTGACAAAAACCTATAACTGCTTTGAAAATAGTTTTCTAATTGTGTGAACATTTTGTTTCCATGCTAAAGGGCTAATGTTATGTCTTTATATATGTGCTTTGGATAGCAGGCTGTTTGCAATGCTAACTCGGTGATTACTTTTTCACCTCTGCTTATCTGTGAGAAATTTCCACTTCTTATCAGGGTGTCTTAGCATGGGCTGGCACATGTCTTATCATTTTCTAGAAACTAGTAAACAACCATCTGTTTCCATTATGCTTGAAACTTGTTCAACTGGAGTGTTTTCTGATTTAGAAATAGGGCAGAGACTAGTATAATATCACTGAAGAGCTTGGTGGTAGTGGGATGTGTCCATTTGTTTAAAGACTCTCCATCAGCATCAGGGTGCAAGAAGTGCCTGGAATTGTAATTTACTTTAACTGATGGGAGAGTGTCAAAGTAAGTCAGTGGAGTCCTTAGGAGGGCAGAAGATGATCACAACAGAAGTGGATTTGACAGCCAAGAGGTTGGAGACCATGAGAACCAGGAAAACTCAGCAGATGGTATCCCAGCATGTGGGTTGGCCATGGTGACACAGAGTCTGGAGGAAGATGATATCTGGGCAGATAACCAAAGAAGTCTGGCCATAGGTGCCGAGGCTCCAGGGTTGAGCTTGGGTGGAGGGCATAGTGAGCCACCCAGGGTGCTAAAGCAAAGTCTACATTCTCTGACGTCACTATATCATAAAAGCTGTGCTATTTCATGTTTATCGGTTATGAAGATTGAGGGTTGTTGGAGCAAGGACAGCAGTCGCTATCATAGATACCAACTTTGAAATTCTTCATTTAGAAGTCACACGACTCTTTTCCAGGAAGTGTAAGACACAAGTGTGTTAGTCAATATGTGTCCTCTAATACTAATGAGGATAATTAAAAGGCAACTTGGGACCAGCCTGGCCAGTTTCGTCACGGAAAGCTTTAGTAGCTTGCAAAACGGTCAAAATTCCTAACAGAGCTGCTCAGACACAGCCTAGGTTAAGTGACACATGAACCATGGATGTGCTACTCCTGTGCTTTCTGGATTTATCCTTGGGGAGAGGCCATCTGTCAGAGAAAAGAATGGTGGCAGGTGCTTGTTTACTGCTTGCAGAGGAAGAAAAAACGTGGAAGCTACTGAGCTCATTTCCTTATGGTGACATGAGTGTCATTGGCCTTTTTCCTGGCAGGGACTGTCACACCAAATTCTTTTACTGCCAAGGAGCAGAAGGATACTGGACACTGAATCACTCCAGTTTTGCTTTAAACATCCTTCTCTTGTTGGGCTCAGACCTTACGTATACTGATGTATCCATGAGCTTGTAAAATATCCATTTCCCTCAAAACAAGATTCAAGCATTCTCATGCTTTGTTTTTAACAATATTTATTTGTTTTTATATTATGTGCATATGTTGAGTTTCTTCATGTACATATGCTCATGGTGTGCATGTTTGATACCTGTGGAAGCGAGAAAAGGGCAACAGATCCTCTAAAACTGTATATATAAAGCTGTATATGGTCATATGCTTCCTGACATGGGTGATGAACCAACCCCAGTGCCTCTACGACAATAGCAAGTTCTTTAAGGACTGAGTCATCACTCTGGTGCTATATCTATATTAAAAAAATTTGTTTTAGTAGGTTGCTATGAAATTTTGAAATGTAGAAATATCTTATTTTTCAAAAAAGTGATTCAATGGTGATTATGGAATGCCAGTTCATTTAAATGATTATTTAATTACTTGCATCTCATGGAATCTAGTGTTTTGAATTCTGACCTTCTTTACAGTTTGGGGGCAGGTTACTTACTATATAGGTAAATATGAGGGTTTACTTTCTCAGTTTCTCTGATATATATATATATATATATATATATATGATATATGATATATATATATCAGTTTCTCTGATATATATATGATATATATATATCATATATATATGATATGTGATATATATATATGATATATGATATATATATATATATATTACTGTGATTTTTATACTCCTCAGGAAGTCAAGATTAAACAGCCTTAATGTTTTTATAGAAAAATCTTATATTTTAAATAATTTTCATATGTTCTACTCTTACTTATCCTTTATCCTCACAATGTGAACATAATTGTATCCATCCACGAACATCAGAGAATAAGCTCTAGGAGGGGAAAATTACAAAAAATTTTGCAAGTGGTCACAAAGTAAGTGATTTGTGAGCTGACAGAAGGACTGGCCAGAAACTGGAGAACAATGGTTGAAATGTCTCTCCACAATAGAATTTCACTTTAGTAAACCTGCATTCTGCTCTCAAGCCCTTTAAGTGATTGTTTCTGGCCCATCCTAATTATTAATGGTAATTATTAAAGGTAAATTATTGAGTCAGTTGACTACAGATGCTATGATGTCTACAACATATTTCACAATACCCAAGTCAGCCTGTGATAAGTGAAGACAATGACCTCAACAAACCAACTCATAGATTTGTCATCAAAGTCTAACTAACCTTTGTCACCTTAGCACTCCTATGCCTTTTCTTAAACCACCTTTAATCTCAGGGGCAATGAAGAAGTCAATCTTCTGTTATACCATATAACCCTTTTGAAGCATGCTTTATTACCAAAACTATACTAGCCATGTCTAGAAAGAGAATATTGCCATTGGTTGATATTTACTATTCTTTACGTCATGTTACTTTAGCACCATGACACAGCTATAATAGCTGTGCGTAATAAAGGCCAGATGATAAATGCTTAAAGAGAAGACAAAAGCAAACTACACATACACATAATGAAATAAGTGCTCATAATTATACGTCTTTTCTCTAGAACTGGATACACAGCCAGAGCTGGTAGTCCTTAATGCAAACCTTTGTGCCAACCATTCATTATTGTTTTTGCTCTCAAGTAGCCACACCAATACATTTCTTTGTCTGGTAGAGTGACCCACACCATCCTCAGGGATGCATTCGAAAGCAGCTATATTACAATAGCTATTCACTTGCCTATAGTATTTACATATTGTGCACAAACGTTTATAAGGCACACTAAAGCTTCTCTTCCTGTCAGTGTGTTATAGCTAACTACTGATGGAGCCATATGTGTGAGTTGATAGGAAAGAAGATATCAAGACAGTAGTATAGACTATAAACCTGTGGCCTAGCTCCTGAAGTAAATTATTTGTGTCATTGGGAATTGCTTGAGTTCAGTCTTATACAGATGGGTTTTGTTCAGTATTGAAGCTCTTTGTACTAGTTAGTTGGTCCAACAGTTAGTTTAAAATTCTTATGGTAAGATGATGATCCATGGTTTATTCAGACTTAATAAAAAGCTAAATAAATGCTATTTCTCTAAAGGAGTTATCTGTGGAAGAGTCCTCAGGGTTCATTATGACTCACTTATAGGGTGCCCTCCAACCAGCATCATTGTCAGCTACTGGGACTTAAAGCTCTATCAGGTCTGATGAATCATAAGTTCCAGGCAGCCTGCTCTTTCTGTAGCGTCTTCACTTATTCACAGACATACTCTAAACTGGCAGCTTTTGTGATCACTCATTAAGTGGGCTAGAGAAGCACACACAAGTTAACAATCTGTTGCTTTCTAAATCTATGGGCTCATTAGACATGCTTCCTTG
The DNA here is from genome assembly GCF_011762505.2 of Arvicanthis niloticus. Lineage (NCBI taxonomy): Eukaryota > Metazoa > Chordata > Mammalia > Rodentia > Muridae > Arvicanthis > Arvicanthis niloticus. The sequence continues at coordinate 1,449,933 of NC_047677.1, read as the reverse complement.
GAGAAGACATAAGGGGCACGTATGACTTCTGTTTTACCTTTGAGGGAATTTGCTGAAGTGTTTTACATTATTAGATCTCTGGAGACTCAGCATGTATGGAAAGGCCCACATAATTATATAGGTGAACTAACTGAAAAGGGTGGTAGGAATTTACCACTATACCTTTCAATTCCTCTATGATGTCATGAATCTCTGCAGAGCATCAAGAAGTCTGGTTTCATTTTGTTTTTCCAAGCACAAACTGTGATAAGATTTTCCACTTGAGTAATCTTACCTCATCATACAGGATTTTAGGCTTGGCAGGTTTAACCTCCTGAGACACTATAGAAAGTCTTCTTCTAGTAGCAAAGAAAATCCAGCAGCATTTAGTAGGTTACTGTCCCAAGCCTCACTGGACTATCCCATATCCCCACCCTAAGTTTCTTGACCCGATTTCTTCCCACCAATGAACTACTTTCAGAGAAGGAATTCTGTAAGGCAGAGAAGTATTTTGTTATAAATTAGCAACATACAAGGATTTGAAACACAGGTACTATGATTATAGGAGATAAGGACTTATTGGGAAAATACATAGATTTCAAGTCATTTACGCAGAGCTTGAGCTGAGAATCTCAAGCACTAAGTTAATTTTTTTCATTCCCGGTTTTTAGAAGTTAGCTAAAATACTCTTTCATTTGATTATTGCATTGTCATGTATTAGTTACTCAAAAATATCCCATATAAATTGCATTTAATACATCAGATCCACCTAATACAGCAGCTCACCAATTCTGCAGTGTAGAGTACAGGCTGTGTCTCACCAATGGTGGCTGACTAGAAGCCACTCATGTTACTGCTCAGCATCTCAGAGAGTATCCTATTAGGTATCAGAAAAAGATCAAAAATTAAGATGTAGTTTCAACTGAGTGTGTATTGTTGTCCTTTGCAGCAAGAATTTCAGTCAGTTTTAGGTTGGGAACTTTGCTTGGTTTAGAATAGAAGATAGACATATTCAAACATATAAATAGATGGTTACTAATTATAGTGACTTTTACAGAAAAGATATAAATTGCTACAGAGAGTAACCTTTAATAACCTTAACATGTACCATGTTTATGACTGTAATTTATTTAAAATTAAATAAACCTTATAAAATATTTCATAGGTAAATATTAATTTTAGGCCTTGTGCTTCTACCTATAAATTACTGACAAAAAACCATTTGTGTTTTATGGATATACAGAGCTGTGAAACTTAAAGTCTTAAAAAAATGTGTGGAATTAGCAATTTCGAGTTCAAAGACAAACGTGTTTGTTTGGTGTTTTCTTCCACTTGACAGCAATCTTACATTTCATACTAGTGCAAGTTTTGTTTATATTACATTGTGCATATATTGTATATATAATATTTTAGGAGATTTTCTTCTTCATTATTAGTATAACCAGATGTATTTTTTTATTTAGTTTTGGGGCTAATATTTGCAAATATAGAATCTGGCTAACAAAACTTTTGCATCTATGAAATAAGAGATCTGGTAAATCTGCAAGAGAATATTATATTATATAGATATGATTAATATTTAAGTGTTTTTTTAGAAAACAGTGCAGTTGCATAAATATCACTTAACACAACTGTACTAAGACTTTTAAGCACATTTCACCTCAGTTAAAAAAATCAAATTTGTTTATGCATTCAATCAATTCACTATTTTAATCTGGGGGAAGCTGATATATATCTGTGCTCATTTGTCTGCTCATGTGGCTGATTCTCACTAACCTCAATGCAGAGGACCAAGTAAGGCTCTAGACATGTAGTCAGTCAGGGACTCACTCAGCAGAAAGGAATAAGTGGGCAAGAGGACTGTGGGGAAATTGCAAGTCCTAAGGTGAGGATCAGAACAGCAACAACAACATCCTTAATTTGTAGGTGTGACACCAAAAAACAGATGTGCAATGCAGAGAAATTGAGTCATTCTGTTGAATGTAAGGTCAGCAGTGGCCGTGTTTGCTCTGCACACACACTGTAGATTTACCAGGTCTCCCTACCTCACTTGCCTCCCTAAAAGCTTTTCTGACCTCCCTTTTTGATTAAAGTTCATCTTGACTCCTTGTGTTTAAACAGTGTAACTTCCCCCTTCATGTCTCTTAGCAAAACACACAAAATTTGTTCTGTGTTCTCTTTTGCTCATTACAGGATTATCCTAGTTAGTTGCTGTTAAATGAAGGAACAGTTATCCAAGCTTTCTGTTTACTTTGTTACAATAGTTATGTTCCTCCTCAAGATGATAAAATACTGCCTAGAGGCAACTTAAGGGAGGGCAGGCTTATGGTTTAGCGTGGCTCATGGTTTCACGTGTCTCAGTCCATCATGGTGGGGAAGGCATAGAGGAAGGCTTGGTGTTGGGAGTCTGTGGCTGTAGGAGTTCTCCTTGGCACATAAAGAGACAGAGTGAGATCTAAAGAGGAAGATATACTCTTCAAAGTCCAGACCCTAGTGACTTCAGCCATCCGGCCCCACTTCCAAATGGATACACAGATTTTAAAATAGCATCACAGGCTGGGGGCTGGGCGTTAAAAACATGAGCCTGTCTGTGGATGACATTTCAGATTCAAACCACAACAGTTATCCTCGGTGTCTGCCTTTACCCAATAAAACTGGAATTTGAAATTGTTGCTTATGGCTATATGCTCATTGAGAGCACTCATGACTGTCACCAAAATGCAATAAATGTGGTGTTATTTTTAGCCGGGCAGCTTTAATATACATTGGGGGGGGGGCTGATTTACCTCTAAACTGAATCTATTCATCCAGAAGTAGAATTATAGTTTGCAGTAGTGTCTTTAATTGCTATTAATTGATATGAATTACTGATGATAGGATAATACCTTGGAACTAACATGGCTCTAGTTTCTTGTGGCAGTTTGTAGGGGGTCTAATTTGTGAATGAATGCAGATGTATTTGGATCCTCTCATTTTGAGGTTGTCTGCAATGCTACTTTGGATGTCTCCTCAATTTAGTAAGAATTTCTTGGAATTTTGTTTGCAATGACCCCCCCTCCCCCGGCAAATTATATTTGTATGTATTTATCTATTTTTTCAGTTGTGCATTTCTAATTTTTAAAGTACTAGAGAGTAAACTATCTTAAACACCCACTTTCAGCCACACCTCAGTGTACTCATTATGCCAATAGATTTCTCTCAAATCAGTTTTGCAGACACGGGCGTCAAGTGACTCACACTGGAGTCATTGAAAAACACAGCTAAAGCTCTGAGCTCTGACTGACTTCAGATATGTTGTGGTGCATGTGCTAACACTCAAAAATTCTAGTTGTACTTTTACACTCTGGACATTCTCCCAAACATAATAATATCTTCTATTACCCCAGGTGATGCCTGAAGCCATGGATATCACCAAATCCTATGAATCCTATATGTACTATTTTTTTTTCTAGACAGTATGAGTACAGATGGTTGATATATTTGTATTGGAGTCAATGATTTGAATTCGAATCTTGGTACTGTGAATTCTGAGTTCATGCATTTGGAAGGCCTTTTTATTTCTTTTCCCCAGACTGCTTTTCATTGACGAAGCGGGGATGATCATGCCTATTTTGAAAATGTTATAATAATGTCTATTTGGTAGCATCTTTTAGTTGTTTAAAACAACAGCATAAAAACTACTTGTATTGTATTTTAAGCTTTAGCCAGGCTTCTACCTAAATTAGAACTTTAAATAGTTTTTTTTTTTTTTTTTTGAGAAGGTTGCAAGTTTACCTTTCTTCTTTATCTTCTCACTTATAGAGGCAATAAGGAAAAGTTCTTAAAAATTGAGACAAGCAAAAGGAGGGCAGAATAAATATACTTGCGTTCTTGCTACAATTTAATTATAAAACGTCCCCCTACAGGCTCATGTTTGAATATTTGATCTTTTGGAAGCAGCAGTAATAAAACTTCAGAGGGCAAGACACAGCTGGAGAAAGTAGGTCAGTAGGACAAGTACTTTGGGGTATCTTATTCTTGTCCCTTTCCTTAATTCCTTTATTCTTTCTGGCTACTGTGAAGTAAACAACTCCTCTGCCCACAACTCCTACTGTTGTGATGTCCTGCCCATGCAGTGGTGTCAAGAAAGCATAGACTAAAAGGAGACTCTACAGCCCCAAACTAAGAACACTGCCTCTTAAGTTGATTCAGTTAGGAAATTGATTCATGACTTTGCAAAAGAACTAACAGTGCTCATGTAAATTACAGATAGTATGTTCTGATCTATGACATTATTATGAAGATCAGTCAGATTAGCACTTATATGCATACTTAAAACTTTGTGTTATAGCAATTGCTTGCTGATGCTATTATCACTGGGAATAATTTTAACATTATTATGGCTACCTTAGACTGTATGACTTGTTTGAGGCCCCTTAACATTCTGCATGAGAAAGTTTTGGATATTTTACTTTATGTGTTGTTTGTTGCTTGTTTATAAAATAGAAATGTCAGTGATTGCTGTCCATTATTGCTGTTTAGTCCTGAAAAACACTGAAGTCCATAAAGATTTTTTTTTTGTAGTTTCTGTACATTTCAAAGCACCTGGTGATATTATGTTAGCAATACCATTTATTTGAGTAACCCTGATTTAACAAATGGGTTGAGTGACACCTTATCCAGAACCCTGAGAACTCTTTAGATAGTGAGGGTATACAACGGGGAAACAGAATCATTCATGTGCTGATTAATGGAGCTAATACTTTTTTTTTTCTTATCGAAAACAATTCTTTTTTTTTAGATATTTTATTTATACTTCAGATGCCATCCCCTTTCCCCATCTCCCCTTAGAAAACCCCTATCCCATGCCCCCTTTTCCTTTTTGCATTTATACATTTTTTTAAAATAATGTTAATCATAGGCTTCATAAGTTTGGAATTGTTCAATCAGAGGTGTAACCTACTGACCGACCTAGATATAACAACTATCTTTGACTGGTGGAGATACATGAATATCTGCCTCCCTGTCTCCCCCCTCTTTCTCTCTTTCATCACCTAGCTTCTCCTCTCCTTCTCCTCTTCTTACTACTTTTCTTCCTCTCAGTACTCCTCCTACCTTAGCTCCTCCTACACATCACCCTTCCTGTTAAAATGAAACTTTTTTCTCAAAATACAATTAGAGCATAATTATGCCAATTTGTACCAGTGAGGTACAAGATAGTCCTAATACCCAGTCCATCCTTTTGTTGACTAACCAGCACCTCTGTCATCTATCCTAACTAAAACACTTAGTTCTGAACCTGGCTTTTTCCTTGGCTTTAGGATGAATGTCAGCTGACGACCATCCACTCAAATCTTTTCTCTCAAGGTAAATAGCTATAAGTTTTCAACCCCGTCAGAAATCCAGAATGACTGAGTTAACTATAATTGTGGGAAGCACAAAGCATAGCTTCTAAAACTTAGCCAATTTATAGAGACCTCTGAACACCTGGACACTCGCTCTACTTCAAAACGTTGGAGCATCTGTTCTTCTGCCTTCTGGCCCAGGATCATCTGACAGACCTTAGTGCTGCAGAATTATTAAGGGCTGATTACTCTGTTTAGGCAGATATAATCAGTCGACTATTCTGCAAGTGTGTCCTTTTCTGAACAGTAATTTGTCTGTAGAAGGAAAGTGGCAATTCTTGCCTAGTGGCTGTCTCACCACAACTGGAGTAACTCCAAGGATGCTCAATTTCTTCTTAGAATTTAACATAGGAAGCTGTCCGGAGCAGACAGGTCTCTAATGAAAATGAACATTAATACTGAAATGTTTGTCATGTCAATTCTCAGGATTTCTGATGTTTTGAAAACTAACTATCCATGTAAGGTAATGGACTGTTGCCTGTTAACTCCACTCAGCTATTTCTAAATAAAACATAGAGAACACCCTTATAATAAACTCCAAGTCATGAATTTGCTATAGTCCCTTAACTCACAGGCTGACCATCTCAAATCAGTTAAAAAAAGTTAAAGAAGGACTGGGTCTAAGCTTTGTATTCCTAAGTGTGTTATACTGGTACAATGCTTATGAGAGTAACAATATTCATCTCACTCTTATATCACTAAGAAGCTCATGCCAATGAAAACCTTAAAATTTGTAATCAAAGTAAATTGGTGCCATTTAAGAATTTATATCTTCATCTTGATATTAATTATACAGATTTCTACTAATAGGTTATGGCTATGCAATAAACCCTAGCTAATCCTCTCTATTCCGACAAAACCACTACTTGTCCCTAGAGAGACAGCCCAACATTTACCACCTTAGTCCCCATGCCCAGGGAATAGGGGCGCTGACTCATCATTAGCTTCTTCAAGCTGATTATGGTCATTGAGATATTAGAAGAGGAGTGTGGGGGGGGGGAGCAAATTGACAATCCTCTGATGCTGTGTCTTCGCTGCCTCCAGATGGAATTCCTGGACCTCAGAGGTTTGAGCAGGTTTGCCCAGCTTGCTTGTTGAGTAGATACACCAAGGCTGATCATTCTGCAATATATAATTCTCAAAACAAATTTAAGTATCAAGATAGTTTTTTTTTTAAGAGGGCTGACATTTTATTAAGAATGTTGGTTCTAACCGCTTTTCTATTTTTCCCCTCTTTTATTGGATATAATATTTACATTTCAAATTTTATCCCCTTACCGCATTTCCCCCACCACCTAGGAACCCCTTATCCCATCCCCCTCCTCCTGCTTCTATGAAGGTGTTTACCCACCTATCCCCAGCCCCCCTTTCCACCCTCAGATTCCTCCCTCTCAGTGCTCAGCCTTCAGGGTACCAATGATCTTGTCTCCCACCTATGCCGAACAAGGCCATCCTCCCCTACATATACAGCTGGAGTCATGTGTCTCTAATGGAGCTAATACTTTACAGGAGTATTAGAGAAGGCAATGAAGTTATTTTAAAATTTAATTATAATAGTTTTCATGAGAAATGAAAACTCGACTTTGTCAAAGAGAAGTCATGTGGACTTTTTGATTGAGTTCTGTTTTATTCTCATGTTAGTTACAGGAAATGGTTGGCTCTAAACACTGAAAAATTACTTCAGATGTAGATCTGTATGTCCCTTGTTAATTAATATTTATTGACTGATTGAGTGAAGATAATAAAGACTCATGAAAACATAGATACACTTGTACTTGCTTTTTAAAATCAAGAAAATTATGTGTATTATTACTTTTTTAAATCACTTCTACCAAGAAGTACAACTAAACAACTGAGAGACTAAAACAAGAAGTACAAAGAAACAACTAAAGGGAGGAAAGGTTTACGTTGGCTTCTGATTTACAAGGATCCAGTCCATCACGGTAGGGAAGGCGTGGAGGGTCCAGTCCATCATGGTAGGGAAGGCTGGAGGATCCAGTCCATCACGGTAGGGAAGGCGTGGAGGATCCAGTCCATCACGGTAGGGAAGGCGTGGAGGGTCCAGTCCATCATGGTAGGGAAGGCTGGAGGATCCAGTCCATCATGGTAGGGAAGGCGTGGAGGGTCCACTCCATCATGGTAGGGAAGGCTGGAGGATCCAGTCCATCACGGTAGGGAAGGCGTGGAGGATCCAGTCCATCACGGTAGGGAAGGCGTGGAGGGTCCAGTCCATCATGGTAGGGAAGGCGTGGAGGGTCCAGTCCATCATGGTAGGGAAGGCTGGAGGATCCAGTCCATCACGGTAGGGAAGGCGTGGAGGATCCAGTCCATCACGGTAGGGAAGGCGTGGAGGGTCCAGTCCATCACGGTAGGGAAGGCGTGGAGGGGTACACAAGCAAGAGGAGGATCGTTAGTAGGACACTATGAATCTCCATGGACCAAAAATTCGAAAGCAGGAAATGCTGGCACTTAACTACCTTTTTTCCCCGCCCCTTTCTTTCAGTTGCAGACCCTTAGATGACACAGCTTACGTTATGGATAGATCTTTCCTTCCCTATTAAACTTATGGCAGTATCCTCACAGCTACACCCAAAGAATGTGTTTCATTACTAAATGACATTTTTTAATTAAAAAAAAAATTTTTTTAGCCGGGCAGTGATGGCGCACGCCTTTAATCCCAGCACTTGGGAGGCAGAGGCAGGCGGATTTCTGAGTTTGAGGCCAACCTGGTCTACAGAGTGAGTTCCAGGACAGCCAGGGCTACACAGAGAAACCCTGTCTCAAAACAAACAAACAAACAAACAAACAAAAAACACACACACACACAAAATAAATAAATAAATTTTTTTTTAATCCAGTGAAGTACACAAGTAAAATTACCTGTCACAAAGAGTTAAAGCATATTGTGAGTATTCTTTAGAAAGATGTTTTCAAAGTTACTGGCACTTGGGAGATTCAACTCTAACCGTGCTGGGTTTCTCACAGATGAGATAAAAAAGTTATGCCTTAGAGGATAAACATCACAAATGACCCAAATGCTGGTTAATAAAATGTGAGATCACTCCACATAGCTCTTATTTCTTTGTTATCAAAGCGTGCTTGAATAGCCCTGCTTTACCTGAGCATGGAGTAATTTTAATTCAGAAAGGAAATATAATTCTCTGTGGTTCTTTGGGTTGAGACAAGAGTTTTCATGTTTGAAAAGAGACATACTTTTAACTAGTATTTAGAACCCAAGCTTAGCAAGCTCTCAGTGTTAATGTGAAGTTGTCTGTGTATATGACTTGCATTGGCTCAATAGCTTATCAGGAAGGAAGGGCATTTAAATGGATAGCTATAGTCATTTAAAAATATGTCACCTGAGAGATTGCCACTCAAGCAGTTTTTAGAGGACTGAGGAAACATGAAACAGGTTCCTGGACATGGTGGTGCATGCCTTTAACTCCAGCACTTGGAAGGCAGGAGTAGGTTAAGGCCATCTGTGCCTTAAACAACAATATGATGTGGTAAAAAGAATGGTGCACCAGGTCTAAGAAGACCTGGTCTAATTCTGTCTTTATTCATCGCAGCAACTCACTGAGACAAAGGTTGCTGGAGCTCACGGTTGGCATTGGACAAGTGATATAAAAGGGGTTAAGCCTTTTCTTTTCTGAAGGCCATTTCAATCCCAACAGTCCATGGTCCTGGGATCCCTATTCACATTCTACTTTTCCTAGGACTCAGGGCTGAGAGCTGTCAGGTTTTAAGGTGTATAAGCAATGTGTCAGATAGAAATTTATTACTGAGGCACATGCCTGAGGTAATCAATAGTGAATGGGGAGGGTGGATTAGTTTTTGTAGGTTCTAGGCCATGATTCGTTGACTCCATTGCCTTTAGGCCTATGAGGCCATCTTGTCATGATGGGGACCATAGGGTAGAGCAAAGCTCAGTATTTTATCATTAGGACAGCCAGGAAGATGAAGAGTAGAGTCCTGCTGTCTCCTTCAAAGGTCTGTCTCAGTGATCAAGCACTGCACGTGGCATCCCACTTCATAAGGTTTCCACCTCCCCCTTTTCACGCCATTCTGAGGAATAAGAACCACTAGGGTCCATTTAAGGTCCAAACCATAGCAAAGATATCAGAATTAATGAGGAGGATACAACCTACTCCCTGTGGCTTTGAACAGATTAAAGGATGATGGAGTCTATTATTAAGCAGTTAAAGGGAGAATTTCTCATCCAGAAATATGCAGTTCATTCAGAAAAATAGATGTGGAATTGAATTTTAAATAAAAAGGAAAAATCTCAGGAATTGACATATTCTTGCAGTTAATATTACCATTTACCTACAATCCACTCATTACATAATCTGCTTTATATACAACACTCTTATATGTGAGGATTGGGTATTCCTTCAGTATTTCTTATACCCCTGGCTACTCAATAGATAGATATATAAAAGACATGTTAAATGTATCCCTGGTATAATAATTCTGTGGTCACAAAGAACATTCATCTTCTGAGTAGCTACTGTAGTAAATTGTGTTTCAGGATATATTTACTGGCATAAAATCATATACATTCATACCAGGCAGACAATTCAGTGGATTCAGTGGTGTAGAGTATAACTGAACAGCATATTCACAATTGTAGATCATTCCACACTCAAAAGAGAAATCTTAGAGCCATTAGCTATGACCTTTGATTTCTCCCGAACTTTCTCAACTCTGCCCAAGGCACTCAAACCTTTGTTTCAATATACATATCTTAGAAATGTCATGTTAATGTGGTTTGGTTCATGTAGCATATTCTTTTGGATGCTGAACTGTGTAGAAACATGCATCAGTGTGATGGTAGTCTGTGCAGCTGTAGACAGTGACAGCTGTGATGGCAGTCTGTGCAGCTGTAGACAGTGACAGCTGTGATGGCAGTCTGTGCAGCTGTAGACAGTGACAGCTGTGATGGCAGTCTGTGCAGCTGTAGACAGTGACAGCTGTGATGGCAGTCTGTGCAGCTATAGTGACAGCTGTGATGGTAGTCCGTGCAGCTGTAGACAGTGACAGCTGTGATGGCAGTCTGTGCAGCTGTAGACAGTGACAGCTGTGATGGTAGTCTGTGCAGCTGTAGACAGTGACAGCTGTGATGGTAGTCCGTGCAGCTGTAGACAGTGACAGCTGTGATGGCAGTCTGTGCAGCTGTAGACAGTGACAGCTGTGATGGTAGTCTGTGCAGCTGTAGACAGTGACAGCTGTGATGGTAGTCTGTGCAGCTGTAGTGACAGCTGTGATGGTAGTCTGTGCAGCTGTCTGCTGTGGCCTGCTGCCACCTTCTCTCCAGTTCTAGAAAGACCAAGAATAAGAAAAGATAAAATTGTGTTCTTCAGAAATATTTCAATTAGAGATGTGTATGTGGCAGGTGTGGGTTTGTTTACATGAGTGTAATGCTTTGGAGTCCTAGAAGAGGACATCGGATCCCCTGGAGCTGGACTTGGGCAGCTCTGAGCCATATGATGTGGGTTCTGGGACTGGGAGTAGAATTTATGTTCTCTGTAAGAGCAGTGTATATTCTGTCCTCTTGACCACCGACACATCTTCCTAGGTCTAAGCTTTGGTCTTTTGGCTCATATACATGATTTAACACACACACACACACACACACACACACACACACACACACACACACACTGATCAGGCTTGAGCTCTGTGACCACATAGTGATTGGTTGTCTTCAGCTCCCATAGAACACACTGATAGGCCTTTCCCAAACAGATCAGCTTCTTCTGAGCAGGCAACTGATGTTACAAAGGCAAGGATGGGACATCTGGTCTTCAAATATAATAATGTTAATGGAACATTAAAGAGAAGTATCTTTGAATAATACAGAACCTTATCCAAAGCAGCCACTGAGATAGACTTCTTCAGGCTCATATTCTACCTGCTTCCATATGTGTGTCATGTGGCTTCTAGGAGTTGAGTTAGACTGTTATTACTTCTGTCATCAGTCAGTATGGCTTTGTGCTAGGCAGACCTGGATTCAAATCTTGTTTCTGCTTGGCACTGACTCTTGTAGACCTGAAGGTTCCCTCAGGTGTCTGGCCTTATTAGTGCTTTCTTGTGTCTTATGTAAAGATTCAGTGAGACAAAGTTCAAAGCATCAGAAAAATCAAGGCAATAACACTTCCTGCTTCCTTCCTTTCGAGAAAGTTGAGGTGTTCAAGTTTGTATCTAAGACACTTGTTGTTTCTTTCCTTTATGAATGGTCAGGTACAAATGGTAAATCTACTAGGTTGGATATAACAATATTGGGGAATACATCTAGTATTTTAGCTCAATTAAGTTTATAATTATCCATGATGATATTTTGCTAACTATAATGCCCAATGGTTACCCAACCTATTTGTCATTTTTTTGTTTTGTTTTGTTTTTCTGGATCAAAAGATTCTAGAAGTTGCCTAATTTTTATTTTATTTTTATTTGTAAAGGTTATCTGATAATAGATCACTTGATTTGTTGACGTTTGAAAGCAAAATAAAATTATACCATAAAAAGATACTGTAAGCTATCCAGCTGACATGAGATGTTTACAAACTAGTTAAAATCAAAATGTTACATGGGCTATACTGGAGGAAACTTTTAAAATTTCTACTTTTTTTTCTTTCTGTTTATAGCTACTTAGTCTGATATTCCTTTTTTCTTTTTTTTTTTTTATTGGATATTTTATTTACATTTCAGATGCCATCCCCTTTCCCCATTTTCCCTCCCTAGAAAACCCCTATCCCATACCCCCTTCTCCTTTTTGCTTTTATACAATTTTTTTTAAATGTTAAGCAATGGTTTTATAAATTTGGTAATGCTCAATACCAATCAGAAGTGTAAACTAATACCCAACCTAGATATATCAACTATCTTTGACAGGTAGAGACATGTGAACATCTGCCTCCATGTCTGGCTCCCCTCTCTCTTTTTTTCTCATCACCTAGCTCCTCCTCTCCTTACTCCTCCTCTCCTTACTCCTCCCACCTTAGCTCCACCTATGTATCACCCTTCCTGTTAAAATAAAACTTTTCTCTTAAAATACAATTAGAACATAACTATACCAATTTATGTCAGTAAGGTGCAAGATAGACCTAATACCCAGTCCATCATTTTGTTGACTAAGCAGAACCTCTGTCATCTCTCCTAAATAAAAGACTTAGTTCTGAACCTGGCTTTTTTTTTTTTTTTCTTTTTGATTGGCTTTAGAATGAATGTCAGCTGAAAACCATCCTCTCAAGTCTTTTCTCTCAGAGTAAATAGCAAAAATTGGCTATGAGACTATAAGTTTTCAACCCCATCAGAAATCCAGAATGACCGAGTTAACTGAAATTATGGGAAGCACAAAGCATAGCTTTTAAAACATAGCCAATTTATAGAGACCACTGAACACCTGGACAGTCCCTATACTACAGAATGTTGGAGCATCCAACCTTCAGCCTTCTGGCCCAGGATCATCTGACAGACCTAGTGATGCAGAATTATTAAGGCCCGATTACTCTGTCTAGACAGATATAATCAGTTGACTATTCTGCAAGTGTGTTCTTTTCTGGACAGTGATTTGTCTGTAGATGGAAAGAGGCAATTCTTGCCTAGAGGCTGTCTCACCACAATTGGAATAACTCCAAAGATGCTCAATTTCTTCTTAGACTCCAAGACAGGAAGCTGTCAGGAGCAGACAGGTCTCTAATCAAAACGAACATTAATACAGAAATGTTTGTAATGTCAATTCTGTGGATTTCTGATGTTCTGAAAACCAACTATTTAAGTAAGGCAATCTGGACTGTTGTCTGTTAACTCCGCTCAGCTATTTCTAAAGAAAATATAGAAAACACCCTAACAATAAACTCAAAGCCATGAATTTGCTATAGGCCCTTAACTCACAGGTTAACCATCTCAAGTAAGTTAAAAAAGTTAAAGAAGGACTGGGTCTAAGCCTTGTATTCCTAAATGTGTTATACAGGCGCAATGCCTATGATTGTAACAATATTCATCTCACTTTTATATTAATAAGAAGCTCATACCAATGAAAACTTTAAATTTGAAATCAAAGTAAATTTTGTACCATTTAAGAAATTATAACTTCATCTTAATAACAATTATACATATTTCTACCAGTAGGTTATGTCTGTGCAATAAATCCTAGCTAATCCTCCCTGTTCCACCAAAACCACTACTTTTCCCTAGAAAGACAGCCCAGTATTAACCACCTCAGTCCCCAAGCCCAGGGAATAGGGGCGCCAACTCTTCATTAGCTTCTTCAAGCTGATTTTGGGTGTTGAGATATTAGAAGAGGGGCTGGGGGAAGAGTAAAATTGATAAGCCTCTGACACTGTGTCTTCACTGCATCCAGCTGGAATTCCAGGACATCAGAGGTTCGAGCAGGTCTGCTCAGCTTGCTTGATGAGTAGATACACCAAGGCTATGTATTCTGTAATATACAATTCTCAAAACAAATTTTAGTATCAAGACATTTGTTTGTTTGAATTCTGGAATCTAGTCTTCTGGAGGCCTGCCTCTGTCATGTCTAATCCATATAATTCTGCGAGTTTCTATGTGGTGTGCTCCCACCATCATCCCATTTTTGCCTTCCTGCTTTCAAATTTCTCCAACATCAGGGAATCCAAACTTTTGGGCACCTAGGCCCTCCACTTCCACTGATGCCTAACTCCTTACCCCATTACCCCCCTCCAATTACTATGAGGTTGTGCTCCCACCATCCTCTCATTCCCGCCTCCCTGCTCTTGAAATTCCCCAACACTAGGGAATCCAAACTTTCAGGTACCAAGGCTCCACTTCCACTGATGCCTGGCAAGGCCACCCTCAACTACCTATACAGGTGGAGCCATGAGTTCCCCCCACCCCTTTGTGTTCTTGGGCTGGAGATTTTAGAATGGCTACTCCAGCTTGTTTCTTAGGACCATTTGCTTGAAAAAAATGTTTTCCAGCCTTTTACTCTAAGGTAGAGTCTGTTTTTGCACTGAGGTGGGTTTCCTGTATGCAGCAAAATGCTGGGTCCTGTTTATGTGTCCAGTCCATTAGCCTATGTCATTTAATTGGGGAATGGAGTCCATTGATGTTAAGAGATATTAAGGAACAATGATTGTCTCCTGTTATTTTTGTTATTAGAGGTGAAGTTATCTTTCTGTGGCTATCTTATTTTGGATTTGTTGGAAGAGGGTTATGTTCTTGCTCTTTCTAGGGTATAATTTCTCTTCTTGTATTGGAGCTTTCCTGCTATTATCCTTTGTAATGCTGGGTTTGTGGAAAGATATTGTGTAAATTTGGTTTTGTCATGGAATATCTTGATTTCTCCATTTATAGTAATTGATAGTTTTGCTGGGTATAGTAGCCTGGGCTGGCATTTGTGTTCTCTTAGTGTCTGTATGACATCTCTCCAGCATCTTCTAGCTTTTATAGTATCTGGTGAGAAGTCTAGTGTAATTCTGATAGGTCTGCCTTTATATGTTACTTGGCCTTTCTCCCTTACTGCATTTAATATTCTTTCTTTGTTTTGTGCACTTGGTGTTTTAATTATTATGTGATGGGAGGTATTTCTTTTTGGTCTAGTCTATTTGGCGTTCTATAGGCTTCTTGTATGTTTATGGGCATCTTTCTTTAGATTAGGGAAGTTTTCTTCTATAATTTTGTTGAAGATATTTATTGGCCCTTTAAGTTGGGAATCTTCACTCTCATCTATACCTATTATCCTTAGATTTGGTCTCCTCATTGTGTCCTGGATTTCCTGGATATTTTGTGTTAAGAACTTTTTGCATTTTGCATTTTCTTTGACAGTTGTGTTGATATTTTCTATGGTATCTTCTGCACCTGAGATTGTCTCTTCTATCTATTGTATTCTGTTGGTGATGCTGGTGTCTATGACTCCTGATTTCGTTCCTAGGTTTTCTATCTCCAGCATAGTCTCCCTTTCTGATTTCTTGATTGTTTCTACTTCCATTTTTATGTCCTGGATGTTTTTGTTCAATTCCTTCAACTGTTTGGTTGTGTTCTCTTGTAATTCTTCTAGAGATTTTTGTGTTTCTTCTTTAAGGGCTTCTACCTGTTTACCTGTGTTTTCCTCAAATTCTTTGAGAGTGTTATTTATGTCCTTCTTAAAGTCCTCTATCATCATCATTAGAAATGATTTTAAATCTGAATCTTGCTTTCCTGGTGATATGGGGAATTCAGGTCTTTCTTGTGTGGGAGAACTAGGTTCTAATGATGCCAAGAACCCTGGGTTACTGATACTTATGTTTTTGTGCTTGCCTTTTGCCATTTGTATCTCCTTAGTGCCCTGTCCCTGACTGGAACCTGTCTTTCCTATTATCTTGGTTGTATCAGAAATTTGTGGGGTGGGTGTAAGAACCCTGTTTCCTCTGGGTTCTTAGATATTGGGGGCAGAGCTGCCACCCGCGATCTGCTCAGTGCTCTGACCCAGACCAAAGGGAACCAGTGCTATGGGCAGGGAGTGACTTCCTGGGTCCTTGTGGGTCCTGGTTACTCCCTGTTTGGGGCGGGCCTTGCTGTCTGCTTACCTAAGATATTGCCTGGGTTAGAGTTCCTGAGAGCTCTGCTTCCTCTGGGTCCTGTGTGATTGGGGGCAGAACTGCCTTCTTGGATCTGCTCAGTTCCTGGGCCCAGACCGGAAGGAACCAGTGCTCTGGGCTGGGAGTCAAAATTTCTACTTTTACTGAAGCTTTGCAGGCAAGCATTAAGAAACACTGAGTAATTCATAACAAATGTGAGCCTGCTTCTGTGCTTGGTGCTTTGTTTGTTCTCTGGCACCTTATGGGGTCAGGAGAGGGACTTTTCCGTTTGAGCTAAGTGGCTTGAAGGTCAGAGTGTAACTCTAAAGATGCAAGAATCACAGGTTCCACATGTGCCACAGGCTCATCTTCCATCCATGCATACCCTTTCTTTATGCAATTCAACATAAAAAGAAAGCTCTCTCAATCCCTACAAGCTAACTTAATGCTTTATAGCAGCTGCTGCCTGGGTGTTCTGCATGTGCTTGTATAAAAAAAATCATTTTAGATTGGGCCTTCCCACCCTGCATTCACTTGGAAGAATGATTAGTAATGTCCAATCATTATATTAAAAAAATGATAAAACAAACACCACAGTGAAGGGGTGTGGTATCCTAAACATGATCCAGTTTTGAGAACTTATAAAACTCAGATTATTAAAGCCTAAAACTCCACCCCCACCACCCCAGACAAAATGACCATGGATAATGCAGTCACTATGCAAGGAGGAAGAGATTACCACCAGATTTTTCTTTAAAGGAAAGAAAAGAATGATCAGTTTCTCAGACAAAGTGGTTTAGTATGAGTAATTCCAATGGAAATGCAATGGCTCTATAAGAAAATCCTAGAATCTTCCTGAATGCTCCATGAGCAGCTGTAGTGTGTGTTTATAGCATGTGTTTTGCAAGAAAGGAAGCAATCTTTACAAATTTGATCAATTTGAAGTTCATGGTACTAAGAGAAACAGAAATTTTTGCTCTGATTTGTTTCTGAAGTATCCTGTCTTTGTTGGATGGGATAGTTCAGGTGGAGAAAGATGATACTTGGAAGTTACACGGTTTAATATCCCCTGAAAATTCTGGAACATTGGTGACTGCCCAGCAACTGGAATATATCTTACAAATGACATAAATTCCCAAGCTGTTGCCTGTTTCTTATAGGAGGCAGCTTATTTCCTTCTTGTAAACTGTTTTTTTTTTTTTTTTTAACTTTGAGGCTTAAATGTAAAATGTAAGAAACAATAAAGATCTAGGAAGATTTTGCCATTTCTGGGTTAAGCCATATCCTAGAGGTAGCATCTATCAGAGCTAAGATGCCTCTGCTGCCTTTGTTTCTATTCTCTCACCTCATCTCCTTCTTCCTCTACCGTGAACATTTCCTATAAAAGGAGAAGACGTTATGGTCCTTGTTCTGTCTCTCTTACAATTTCTGAAATTGAACTTGGCTTGTTCAGAACCTTGATGGACACTGTTCTGTTTCAAGACATGATGGTTTTAATTTTTCAGCATACCTCTACATGGATTTTAAATACCTAGAACTTGAAATTCCTTCAAATGTCTTTGCCAGCTGGAGTTGATTCTATTTTGTTTTTCATCATTTCACACTCCTATGTAAGAAAGTCCTTTATTTTTTCCTGTGCTGATTTTTTTTTTTGCCGCTTCCTACTGATTTGTGTGCGAACACTCCTGTATGAAGTATTCTGACATTCTGTTCTTATTTGTAAACTATATATACCATAAAAAAAATGTTGATCTTCCAGTTTTGAGTTTGCCCTTTGAGTCCCAGGTTCCTGGTTTCACTTATTGGCTGAATACGTCCTTTGTCTCTTCTACTGTCATCTAAATGCTGATAATCTCAATATCCCTCTCTATTTCTCTCTCCTCCTTCCTGTCATTTTGTTGAGTATACTATTAGCCTTCTTCTGGAGACACTGAATCTAGAACGTGTTTACATGTTTTAGACCATGCTGATCCTCATCCAGTATTTCATAGGACTATTTTCTGTGAATTTTTCCCATTTTAAATGTTTTTCTTTCTATATGACTTTGTTAGGAAATGGGTATGTTAATTAAAATAGCAGCCTCAAAATAACAGCAGTTTAACCACAGTATAAGCTTAGCGTTTTCTTCCAGACAGTTCTACAAAGTGATCAAGGACATACAATGACTAGACAATATCACAAGCTCCTCCCATCTTCAATGTATCTGAAATTATTATCTGCAATGTAGAGTCTTTGTCCACCTTGTGATTAAGGAATCACCCCACACATTCAATCCAATTTGCAAATAGGAAACAACTGCTTTCTGTTCAGAGTGTAATCTAGAAGTAACTTAGAATCTTCACAACTCATGTTTAATGAAATAATCCTTTGGGATGACCACACCTAACAACACAGGGGGCACAGCAATAGTCTCTGTGTTAAGCTTTCTTGTTATGGCCTGGAGAGTGGTTGCTATTCACAGGGAGCTACCATGTCATTTCTTCATTATAATAATTGTACTGTCTTTACCTTTTGGTGGGTTTTTATTGCCCATTTCTGAGATTACATCTAGAGACTTTTCGCTTACATTTCTGTCTGCTCACTGTTACTCTACCCATTTTTGTCTTTTAAGGAAAAGCTAACTTAGCATTAAAATTTGCTAAACTTTGCCAGTAGTCTAAAGTATATAATCTCTGAGACTTTTTAAGTATTGTCTTCATCTACCTGTTGCCAGCCTTTTTGAAATGCTTATTCTTTCATTAATGCATTCGCTAACAAATTAATTGACAAGCATGTGTTGCATGCCTCCTGTGTGCAATGTACAGTGTCTTGCATATCTTTCTAATCTAATTCTTTGGATTGTGGGTAGAAGGCACTGTCATGGATGCACATGCTTTGTTACCATCACGATTCCCCTCTCTTGGTTGGTTCCACCACTGTCATGCTCGAAAGGTTAAATCCATCTTCAGAACAGCCCTCTAAAGCTTGCTCATACAATTGGAGTGGTTCATTTGCCTTACGGAGATCAATAGTACTTAGCTGGTACAGTTCAACTTACATATGTTTGTATAGTGCACAATTGTTTGCTATAAAATACTTCATAATTAGAGCTAGTATCTCATGGAAATTGTATAACAGTACAATGCAAACTTAGACCAAATCATATCCTGTGTCTCATTGAGTATATGTTCCAAAACAACTTATTTTCAATCCCCAAACTTACAACTTGATGTGTATCTTTATAGTGGAACACACCTTTGATTGATACTATCTTTTGAAATTTCCATATTCAATTCTAGATCTTGTGAGATAGAAACTTATATAACCAACCTGTCATAATTTTAGAACTAAAGGGATTATATGTGTTTATTATTTTGCTAACCCTAGAGGCAAAATTTACCCTAAATCTTGTCTACTCATGATTCACCCATTTATTAAATGAGATTTAGATATGTGCTGGCCAAAAACCAAAAGGATATACAGGAAGCTTATGAAAGAAGAACACCAAAGGGGAAGATAAACACTCAGAACAAATGCATTGAGCAATTTTGTTGAATTCATCTGTGAAGTGGTTGCTCTGGGTCCATTTCTAGCCTAGTGAATCAGATCTCTATAACAACAAATGCCTGTTTAGTTCTCTTAACTGTAACCTTGGTCAGAAAAAGGAACAGTGGCAGGAAGAAAAGGAAGAGCCTCAGTCCTGGGAGCCTGGGGTGTCCATTAGTAATTCTTCACCTGCTTGTCCTTATATTGGCCTCTGCTCAGATGAGATGATAGTCAAGATCTGCTAGCTCACAATCTGAAGTGCTTGTTTCTAACTGGATGGATCTCTGCTGACAAATTCACGCTTTAATCAATTTTTCTTACAAGGATAAAATAAAATCCATCTTGGTGAGGTCACTTTCTCTTTTGCCTTTTGTATCTCTTAGCTATCAAACTCTGATCAAGATTGGATATAAACAGAATTCAAGTAGAGATAATGCAGAAAGGGTTAGACCTTGTGTAGTATCCATGTTATGAAAATTGTTCCTTACATATTAAAGTTCAGGAAAAGCATATTAGAACATCTTACCTGCTATTCTATTGCTGTGAAGAGACACTACCACCAAGGCAAGTTATGAAAAAAGCATCTAATTGGGGGCTTGGTTACAGTTTCAGAGGGTGAGTGTAGGGGTCTCAGCAAACACCATGGCCAGCAGAGTGTCAATCCTGTGTCAGACCAGAAGGAAGCTCTGTTTAACACAACTCAGTAGCTGATGTTGGTCCAAATTTGGAGATCTGACACCAGATTGTTAATTTCAGGCATAT
The DNA here is from genome assembly GCF_011762505.2 of Arvicanthis niloticus. Taxonomy (NCBI): domain Eukaryota; kingdom Metazoa; phylum Chordata; class Mammalia; order Rodentia; family Muridae; genus Arvicanthis; species Arvicanthis niloticus. The sequence goes on along the minus strand of NC_047677.1, from coordinate 1,429,745 downwards.
TTAAGCGTATCACAATTTGGAAAATAAGTTTCCTGGGGATAATTAACTAAATCTCATGGGTATAACAAAGCTTAAGGCATGACAACATTGCAATACTCTCTGTAAAGTGCATCTAGCCTCTTCCATAAAGATGGGTTCTATACGTGGACTACATGTTATATCTTAAGGGTTTTGGGGAGGAGCTATATGAACAGTGAGAAAATCACCAGGTTACTAATCACCTCTCTTCCCAACCTTCTGGGCAGAAAACAGGTTATGCATCTCTCCCTTTGAAGAGACCACCATGCGTGTTTAACATTCCTGGTTTTCCTAGTGCTTGTATGACAGCACAAGGACTGTGTGCTTCTGCCAGTTAAGTCCATCATGGTAGGGAGTATAGTAGCAGGCAGGCAGACATGGTGTTGGAGCAGCAGCTAAGAGTTTACATCCTTATCCACAACTTGGAGACAGAAAGAGGGAGAGTTTTATAGTCCTCTTCCAATAAGAACAAGCCTCCTTGTCCTTCCCAAAGCAGTTTTGATGACTAGACATACTTATTCAAATATATAAGCCTATGGGGTCATTCTCATTGAATAACCACAAACACTTATATTTATTTCATTTTACATTTATCTTTAAGTGTTTAACATATTTTACAATTATAATTTAGTATATGAGTCTAGTAATTTTTCTTACTTATAAAAATAAAAGTATGTATGATATTATTCTTGTTTTTTTTTTCTGTTGCTACGACGAATGCCATGAGTTGAAACAATTTAAGGGTGAAATGTTGTATTTTGCTTGTAGGTTATACTTTATTATTACAGGATGCCATCATGGGGATTGTACTAGGAATTTGAAGCAGAAACCATGGATGAACATTGGTTTTTATTCAAGGTTATGTTTGATAGCCTTTTTATATAGCCTAGGACCAACTGCCTAGTACTGGGCAGGACAGTGGGCAGCCACAAAGAGCTGGGTGGACTCTTCCATGTTAATTAGCAATCAAAGCAATCCTCATAAACAAATTCACTGTCCAATCTGATCTGGAAAATCCTTCAGTTGAGAGTCCCCTCTTGGATGACTCTAGGTTTTACAAAAACTAGTAGGGATATCCCACTTTTCTTGAAACATTTTTGAGAATATTTGTGTTTTTCATGAAAAATGTTTAATAATAAAGGATAAGTAGAGATACAATCAGTCTTGCGTTTCACTGTTCATCTTTATCATGTTAATTATAAGTCTGAATTTTGATATGTGAAGAGTCAAAATAATGGGTGTAAAACTCTTTTTCAAGTCCAGTGAAGAAGGATTTTGGTTGTAACATTAGTCAAAAAGAAGCCGAGAGGAAAAATAATTGTTCTATTCATATTTCATGGGTTTGTCCTGTTATGGACAGAATCGGTGTGAACATTTATAACATTAAAGTTCAACTTAATTCTGGAAAGCATGTAAAATTAATAGAGATTTTAATCACCATTTTAAAAGCCCAAATAGCCATCCATGGATTTATCTAACTGACTTAGTAGTGCATTTTTGGTTTCACTTTTTATTGGATCTTTGCCAAGAATGACATGCAAATGGTTAAAGAAGGAAAGTGTGGTTATGAAGATGTTTTTTTCTTAATTTTGGATTTTTAGTTTGTATATATATATATATATATATATATATATATATATATATACACACACACATATATATATGCATTGTAGTCTACAAATGCTTAAGTTTATTTTTTTTACCTTCTTACTACTTCCCATATGACTGCTGCATGATTTATTTTTCTCTTCCTCTCTTCACTTCCTTATGTTTGACCTATAAATATAAGACTTAACTGAAGGGAAATTGTCCCTGAGTTATTGGAACAATACAAAACCATATGAGAAGTTGGGTATAGGAACAAGGCTCAAAAGTGTCCTCTTTCGATTTTTAAGATTTACACAAGGTAGGGAAGTATGCAGTCGGACATCTGTAAAATCTGAAAAGTACCTCGTGCACTTTGACACTCAACAAGGTATTTATTGCATTTTTCCCACCACTGGTGAAAAAGTGTGCTAGGGGTAAGACAAGTGAGTTACTGTTTATGTCCTTTAAGTTTTTGAAAACAAACCTGCATGAGAAGAAAGGCAGTCATTGTGAAGAATGTTACAATGCATGAGGTAAGTACAATTAGATGTACTGTTCTACCTAGTCTGAAAGTGACATGAAAGGCTTCTGTGAAAGGGGTGCTCAAGTTGACCCGGAATAGATGGGTAGCTGCCAGCCAGCAGTGAGAGAAAATTGGGGTTAAAGAGCCTCAGCTACTAAGGCAAATATGGACCCAATGGTTGGGTACAGCATTAGTGTTTTAGCATTGATGCATACTGGGTCTGAGTGAAAAGCAAGGAGAAATGAAGAATGGAGTGAATGCCTATGGGACAACTTGTACCAAATAATGAGTCTTGAGCTTGATTATGTAGAGATAGGAAGCCTGGAAATGATCAGTCATAGGGTGAACATGAGCAGATTTTTTTTTTAAATTATTCCACCTAATATGTAGGTAAAGAATGAATCTTCAGGAAGCAAGCATGCATATAAGAATATAATTTAGGAGATGGTTGAGATAACTCAGGAAGGCAGTGAACTGGGACATAAGGCTACTTTATTGCTTTGTAAGGATACTTACGTGCCTTGGAAACTTACATTGCCTTGGAAACACTGGTGAGTCATTTTCTTACTGCTTCCCACCCTATTTGCATCACCTGCTTAAACCAAGAGCCAGGGGCCGTTCTTTGAAGAGGAATTGAATGTATGTAGTTTATTTTCATAATTGGAATGAAGGTGATTGAATCCTTATATGTGGTTTCCATATCTGTGCTAGGCACCTGGATACAATGCCTCAGTTTCTCTGACATATCTGGCTGCTATGGAAGAATACCTGATAGAAACAGCAATAAATTAAGAGAGGCAAGATTTAGTTGAGGTTACCAGTTAGGTGGATAATACAGTTTATCACACCAAGAAACATGTAGTGAGAGCTGATGATACAATTTCTTACATGTTGATAATACAAAGAAGTAGCTAAATGGACCTGGGGACAGACTATAATCTTAAAGCCCACTTCCGTTGATCTACCCCCCTCCAGCTAGGTCCCACTTACAGGTCATACAACTAGGGGTCCTTCTACAGCTGGGGACCAAAAGTTCAGAGGCACAAGCCTATAGGAGACATTTTATATCCAATCCAAAATGGGATGCCTGAGATCACATCCTAAACGTTTGATATGTATAGGTACAACTTTTTAAAAATACAGCAATGCCAAGTATTTTCTTACAAGATTGCTCTGTAAATAGTAACAAAACTGTTGGCTGTGATGTGTTGTGTCTAGGTGATGATTTTTTTTCTCAACTTGCCTTTGATCAATGGTGAGGCAGTAATCACCCCCTAGATTTTGAAGCTGATAATCTTTAGTACATCTGGTGTTGGGAGTGCAGTCACTTTAAATTTTCGATGCACAATATCATCATTGATTCAGAGGTTCTGGTTTCCCTAAAGAGGCTAGGAAAATCTTAATGTTTATTACTTAGAACCTGTTTTTAAAAAGCATATCCAAAATATTCCAATTTTGTTATTAATGTAATTATCCTCTTTTCTAGTGCCTCAAAGACTTTTTTTTCTCTTCTTCTTTTGCATTTCCAGGAAAGACCCCCTTTTGGCCTCACCTTTCAGCTGTCTTAGAAACAACAGCACATTTTAACCACAGATTTGTAAGTATCCTTCTAATTTTTTTCTACTTAAGAAATTAGATACAAATTTGGGGTGAAAAACCAGCTCTTTTGGCAAAATACAGCTACAGAATATGAATTGACGTGAAAGTTTGAAAAATCTACCACTCTTCAAAAATAGCAACTGAATATTATGAAAGAAACCAAACACCAATCAAAAATATTTTTGTGTGTGTGTATATGTACAGCTAGTGAATATTATATTTATTCTTTGGCCAATTCCTCTTTCCTGATGTCCTTACACTGTGTTTTTCTCTTGTGTGTCCACACGTTTTTTGAGGTCAGCATGTTACCTATTGCTCTAGTGACATACCTTATATCCACATATTTTAGAACAGTTATGGCATAAATAAGAAGGGAGAGAAAAATAGAACATGGATACAGGAAAGGGAAGCATGTTTGTACATTTAAAAGTCATGTGGTGTATATTTTGCATGCTTAACAGTTTTAGTAAAAATTAAAGGTTCATACTGCATCTCACAGAGCCAAGGTCTGTTCAGCTTTAATACATTTCTTAAATGCCTATTACTATGTATGATAACTAAGTTTAATAGTTCAGTTCAAGATCTGTTGCAGTCCGACCCATCTTATTCTATATAATCAGGAGTTTAAGGCTAAGGTTACACATGTATTTTGACAGATGTGTTATTAGGTAAAGTTAGAGGAACCCGGGAGAAAAAAAAATAGAAATCTGTCGTACAAATGTTATCTGTGATGATATCATTTTTACACCTTATTATTGCAAGAAAACTGTGTGGCTATACATCAAGTTCAAGAGTACAGATCCAGGGACAATGCTGTAGAGCAGTGGTTCTCAGCCTTCCTAATGCTGTGACCTTTTAATACACTTCCTTCTGTTGTGGTGATACCCGCCCCTCCCAACCATATAATTATTTCATTGCTACTTCCTAACTGTAATTTTGTGACTGTTTTGGATTGTAATGTAAATTCCTGATATACAGGATATTTGATATGCAACCCCCAAAAGGTTCAAGAGCTTTGAAATCTGTACAGCACATATCTGGACTTCTCAGCTGTAGACATCTGTGTCTGTGGGTGTATTGACCTGGAATAATAACCGCTTAAGATCTTTTTATGATCCAGGGAAATTCTCAAATCACTATTAGTAGTTATGACTTTAACATTTACAAAGTAGCTAATACAGCCAGCCAACAGGAACTTGACACATTTTTAATTTGCCTCATCAGGTAAGATCTAGCAAATTGTGTAGTTAAAGGGTATATTCAACTCTTAAACATTTGGTAGCGGTGTGATCTGTTTTCTAGCCGTGTGATGTTACCTTTTGGTTCTAATCCATCCACTTATTAATTTTCTACTCTTGGGGAAAGTTCCTGAACTCTGTGAGGATGTTTCACTTGACAGTACAATGGAAGCTACAGGGCTTCCTTCACAGCTTATAACAGGAACTAAATGAAAATGATGAAACTATACTACATAGAAATAGAAGGCATCTACATTACTGTCACATTTCCCCATCTTTTCTATGTCACTTTGTAAACCTTGCCCATCTACCCAATGATGACTTCCTTAGTAAACATACATAAACTGTCTTATGAGTTAAGTTGGTCTTCGGGGAATCACTTTGACAACTGATTCCGGATGGATTCTTGGCCATGTTTTGGTGTTGTTTCCAGCAACTGTTTTAGATCCTTGACCTGCAAAGTCATCTATGGACCAGACTTTTAGAAAGATGCCTTTTCCTGTAAGGGAGTTTCTCAAACTACTTGGTCATTAATACTAAAGGAATGTGGTTTGGTTGTAATAAATGCCTACAGCTCTTCCTTCTGAAGTCTCAATTTAGCAGATCGAGTAGTTTAGTTTCAATAAAACCTGTCTCTGATTTCTATATTTCAATTTATAGCCTCCTTATGTTCTAAGTGTTGAGCCAAGGAGCTGTATATGTGCCTGGCCTGTGTGGATGAAAGGATATACTTATGTTTGACCACCCAGATTAAGTGGAAAGAGTGGAAAACTGGTGTTGAGATGTCTAAAAAAAAAAAAAAAAAAGCCAGATGTGAGGGTCAGCTGACTGGCAATAATGGGGGTTTTGCAGAGATCAGGGGGTTGGTATGGGTCCGTCCTAGGTCCTCTGCATATATGTTATGGCTCAATTGCCTGATGTCATCCTAGTAGTGGGAGAAGGGGCTGTCTCTGACTCTTTTGCCTGCTTGTGGGACCCTTTTCCTCCTACTGGGTTGCCTTGTCCAGCATTGATGTGATGGTATGCACATACTCTTATTGTGACTTGTTATGCTGTGATAGGTTGATGTTCCCAGGAGGCCTCCTCTTGCCTTGGGGGGCACGGGATGGGGTGGATATGGAGGTGAAAGAAGGTGGCAGGGGAGAGAGACTGGGGGAAAGGAGGGAGAAGAGACTGCAGTTGAGATATATGAGAGAATATTTCATTTCAAAGCCAGATGTGAAATTCATTAAATGGCAGGCATTTTTTGCATAAAAGGACTGTTGGAGACCATCTAGCTTGTCTCTTCATCATAGAAGAGGAGAGTAACTTAGTGCTTCACCCAAGGTCACAGAAGACAGGGATTACAAATCATATTTCTTCTCCCAACTCCACTCTGCCCCATTATATCAGGCTGCCTCTGCCTCTGCCATTTCAGGAACCAGTAACACCAGTTTCTCTGAGCAGTTGAGCAGTGACCTAGAAAGTTCTCTGACTCACCTGTTTATCTGCATTTGGAAAGCAAGAGTGTCTTCCTCACAGAATCTCACTCAGCATGAAGGCATCCAAGGCACCACAGAGGCAGGCTGTGTGTCCCATGTCTACCTCCACTAGTGACCTCTCGCCTCTTTGTGCCTCTTATCAAACTCCATTACTGTGTTCTTTGCTAAGAAAGAAACTCCAGACAGAAGACCAGATTTCAGAAGGGAGATGAACATCTCTCCGATGGTAGGAAGCCACCAGCTAACCTGTCCCCAGTGTCCTCAACATGAATGGGTTCCTCACATGAGTAGTAGTCCACATGCATTTGTCACATTTAATCTCCCCAACCTTGGGAGGTTTTGTTTTGTGAACTTCAAAGAAATGGAAGCAGCTTAGACCATCTGTGTGCTTGCCCAAGGTCTTATGTAAGAAGCAGGAGCATGGAGATCAGATGACAACCCATCGTGAAGCCTGTGTGCCTCACGCTCCATTGCTGATTCTTTTTAGCTCTGCCGCATGTAATTCTGTGAAAACAGGTCAATTTTTAAACACAAATAACTCGAGAGTTTATAAATTGTTAAGTAGGACACACGAGCTACCTTGCAAATTATTCTCACCTCTCATTTAGACTTTGCAATGTTCTCTAAACTCTTATATTTTACAAGTGTGTAGGTACGAGGGCAGAGGACAGCCTTGAGTGTTGCTGCTTGGTAACTATGCATATTTTATTTTGAGGCAGAGTCTCTCACTATCTTGGAACTTGCCAGCAAGCCCCAGAGTTCACCTGCCTCTACCTTACCAGCTCTGGAATTTCTCTCTCTCCTTCTCCTTCTCCTTCTCCTTCTCCTTCTCCTTCTCCTTCTCCTTCTCCTTCTCCTTCTCCTTCTCCTTCTCCTTCTCCTTCTCCTTCTCCTTCTCCCTCTCCCCCTCTCCCCCTCTCCCCCTCTCCCCCTCTCCCCCTCTCCCCCTCTCCCCCTCTCCCCCTCTCCCCCTCTCCCCCTCTCCCCCTCTCCCCCCTCCCCCTCTCCCCCTCTCCCCCTCTCCCCCTCTCCCCCTCTCCCCCCCCTCCCCCTCTCCCCCTCTCCCCCTCTCCCCCTCTCCCCCTCTCCCCCTCTCCCCCCCCTCCCCCTCTCCCTCTCCCCCTCTCCCTCTCCCTCTCCCTTCCTCCCTCCCTCTCCCTCTCCCTCTCCCTCTCTCCCTCTCCCTCCCTCCCTCCCTCTCTCCCTCCCCTTCCCTCTCTCCCTCCCCTTCCCTCTCTCCCTCTCTCCCTCTTTCCCTCTCTCCCTCCCCCTCCCTCTCTCCCTCTTTCCCTCTCCCCCTCCCCCCCTCCTCCTCCCCCTCCCCCTCTTCCTCCCCCTCCCCTTTCTTTCTTTCTTTCTTTCTTTCTTTCTTTCTTTCTTTCTTTCTTTCTTGTTTTTTTTTCTTTTTTGGTTCCATTGTTTTTAAACATGGGTTTTGGAAATTCAACCCAGATTCTCATGCTGAGACAGAGTCATGAGTACTTTAGCTGATAAGTTATCTCTTCAGTCCCTGCAAACTCATTTCTTTATATGTATGTATGTGAGTGTGTTGATATGATATGAGTGTGTTCATGTGGCTAAGAGTACGTGTGTGTGTGTGTGTGTGTGTGTGTGTGTGTGTGTGTGTGTGCACTTGCCAGTGGAGACTAGAGGTTTGTTTTGAGTGCCTATTTTATATTGCTCTCCACCTTGAGACAGGGTCTTTTTTTTTTTTTTTTCTACTTTAACATCATCTAGTCAAGTAGCCTTGGCTGGTCAGTTGACTCCAAGAATAAATACCACATCTCTATCTATCCCTCCAGGGCTGGGCGTATAGACCCAGACAGCATTTCTGTAGGTTCTGAGAATCGTAGGTCCATGTGCTTACTGGGCAATCATTTTACTGGCCAACCTATTTTTTCTAGCCCTGTAACTCATTTCTTAAATCTTTTCCTCTTTCCAATCTGTGCCGTTTGTTGATGTCATGGCTGCATCATGACTTTTTTTTTTTTTTTTAAATAGATATTATTTTGTATTTATATAGCACCTTCTTCAAGAACTTTTTAGATGATTTACAAACTTCCTCTCTAATTAATCCCCACAACAACCCTGTGAGGAAGGTTTTACTCCCATTTACAAGAGGGAGACTGAAGCACAGAGAGATTATGTGACTTGCACAAGGTCACACAGCTAAGCTCACTGGAGAGCAAGGACTCCAGCACCTTGCCTCCCAGCTCCCAGCCACATCCCTCACGAGAGAATCTTTAATGAAAAACATCTTTACAGAAAGTATCAGGAGAAGCATGTTAGGAAAGTGAGGTCTTCCTACGGCCACCATGGAAGGAAAAACCCAACAGTGATGGCTGAGGCCATAAAGCCTCTCTAGCACATTTCCTTGCCCCCTCCTAAGCCATGAGGCTCCTGTCTTGAGTAACCTTCTAAAGGTGAAATTCCCAGGACAGAAGCTGCACATCATGACTTTTCTAAAATGCAGGTTTGATTGTCCACTATTTTTTAAAATAGGCTGCTTCACACACCTAATTTTTAACATGTCTGGGTGACGTGGTTACTATTACAGCGTCCCTTTATCTTGTGCTGTTTGATGCCATCTTTCCTGTGCACTGGCTACATGCCCTTTCTATGTTTTAAAATTAATTTTATTTTATGTGTATGAGTGTTTTGCCTTGTATGTATGTATGTGTCCCATGTTCATTCCTTAGAGGTCCAAAGAAGAAATTTGATGCCCTAGAACTAGAGGTAAGGGTGGTTGTGAGATACCATATGGGTGCTGGGAATCAAAATTGGATCTTCTGCAACAATAACAGTGCTCTTAACAGCGGAACCATCTCTCCACGAATGGTCTTCTTACAGCCATGAAATGTTCCATGTTATTCTCTCTTCATTAAACACTAGTTTTCTCTGACCTCTCAGCAAGTGCTGCTTTTATTGGTTCCTCTCAGACTACTGATGAGTCTAATGCTGCACAGGTCCCATGCTGTCTGTTTTCCTGAGACCTGCCGTAGTTGTAAATCATATTAGGCCTGTGCTGGTGGTTAATTATGATGACTTCTTCTAGATAGAGCTTGATATCAGGCCTATAGTTGACACCCAATAGATATTTTCAGGTGAATTTATAAGAGATTAACTTATATATTTATTTGTAAGGAAAACTATTCTTTAGAACTTCAAAACAAATAAACAGAAAAGAATTTTCTGTTGCTTTGGGAAAACAAAATGACTTTCAGCCATCTTGATTACTGTCTTTAATACCCAAGTGATATAAAATTTCCCTTGTATTATACTGTAGTGCTGTTTCCGTTTCTGAATTCAATTTGCTCATTAAGTAAAGCTAATTCAGATAGCATAGTGGTAATTGCTAAACTGAGGGTTTTTTTTTTTTTCCTAAACCAATTAAACTAAACAATTAAATCTTGGTAACAACAGCTATATAAAAAAAAAAAAGCTACCACAATTAAGTGACCCAAAGAGATCTCAAAAATTCAGGATGTCCAGCCTCCCTTCAGTGCCAATGAGCTTCTGTGAGCAAGTCTTTTTCAGTACACCACTTCTGTTTGGGAAGACCTCTGAGAATTGTCTATGATAATGCAAATTTGCAGGTTGTTAATTGTGATGGCTAGTGTTAAGTTGTCAGCTTGACCGAATATGGGAGACAGGCCTCTCTGCATGCCTATGGGGGATTATTTTACCTGTATTCTCTGAGAAGGGAAGGCCCCCTGCCGTGGGTAGCATAGTTCCCTGGCAGGAAATGCTGGGCTGTAGAAGAAGACAAAGGCACTTGAGCAATTGCAGGCATTCATTATTTTAGGCTTTCTTACCATGAATGAGTGAATTTCTTCAATGTCCTGCCATCTTGATGGTCTGTACTCTTGAACTACAAACTAGAATAAATGTTTCTTCTTTAAGCTGCAACATGAAAGGAAGACACTGTAGACTCAGATGGGGTTTTTTGTTTGTTTGGGTTTTTGTTTTGTTTTGTTATTTTCTTCATTTATTTTAATTCAGTTGGATTAGCAGAATTTTCCTATTCCAAAGTTCTTCATTATCCTTTATGCAAAAGCATATCAGTGCAGAATTTGAATGTGATCAGAGTGGTGGAATACGTTAAAGTGTCTTTCTTGGCTCATGGAAGCTGAAGGCTTAAAATACCAACCAATGTTTTATTGTTGTATCAAATTCACCCAAACCTTTCTGCCTATGAAGACAGGTTTTTCAAGTAATGAGAGTAACACAAAATCAGTGGTTATGAAGTTCAATTGGAGTGTTCCACTGAACCCCTGATGTCCATTGCCAATGCATAGGAAGTGTTTGTTCTTGCTTCCCAGGAGTCTATATCTCTGCCAAGAGGGATGCCCTACATAGTGTTTAGTGACATGATGGTAAATTGCTTTATCAGTGAACCTCATGATTGGTTATGAGAAGTAAGGGTGAAAGAGTGGTGAGGTTAATATCATATCCTGATGTACCAAGTGCAACAAACATTTATTTTTCAATTTAGTTCAATTTTTAATTTACAGTAAAAAAAAATTTACTCGGGCCTGAAATTGAACTCCAAGACTGAGTATGTGCATTGCCACACTGTTAAAAGTACCAGTCATAACCTGCCAAGTAACTGACATGTTGTCTTAATGTCAAAATAAATGAATCAATGCATTCTGGAGAAGGATGTAGGAAACATTATAAGATGTAGTGAGAAAGATGTAGTGAGATAAGCTTTATTCTAATTCTGTTCTAAAACATGTTAACCTCAAAATTGGCTACAGAATTAAGAATACATATGATACCAGACAGTTAAAAAAAAAAAAGCTCTGGGGAATACTCAGAACTCTATATTGATAACAACTGTCACCACTGAGACTTATGCACAAACAAATTTGGCAAATGCTGCCCTCATTCTTCTGGCATAAGATTAATCTTTACCAAATCGGGCTTGTTTTATTTTGTCTTTGTCTACTTTGATTAATTCCCTCCTCCTGTATTTTTCCCTGGCCCTCACAGGAAGATTTTTTTTAATTTATTTTTTATTGGATATTTTATTTACATTTCAGATGCCATACCCTTTCCCTATTTCTCCTCCCTAGAAAACCCCTATTCCATCCCCCCTTCTCATAGGAAGATTTTAAAAAGATCGAAGGAAGAGCTAATTTGCTATAAATTCAGTTTGTCAGGCTCCTGGCTGGCACTGGTAGGATGCAACCTTATTCTTCACAATTTAATCAAGTGCAACGGTGAGAATCTAGTTCTTGGTGGAATGACAAAAAAGAACGAAGAGGAGTTCATGCACACTGCCTGACATCAGGAGGTAAAATGATGCTGTTAGTAAAGCTACAAAAGTATCTGAAGCCTGTACAATTTGATGAGGCTGCTGTTAGGGCAGACAGATGAAGTCCAGTGGCTGATCATTCAGCAGCTGCTGAGCAGAGGATCTCTAAGCTGGCCTGTGTGTAGCTGGGAGAAAGCCACCAAATCTTAAGGTTCAAAAGGAAATCTTAAGACTTTACAGTGTTTCTTGTGAGTTTGCCTTAGTGTATAGAAATGACTCAAAGGATTAGCTAATAGCATTCAGTCTCCAGCAGTCAGGAACTGTGAGAGCATTCACCAAACGGTGGTTTGTTTCTTTTATTTCATTATGTGTGTCTTTTTTCTTTTTCAAGAGAAAAAGTCTTTTTATAAGATGTAAGTAATTTTAATATTCTAATAAACTATAAGGATGAAGAGTATCATGAATAACTCTAAAATAATGTTTGAAAAAAGCTTAAGGTTATTAAAAACAAAAGTTCACACTGTTTTCAATGTCCCCTATTGTGAATGGAAAGGAAGGTGGGAGATAAAAGTAACTCGCCTAGAAATTACAGTGATTGGATTATAGAAGAGTTTATACAATAAATATTGTATAAACAGGATTAACTCACCTAGAAATTACAATGATTGGATTATAGAAGAGTTTATACAATAAATGTATTATTATATAAACAGGATTAACTCAACCTAGAAAATTACAGTGATTGAATTACAGAAGAGTTTATACAATAAATATATTATTGCATAAACAGGAGTGGGCTGGAGAGATGGCTCAGCCATTAAAGTCTAGTCTCACAAACCAAAAAAAAAAAAAAAAAAAAAGCCAGGAGTTCTCTTTCTATATATTCTATGAAAGAATTTTAATGATATGGAAGTTGTATTTCCATACATAAACTGTATAATAATTAAAGAGTAACATAAAGATATATATTGTATTCAAAATTATATGTATTTTCCTCAGTCCTGCAATTTACATTTTTAGGAGCAAATCAAGTTTTAAGAGCAAATTAAAATTAGGTTTGAATCAGATGAGGGGCTAAAAATGTTTTTTGAGGGTAAAAAACATCCCTGAGACAGGGCTACAGGGATGGCTTAGTGGTTAAGAGTGCTTTCTCTTCTTGCAAAGGACCTGACTTCAATTCAGGTGTGTCTTTTCTGCCCACACTGGGCAGTTTGCAACTATCTATAATCATAGCTCCAGGGTTCTAAATCCTCTTTTGGCTTCCATGATCACACACACACACACACACACACACAAGGATACACACACATACAGTTACAAACACACACACACACACACACACATACACACAAGGATACACACACAGACAGTTACAAACACACACACACACACACATACACACAAGGATACACACACAGACAGTTACAAACACACACACACACACACATACACACAAGGATACACACACATACAGTTACAAACACACACACACAGACACACACACACAGTTACAAACACACACACACACACACACACACACACACACACACCAACAAAATAAAGTAAAATAAAATAGAAATAGAAGTGAAGAATATCTGGATCATAGAAGGACAATTTTGGTTGAGATTCAGCATGTGGCAAATGGTTGTAGTAGGTAACTTTTATTTATTTCTAAATTAAGATACATCTATTTTATTCTAATCTTAACCAAATTTATAAAGGCCAATGGAGACTAGATAGAACCTAATGAAATGGCTAAATAAACCTATGTTCTGGAATCACCTATAAGAAATTTAAATCCTAACATAGGGCAAGATTCTTGATGTCTGAAAAACTCAATTTTAGTCATGTCATGATTATGAGTTTTCTCAGTTTCTCTCTCTCATGAACACATGTTGATATTTGTGGTAAGGATTACATGAAATAATGCAATAAAGCAATTTACAGTTTATAAATGTATATAAAGCAACTGCCTGGCTAAAGGCTCAGTTGAGAAGAGCTGCTAAATTTGTATATCTGATAACAATTTAATTATTAACTGAGATTTCTTTACTTGTTAAACCTCCTTTAGTGATTTTTATGGACACTGTTAGGTGAAAATGGTACACACAATCACATACGTTTCTATCATTGGTTAAGTGGAAAAGTCACATTCCTTTTTTTTTTAGAATCACATTCTTTAGAGCCAAGGTTATTTCTGACAACAGTCTGGCTTTAACTTTCTGAGATGAGATTGGAGAACTGAGAACACACCTTAGAGGAGGAAAAGGCAAACAATGTCATGAGTTAGGTTTTATGTTTCTGGGAAGGGAGATGAATCATTTACTAGCTAGTGGGAGAACTCGTACTATGAGGAGGAGAACTTGGCTGTGGAGTACTTGCTGAGGTCTCCAGATTTCCAGCCCTCTTGGTTGAGCAGCAAAGAAATAGCAATGGAAATTTCAGTGGGGTTAGCAAATCCAAAGGAGAGTGTTACAGTGTTACCGCTTAGTTCCCAGGGAAAATCTGAGCATGACAGAGAAGTTCTGTAGATAGTATGGCCCTCAGAAAGCAGAGATGTCATGGGGAACAGAAACGCCTAGGCAGATGAGCTTAAAGGCCACCTCAGACTCTCCAGGCTCTCAGGGGAATATGGTTGAGACACCAAAATGATTCCGTGCATTTCAAGCACCAATAAGAGTTGTTGAAATGAACATTAGGCTCCAAATATCCTAGGCTGGAGCAGAGGACATAGCTACGTATATTTCAACTTAATGTTAGGGTTGAGATGGTTAAAACAACTGTAGGTTGCAGTGTGCAGAATAGAGTTAGTTGTACCCCACTGTTGGTTGTACCCCACTGTGTGGACAAAGGACATATGTGAGCCCAATGCCTTTTCCATTTCTGTCCTTCAGGTTCCTTTTCTAGGGAGAAAAGTGGTATTGGTATTCTGGGGTACGTTAATTTATTCACACCATTGGTAGAAAAAGCCAAACGTCAAAAAGTTATATTATGAAGATTTAAATTTGAGGACAATTCATCAGTTACATATAGTGACAGGATGGGGATGGGAGAACCCTGTATAGGGCCATACAATAACCATACCTGGGAATCTAGAGATAACCAGAGTTATGGGATGAAGTTTTTATGTATAAAGATATGCAGGTGCCACTGTAGATAAAAGGCTGTGATTGGTTTTCTTGATCAACTATGGAGGCAGGGAGAGAAGGGAAAACTGCTAAGACAGGGTTTTTCAAAAGCTGGGGGGGTGGGTTGTCCCTTCGATAAGGACATGTGTCTGGCTCAGAAATTTTATCTATAGCAAGAATAGTGAGGGAGCTATGACTGGGCCATTTGCAAGGTTTTGTATTTGATGTTCATCCCTGGATTTTGGCCTTATCCCATTTGTTTTGTTTAATTAATTAATTAACTAATTTTGCTGTTGTTTGCTTGATTGGCTTTATTTGTCTCATTTTGTTTTGAGATAAGGTCTATGTTACCCTGGATGACCTGGAACTTGCTAGATGAACCAGGCAGGATTCAAACTTGTGGTAATCCTCCTGCATCTGCCTCCTGGGTTATGAGATTATAGACAACCATTTGTAGCTAGACGGTAACCAAGACCTTTAGGAACAAGCAAAAGCGTTGTGACTTGGATGTGAAGCTGACAAAAGAAAGACAGTTAATTTAATTGAGCTGGCAATTAAAAACCTGAACTTTCATACGTATTCTCTTGTCCAGCTAATAATGGCAACTTAGGGACCTGTGTAACCCTGATGTAGAACTCATTATCTCTAGACACTTGATTATGCCTGTGATGAGAAGGGCCCATGGCAGAGATTTGGGGTGTCATTTTTCAATTTGTCTTTAAAATAGGAATTCTTTGGAAAGATCATTAGGCTGTCTCCTAGGCCTAAGCATCTCTAGGTCTTTATGGGAGGTTGAATTCCCACCAAACGTCTTCTTCAAGCTCCCACCCTGAACATCCTAAGTCACAAGATTGCTATCACTCTCTCAGACTCCTAGTCAGATAAGGAGTATCCCTGGTAGGTCTTAAATTGTGGAATCATCCTACTAGGAGAAATGCGTTTACCTGGTTCATGCGTTAAGCCTGGATCTGAAAAGCAAGAGATTCCCAGCGTTCTTTACCTACAGGAGAAAATCTTGCTAATGGTCAACAAGTTTGCAAACCCGTTCAGATGGGACCAATGGCCAGAGTATCCAGTGCTAAGGTGAATTCTGGCAGTGTGCCCAGTGAACTGCCCCTTGCCTTTAGTCTTTGTTAGAATTATTTTTCCAGAAGGAAAAAGGAAACAACTCTCCATAAAGATCCATTATGTGTAACAGAAATATTATTACTGTATTTACTTAGTTCATCCAAAGAAAATTGCCGTATTGCAAAGAACATTGAGAAACGGATGAATGTTCATGGAGAAAACAGAAATATCATGGTATCTGGCAAATGATAGAGCAAGGGGAAGACCACCCCTCCTGGGAAGAGAATTTGTCAAAATGCCGAGATGTAAAGCCATGGTAATTTGCCAGTTGGTACATTTCAGCAGACATCATTGTAAATTATTAACTTATATTGGAGAGACAAAAAAGTAGATCAGAGCCCTTTTACCTTTGACCTACAATTCTTCCAGTTCAGTTTTGGATTTCCAGTTAGGTTAACTTGTGCAGCTTTGTTTCAGGTTTTTTTTACTGTTGTCCTCTCTCTGTATTTTGGTTTTCAGTCTTTATCTTTTTTCAGTTTTTTTGGTGGTGATTGTGAGGACAAGGATATATTTGTTAGGCGTTATAGGGGAGTGTCCCCTTCACCTTTATCATATTTATACATTTCTTCCTGAGATCAATATCATCAAGTTTGCAGGTCTACCGTATGGTAATAGTTGACTTGCGTGTTTAAAGACATCGGGTTTGGATTAATGTCTACAACAGGTGCTTCAAGGTTGTCAAGATGTGACCTGCAGGATGCTATGGGTGTTATCCTCCAGCCCCATAGATTACGGGCTTTGTCTCAACAGAAGCACGGTCAATAACGTGTCATAGGGAAAGGATGCTTGATCTGCAACTCAAACTTGATTAAGACCACCCTTCAGAACAACCCCACATTCTCTATTATTTGGGTAAACCCTCCTACTTTCTCTTTTACCAACTTTTAATGGAAAAATATCTCTGGGTATATATTGGATTTCTATCCAGGTAATATTTTGTACTTCAACTTCTATCTCTACATAACTGTTGCACAGGCTTTTGGTGTAGTTATGGGAAAATATCCAGGAACCTGTTGGCCTACATTCTAAGCAGTTACCTCTTCCTCCTAGAAATCCTAATTCATCACCCTGGGATCGACGACCATGTCCAGCAAAGTTATCTTCCTATGGTTTGCATGTGGTATTGGGTTTGTGATTGCAAAATTAGATTTTTGGTGTGTTTTTAGGCAACCATGCTGAGACCAGGGCACATTGGCAGTGGGTTTTGCATCTCAAGATTGGTTGAGTGCCAAATGCTCCTTCCTCTCCCTATCCCCTTTTTGTTTTCATCAGCACCTGGGCCACGGGCCACCATGGATGTGCACCCTGATGCCCCTGGGGGTCAAAAGAAACCAAAGGACAACAGCATGGGAGGCAGCAGCCCGGGAGCCCAGCAAGGTCACTACCCTGCATGAACAACAACTGGAATGCCTTAACTCTCTGCAGGACAGTGCTTTCCTTCCTTTCCTTACAAACCTTACAAAGAGGGTTGTCCCTTGGCTTGTCCCTTGTATGTACAACTACAAAAAATATCTGTATTGTACCCTCAATTAACCCATGACAGTCACCAGGATAGATACAATGAGCTCTAGCCTGCTTAGTAAGCAGGGCTGAAGTTCTGCTTGGTCATGGAATGTCCTTAGAAGAAGCCACCTCAGAGGACTACCTGTGAAAGAAACTCAGCCTATCATGTGACATCAGGGTATGGTTAACAATATTCATCTTGGAGACCAGGGCTTCATCGTGTGGAAAGTGACAGTACTGGACTGGTTGACAGAGACAGCATACTGTCATACAGTCTACCACTCAGTCTCCAGCAATGAGAGGTTCTGTTTCAGCTTTTGTCATATCTCAGAACCAATTAACCAATAGCAGTAAATTTATTCTGTCAAGATATTCTTTAGCTGTAGCTTTTTGGAAAGCTATGTAGTTCCTGACACTGGTAATGTACATTCCTTCCTAACCACCCTGTTGGTGAGGCAGAGGATCCCTCTCTGGAGACCTGGCACTGGCTGAACACATCTAAAAGTGGATAGATGAGCTCTACAAAAGATTGCAGTCATACATGCTCATAGCACAAGGCCAAGAACACTGCAGACCGTGCAAAGACTTGGAGAAGGTAGAGTTAATCATCAGGATCTGTGAACAGCAGTGAGAATATGCTGTCCGTGTGTTCCCAAAGAGGACATGTGTGTCCATGTGTTGCCTTGTGCTAACTAGGAGCTAAAGTCTGGTACCTCGGAATAAACAGGAACAGTGACTGCTCCCTGCATGAAGAATGGTTTGACTAGGGTTTTACTGTGCCGGTAGAGTAGAGAGAAACATGGCATTAAGTAAATCAAGGCCCTTACCATTTTTATCAGGGGTCGGGGCAGTATATCTTAATTTGAATGCTTATAAGCCACATTAAGGAATGAATCCTGTAGATTGTCATAAATTATCCCCAAATGTGCAGAAAGAATCAATTTTAATCAGAATATGAATGGTATTTTGAGTTAAAGACTCTCAAGATTATGAAGGGAAAATGAAGACCTGAGATTTAAAATAAGTACTGTTAAAGAATGATGCATTTACATATTTGAACATCTGTATATGTGAAGATTTGTGACCAAATGAAAAGGAAACGTTGCTATTACTTGGATGTGAAAGATTTAAAATTTAAAGCCAGAACTTTTCTAGAAGTATTGGATGACTTCATAACCCAAATAAGCAAACCCCAAAACACAATAACTGTGAAAACCCAGGACGTTTTAACGTTAGGATCAAATATTTCTAAAACTCTCTTTTAAGTGATATAGCTATCTTGGCAAATAAGTAAGATAACTGTTCATAAGCCCAGAGAATGAAAGATTACAAGGATCAAGGTGAGTGCTAAATGAGGCCTTTTTCCTTCTCTGTCTCTGTCTCTGTCCCTGTCCCTGTCTCTGTCTCTGTCCCTGTCTGTCTCTGTCCCTGTCTCTTTCCTCAACTCTTGAATTAACTTGTCTATTTGAGAGTCTCATTTCGAGTCTAAGGACCAGGAAGAATGCCTTGCTCCAGTCCAAGTCTGAGTTCAATGGCAGAGGAAAACAGGTTGTAAATCAGAGACAGGCAGAGAATCCAGTTCTCCCTTCCTCCATTTTTAGTGGGAAGGATAATATGCTTTACTCAGGCCACTAGGTTAGACATCAGTATCATTTAAAAGCATTCTCCTAATCACAGCCAGGCTAATGTACCACAATCAGAGCATCCTGTGGCCTAGTCAAGCTGCCATATGAAATTAATCATTGGAATTGCCAAATTCCTTACCTGCCAACGTGGAATGACATGAGATAATGTGAGATGCTTGCTTATTCAAGTTCAACTTAGAAGAGTCATTCCTGTCAGAATGAAAGTAAAAATAGACTTTGGAGGAGGGTGTTCAAGACAGGGTTTCTCTGAGTAACAAGCCCTGGCTGTCCTGGACTTGCTTTATAGACCAGGCTGGCCTTGAATTCACAAGAGATCTACCTGCCTCTGCTTCCTGTGTGCGTGCCGGAACTAAAGGCTTAGACCACCACACCCTGAACAAAAATGTTTTTTTCTCAGGAAAAATACACTTTATTATAAAACATCTTTATGATTTTTTTAGTCATGAAAGTATTTATTCATGTATTTACTTATGTACGAAGTTCAGTAGTCTCTATGAATTTTTTAAAGTTTATGTTATAATGGAAAAGATGAGCCATTTCAGGAGATACAACATATAATAAAGAATTTTGTGAAAGTACTATGATTTTATGGATATAAATGGTCTGCACATAAATAGATACACATATTGTGTCTTTAGATTATAATGCCAAAATAAGTGGTCTTATTTTGAGCTATATGTGTGTGATTGTAAGAATAACCACAAGCTTTGAATTATTGAATAATTGCAGTTCATTCAACTTGTCTTATCTATCTATCTATCTATCTATCTATCTATCTATCTATCCACTTTACATCCAGATTGCTGCTCCCCCTCTGGTTACCCTAAATCCCTCCCCCATCCCCCCCGTTACCTTCTTCTCTAATAGGCTAGAGGCCCTCCTGGATATCCCCCTATCCTGGCAATATCTTTGCAGGGCTAGGAGCATCCTTTCCCACTGAGGCCAGACAAGGTACCTCAGTTAAGGGAGCATATTCCACACACAGGCAACAGCTTTAGGGATAACCCTTGCACCAATTGTTGGGGAATCCACATGAAGGTCAAGCTGCACATCTGCTACATGTCCAGGGAGCCTAGGTCCAGCCTGTGTATGCTCTTTGGTTGGTGGTTCAGTCTCTGAGAGCCCCTAAAAATCCAAGTTAGTTGACTCTGTTGGTGGAGTTCGTGTTCCCTTCAGGGACCTCAGTTCTTCCCCCAACTCTTCCACAGGTCTTTCTGAGCTCTGTCCAATGTTTGGCTGTAGGTCTCTGCATCTGTTTTAGTCAGCTGCTGGGTGGAGCCTCTCAGAGGACAGTCATGCTAGACTCCTGTCTGCAAGCATAACAGAATATAATTAATAGTGTCAAGGATTGGTGCTTGACTATGGGGTCTGTCCCAAGTTGGACTAGTCATTCGTTGGCCATTCCCACAAGCTCTGCTCTAGCCCCTTCCCTGCATTTCTTGTAGTCAGAATAAATTTTGGGTGGGAAATTTGTGTCCCTATTGCTTCAATGTGGTTCCTGCCTACCGACTGGAGGTGGCCTTTTCCGGTTCCATATCCTTACTGCTGTTTTTACTACTATTGTTCTGTAGCACAGCTTGAGGTCAGGGATGGTCATACTTCCAGATGTTCTTTTATTGTTCAAAATTGTTTTAACTATCCTGTTTTGTTTGTTTACTTGGTTTTGTTTTGTTTTGGTTTGAGCTTGGTTTTTCTTTTCCCTGTGAAGTTGAGAATTGCTCTTTTAAGGTCTGTAAAGAATTGTATTGGAATTTTGATGGAAATTGCATTGAATCTGTAGATTGCTTTTGCTAAGATGGCTATTCTCACTATGTTAACACTGCTGGAGCATGTGAGGGCTTTCCATCTTCTGATATCTTCCTCAATTTCTTTCCTTTTTTTTAATTGGATATTGTATTTATTTACATTTCAGATGTTATCTCCTTTCCCCATTTCCCCCACGTCCTCCAGAAACCCCCTATCCCATCTCTCCTCTCTTTTGCTTTTATACTATTTTAATTACATGCTATTATTCAGGTCAGTTCTAGTTTGAGGAACTAGCAATACAGATGTAAATAGTCAAAGAGCAAGCAAGACACTAAACACAGATAGTCAAAGAACAAGCAAGGCAATAAACAAAGTTGGTTGATCACTCCCTTGATCACTGTTTCCAACTGCTTATCAGGATGAGCAAAATATCTGAGCCTACTTCCCTGTCCTAACCCAAGGTCATTTTAAATGTCTGAAGCTTACTTCTTTGTTAAGACCTTAATTTCTTTCTTCAGAGATTTGGAGTTATTGCATATAGGTCTTTCACTTGTTTAGTTAGAGTTACACCATTTGTGACTATTGTAAATGATGTTATTTCCCTAATTTTTTACTTGGCCTGTTTTTCATTTGTATAAAGGAGGGCTACTGATTTCTTTTTAGTTGATTTTGTATCCAGCCACTTTGCTGAAAGTGTTTTTCAGCTGTAGGAGTTATCTGGTAGACTTTTTGGGGTTGCTTATATATCATTTGCAAATAGTGATACTTTGACTTCTTCCTTGCCAGTTTGTATCCCCTTGATCTCCTTTAGTTGTCTTAGTGCTCTAGCTAGGACTTCAAGTAGTATGTTGAATAGATAGGGAGGGCATGGACAGCCTTATCAAAACACAAAATCTACAGAACTAAGACAAAATAGTTAAAGCTGCAAGGAAAAAGGGCCAGATCACATTCAACTTAATGAAAATATTTATATATGCAGAGTCTACTGGATGAAAACTACATTTGATACTCTCTGTAGTAGCATACTTATTGAATTTTTACATAAAGTATTTATTGTTTACCTTCTATTTCTAGTAAGTCATCCGGTCTGATAGTTTAAGGTCTTTAGTTTTGTCTTAGTTTTAATATGAAGCTATCCTTGGTCGTTGCATTTGTAAATGGTATGTGATATGGTACGTTTACTGATAAACTTTTTTCTAGTAGCTTTCTAATGGCTCTTCTTGACACTTGTCTCTATTTCCAGATAAGACTTCTCATACTCATCTCTCCTATATAACTGGGAGAGTTTCATGGCTCCCCAGTGCCCACAGGAAAAGATTTACTAGTGTATTTTAATGATATTTGTTTTTTTTTAAAATAAGAGTTCCAGTAATGAGTATGCCCCAACTCAGTAACAATCTATGTTAGCTAGGCTTTTCCTTCCTTACTGGAGGCTTACCTTTTACATGCCTGTCACTACTCACTATTTTAGTTTTAGTCTCGTTGTCATTATTTCCTCAGAATCTGGCCTTGAGCAAAGCACTGGGCAGATGCTCAGTAAGACAAAGGTGAAAGGAGACAGGCAGCCCTCTGTAACTGTTGCGGGAGGTGCCACTGAAGAATTAGTGAGGATTAGATGTAGTAATAGCAACCCTACAACACAGGATCACATAAGAGAATTTTCACTGAAGAGCTTAAAAACTGTGCATGTTCAACATGGTTTTGTCAGTGTCCCTATTATAAATATTTATATGGATCTATGTAAACACAATTACAAAAGAGGCCATGCATGAATGTGAGAGGGTGGGAGCGTGTGTGTGTGAGAGAGGTTGGGGGTAGAAAGGGAAGGGAGGGAGGGTGCAACTATATTGTAATTTCAAAAACTAAGAAAAAAACCTATCCTTAAAAAAAAATCATCATTACAGAAAGTTTGTAAAACAATGACCCTGGAAGAGAAGACAAGAAGTCACAGTAACTCTACCCACACTATACCACTGTCCTTGTTTCAGTCTAGGTCTCTTACCACGTTATCGCCTCACACTTTTAAAAGTAATAGATTTGTACAAGTTTGAGAATCATTTTTTACTTGCTTATAAAAGCATATTCTGGATATAATTTTTCATGAACTCATTGTATTTATATAATAAAAATATTGTCACATTTTCACTTTGCAAAGGATTTTATGCAGTCCAATGAATCCATTTGAATATATTTTCATCTACTTAGCATGATTATAGGTTAATATACACATAATTTGAGAAAAAATATTTTAAAGACACAATTTTTCTTGTCATTTGCTATTTGTTTGAGTTTGTATTATTGTTGTTTGGTTTTGATTTTAATATAAAAAAAAAGGACCTAAAAAAGTCCTTGAAACACTTAAAATTTTGCTGTAATTTTGCTAATTGTTTTCCCTTGATCAAACATTAAAATGCTATCTTCTCTTATAATGAAAAAACAAACCAGAACCCAAAAGAGTATGATAATTTTTTTCTTTTCTCTGCAGCCAGAGAGAAAGATGACAATTATATTCATTTACAGAGGGAGTAAGATACATTCTAAGAATTTTTTTATTAAATGGATAAAATAAGATTCATTACTAAAAGTTAATATATATTACATATGTAAATGTATGTAATATATATAAATATACACATTTATATATGAATATATTTATATAATATACATATATGTTAATATATGTATATTATATGTGTGTATTATATAATATATATGTACATTATATATTATACATGACATATAAATAAGTTGACATAGGTATGACACTTAAATATATTATATAAAAATTATATAAATATTATATATAATATATAATATATACATACAAATATAATATCCATTATAGTATATATATTATATATTATATAATATATATTCAATATATATTGTGTATGTTTTGAAGTACCACACGGAAAACCATTTCTTTTTTTTGTTTGTTTGTTTGGTTTTTGTTTTTTTATTTTTGAGACAGGGTTTCTCTGTATAGCCCTGGCTGTCCTGGAACTCACTCTGTAGACCAGGCTGGACTCGAACTCAGAAATCTGCCTGCCTCTGCCTCCCTAGTGCTAGGATTAAAGGCATGCGTCACCACTGCCCAGCGGAAAACCATTTCAAGTGAGGGCTTTAATGCACACTTTGAGCATTGACATGAGTTCTTAAGGACTCCATTACCCAGTAGTGACCCACAGTAAGTCATACCTGCCTCCGATGTTGTCCTTTCATGTATGTAGTCCACATACAGAAATTGAAAGTTCCATTATCTAAAAAGGAACATCCCCCAAACTGACTCGAACTTATTTTTACAGTCTTTTGACTTTCAGCAAAACTCTCTGCTGACTAAATTCCTACTATTAATATCAAAGTAGATTGATACAACCTATTTAACTCTCTTGGACTCAAGCAAGCCAATGTCTCTAAATGTTCCTGGTTAGTAACTACACAGATGAAATGTATTATCAAGGCTATGATAGAGTATTGTCATGTATACCAATGTTCTGTTAAGCTGTCCTGTGATTAAGTCTTAAGGACAGCCTATTACATGGGTTATGCTATTGACTTTAGGTCAGCCAGTTTGTCCAGTTTAATATTAATGTATCCGTTTCAGAGCAGGCTTGTGTCAGAGCATACTCAATGCCTGGCTGAGGATAAACATTGATGCTGTAACAGTTTTGCGTTAATTATGACTCTGCAAATGATAGCTAATGTTTGTTACACACACACACACACACACACACACACACACACACACACACACACTGTATTTTCCTAGCTTATGGCCTTTATACAGACCTATTTGAATGTGATAGTGTAACAAAATCTACTTTCTGGTTGAAATCTTTACTTACAGTCTTGTTTTTTATCTTGTTCTTTAGAAAGGTGAAAGTAAACTTTACTTCTGGCTGGCCCACAGTTGGTATAGGTATCAGCTTGTGATTCACATTTGTTTAGTGAATTTATTAGGTAGGTTCCCCCCACCCCCAGGTTTTACATGAATCAGAGGAACACAAAAGCATTTCTAGTGTGACCATGATGGTTATTGTAACTTCTCCTTCTCTCCTCTTTACTGATGTCATCAACTGTCATTTGACATGAAAACTATGTCATTAGCAGAGAACCCAGTCCACCCAAGGTGAGTGCAAGTCAGTTCTTTTTTTTTTTTTCATTTTTTTATTGGATATTTTATTTACACTTCAGATGCCATCCCCTTTCCTCATTCCCCCACCTTAGAAAACCCCTATCCCATGCCCCATTTTCCTTTTTGCATTTATACACTTTTTAAAAAATGTTAATCAAAGGCTTTATAAGTTTGGTAATGCTCAATCAGAGGTGTAACCCACTACCCAACCTAGATATATCAACTATCTTTGACTGGTGGAGATATGTGAACATCTGCTTCCCTGTCTCCCCGTTCTTTCTCTCTCTCATCACTTAGCTTCTCCTCTCCATCTTCTCCTCCTCTCCTTACTCCTTTTCTTCCTCTCAGTACTCCTCCCACCTTAGCTCCTCCTACATAGCACCCTTCCTGTTAAAATAAAACTTTTCTCTCAAAATACATTTAGAGCATAATTATGCCTATTTGTACCAGTGAGGTACAAGATAGTCCTAATACCCAGTCCATCATCTATCCTAACAAAAACACTTAGTTCTGAACCTGGCTTTTTCCTTGGCTTTAGAATGAATGTCAGCTGAAAACCATCCACTCAAATCTTTTCTCTCAAGGTAAATAGCTATAAGTTTTCAACCCCATCAGAAATCCAGAATGACTGAGTTAACTATAATTGTGGAAAGCACAAAGCATAGCTTCTAAACCTTAGCCAATTTATAGAGACCGCTGAACACCTGGACACTCTCTCTACTATAAGACGTTGGAGCATGTGTTTTTCTGCCTTCTGGCCCAGGATCATCTGACAGACCTTAGTGCTGCAGAATTATTAAGGGCCGATTACTCTGTCTAGGCAGATAAAATCAGTCAACTATTCTGCAAGTGTGTCCTTTTCTGGACAGTAATTTGTCTATAGATGGAAAGAGGCAGTTCTTGTCTAGTGGCTGTCTCACCACAACTGGAGTAACTCCAAAGATACTCAATTTCTTCTTAGAATTCAATAGAGGAAGTTGTCAGGAGCAGACAGGTCTCTAATCAAAATGAACATTAATACAGGAATGTTTGTCACTTCAATTCTGTGGACTTCTGACGTTTTGAAAACCAACTATCCATGTAAGGTAATCTGGACTATTGTCTGTTAACTCCACTCAGCTATTTCTAAATAAAACATAGAAAACACCCTAACAATAAACTCAAAGCCATGAATTTGCTATAGTCCCTTAACTCACAGGCTGTCCATCTCAAATCAGTTAAAAAAATTAAAGAAGGACTGGGTCTAAGCCTCGTATTCCTAAATGTGTCATACTGGTACAATGCCTATGAGAGTAACAATATTCATCTCACTTTTATGTCAATAAGAAGCTCGTACCAATGAAAACCTTAAAATTTGTAATCAAAGTAAATTGGTGCCATTTAAGAAATTATATCTTCATCCTGATAATAATTGTACAGATTTCTACCAATAGGTTATGGCTATGCAATAAACCCTAGCTAATCCTCTCTATTCCCACAAAACCACTACTTTTCCCTAGAAAGACAGCCCAATATTTACCACCTTAGTCCCCAAGCCCAGGGAATAGGGGCACTGACTCTTCATTAGCTTCTTCAAGCTGATTATGGGCATTGAGATATTAGAAGAGGAGTGGGGGTAAGAGTAAATTGATAAGCCTCTGATGCTGTGTCTTCATTGCATCCAGATAGAATTCCCGGACCTCAGAGGTTTGAGCAGGTCTGCCCAGCTTGCTTGATGAGTAGATACACCAGGGCTGATTATTCTACAATATACAATTCTCAAAACCAATTTTAGTATCAAGATAACTTTTTAAGAGGACTGACATTTTATTAAGGATGTTGGTTCTAACCGCTTTTCATTTTTCCCCTCTTTTATTGGATATAATATTTACATTTCAAATTTTATCCCCTTACTGCATTCC
Source organism: Arvicanthis niloticus (assembly GCF_011762505.2). Taxonomy (NCBI): domain Eukaryota; kingdom Metazoa; phylum Chordata; class Mammalia; order Rodentia; family Muridae; genus Arvicanthis; species Arvicanthis niloticus. The sequence continues at coordinate 1,402,852 of NC_047677.1, read as the reverse complement.
CCCCACCACCCAGGAACCCCTTATCCCATCCCCCCTCCTCCTGCTTCTATGAGGGTGTGTACCCACCTACCCCCCACTTCCCCTCCCCACCCTCAGATTCCCCCCCGCCTCACTCAGTGTTCAGCCTTCATGGGACCAAAGATCTCCTCTCCCACCTATGCCGAACAAGGCCATCCTCCCCTACATATACAGCTGGAGTCATGTGTCCCTCCATATATGCTCCTAGGCTAGTGGTTTAGACCCTGGGGAGCTCTGGCTGGTTGGTATTGTGTGCAAGTCAGTTCTAAGAAGTCTAAAATTGTATTATTTTTCCCCACAAGTGCAAAGTATGAGGTTTGGGTGTCTTTGTTCCTGTTTTGAAATATTTGGAAATTTTGTGTCAAGCAGCAATTAGAAGAGGAAAAGTGTCAGTTGGGGCAGATCTCAGGTCAGTCTCCAGCCTCCATTAGCTTGCTCCCTGTGGAGCCACGCTTACTTCTGGCATTGGAATGAGCCTTGTTGTCCTCCGCTCACCTGGAGGAGCTGAGCTACTTAGCATGTGTATGAAGTATGATAGCGGAGGAAAGAAAGAATGCTTTCTGGACTTGGGAAGAGTTTGACAAGTTGGCTTTATGTTGACTTAAGTTTGGATTCAACTGTTCCTTTGGGAAGCTGCAATGGATTTGAGGAGGCCTCATAGCCGATTGGCCTCTAGAATTATTTATAGAGCGAATCCCCTATCCCTACACCTCCATACACATAGCTAAGCGCCCTGTACGGTGTACTGAAGTATTTGTTATACTCCATTTCACTGTTAGCACCATAAGTAGTCTTGTTTTGAAACAGTATTTTTACAGTGCTGGAAAGGTATTCAGATTTGTATATGCGTTCATCTGGAAGATTACTGGAGAATAAAATTGTTTGGATTTGAATACTAAATGCTTAATTGCTTAGAATTTTTCTGTGCTGGAATAACTTTAATATGCATATGAATATTTGTTGAGAATTTGTTACTGCAAGCAAAAATCTGAACATTAAAAATGTGAAATAAGATTTCATTTATTTTTGTCTTATTCTAGAGACATAGATATGCCACAAATGGAAGGATTTCAAAGAGGCATATCTTCAAGTAAGAATGTAATTTTATACATATGCAAATAATCCATTGTACATTTGCAAATACCCCATTTAGCTTAAAATGGA